>NC_138676.1:6623549-7358145 GCF_964273445.1 Streptopelia decaocto | reverse complement strand
GCTGGACCAAAAGAATTGTGGTGAACAGAGACAAATCCAGTTGGCGTCTGGTCACAAGTGGTGTCCCCAGGGCTCAGTATTTGACTCAGTTCTATTTAAGCTTTATCAATGATGTGGATGAGGGGATCGAGTGCACCCTCATTAACTTTGCAGATGACACCAGGTTGGGTGGGAGTGTTGATCTGCTGGAGGGTGGGAAGGCCATGCAGAGGGATCTGGACCCGCTGGATCATTGGGCTGAGGCCATTTGTATGAGGTTTGACCAGACCAAGTGCCGGGTCCTGTACTTGGGTCACAACAACCCCAGGCTCAGGGAAGAGTGGCTGGAAAATTGCTTGGTGGAAAGGGATCAGGGGGTGTTGATCGACAGCAGCTGAACATGAGCCTGTGTGTGCCCAGGTGGCCAAAAGGGCCACCAACAGTATCCTGGCTTGTATCAGGAATGGTGTGGTCAGCAGGAGTAGAGTGATTGTGCCACTGTTCTCAGTGCTGATGAGGTCGCATCTTGAATCCTGTGTTCAGGTTTGGGCCCTTCATCATAAGAAGGACATTGAGGCACCGGAGAGAGTGCAGAGGAGGGAACGGAGCTGGTGAGGGTCTGGAGCACAAGTGTGATGAGGAGCGGCTGAGGGAACTGGTGCGTTCAGCCTGGAGAACAGGAGGCTGAGGGGAGACCTTATCACTGTCTACAACTGCCTGAAAGGAGGTTGGAACATGGAGGGTGTTGGTCTCTTCTCCCAAGTAACAAGTGATAGGACAAGAGGAAATGGCCCCAAGTTGTGCCAGGGGAGGTTTAGATTGAATATTAGGAAAACAATTCTTCCTGGAAAGGGTTGTCAGGCATTGGAACAGGCAGCTCAGGGCAGTGGTGGAGTCACCATTCCTGCAGGGGTTTATAAGATGTTTAGACGAGGTTCTTAGGGACACAGTTTAGTGCTAGATTTAGGTTGTGGTTGGACTCAATGGTCCTGAGGGTCTCTTCCAACTGAAATAATTCTATGATTCTCTATTATCAACTGGAATATTCTTCTATCACATCTTCTAAGTGCTCTTAACATATCTGCCTCTTCACCTACAGTCCTGAAACTTAGCTAATTAGATGCACAAGTGTTGAATGCTAATTGTAAATGATGAAAGCACCATGGCTCTATCAGTCTGGTCTGATACCTGCCAGTCCCAGGCAAACACCTCAGGTACACGGAGGCCTGTTGAGGTTTGCACTGGGTGCTTATAGTGAGATCATGGAGCTCAGCCCGAAAACCTGAGAATTCCCCTCAAAACTTAAAAACCAAACCAACAACAACAGCAACAGGAAGAACAAACACACTTTTTTTCACCGGATGAAATAATTCAATATGAATTTTCAGAATGTGTATGGACTGTGGGAGATGAAACGTTGGCCTTTCCCTGTGCTTGCAGTGCCAGAACTCTGTCTATCACTACGTGTATTTAATCCCCTGGACATCCAGGAGTTTCCACCCGTCCTTCCCCAGCTCACCGTGTCTGAACTCATCTCTTCAGAGGCCTGTCTGGACATTTGCACTTTCCATCGCTCCCCAGAGGTTCTTCAGCTCTCACTCTTGGCTCATTCAGAGCCTCTCAGCTCTCACTCTGCTTTGAGCTTCAGGCAGAGAAAGTCTTTCAGCAGTTGCTCTCGTACTCCCTACAGGCAACTCTTGAGTTATGGCAATGGACCCCGCTGGAAACTACTTAATTTAACCATAGAACTGAGAAACAGCATTGAGTTCTATTGTGCTTTTGTTTTTTTTTTTTCCCCCTTTTGTTTCCTCTAATTAAAAATTCCCCGGTGCCTGTTTACATCCAGTTCTCTAAGGAAACAAGAAGCAATTCCTGCGAAGAAGCTGTAACAATCAGTGCAAACTTCAGTGCAGAATCTGATGTAAAGAAATGTGCTGGAAATCCCAGGGGCCAATGAGCAGAACAGGGAGTTTGGGGAGCTGGTTATAGATTTCCTGCTAACAATCTGAGCAGAGAAACATTCTTCACAGAACTGCTCTGTTTATTTAACACCTTTTAAGTCTCCTCCTCTGCCTGTATTTTTATTTTCTTGTTCCTCCACCTCTTCCTTCTTCCAAAACGTTTCCAAGGGAAAGATTCCTGGAATCACAGAGCAACTCAGGTTTGAACATCATCTTGTCTCCCTGTCCTGCTCAGGGCAGGGTGACCCAGGTGAGGTTGTCCAAGACCTCTGCCGAACTTTGCAACACCCACAAAGGAGTTGAAGTTTCACTCCATCACATCATTCAGGGGGAGAATAAAGATGTTCAACAGTGTTGGCCCAAGTGCTGGTCCCTGAGGGATCCCACTGGTAACTGGCTCTATGGGGGACTTTGTACCACTGGTGATATTTGGGCTTCATCATCCAGACAACTTCCCACCGAACATCCACTTCTTCAGCCCAGAGGGCACCAATCACATTATAAGGACACCACGGGAAACCATGTCTGACACCTTGTGAAATTCCATGTGCACAACGTGCCCTTCTTTCCCTGCCCATTTTTGTTCAGCAATCCCTTCCTTGTTTTCCAAATGCCTGGACATGGCTGCAGGAGGACTTGTCCCATCCACTTCACGTGGAAGGACACAGGCTGACCAGCCCGTAATTCACACAGTTCTCGTTCCTGCCCCTCTTGAAGACAGGTTTGACAACTGCCTTTTCCAAGGACCACAGAACCTCTCTGATTGCTCTGGCACACTTCGGACCACAATTCAGAATCACGGTGTAAGAGTCAGTCCGAAGAACAGTATTTGTCTGAACAGGGACTTAAAGAACAGATGCGCTGATAGAGAGATTTGTACAAGGACTTGGAGAGAGGCCTGAGGAAAATAATTGTGTTATTCAGGTCGCTCCGACCTGGGGCAGCAGCTGCTGTCCAGAGGGTGGATTTCACCTGCTGCGTCAGCCAGCCTTGCCCCCACCTCCTCCCCGTTACAAAGGCCAACGAAGAAGAGCATGCGCAGAGGTTGCAGAGGGGCTTGAGGCCACCCAGCGGACCAGTAAGAGACCCCTGAATGCAGGGTGACGCAGGCACAGACCAGTTCTTACAAGCAGAGCGGGGACTCTTCAGGCCTGCACAGTTAAGCCTGGATTGCAAAACAAAGGCAGAGATTGGCCTCAATCCATGGGAGCGAGGAGGGGTGAAGAAGCATAAAAGATGATTCCCGACTGGACATCGCTGAGAATCCCCCCACCAAAGGATCCCAGATCACAAGGGAGGATCAGCAGGACTCTTTGTATGGGACCTGGCATCAGAGGGACACCTTGAGACTCGCTTGGTGGGAGCCAATTCTTTTCCCCCCTTTTTCTTTTTCCTGCCTTTTTCTCTACTTGTTCTATCACGTGCCGCTTTACAGGCAAAATAATATAATAACACTGTTTGATTGAATTATAACCCCTTGGCATTTTGGTGGCCTTAATTTTGCGCTTCGAGATCAAGGTGAATGAACCATCATGAGTCCATCACCGAATGGACTGTGACACCTCCCCAGGACACCGGCCTTGCCAGTTGCAGACACCAGGACACGAGACCCCAGGGCCGCAGCCCCATTCCAGATCCTGGTACAGACAACCCCAGTCACACACATGCGCTCACACTGCTATGTCCGGTCACTCTGGTCTCTCAGTTGCTGCACCAATGTCATACAGGCTGTCTGACCCTCTGGTCCTGCTCCAGTTCCTACACTCACACCCCCATGCTCTCATGTTCACACAGAGAACAGATGGTCACAAGGCCAAGAGCAGGATTTCAGGAGAGCAGGTTTTGGCTGCTGAGGGACCTGCTTGGGTCCTGTGGGATATGACCTTGGTGTCTGCAGTGCTTTTCTCTCACATTTTCTCCCTCCTCTCTCCCACCTGCTGTTGTGCAGCGTTTTTTACCCTTTCTCAAATACAATATCCCAGAGATGCTGCCAGCATCACTGAGTGGCTCAGATTTGGCCAGGAGTGGGTCCATCTTGGAGCAGCTGAAATCAGCTCTGTCTGATGTCAGTGAAACTCCTGTTGTCTTCTTAGAGACATGACAACTGTAGCACATCAACACCTACCCCCAGTTCCAAGACTTTGTCATGTAAACCCAATAGAGAGTGACAATGTGTTGGCTGTTACAAACTACATGATCATGTAGAAGAAATGGACAAGATCTCCTGTCAGCAACTCAAGGAGGAAGTCTCCAGTCAATGAGCAGGTTCCTATGGGGAACTGTAATTGCTCTGATATTCACTGGCCTGACAAAGTGGCAATTGCCAACAGTCCAGAGGATCTTGGGCCAATGCTTAACATGTCTGCATCTTGGGCCGATGAGAGTGATGCTCACCTGGATCTGGAACTGGGAAACAAGGAAGAGCTGGTGAGGGATGTGAACACCAGTGTCCACCTTGGCTGTTGTGAGCAGGACACAGTGGGGTCCCAGGCACCAGAGGGAGGGAGGAAGGCCAGCAGCACAGCACAGGCTGGTGGAATCCAGAGGAGAAGACTTGGACATACTGGAGGATGGTGGGCAAAGTGGTGACATGGAAGTAGATCTGAAGGGTGAAGGAGCTTAGGAAATCTGATAATCCTTACAAGACAGGCTGCTCCAAGCACAAGAATGATCTCTCCAGGTACCCATGAACAGAAGCATTTATCTTGTGAGGCTGCTCCTCTGAACTGATGGAGCTGCAGGGCAAAAAGGCAGCACACAGGAGGTGGGAGCAGGGGAAGCTGCAAAGGAGGAATTCAGAAACCTTGTCCATGAATGTGGGGATGATGACAAAGCTGCTCTGGACTTGACAGGTGCAGGGGAAGTGCAGAAAGATGAGCTGACAGAGCTTAATTGCAGTAAGAGAATAGGCAGGGTGAATGTGGGCCTGCTGCTGAACTTCATAAGAGTAGAATCAGACAGGACTGAGGTTCTTCATGGCTTCTTTGCCTCCATCTTCACCAGCAAGGTCTCCTGGGACATTGTTCCTGAAGGCAGGAGTCCGGAGAACACCCAGGACTGGATGGGGCTCAAGTCAGGGGTGACCTGAGCAAACTCAGACACCGTTACAGAACAGGAGATGGGTCACTTGACCAGCTCCTGAACACAAGTATCACTGTGCTGTGGCACCTGAGATTGCCAGGGACACCCACCTCTTGGTCCAGACGAGTGTGACTCCTCTTAAGGAGTCCTGGACTATCTCCTGATTCACATGGTGATTTAGGCACCCGCTTTTCTGACATATTCAGTCTTTATCAGGAGACGCTCCATACCAATATGAACTGGAGTCTGCTGATACCACCTGTTCTGGAAAGGGAGGGAAGGGCGAGCAGGGAAGGGAATAGAAGAAATTTGGTTTTATTGCTATTTATTATGGAAGTGCTCTCTGTTGACTGTTCCTGCAATCTCCCTAATCATGCACACCAGACTTGAAGCGTCTAGGAAAATGATGCACAGAGCCTTGGCTTGTAAGAGCATTTTCGATGTTAATGAGCCCTCTGCTGCCATGATCCTGAACTGCAGCTACTGAGAGAATGAACAAACCTCTAATGAAGTGAAAGGCAGAAGCAATCCCCAAGTTTCTGAGGGTGTTTGGACCCCATGAAGGGCCATCACTGACACAGCTGTGAAGGAAACAACCAGTGCAGGTCCCTGTCCCGGGGGCTGGTGAAGGAAAGACTTGGAGACACTGGTTCCAGGTGGTGAGGGCCATGTGGAGGTGGCTCTGATGCCATGTGAGCCCTTGATGCTTGTTCATCACCAGAATGGCTGAGCCCTGATGCCTGGGACCTGGTAGATTTTTCTCCAATGTTTTTCAAGGCTTTTCCTGTGAGTGTTTTGTGTTTTGGGGTGGGTTTTATGTCAAGTGCTGTTGCTTTAATTGCAAGGCCCTGGATTTCTGTGGAGTTGGAAATGCCTGTGAGTTCCTCACAAATCATCCAGCTTCTTTCATACACCTGGCAATGGTCACAAGTCACTTCAATGTCCCAGTCCCACACTTGCTCGAATCCTCTGTTTTGATCCATAGCCATCACTCCAGGAGGTTCATGCATCCACCAGGATCATGGATGATTCCTGAGGTCCATCCAAGTGTGGGCAGTGTAAGAGAGGAGCAGAGCAGGGTCAGCTCATGGGCCATGACTGAGCACAGCCACCCCAGCAGCAGCCGTTCCCCATCTCCCAGGCACAGCCATGCCCACAGGATGCAAATGGCACTGCCATACATGATCAGCCCAAGAGAGGCCTTTCTTCCTTCCGTATTCCCAGGAAAATCTTCCTCCTGTTCCTCCTCCACCTGCAGACATCAACTGCTTTCCATTTCTGGGCTCAGACATGGCTGGAAGGGTTCACTGAAGCCATCAGCCATCTCATTGCTTCTCCCTGACATGCCCTGACCCTCTCCCACACCTACAATGGCCAATCACGGCTGTTCAGGCCTCCCGCTCTTCAGAAGAGGCCTCGAGCTTCTTGGTTCTTCCTGGTGCTTATTATGAACTTCCTCGCTCTCTCCAGAGTTCACGGTGAGCTTTCTTGTCCATAACAGCCCCTTTATGACCATGTCTCACTAAATAGTTGTCTCTTTATGATCATTTGTGCAGAAATGAAATCACCAATTACATAGAAACTGATGCCGAGTGAAATGCCATGAATACCCGATGAGTTGCCCCTGTGTCTGTGTCTCTCCTGGAAGGAGTCTGTCCCGAGAAGAGGATCCATCTCCTGCCACTCTCTGCAGAGGCACATGAGCAGTGTCCATCACCTGGGGAGGAACAGGGTGACTTCTGCAAGACCACCTTCATCTGAACCACTTAAGAGCTACCACAGATGCAGAGTACTCTTTTACAAATATTTAAATATAAGCATGTCATTTTTTTTTTTCTTTAGAAACTGACATTCCTAGACAAATTGCACAAACATTTGAAGGACTTTTCATGCTTTTAACATGATTATCCAAAGAAGCCCCACCACCTTTGCATCTCAGGAAATGGGATCCAGAGTCCAAGGGCAGGATGGTTTGGGCTCTGTGCTGGGATCTGGAAACTGAAATGTGCTCCCATCTCCCAGCCCCTGCCCTCCTCAGTGAGGGTGTGAGACATTCTGCAGCGAGGGCTGAACTCACAGCCATGACCAGTATCTTATGTCCAACTGCAGCCAGTGGTGTCCTGCCAGCTCAGGATTGGAGCTTCCATTGCTGGAGGTGTTTAAAAGATGTGGAGATGTGGTGCTTTGGGACATGTTTTAGTGGTGGTCTTGGTAGTGTTTGATTTACAGTTGGACTCCATGTTCTTAAGGGTCTTTTCCAGCCTCAATGATTCTCTGATTCTATGATTTGGGTTGAAACCATTTCAATTCCATCCCCTCCAGCTTCCCTCAGAGGCGGCTGTTGTGTGGCACAACTGTCCTGGCTCTCCAGGCAGGTTGGGCACTGGGTTGGTGTCTGCATTGGGAGTTTTGCCCTTCCTGGGGTAAAAGGCTGTTGAGCAGAGACAGTTGTAGAGATTTGGGTCACAGGGGTTTGCAGCAATCCTGTCAAACTCTGAGCAGGGTGAGCTTTGGAGCCCAGGAAAAATGGAGATGGGCTGAAGGATGTTTGTGAACAGTGGTACTGTCACTAGTAACAGTAACAGGGAACTCCTTGTTCTCACTGGTGATGATGATGAACTAAACCTCCTTAATTTCATTCCTAACAGTCATTCTTGATTTTCAAAACATCTCCTACACCTCAGTAGTTGTGTCTTGAAAGAAGCTCTTCGAACAATGATTTCTCCCTGCTGTGAGGTGGAGGTGGTGTAGGGGAATAGTTTCTTTTTGAGACAAAGGTGGCCAAGGAACAGATCCCAGGTCAGTGCAAAGAGTACACCTCTTGGACAGAATTAACACAAAATCATGCATCTTTCATGACTTTTCTCTTTTTTTTTCCCTGGTGTGAGGTGTTGTTGGAATAGGAGAACAGTTTCTTTTTGAGACAAAGAAGGCCAAGGAACAGATCCCAGGTCAGTGCAAAGGCCCAAAGGAAGCCAGAATCTTTGGGTGTGTGCACTGACACACACTGTCACCTGCATTTCCAGTCTCTGCAGTCCCAACCATGCAGCAGAGTCTGGAGTTCTGAGCTCCCTTCATCTACCCTGTGTGACACGTGTAAAATGGAACTACCCCAGTCCAATGGCTGGTTTTGATTCTCTTCACAGCCTGAAGCACCACATGGGTCAGGAGACAAGCCAGGATACCTAACCAGGACTCACATGCTCTGCTCTTACAGTTCAGGTGTTCCCGGGAATCTCAGCAGACATGTCACGCTGATATCTGGGTGCAAGGAGCTGGTCAAGTGTCTCGTCTCCATTTCTGTAGTGGTGGCTTTGCTGCCTGGCTGATGTGCAGACTCCGTACATGGATGTTGACACCTCTTGAACAACCTGCTCTGAAAGGGTTAACAACATGGGCTGTTCTTTCTGGAAGGGTATTAGGACAGAAAATGACCCTGGATTGGGGCAAATTCAAAGGGATGCAAAAGTTGTGGTCAGGACTGTTTGGGGTACTTGTAAAGCAGCCCTGCACCTCATGTGAATTATTCCTGTGGTCAGAGAGAACATGAGAGATTTCTCTAATTTGAAAACATGAAGGGGATGAAAGGACAGTGTCATTCAGACTGGATGGGACCTCGGGAGGTGTCTTAATCAAACTCCTGCTCAAATCAGGGTCAGACCAAATTTTCAGGGCTATATCCCAACTTGGACACAAGGTATGAAAGGGAATGATGCTGGAATCCTTGCTGACTTCCAGGTAACAGACCATCAATGTTTTCCCAACGTCCACAACCCTGTCCTTTCCTCACAGAAAGCAAAGAGGATGGACAGGCACAACCTGCCCTGGGCAAACCCCGTCACCTTCTCTTCCAGACACCCAGAAATGGGGTCCCAGTGGACATGCTCTGGGGCACAGCCCTTAGTTCCCCTGCTCACCCATTGGCCATTTTGAAAAGTGCACACGCTGTGTGAGAGCTGCCAGTGGTCAGGGAGTCCCCCCAGTCTCCATGAGCTTTCACAGATGGTGGAGAGTGGCCTCACTGTGACATGGTCCTGCTGTCCCAGCTCCTGGGATGCTGCCCCTGCTGTCCCATAGACTGGAGAGGATTGTGTTAGTTCCAGTGACCCCTGACTTGATCCACATCCACTGCTGGTTGTTCTTCTTCAGATTCCTGTCTCAAGTCACAGATGTTTGGGAGGCAGCAATTTCTCAGAAGAAAGATTCTTCCATTCAGAGTGCTGGTAGGAAATGTATTTTGCTGACTAACTGGATACAATTATATATTTTACTATATACTTACCAACACGTAAATATTTTTTTTCTTTATGATCACATAGACAGGAAACACAGATCTGTTGAGATCACTGTCAACATGGCATTCTAAAAAGAGAACGGTTTAATTAACAGATCAATTATCTTTCGTAATGCTGTGGGCTTTGCTAGGATAGAAATCTTGAGAACATTTGTTTTTTTTCAATGGAGGGAAATGGAAACCAAATGAAAGATTTAAAGTGAAGATAGTGTCTTCTTGCAACTTTAAGAATCAAATGTTATTGGTGTTTTATTTCTCTATTCTTTGTTTTGAATACTCTAAATATCTGTGTTTTCTCATGAGATCAAAATGAGACTTTTCAGGATGTGCATTAAGAACAAGAGGAGAACTCCTGATCCTGCACTAGATTTGCCTTCTCAGCACTCTCTCTGTTATCTGTGCATCTCATCTCCCTCCTCCTCCAGGTATTTCCTCCTGCCCTGACTAAACTGACCATGTCTGCAGCCCCATTTCCAGCAGCTGATCTGCACACAACACTTGCCATTGCTCTCTGGTTTTCCCTTCCTCTTACTGTTTGATCACTCACACACTTGTCAACAACCCAGTTGCTGCTTTCAGCTTCAAGGAGTTAAAAGCTTCCTTGTCTTTCAGTAGTCTGTCTATTCTGTCTTTAGCCAACTCTTTTGTTGTGTTTATTTTATAATTTCCTTTCTGTCTAAAACATTTCTTGCATGGTTCTGCCTTGGAGAAGGTGAACCTCAGTGGTGGCAGCTTGTCCTTGGTGTACAGTTGAGGAGTGTGTTTACTTTTAATCATGACTCTCACCAGTTGTGTTTTGTGTGTTCAAGTGTAAAGCAAAGTCCCTCTTTGCTGCGAGCACTTGGGTCTCCAAGGAGAGCAGGTGGGAGCTGGTGCAAAGGAGCTGGCACATCCAGCTGCAGATGCAGTGAAGTCTGGGGTGAGGAAAAGGGATGCAAGGCCCAGGGGGCCAATGAGAGAAACGATGGGGTTGGGGAGGTGAGGTTGTCCACACGGTTGTGAGACCTCAAGGGACAGCTTCTCCAGCCAGTCCAGACCTCCTTAGAGAGATCCTGGATCAACATCAGACAATGCTGCAATCACATCTTCTCCAAACTGAAAAGGATTAAAATACACCCTTTACAATAGAAAGACTTTTTTATCAGAAGCTTTTTGAAATCTTTCTCCATAATTACACAAAGAAAACTCTCTAATTAACTATATAAGATTGGAAGGAGATTACAAGAAGACACATGGTTTCTTAGAGCTTTCTTGAGTGTAATGAGCCCCATGGTGCATTTGGTGCTGAGTCCTTGAACATTGCTCAGGTGCTGAGAGGAGACTGCACAAACCTTTCCAGAAGTCAAAGTCAGAAGAAAAAAGTACTAAGTTCCTTGAAGTATTAATGAGTTCCACTGAGGGCAAGTACCAGCAGAGCCTCCCCAGGGGCTCGTTAGAGCAGAGAATTGGAGGCCATGATGGCAGATAAACAAAGAGAAACGTGCAGGCAGCTGAGGTGCTGAGAAAACCCTGGTTTAGTTGGATGAAGCAGAGAGGCCAAGGCCTGAACCCCAGCCCCTGGAAGGCAGATCCTGTCCCTCACACATTGCTCAGGGCTCTTCCTGGGGCAGCGCATGTGGGCTGTGTGGTGTGAGAGAAGGACAATGGGGTGACAGTTCCCAGCCTTACTGGGGTGTGCAGGAGGCCATGAGGTGCCCCAGTGCCTGAGGACAACGTGTCTCCTCACAGGCCTTGGTGGCAGAGGCGATGGCCATAGCCAAGGGGACAAAGACTTGGGTTCTCCTGGTGACATCCAGCCTTGCCAGTGCCCTTTGCCATCTCCACCACAGGCTGTCCTACACTGTCCCTCAGCTGCTGCTGTTTCCCTGCAGGCTGTAGACACCCATCTCGCTTCCTCCCCTTGCTCTCACCCTGCTATTTCCATACATTGACTGATGTGTCTCCACTCTCATGCTGTTCCTGGAAACACAATTACATGGACTGATCTCCTGCTCCTTCTGGATGATTTCTCGCACCACAGCACTGCCATTTGAGTGAAATTTCTTCCTCCTCATGTCCAGTCTCCACGTTTTAACCTGCGATGTGTGGCAGTGTTTCTCTGCTGTAGAAAGAAGGACCCTGAACACTACTGACCTGTCAGCCTCTTACCTGTGCGTGGGAAGATGATGGAACAGATCCTCCTAGAAGCTGTGCTAAGGAACAGAGAATGGTGACTCAACCACTTCCCTGGGCAGCCTGTTCCACTGCTTCACAACCCTTTCCATGATGAAATGTTTCCTAATATCAATTCTGAACTTTCTCTGGTACAAGCTGAGTCCTTTTCCTCTCATCCTCTCACTTGCTACTCAGAAGAAGACCAACACCCTCCATGCTACAACATCTTTTCAGATAGTTGTAGAGAGCGAAAAGGTCTCCTCTCAGCCTCCTTTTCTCCAGGATAAACAGCCTCAGAACCCCCAACTGCTCCTCAGTAGACTTGTGCTCCAAACCCTCAACAGCCTTGTCCCCCTCCTCTGCACTCACTGCAACACCCCAAGATCTTTCCTATAGTGAGGGGCCCAAAACTGAACCAAGGATTTGAGTTGTGGCCTCAGCAGTGCCGAGTACAAGGGGATGATCGCTGCTCCGGTTCTGCCCACTACACTATTCTTGATGCACATCAAGCCATTGGCCTTTTTGGCAACCTGGGCACACACTGGCTCAGGTTCAGCTGCTGTCAATCAACAACCCCAGGTCCTTTTCCACCAGGCAGCTTTCCAGCCACTCTTCCCCAAGCCTGTAGTGTTGCAGGGGATTGTTATGACCAAAGTGCAGGACCTGACACTTGGCCTTGTTAAACCACAGACAAATGGCCTCAGCCTAATGAAGCAGCAGCTCCAGATCCCTCTGTAGAGCCTTCGTACCCTGCAGCAGATCAACACTCCCATCCAATTTGGTGTCATCTGAAAACACAGTCAGGGTGCACCCGATCCCCTCATCCAGATCATTGATAAAGAGATGAGAGAGAACTGGCCCCAATATTGAGCCCCGGGGACACCACTAATGACCATACACCAACTGGATTTGGCTCCATTCACCACAACTCTTTGGGCCCGGCCCTCCAGCCAGTTCTTTGCCCATCGCAGATACACCATCCAGGCCATGACCTGCAGCTTCTCCAGGAGATGCTGTGGGATACGGTGTCAAAGGCTTTACTGCAGTCTAAGGACACAACACCCACAGCCTGTGTGGCGGATTCACTCCCCATGACAGACTTTCCCTCATCTGCTCAGCCGGTCACGTTGTCACAGAAGGAGATCAGGCTGGTCAAGCAGGACCTGCCTTTCATCCAGCCATGCTGATTGGGCCCGATTGCTCGTCTCGTGTGTGTGACCTCACAGTCCTTTCCCAGCCGTGTTTCTGCTGTTGGCCAATCCCCTGCAGAGGCAGAAGTGACCTCACACTGCCCTCCACAGCCATCGGTTCCTACTGGACTATGAGTTCCTGAGACACAAGTGACCACACGACATCGTACCCACCATCACCCTCCTTGTGGTCCAGTGTGTGAGCAGATCAACTGAGCTGCTTTCATCAAATGTATCTGATAGATTTCCTATCAAGGGTTTGAGTGGAGAAACGTTCCTCAGAGGAGCTGCTGTATTTACTCCAGGGCATTTTACATCTCTGCTTCTGCCTCTGATTTTTTCTTCTCCTTCCTCTGTCTGTTCTGATGTGAAAGAGCTCTCCAAGGAAAAGATTCATGGAATCCTACAGTACCGCAGGTTGGAAGAGACCCCTGAACACCATCTCTGTCCCACTGACCTTTATGGCACCCCAAGGAATAGCTGATGGATTTTTGCTCCCTTGGGTTCATCTCACCACATGCACACACTGGACATGCACATGATGTGTGTGTTTACATCTCATCTGGACAATGAAAACATGGACTTTTGACCAAGTATTTCATAGAGTTGTAGAATCTCCTGAGTTGGAAGGACCCAAAAGATCATGGAGTCCAACTCCTGTCCCTGCACAGGACACCCCACAGGTCACACTGTGTGTCTGAGGACGTTGTCCAGTCTCTTCTTGAACACTGTCAGGTTGGGGCCGTGACACCTCCCTGAGGAGCCTGTTCAGTGTCCAGCACCTCTGTGGGAAGAACGTTTTCCTCATGTCCAACCTGAACCTCCTCTGACACACCCTTCTTCCATTCCCTCGGGTTCTATCATTGGTCACCAGAGAGAATAGATCAGTACCTTCCCCTTCTTCTCCCCTTGTGAGGAAGCTGTAGCCACCATGAGGTCTCCTTTGAGTCTTTTCTTCAGCTCTGATGGTGAGAAACCCCTTGGTTTGCTTTCTGAAGCAGAAAGGAGAAGCCATGAGCTCCAGGCAATGGGAAGGGGGATCCTGTCCCTCACACACGGCTCAGGGCTCTTCCTGGGACCATGGGATGTGGGTGTGCAAGGCCAAGGGAAGGACAACACTGGTACAACAACTTCCAGCTTCCCCATGGGGCTGAGAGGAGGCAACGAGGCCCCAGTGTCATGAGGACAACATGTCTTCTCCTGGGCCTCAGTGGCAGAGACAACTGCCATGGCCAAGGGGACAGAGACCTGGGTTCTGAGGGTCCCTTCCAGCCTTACAGCGCCCTTTGCTATCTCCACCACAGGCTGTTCTACAAGGTCCTACCCCTGCCCCTCTTTCCCTGCAGGCTGCAGACACCCATCTCGCTTCCCCACCTGCTCTCACCCCAGCATTTCTGCACCTTCACTGCTGTGTCTGCACCCTCACTGGCTGCTCTTTGGAACACAAACCATGGGCTGATCCAGCTCCCTCTGGGTGAGCTCTTGCACCACAGCACTGCCCTTCCAGTGACATTTCTTACTCCTGATATCCAGTCTCCACTTCCCAATCTTCATTTGGTGGCTTTTTTTTTTTTTTCTCTCCTGCTTTTTCCTGCTACTTGGGAAAGCTTCACCACCTCAGAAACTGCCCGTGAAGCAGGGAACCCAACCTGTTAGGCTTCCTCTGGTCTTCCAGTTGACCAGGGAGAAGTAACCTCACCATGATCTTCTAAATCCCATGACTGCTAGTGGCCTTTCAGGTTCTCTGATAGACATGAGGTTCTTTCCCAGCCATGTCCCTGCTGCTGGGCTGTCACCTCCAGAGGTGGAACTGACCTCACTGTCTCTTCACAGCCACAGGATTCTGACTGGATTATGAGTGTCTGAGACACAACTGACCTCATAATACCACACCCATCCATCCCCCTCCTTAGCACCCAGGATGTGACCAAGACTGAAACACAGTCCTACCACTCCTACACCTGCCCCTCTTTCCCACAGGCTGTATACACACATCCCACTTCCTCTCCTTCTTCCAATTTGTCAAATATATTTCCTACTAACAATGTGAGTGAAAAGCACTCCTCAGTGGAACTGCTCTATTTACATTAATACCTTCTATATCTCTTCTTCTGCTTTTTTTTTTTCCTGCCTATTCTCTCTCCAGAAATCTCTCCAAGGCAAATTACAGAATAACTCAGGTTTGCAGAGAGCCCTTGTCTCACTCATCTTGTCTCACTCTCCTGCTCAGGGCAGGGTGAACCAGGTGAGGTTGCTCAAGGCCTCCAGCCAGCTTTGCATCATCCTCAAAGGCACTGAAATTGCACTCTGTTAAATCATAGAAGGGGAGAACAAAGATGTTCAATAGTGTTGGTCCAAGTGCTGGTCACTGAGGGATGACACCAGTAACTGGCTGCACACAGGACTTTGTACCACTGGTGACATTTGTGCTTGATGGTTCAGCCAACTTCCCACCCAGCATCCACTTCTTGAGCCCCATCAGCACCACTCTGGCCAGAAGGAGACCATGGCTGAGCCTTGCAAACGCTCTGTACACAACATGCCTTTCTTTCCCCTGTCCATTTGAGTTCAGCAATTCCTTCCTTGTCCTTTACACTCCTGGAAATGGCTGCAGGAGGACGTGTCCCATCCCCTTCCCAGGGAGGGAGGTAGGGTTGCCAGCCTGTAGTTATCCCAGTTCCTATTCCTGCTCTTCCTGAAGATGGGTTTGAGGTCTGCAGGTTCTAAGGACCCTGGAACCATTCTGGTTTCTATGGCACTTTTGAGAGCACAATCCAGAATCACGGGCAAGGGTGATGTAGCAGACAGGAGCACTTGTAAAGAGCCTGGTCAAAGCAGCTGAGATGAATCTCACTGGGCCTGTGGCGTTTGTTCTTGGAGTCACACACAGAAATGTCAGGTTCTGTCGGATGTCCACATCTGAGCTGGCGTCATGGACTCCTTATGCACCCAGGGATACTCAGAGACAGAGTCTGTCCCTTTTACACACAGAGGCAGGAGTCACAGTGTCCCTCTGACCTCCTGTTGCCACTCCCAAGGATGGGAGACACCTCAGCCCTGTGGTGCGTCACCTGCTCTGCACTCATCTGAGGAATGGACATGGGGACCTCAGTTCAAGACAGCACATCCCAGTGCTGCATTCAGGTTATTTCCCATGGGTTGTTTCTCCCAATATGAAGTGACCTCAAGACCTTGTGTGTGCCACAGGTCTTCATGGAACCCCAAAGAACAGTTGATGGTGTTTGTGCAAAACAGGAGATGGGTCATTTGACAAGCTCCCTGAACACAAGTATCACTGTGCACAGCACCTGAGATTCCCAGGAACACCCACCTCTTGGTCCAGAGGAGTGTGACTCCTCTTGAGGTGTCCTGGCCTGTCTCCTCACTCACATGGTGATTTAGGCACCCACTTTTGTGACATACTCAGTCTTTATCAGGAGATGCTCCAGAACAATATGAACAGGAGACTGCTGAAACCGCCTGTTCTGGAAAGGGAGGGAAGGGTGAGCAGGGAATGAAACAAAAGAAATACTGCTTTGTTGCTGTTTATTATGGAAATGCTCTCTGTTTGGCTATTTTTGAAATCTCCCTAATCATCCACACCAGACTTGAAGCCTTTAGGAAAACGACGCACAGTGGATTAGCATGTAAGAGCATTTTGTATGTTCATGAGCCCTCTGCTGCCGTGATCCTGAACTGCAGACACTGAAAGAATGAACAAACCTCTCATGATGTGAAAGGCAGAAGCAAACCCCAAGTTTCTGAGGGTGTTTGGGACCCCATGAAGGGCCATCACTGACACAGCTGTGAAGGAAACAACCAGTGCAGGTCCCTGTCCCTGGAGGCTGGTGAAGGAAAGACTTGGAGACACTGGTTACAGGTGTGGAAGTTGATGTGGAGGTGGCTCTGATGCCATGTCAGCCCTTCATGTCTGTTTATCATCACGATGGCTGAGCCCTGACCCCAGGACCCGACCAAGGAGACCATTTCTTTCTTATATTTCTCAGGCTCTGCCTGTGGTCACTGGGAGGGTATTTGTTTTGGAGGTGCGTTTGCTGCCAAGTGCTGTTGCTTTAACCACAAGGCTCTGGTTTTCTGAGGATTTGGCAATGCCTGTGAGGTCCTCAAAACGCATTCAGCTTCTTTCATAGACCTGGCAATGGTCACCAGTCACCTGAGTTGTCCCAGTCCCAAACTTGCTTGAATCCTCAATTTGGATCCATGCCCCAGCACTGAAATGCACACGTTCCTTCTTCTGCTGCCCTAAAATAAAAAAGAAAAATCAGTCTATTCCACATTAGCATGACCAGACCATGGTCTTTAGGTCTTCTTCTTTAACACACTTACTGCTACGCATGGACCACTCTCTTCCTGCACTCCCATGTGTCTCACAAACCTTTCACTCTTGTCCTTCCGTAATGGGCCAACGCTCCAGGAGGTTGTGCTTCCTCCAGGTTGATGGATGATTCCTGCGGACCATCCAAGTGTGGGCAGTGTAAGAGAGGAGCAGAGCAGGGTCAGCTCATGGGTCATGACTGAGCACAGCCACCCCAGCAGCAGCCGTTCCCCATCTCCCAGGCACAGCCATGCCCGCAGGATGCAAATGTCACTGCCATATATGATTAGTCCGAAGGAACCCTACCCCCAAAAATCTTCCTCCTATTCCCCCTCCACCCACAAACATCAACCACATTCCACTTGTGGCTCAGACATGGTTGTGAGGATTTGCTGAGTTCATCAGCCATCACCCTTTTCTACCCCACATCCCCTGACCCTCTCCCACACCCACACATGGCTGGTCACTGCTGCTCAGGGGCTCTCGCTCTTCAATAGAGGCCTCGAGCATGGTTCTTGGTTCTCCCTGGTGCTTGTTATAATCTTCCTCGCTCCCTCCAGAGCTCATGATGAGATTTCTTGTTCATGACAAGCCCTTTGTAACCATCTCTTATGAAATGGCCGTCTTTTTGTGATCATCTGTGCAGGTGTTACCACAGAAAAGCATCCAATATATAAAAATCTGATACCAAGTGAAATGCAATAAAACCTGGCTGAGCCAGCCCCGTAGCTGTACCTTTCCAGCAAGGAGTTTCTCCTGAGAAAGTGATTCAGCCTCTGTCATTCTCTGCAGAGGCACATGAGCAGTGTCCATGCACCTGGGGACACAAAGGGTGACTTTTGCAAGACCACACTTTATCAGAACCACCCAGACATATCCCTATGGATGGGGTATCAAACCTTAGAGTGCAGCAGAGATTGGAGCTGCGAGCTCTCTTCACCTGCCCTGTGTGACACATGTAAAATAAACTAACTCCACCAAAAAGTTGCTTTTGATTCTCTTCACAAACAGAAGCACCATAAGGGTCAGAATTTGAGCCAGGATTCCCAAGGAGGACTCACATGTCCTGCTCTTCAAATTTAGGTGTTCACTGGAATCTCAGCAGACATGTCACGCTGATTCCTGGCTTCAAAGAGCTGGTCAAGTGTCTCATCTCCATTTCTGTAATGGTGGCTTTGCTGCCTGGCTGATGTGCAGACTCTGTACATGGATGCTGACACCTCTTGAACAACCTGCTCTGAAAGGACTAACAAGGTGGTGTGTTCCTTCTGCAAGGGTATTAGGACAGCGAAAAAGACCCTGGGTTGGGGCAAATGAAAAGGGATGCAAAAGATGTGGTCAGAACTGTTTACGATTACTTGTTAAAGCAGCACTGCACCTCATGTGAATGATTCATGTGCTCGGGGAGAACCTGAGAGCTTTGTCTAAACTGAAAACATGAAGGGGAAGGAAGGACAGCATCATTCAGGCTCAAAGGGACCTCAGGAGGTGTCTTGACCAACCTCCTGCTCACAGCAGGGTCAGACCAGATTACTCAGGGCTTTATCCAAACACATCTTGGTCACTTTCTGGGACAGAGTGGGTGCACACTCCTGGGAAACAGCTTCCAGTGCTGGACTGTCCTCATGACTGGGAAGTTTCTCCCTTTCTGTAGCACCTTTCCAAGCCCAACCATCCAGATGGCTTTTCACCCATCTACTTACTCACTGACACAGACCATAATATCCCACCTTGGACACAAGAATATTGCAGGGGATGACACTGAATGCCTTGCTGACTTCCAGGTAACAGACCATCAATGTTCTCCCCACGTCCACAACCCTGTTCTTTCCTCACAGAAAGCAAAGAGGATGGACAGACACAACCTGCTCTGGGCAAACCCCGTCACCTTCTCTTCCAGACACCCAGAAATGGGGTCCCAGTGGACATGCTCTGGGGCACAGCCCTTAGTTCCCCTGCTCTCCCATTGGCCATTTTGAACAGTGCACACACTGTGTGAGAGCTGCCGGTGGTCAGGGAGTCCCCCCAGTCTCCATGAGCTTTCACAGATGGTGGAGAGTGGCCTCACTGTGACATGGTCCTGCTGTCCCAGCTCCTGGGATGCTGCCCCTGCTGTCCCATAGACTGGAAAGGATTGTGTTAGTTCCACTGACCCCTGACTTGATCCACATCACTGCTGGTTGTTCTACAGATTCCTGTCCCATGTCACAGAGGCCTGGGACACATTGCTGGTGAAGATGGAGGACAAAAGGACACAGGGATTCTCACCCCTTTCTCTTATTAAATTCATCAGTAGCTACAAAGTGTCTTTGTTTCTCCTTTAACTGTTCCTGCAGTAGTAACAGCTCATTATGGGCCCTTGAATTGCCTTACAGGTCTGGACTGAGCTTTGATCTGGACTGTTGCTGTGCTTGGCGGCTGCTGTCCTTGAGACCAGATGAACTCACTCCTGCCACCCTGCCTGGCAGTTCATTCCATCCGTGTCACAGCTCTGTCTGCAGCACTGACAGCTCCAGCTCCCCAGTCAGGTCCCTGCTGAGGACATTGCCTCACATCTGGGCTGAGCCACCCCAGCTGTGGCACCAGCCCAGCTCTGACCTGCCACAAGAAACCTGGTACCAAGTGTCCAAGAGCCCATGTGTGCAAAGGCTTTGCTGCAGAGCACAGACATGACATGGCCAAAAACTGATGAATGTCTCTCTAGACCTGGGAGTGTAAAACCAGAACAAAATGCCTAAAGTCATTCAACTGACGATATTCCTCCCCTTGTTTGGAGAAATTAGACAGTTTGCTGTAACATTCCTGGTGTCCTGTCTAATGATGGGACAAGAAATTATGATTCTCATACCGATTTGTTTTTTAAAATGAAAAATACAATGTGGGAGGAAGTGTCTCTGAAGAGGAGAGAGAATCAACATCACTGATTACTTCAACTTCGAAGCTGTGCCATTGGAGCCCCAGGGACACCTGGAGGAGCCCAGAGGGGACAGAGAAAGGGACATCATGGGCTGCTCCTGTGCTGCTGAGCTGGGCTGGGCTCCTGGGACACAGGGAGCTCATGGCAGCGGCAGCGCTGCAGAGAGACAGCTCTGCCCAGGAGCAGCTCCTCTGCACACGCAGCAGGGCTGAGGGCTCTGCCTGCAGCACCGAGGGCACAGGAGCCAGGCACAGAGAGATTAAAGGCAATGTGGGGTGGTTGGTTGCTGAGGATTCAAAGAGACAAATCACAGTTCTAACACGGTAAGTCTCTGGCTGTAGGACAATGCAGCTGCATTTCCTGGAGGGAGACCCTAAACTGGTACATTCCACGATTTACAGGATCTGTCAGGTCTCTCTCACAGTATCTCTATTGTAGAGAAGAACACACTCCAGAGCACGGCTTCCCTGCTGCACTGTCAGAGGGACAGGGAATGACGACAACTTCTGCTGAGGGTGACTGCAGGGGGAGCACCCAGGGGTGCCCAGGGCTGTCCTGCAGAGCAGGGTCCCTGTCTGGGGGAGATCCCCGTGGTGCTGTGGGGACAAGCTGTGGGGGGAAGGAGCATCCCCGATAAGGGCAGGAAAGGCGCTTCTGCTGTGGAGAGGCTGCTGTGTGGGTCAGTGCTGCTCCCAGCTCCAGCTCACCCCCAGCATTTTTCTAAGGCGATGCCCCAATGACAAGATCAATGCAAGGTTTACCAGACAGATAAAAACCTTTCCTGAGCCTGTCTTTTCAGTTTCCTCTCCCAAGGGGTGGGGGGTGCAGGAAAGGATAAAATGAAAATGAGCTCTCATGCTTAAACAAGTCACTGAGACTCCTGAACTGCAACTCTGAGTGCTCAGTACATCTGCCAGAAGGCTCATGCCATCCCTTCCCCACCCCTCTGCCTGTGCACAGCACCTGCATCACCTTGGCTGGACCCGTCAGCCTTAGTCTGACCTGTCCTGTTTTCCAGCCTGCAGACAGGAAGATGCCCCCAGGCAGTGCCCTGTGAACAGGCAGGATCTGTAGGGCCAGGGGGAGGGCACAGAGGGTGGGATGGTCTGTGAGCACTGACAGCGAAGAGACATGGGCAGGGAAACACCTCCCAGGGGAGAATCTCCAGGCAGCAGGAAAATGATCAGAAATGATGGAAACCAAACCCAGAATGGTTATGGGAGGGAGAACAGAGAAAAGTCCCTGTGACCCCCTGCAGGTCAGATCCCTCCTGTGAGCAGCCCCCTGGGCTCCTGTCCCACCCAGCAAAGCCTGTGCCCTCAGGGCCGGGGGCTCCAGGGCATGAAGCAGCTCCTGTGCAGCCAGAGCTCCAGTTCCTCTGCAGAGCACAGGGGCTGAGAGCAGCTGCCCGGCAGTGTTGGTGTCTGGGAGGTGGCTGCACAGCTGGGGAAGGGTGACGCTGTCTGAGTGCCCGGCTGCCTCTGCCCTGGCCTCTCTCACACCCACCCTCACCGCATTTTCCTTCTTGCTCCCCTGCTCTGGGTCCCTGCTGTTGGGATCTTGTTCTTGCTGTCAGGCTCTCTGGGGATGGCAGTTTCAGCTGCAGAGTCCCAGCCTGATCTTGTGGGTCCTTTCCTGCAGGTGTGTCCATGTCTGAGGTGGAACCCTCTGCTCTCAGCAGTGCCTTGTGGCTTTTCAGGGTAACATGGGAGTGTGATCAGCCCCCATCTCAGAAAGGTGCCAGCCCAGGGCAGCTGGAGCAGGACAGAGGGACAGAGCAGCTGCCCTCACTCTGCACTGACCCACAGGCACCCTCTGGTCTTGCAGGACTTGCTCTGTTCTCCCTGAGTGCAGCAGAAATGCTGAGGGTTTCTGACACCCAACAACACTCCCCAGGGTGGGAGGGAGAAGGATCTGTAGAAAAACCAAACCTCTCCAACTCAGTTTCTCAGGCCTGGGGGTAGAGATGCTGACAGTCCCTTCTGCACCAGGAGTGGTTCCAGCTGACAAAGCTGAACCCCAGGACTGGCCCCTGCCCACCCGATCACACAGGGTCAGGCTGACTCCTCAGGAGCCCCAGGGCAGAGACCCTGCTCTTCATTGCACACTCATCAAGCACCAACGAGGGATCCAGCCAGGACGTACTCCTGGAAAAAGAAAAGTGTCTCTTTGTGTGACGGGGTGGGAGGGAAATGGTTTTGATTATTCCCAGAGAAGTCTCATGTAAACCTTCACTATCTTTTCCTCCTATGGCAGGTCCTCATGCCCACAGGCAGCCAATGTCCAACAGCAGCTCCATCACCCAGTTCCTCCTCCTGCCGTTCGCAGACACACGGGAGCTGCAGCTCTTGCACTTCTGGCTCTTCCTGGGCATCTACCTGGCTGCCCTCCTGGGCAACGGCCTCATCATCACCACCATAGCCTGGGACCAGCACCTGCACACCCCCATGTACTTCTTCCTGCTCAACCTCGCCCTCCTCGACCTGAGCTCCATCTCCACCATTGTCCCCAAGTCCATGGCCAATTCCCTCTGGGATTCCAGGGCCATCTCATACTTGGGATGTGCGACACAGCTCTTTTTGTTTCTCTTCTTGATCATAGCAGAGTTTTATCTCCTCACAGTCATGTCCTACGACCGCTACGTTGCCATCTGCAAACCCCTGCACTACGGGACCCTCCTGGGCAGCAGAGCTTGTGTCCACATGGCAGCAGCTGCCTGGGCCACTGGGTTTCTCAATGCTCTGCTGCACACGGCCAATACATTTTCACTGCCCCTGTGCAAGGGCAATGCCCTGGGCCAGTTCTTCTGTGAAATCCCCCAGATCCTCAAGCTCTCCTGCTCACACTCCTACCTCAGGGAACTTGCGCTTATTGTGGTCAGTGTCTGTTTAGCATTTGGCTGTTTTGTGTTCATTGTGGTGTCCTATGTGCAGATCTTGAGGGCCGTGCTGAGGATCCCCTCTGAGCAGGGACGGCACAAAGCCTTTTCCACCTGCCTCCCTCACCTGGCCGTGGTCTCCCTGTTCCTCAGCACTGGCATGTTTGCCCACCTGAAGCCCCCCTCTATATCCGCTCCTTCCCTGGATCTGGTGGTGTCTGTTCTGTACTCAGTGGTGCCTCCAGCAGTGAACCCCCTCATCTACAGCATGAGGAACCAGGAGCTCAAGGATGCACTGAGGAAACTCATATCTTAGTGCTTTCTGAAGCAATAAATTGCTCATCTGGTTCTACACAGGAGTTTTAATGTAGCTAATTACAGGCTCAACCTGTCATCTGGATTTTCTGCTGTTATTTGTTGTTTTCTTATTGCGATGATGTTTTCAGCCCTTTTCTAATCCACTGTCTGCTTTTCTTTTATAGCCACTGGCTTTTTAAATGAGGAACAGTACACTTCTTGTCTCTAAACAAAATAAAGATTCCTGTAGTGACTTGTTTTTCACTATATCCTTCCTGCAAGACCTTTTTGCACATTCCGGGACAGTTACTGTGATGGGTTAAGGGTAAAATAGTCCATCCTGGCAGCCCTGCCAGGGAGCAGCAGCGCTTGTTCTTCCAGAGCTGTTCTGGTTCCACTCCCACACTCTCCTTCTCATCCCTGGTGTTGGTGCAAGGCCTGAGGGCTCTGGCAGCTTGGTCACCGTCCTGCTGTGTGTCAGTCCTGTGGGCGCAGGCAGGGACAGGCAATGGGTGCTTGTGTCACAGAGCTGGCTTCCATAACAGTACTTTTATAAAGAAATGTGATTTTCTTAGGGCAGTGCCTGAAGGCTTAGATAGTCTTCAAGTTTCTCTCAAGAACATGCACAAGAAAGTGTCCCACAGATGAAAACAGCATTGTGCATCTGAGCAGTGTGTGTGTGCAGGGCTGGCACACAGCAGTGTCCTCTCCCAGCCAGGCTCCTGCCAGAGACCTGCAGGACCAGCAGAGCAGGGGCTGGGCTGTGCCCCTGTGCACTGGACACCCCACAGAAGGAGCCCCAGGTCAGTCACCATGGACTGGCCCCTCACAACCACCATTTCCAGCACTGGCCTCTCACCCCAGCTCAGAGGTCTTTGTCTCTCCATGGAATTACACTGAATGAGTAGGTCAGAGGATCATGTTCACATTGTATAGATGAGATGTGAGCATGTACATCATGAATGTGAGGTGAGAAGAATATGAGTGAGCACAAACACCATCAGCTATTCCTTTTTGTTCCATGAAGGCCTGTGAGACAGACAGTTCATTGAGGTCACATCATGTTGGGACTAATATCCCATAGGAAACCACCAGAATGCAGCACTGGGATGTGCTTCCTTGAACCAATGTCCACTCCTCATGATGAGGGACATCAAAGATAAATGTAGAACATGGCGACACACCACGGGGCTGAGGAGCCTCCCAACCTTTGGGAATAGGAATAGGAGCCCAGAGAGACACTGTGACTCCTGCCTCTGTGTGTATAAGGGAAGGTGTCTGTCCCTGAATATCTCAATGTGTTTTAAGAGTCCACGAGGCCAGCTCAGATGTGGACACCTGACAGAACCCTGATATTTCTCTGTGTGTGACTCCAAAGACAAACCCCAGCGGCACAGTGAGATTCATCTCAGCTCCTTTGGACAGGCTCATTGCAAGTGTCCCTATTTGCTACCTCTCCTTTGCCATCCCCATCACATGCTGTTCTACACAGCCCTACACCTGCCCCTCTTTCCCTGTGGGAAATTGTGGATTGTGGTCTCAGGAGTGCCAGAGTGATCAGAGAGGTTCAGAGGTCCCTCAGAAAGGCAGACGTCAAACCCATCTTCAGGAATGGCAGGAAGGAGAACTGGGAGAATGACAGGATGCTCAGCCTACGTCTGTCCCCAGGAGGGTGACAGCTTACATTCTCCTGCAGGCATCTCCAGGCAGCAGAAGGACAAGGAAGGAATTGCCGAACCCAAATGGGCAGGGGAAAGAAAGGCGTGTTGAGTACATGGAGTTTTGCAAGGCCCCAGACATGGTCTCCTGTGGTGCCTTAGAGCAGATTGGTGAGATCTGGGATGCAGATGTGGATGTTGTGATGGGTGGGGAGTTGGCAGCATGACCAAACCCAAACATCACCAGTGGCACAAAGTCCTGCGTTCAGCCAGTTTCTTGTGGCTTCCCTCAGTGATGAGTACTCAGGCCAACACTGTTGAACAGCTATATTCTGCCTCTTCATTATGTCATGGAGCACATTTTCAGCTCCTTTGTGGAGGATGCAAAGCTGGGCAGAGGCCTAGAACAACCTCACCTGGCGGACCCTGCCTTGAGCAGGAGAGGGAGACAAGATGATGTTCAGAGCTCTCTTCACACCTGAGTTATTCTATGGTTCAATGAATCTTTACATTGGAGAGGTGTTTGAAAACAGAAGATGTAGTCCTTACCAGTTAAAAGAATGAATCCTGCCTGCAATTGCTAACCTAAAACATGTAAATCCTCTCAGTTTTGGTCAGTCTGCTGCTCTAACAAATCTAAAAGTGACGTTTAAAACACCTAATCAGAACCTGCAAAGAATACTGTCCTTGCAGTGCAGACACTCTGGAGCCTGCACAATTAGCTGAGTCTTGTTTTAACACCTGTCTCAAGACTGTTACATAAAGTGTCCTTTAGCTGAGCTTTTCTCCTTTTACGCTCATTATAATACTAAAACACACATCCCCAGGATGGGAGCCCCAGGCTCAGCCCGGGACCCTCTCTCAACAAGCATGTGTCGTGGTAAAATGATTATGTAACCAATATGCCAATGTGTGAACACTTGGCTCTTTAGGACTGCCGGGAGGGTCTGAATGTAGGGATAAGATTTGTATATAATAGATGTTCCTTCTCTATCTGTTGTGCTGGTTTCATTCCAGCATCCAGACTTGCACAACTCTGGAATAAACAAGATCTCATCTCTGGGTGTGGGATTGGCTTTGCACTTCAGCAGCACTCATGGGATTTAGAAGATCGTGGCGAGGTGACTTCTCTCTGGTCAGGTAAAAGACCAGAAGAAGCCTAACAGGTTGGGTTCCCTGCATGAAGGGCAGTTTATGAGATGGTCGAGCTCTTCTTGATAGTGGGGAGAAGCAGGGAAGAGAAAAAAGAAGTCTACTTGGAAGGTGAGGAATGGATATGAGGAGGAAGAAATGTCACTGGATGGGCAGTGCTGTGGGGCAAGAGGTGACCCAGAGGGAGCTGGATCAGCCCATGGCTTGTGTTTCAAAGAGCAGCCAGTGAGGGTGCAGACACATGAGGAGGAGCACTCCAGTGAGGAGTGTTTTTCACTCACACTGTTACTAGAAAATATATTTGACAAATATGAACAAGGTGAGGAAGCGAGATGGGTATCTGCAGCCTGTGGCAAAGAGGGGCAGGGGTAGGAATGTATAGAACATGCTTCCGTCTGGTGAGGTCCTGGGTGCTAAGGAAGGGGATTGATGGGTGTGGTATTATGAGGTCAGTTGTGTCTCAGACACTCATAATCCAGTCAGAATCATGTGGCTGTGAAGGGGAGAGTGAGGCCAGTTGTGTCACTGGAGGTGACAGCCCAGAAGCAGGGACATGGCTGTTCCCAGAGAAGCTAAAAGGCCAGCAGCACTCATGGGAATTAGAAGATCATGGTGAGGTGACTTCTATCTGGTGAGGTGAAAGACCACAAGAAGCCTAACGGGTTGGGTTCTCTGCTTGAAGAGCAATTTCTGAGATGGTTTAGTAGCAGAAAAAAAAGCAAGAAAGAGGAAAAAAAGTCACAAAGTGACGTGGAAGATGGAGACTGGATATCAGGCGTAAGAAATGTCACTGGAAGGGCAGTGCTGTGGGGTAAGAGCTCACCCAGAGGGAGCTGGATCAGCCCGTGGTTTGTGTTCCAAAGAGCAGCCAGTGAGGGTGCAAACACAGCAGTGAAGGTGCAGAAATGCTGGGGTGAGAGCAGGTGGGGAAGCGAGATGGGTGTCTGCAGCCTGCAGGGAAAGAGGGGCAGGGGTAGCACCGTGTAGAACAGCCTGTGGTGGAGATGGCAAAGGGTGCTGTAAGGCTGGAAGGGACCCACAGAACCCAGGTCTCTGTCCCCTTGGCCATGGCAGTTGTCTCTGCTACTGAGGCCCAGGAGAAGACATGTTGTCCTCATGGCACTGGGGCCTCGCTGCCTCCTTGCAGCCCCATGGGGAAGCTGGAAGTTGTTGTCCCAGTGTTGTCCTTCCCTGGGCCTTGCACACCCACATCCCACGGTCCCAGGAAGAGCCCTGAGCCGTGTGTGAGGGACAGGATCCCCCTTCCCATTGCCTGGAGGTCATGGCTTCTCCTTTCTGCTTCAGAAAGCAAACCAAGGGGTTTCTGAGCATCAGAGTTGAGGAAAAGACTCAAAGGAGACCTCATGGTGGCTACAGCTTCCTCACAAGGGGAGAAGGAGGGGAAGGTACTGAGCTCTTCTCTCTGGTGACCAATGACAGAGCCCAGGGAACGGCAGGAGATGTACCAGGGGGGTCAGTGGGACATTCAGAAAAGGTTCTTCCCCCAGAGGTGCTGGACACTGAACAGGCTCCCAGGGAGGTGTCACAGCCCCAACCTGACAGTGTTCAAGAAGAGACTGGACACCGTCCTCAGACACACGGGGTGACCTGTGGGGTGTCCTGTGCAGGGACACTTGGACTCCATGATCTTTGTGGGTCCTTCCAACTCAGGACATTCCATGATTCTATGAAACACTGGGTCACAAGTCCATGTTTTTACTGTACGGATGAGTTGTAAACACACACATCATGTGCATGTCCAGTGTGTGCATGTGGGGACATGAACCAAGTGCCAAAATTTCTCATCCCTTCATCCCTTGCGTTACTCAGGGCAAGATGTCCCATCCCTGGGGCCCTTAGGCCACGAAGACCTAAAATGTCCCATCCATCCAATGGGTTGGGGGGGATCTCCAATGGGTGGGGGGATCTCCAATGGGTTGGGGGATCTCCAATGGGTGGGGGGATCTCGAATGGGTTGGGGGATCTCCAATGGGTTGTGGGATCTCCAAGGGGTTTGGGAGGATCTCCAGTGGGTTTGGGGGATCTCCAGTGAATTGGGGGAACTCCAATGGGTTTGGGGGGATCTCCAGTGGGTTGGGGGGGGATCTCCAATGGTTTTGGAGATCTCCAGTGGGTTTGGAGGGATCTCCAATGGGTTGGGGGATCTCCAATGTGTTGGGTTGGGAGATCTCCAGGGGGTCTGGGGGGGATCTCCAGTGGGTTTGGGGATCTCCAATGGGTTGGAGGATCTCCAATGGGTTTGGGGGGACATCCAATGGGTTGGGGCATCTCCCATGGTTGGGCTGGGGGACCTCTGATGTGTTTGAGGGATCTCCAATGGGTTTTGGAGATCTGCAATGGGTTGGGGGATCTCCAATGGGTTTGGGGGGATCTCCAGTGGGTTAGGGGGATCTCCAGTGAATTGGAGGACCTCCGATGGGTTTGGGGGGATCTTCAATGAGTTGGGGGGATCTCCAATGGGTTGGGGATCTCCCATGGTTGGGTTGGGGGATTTCCAATGTCTTGGGGAATCTCCCATGGTTGGGTTGGGGGATTTCCAATGTCTTGGGGGATCTCCAGTGGGTTTGGGGATCTCCAGTGGGTTTGGCAGATCTCCCGTGATTGGGTTGGGGGATCTCCAATGGGTTTTGTGGGATCTCCAATGGCTTTGGGGATCACCAATGGGTTGGGGGGCATCTATAGTGGATTGGGGGATCTCCAAGGGGTTGGCGATCTCCCATGGTTGGGTTGGGGAATCTCCAATGGGTTTGGGGGATCTCCAGTGATTTGGGGGATCTCCAATGGGTTGGGGGGGTCTCCCATGGGTTTGGGGGGGTCTGCAGTGGGTTGGGGGATCTCGCATGGTTGGGATTGGGGGGATCTCCAATGGGTTTGCTGGGATCTTTAATGGGCTGGGGGATCTCCAATGGGTTTGGGGGCAACATCCAATGGGTTGGGGATCTCCCATGGTTGGGTTGGGGGATTTCCAATGTCTTGGGGGATCTCCAATGGGTTTGGGGATCTCCAGTGGGTTTGGCAGATCTCTCGTGATTTGGTTGGGGGATCTCCAATGGCTTTGGGGATCACCAATGGGTTGGGGGGCATCTCTAGTGGATTGGGGGATCTCCAATGGGTTGAGGGATCTCCCATGGTTGGTTTGGCGGGATCTCCAATGGGTTTGGGGGGATGTCCAATGGGTTGGGGGATCTCCCATCTTTGGGTCTGGGGGGATCTCCAATGGGTTTGCTGGGATCTTTAATGGGCTGGGAGATCTCCAATAGTTGGGTTGGGGGGATCTCCAATGGGTTTGGTGGGATCTTCAATGGGTTAGGGGATCTCCAATGGGTTTGGGGGATCTCCAGTGGGTTTGGGGGATCTCCCATGGTTGGGTTGGGGGATCTCCAATGGGTTTGATGGGATCTCCAACGGGTTGGGGGATCTCCAGTGGGTTGGGGGGGATCTCCAATGGGTTGAGAGATCTCCCATGGTTGGGTTAGGGGAATGTCCAAGGGGTTGGAGGATCTCCAATGGGTTTGAGGGGATATCCAATGGGTTGGGGGATCTCTCATGGCTGGGTTTTGGGGGTCTCCAATGGGTTGGGGGATCTCCAATGGGTTTGAGGGGATATCCAATGGGTTTGGGGAATCTCCCATGGTTGGGTTTTGGGGGTCTCTAATGGGTTGGGGGATCTTCAATGGGTTTGGGGAATCTCCCATGGTTGGGTTTTGGGGGTCTCTAATGGGTTGGGGGATCTTCAATGGGTTTGGGGAATCTCCCATGGTTGGGTTTTGGGGTCTCCAATGGGTTGGGGGATCTCCCATGGTTGGGTTGGGGTAATCTCCAATGGATTGGGGGATCTCCAATGTGTTTGAGGGGATATCCAATGGGTTGGGGGATCTCCCATGGTTGGGTTTTGGGGTCTCCAAGGGGTTGGGGGATCTCCAATGGGTTGAGGGATCTCCAATGGGTTTGGGGAATCTCCCATGGTTGGGTTTTGGGGGTCTCCAATGGGTTGGGGGATCTCCAATGGGTTTGGGGAATCTCCCATGGCTGGGGGATCTCCAATGGGTTGGGGGTTCTCCAATGGTTTGAGGGGATCTCCAATGGGTTGGGGGATCTCCAGTGGGTTGAGGGATCTCCAGTGGGTTGGGGGATTGTGAGAGTTGGTCTGAAGATGGAGCAGTATTTGCCTGACCATTGCCATCAAGAACTGAGAGAACTGAGGCCCTGACTGAAAGAACAGGTGGACAATGACTTGGAGAGAGGCCCGAGGAGCAGCATTGTGTTGAACTGTTTTCTCCGGTACGGGGGGGCTCGTGCTTACAATGGCTGCCGTGTGGACTTTGCTGTTGCTCCAGCCAAACCAGCCCCCGCCTCCTGAAAGCTATTGTCATGAGGGTCTGTTCGACCCAGGGACAAGAGCTGCCATCCAGAAGATGTGTTCTCACCTGCAGCCTCAGGTACACGTGTCCCTCACCTGCTCCCCCAAACAATGGCCAATGAAAAGGAGCATGGCCAGAGCTCGCCAAGGGTCCTGAGGTCACCCAGTGGACCAGAGAGAGACCCCTGAATGCTGGACATGCTGGCAAAAGAAAGCGTGGATCTGTCGAGCCTGCGCAGTACGAGCCTGGGTTGCGAAATCAAGGAGGAGACTGGGCTGAAACAATGGGAGCAAATGTCCTGGTTTTGTTAAAAACAAGTTTCTCTTTTGGTGAATTTTGCCTGTCAGCTAAAGCTTCATATTAACTGCATTTTCCTGGAGAACCAGACACATGTTTTGGTAAACCTAGCAATGGAATGCAAACTTATTGATAAGCATGGATGGACATCTCGCGAGAGGGGCGACGAGAAACCGGTGACCAAGAAACTGACCAACCGTGTATAACATTCCATTCATGTGAATACTTCATATAAAAGTGGGAGACCACGAGGATCTCGGCCCTTCTGCTTATGGCGACATGAGGAGAGGATCTTGCGAGTCATCCCCGTGACCTGAGGCCAGTGACAGACTGAATCCAGCTCCGGTTGCTGCAGAGTCCAGTCCAGGACTTTGGGTGCTGGCTCTGCAGTTGCTGAGACTTTCAGGATTGGTTTTGTATATTTTGTATTATTTTCTCTATTCTTATTAGTAGCATTAGTAAAACATTGTTAATTTTCCCAACTCTCTTCTCTCTGTCCTTCTTTCCCTCCCGATCGCCTGTGCTGAGTGGAAGGGGGGAGAGGGAGGGGCAAAAAGGGGGAAGTGGGGGGAGAGGGGGTTAACAATACATCTGCCAGGGTTTGATTGTCACCCTGCAATCTAAACCCTCGACAGCAAGGGGGGGTGAAGAAGCATAAAAGGTGACTCCAGAATGGACACCATTGAAGATCCTCCCACCAGAGGATCCCGAACCACGGCGGAGAACCGGCAGGACTCCACGGGACCGGAGACCAGAGGGACGCCTTTGGAACTGGACTGGTGATAAACGCAACCTCACTTCTCGTCTTTACCTTTACTTTTCCCCGTTTCTTTCCCCTTTCTCTTTCTTACTCTCTCTCTTATCACGTGCCGCTTTACGGGCAAATTAATAAAGTAACGCTATTTGATTGAATTATAACCCCTTGGCTTTTTGGTCGCCTTAATTTTGCGCTCTGAGATCAAGGTAAAAGCACCATCAGGAGTCCATCATGGAATGGACCGTGACACCCGCCCGCTCCCATCCCTCTTTGGGCCACTAAGACCTAAAATGTCCCATCCCTGGATCCAAGATGTTCCATCCCTAGACACTTTAGGCCACCCAGGCCCAGAAGGACCCCATGAAGCCACCAAGACCCAGGTCAACCCATCCTTGGAAACTTTGGGGACACCAAGTCCTAAGATGTCCCATCCTTGCATCGAAGATTTCTCATGCCTGGAGCCTTTGGGCCATCCAGGCCAAAGTGTCCCCTCCCTGGACCGTGTGAAGCCACCAACACCCAAGATGTCCCATCCATGGACACTTTGGGCCACCAAGATGCAGGATGTCCCATCCCTGCACCCAAGATGTCCCATCTCCAGCCCCCTTGGGCTACCAAGGTCAAGATGTCCCATCCCTGGACCTGTGAGGCCACCAAGACCCAGGATGACCCAGGATGTCCCCGGGGGGCCTCGCAGCCCCTGCTCAGGAAGAACGCGGCTCTGTGGCTGTGACAAGAGTGCTCGGGGTCTGTGACGGCCCAAGGCAGCAGGAGCGGCCCATGGAGACTGCGGCCCTGGCAGAGCCAGAGCAGAGGGAACCCCAGCCCTGTGTGTCCCAGAAAGTGGCTCCGCACCCTGTGCCAGGCATGGGGAGCACAGCTGCCTGCTGACCGTTGTGGGAGGTGATCTGGGCTGTGATCCCCCCTGGGCCATCTGGAGTTTAAAGGGCACGGTGATGACCTCAGGGCTCACATCTGTGGGGTCACAGCCAGGACTCACCCTGGCACAGCAGCTCTGTCATGGCCTCTGCACTGCGGGACTGTAATACATTTTGACTCGATCTTGTAAATAACAAGAATTTATTTAGAATCCGGCAATAAGCAAAGACAGCGCTGGGTGCAGCCCAGAGCCCTCAGTCTCTCTCACGGCACGCGCACGCACTAATTCAGTCCTCTGGGTTTTATAGACCATCTCTAGTCCACAGCTTCTGCGTGTAACTTTCCAACTCACGGTGTGCCTTGCATCATGTGAGGTTGACTCTTGTGTAGCCACTTTCCGTCGCCTTACTTTGGTTACTTATTAGGTAAATACATCGAGCAGGACAAAGAAAGCAAGCATACAAAAAAAAAAACTCAAGCAAACATCTCCAGGAGCTTTAATGAACAAACATTTCTCAGAATTGCTTGTTACAGGACCAGCCTGGCCCAGGCAGGGCCTGGGGAAAGAGCAGCTGGGGAATCTCGGGGTGAAGAGATGGGCACTGGGGAGCATCATGGGACCTGTTAGAGAGTCATTTTGACTAGAAACTGCCTGTGGCAAGCAGGATGGAAACCACCCCAGGGGTGTTTTTGGTCTCTGCTGCCCCTGATCAAACTCAGGAAGATTTCCTGACGCATGGGTTACACAAACCAGCTCCAAGTCAAAGTCCACCGACACTTTCAATAAGAACAAATATGATACACAGTGGAAAAAAGGGGAAAGTAGAGGAAACTCTGGGCTGTTTGTGCTGCCCATGGGCAAAGGGACGTGGTTCCCAGTGCCACCCAGCTCTGTCACAGCCTTTGTGTGTCACAGATGTGCCAGAGAGATCTCTTCAGCGTCATCATAGCCCGTGCTCCCCGGGGACAGGGACGCGGTGTCTCCTTCAGCTCCAGGGACCCCGGCACTTCTCTGGGAGCACAGGCTGCCCCCTGCAAGCAGCAATGCGGGAATTGCAGCTCACCCCATGAGGTCTGTGCATCACCTTCCCCCTGCTCCTCACCACACTCAGCTCCTTCTCCCACCCTTCAGTCCCTCCATGGGAAACTCCTGGGGCAGTTCCCCCTTCCCAGGAGGTTTAGGTCTCAGTGCAGCAGCAACCAGGGTGGCAGTGGGGATCGCACCTCAGGAACCAGCAGCGCTGAGTTTCCCTCTCACCTCTGGGTGCATCGCTGGGTCCTGCTCCCTGCGCTGGCACCCTGGGCATTTCCTGAGCTCCCTGTCCAGGGGCATCGTCCTCCCCAGGGTGAGAAACCTCCCTGGCATCATCATAGCCATCCACCGGGTCACCCCCAGGCAGAACAGGAACATCTGAAGAGAGAGGGGAGCTGGTGACAGTGAGAAGATCCACCCTGCAGAGCAGAGGATGGGAGGCGCTGGTGTTGGCAGCAGCACAGGAGACCCCCAGGTCCTCCCCATCTCTGACGGTGACACCCAGTGACACCTCTGTCCTTCACTGGTCTGCAGGCAGATCACCCCCTTCCTGCTTCATTACCTGGTGCTGATCCCAGACCATCCTCCTCCTCTCGGTGCCCCGGGTAGGGCTGCAGCTGGGTCAGGGACTGCTCTGAAGAGGAGCCTGGAGAGATGCGCAGTGAGAGTTATGGGACGAGCCCACTGACCCTGTTCGTGGTCAGCACTGCTGGGGAGGGGACCCACAGAGCTGGGGCTGCATGGGGAGGAGGGCTGGGAATTCACCCTGCTCCCTGGGACAAGCCCTGTCTCAAAGGTGCTCCCAGAGCTGCCCCAGGACAGCTCTTCCCTCACTCGTCAACGGGTGCAGGGGCAGGAAGTGTCACGAAATATTACACGGAGGCACCCCGAGGTTAATTTAAGGGACAACAGAGTCCAAAACAACTTTTATTAAACCAATGAGAAACAGGGTTTTAGCACTCCAAAAGGTGACTTAAATACAGGTTCGGATATCAGTTGAGGAAAGAATTTAAAGGGGCAGCAACTAATACAACAGGCGGTCCACAGTGTGCGTGCACGTGGCTTCACTCAAACAATGCCGGAGCCGGCCCTGGGTCCCGGAGGAGCACACTTGCCTAAACACGGTGCAAGATTATTTTAAAGAGATACACGCACTCGTAGTGAGTACGGGAAGTGTACCTTGCGATCGTGCGAGGGTAAATTTACTCGCAATCCTGCGAGGGTTAATTTACTTACCCGTGCAAGTGTGCACGGAATCCTACACGTGCTTATGTGGAAGCACGGGAGGAGAATACACTCGCGAATGTGCGAGGGGCTCTCAGCGGCCACTCTCGATTGTGCGAGGGTTAAAGTACCCATGCTTATGTGGAAGCATGGGAGGAAAATACACTCGCGATTGTGCGAGGAAATAATTTAAAGTACCCGTGCAAATGTGCACGGAAAATACATGTGCAAATGTGCATGAAAAGTATAAATACACTCGCAATCCTGCGAGCAGTTTTGCTCACACCCGTGGCGGCAGGGCAAGTGGAGTCTCCATCCCGGGGAGCCGGGGGGCCCGTGGCTCCCGGCGGCAGTGGCCAAGCTCGTGCTCCGAGGGACCCGCACGATGGGCGGAGTCACCGACGAGAGTCCCGTTTTTTATCTGATCAGACCTGACTGGAGGCACTCTAGAAGCTTCTCTGCACGCCCCACACTGACTGTGGGTGCCCCTGAAGCCTCCACACTGGCTCCCTGACACTCCCTTCTCATAATGGCCCTAGCTGGGGCCAAACAAAAGAAGCTGTTAGCCTCAAGTAGCAGAGAAAGAGGGAGATGCGCCCACTCCTTCCAAACTGAAGGGGGGGGGAGGGGGGTTGCATTCCATCACAATCCCACCCTGTGGGAACTGCTGGAGCCGCCCTGAGTCCGAGACGAATACACACTTGCCTGAACATGGTGTGGGGTTATTTTTAAAGAGATACATGTACTTGTAGTGAGTACGGGAAGTGTACACTCGCAATTCTGCGAGGCTAAATTTATAATACACACGCAATCCTGCGAGGGTTAATTTACTTACATGTGCCTACTCCTTCCATACTGAAGGAGGGAGGGGGAGAGAGGGGGGTTTGCATTCCATCACAATCCCACCCTGTGACTACAGTCATGGTCTGATATACATAACTCTGGAGTGGTGTTATAGTCACCTCTTGCCTCCAAAGTAAAAAGGGGACAGTTCTGCCGGTGAGCCTTAATGTCCACTGTGGATCACCATATAGCATGTGTTGACTTACCCCTGCAAAACAGTTATTAATAACAGTATACAATAGAATTGAAGTAATTACAACAATCAACAATTGCCCAAGGTAATTATTGAGTGCAAACATCAGTCACAGTTCACCTGAGCGTTTGGCTTACCTAAGAGTAGCAGCTTTATTTTGCATTCCCCATCAGGCACTCGTGCACACACACGTTAAATCACACGCGCCCAGACACCCGTAGGCCACGTGGGGTCCCCGGCTGCTGCAGCAATGGGGAACCGGTGTAGCTACAACTTTACACCAAACACACACAAGCAAACACCTTAAGGCAACCACTGCAATGGGGGGGTTTAAGTTAAAAGGTTAAGCTTCTGCTGTAACAAAATGGGCTGTATACAGCAAATACACATGCCTCTTTAACCCTCCAAAGCAATGCCTTTTTTTTTTTTTTATTTTGTGCAAATTTTAAAATCTTCTACCATTTAAGGCAATTTATAATACACTCGCAATCCTGCGAGTGTTAACTTACTTACATGTGCAAATGTGCATGGAAAGTTACACGTGCAAATGTGCACGGAAAGTATAAATATACTCACAATCCTGCGAGGAGAAGTTTTACTCACACCCGTGGCGGCGCGGCAAGAGGAGTCTCAGTCCCGGGAAGCGGGGCGGGGGGGGTGGCTCCTGGCGGCAGTGGCTCAGCTCGTGCTCTGAGAGACCCACAACAACCGGCAAAGTCTCGCCGAGAGTCCTGTTTTATCCTGGCTGATCAGACCTGACTGCGGGCATTCTAGAAGCTTCTCTGCACCCCCACACTGACTGTGGGGTGCCCCTGAGGCCTCCAAACATCCCCCACACTGGCCGCAGCTGCCCAGCGACTCACTTGCGCCTCAGCACTCTCTTCTCCTAATGGCCCTGGCCAGGGTGCTCTGGGGCTAACAAAGGAAGCTGTCAGCCTCAAGTAATAGAGAGGGAGATGTGCCTACTCCTTCCATGATGAAGGAGGGAGGGGGAGAAATGGGGGGTTTGCATTCTGCCACAGTTCCATATCTTTCTTCCCAACTTGTCTCATGGAGACGGAGGGCCACTTTAGACCCAAGTCTGGGGATGGTTTGGCCAGTTTTCAGAGGCCTGGCTGGTGACAGCAGGGACAGCAGGCGGTGACAGGCCTGGGACTGAGAGGCTCCCCCTCCCCTAGGGGGCGCTCGGCTGCCACCCCCAGCTGACACGGAACCTTTGTCACAATGCCCGCTACCGTGGCGAGGATGCGGTGACTCTGCAGGTGACAGGGACACTGCAGGACTTGGTGTCAGCTCAGCAATTTCTCAGTTCCCCAAAGAAGCTGAATTTTGCAAATTGCTGCCTTTATGTTGAAATGATGTCATCAGGTGGGTGTTTTGCTGTAATGCACTGAAAAACAGAGCAGAAATGGTGAAATATTCCCATGATATGCATGATCCCTGCACCAAACCACATGATCAGCCTAAGGAGATCTGCAGCTTATTTTTTTCTACTGCCAGCGGATTGTGGAAGTACACTATAAAAACCATCCTTATGGAGAAGTCTTTGCATTTTAGGCTTAGTCTAGGTGTCTCAGGTAGCTGGGGTTTTTGTTTGGGCCTAATCCATAAGGTCTTATGGCTTTCCTCCTCGTCTGAAGATGAATGTGGTAGAAACTATAAAGCAAAAAACGTCCTGCAGCCTAGCCTTGCCTTGCCTGTCCTTGCCTGTCCTTGACTGTTGGACTCAGCATTCCGATTCAATGTGAATCATGCAAAGCCATTTATTACAGAAGCAAGCCTCCTTATATATGCAACTATATCCTAATCACGCATCCACGCTCCAAGCATGGATTCGCTAAATGAGTATCATGGGCTGTCCATGCACTGGAGACTCACTGATGATACATCCGATGATTCACGCCACGCCAGGACCCTGGTGATTGTGGAACGCCCCTCTTTCTCACAACAGATTCTGTTCTCAGCTTCTCGAAGCGGCCTTGAGATTCCTTTGAGCCTGACTAATTCAGCAATAAATCTTTATCTATCAAAATCCCTCCACACTTCCCCTTTTCTGTTCTTAAATTAGTCAGGCCCCTTTAACCGCACGGTGCATCATTTTTGAAATATACTGCAACATAGAACACGTGATTAACAACGTAATTACGATTACATATAATGCAGTTAAACCTTGCTTAATAAGATCAAACAACTACCTGCCTATTCCTAAAACCTTAATTCTACTATGACAACCTTATTAACATGCTATTTTAATAGATTCAAAATAACCAGACAAGTTAATACAATATATTCTCTTAAATTCCTAAAAGATTTATAACTGCGCAGTTTATAGGGTAACATACTTAATACCATCAGTATATACTAATAATTGAATTAATATCTTAAAAGTTATCTTAACTTATTTAAAAGATCAATAGCTTAACCTTAATATCCCTTCTAAAACTTTATCAGTTGCTGAACTTAGATTACTATGGTAGAGATATCTCATAATTTTACCTTATCTATTCATTGACTGTCTAATCATAATATCACCCTTTTGGATCTCCTGCTGCTTGTTCAAATTGCCATTCTCCACAGAAGGCACACCACCTGCTTGCTAATAGGCTTCTAGACCACCAGGTCTGCGAGCATCTGTAACACTGAATTAGGATCCATGGTTTACATCTGAAACAGTCCTCACAACTTATCTCCCTCCTGTCCATCTGCATCCGTTGAATCTTTGTTGAATCCACTTCAGTCCTCGGCCTGTAATGACACAAACATAACCTTTTCCCCAGGTTATCAATTGATGTGGCCTTTTTCATTGACTAGTGATTTGACCATAACTAATTTAGCATGGTTTTGGGTCATACTTGCAAAGTATTTCATCACATACAATGCTTTTGACAATTGGTTTTGTGGTGTTTCCCCTACTTCCCCCCCCCCTTTTTTTTTGAAAAATAAACAAACAAACAAACAAACAAACAAGGTTCAGAATCAGATACGTGTGTTGGATCTTGACTACGTACTCAAAATCACAAATCAAATTTAGAGGTTCCTCCTTAAAAAGCTCTAAGTAATTTAAAGCTGTGCCAAGTTCTGCTAATTGGGTTGAACCTTCAATAATTTGTACAGAATGATGCCAGTTGTTATCTCCACACCAAACCAGTACAGCTTTATGAGACTTCCCAGAACCATCAACAAAAACTGTGCAAGTATGTAGGATCAGACCAAATACAAGTATGGCCTGTGACCTGATGTTAAAGACTTGCAGGTTCTGCAGCAATTTACATTTAGGCATGCCAAAAGCTGTGCTGTTAAGAAAACCAGCTAGTGCAATTTATAAAGACATAGATTACAAATAAAAAAATCAAAATTAAATTTCACAAATGGTACATATATGACAAAAGGATCATGGCCTATTGAAACTTAAATTCATTCCCTGCATTTCTTGATCAGAGTAACAATCAGTATATCACTGTTAGCAATCTCATCATACTGTCCCACAATAGCCACAGGTTGTTTCTATGTTGTAGCTATAGACAAATCTGCAAGTCCAATCGAATGCAGTCAGCCCGTAAGGTTGTCATGAATTCATTCCTCAAAGTTTCTAACTCCATTTTGGCTGTCATATTTATTGGATATTGTTTTCCCTTACCGGATCGAAGTCCTGTTTCAGATCTATCAGTGTAGAATTTGCTTTATCGAAACATTGGCTGGTAATACTAGTGGAAAAAGAGCATTTGAAATTTCCTTGGAGATTTCTCACTTGCACAAGCAGATCTGCACCATCCCAGCAGCTTCTTGTAGGCCATGCAACTAAACAGAATTCTCAGAAAACGTTATTTGAGCTTACAATTTACTTAACAAATCTTAACCTAAGAGAGGTATAGGAGTTTCTGGTAACTATAAGAATTCATGTATTAAAACTTTGTTCCAAATTTGACATGCTATTGGTCTCAAAAAACGGCCTTTCTTCCGTTCTCTCCCATGACCTCAAAAACTAGCATGGTGAATTTATTAAGAAGTCTCTTACAACTAATTACCACAGAATAAGTCTATCAAAAAATTTTTGGTTTAATTTTCCAGTTTCATTAGAACTATGGGTCTGCTAAGGATGCCTTTAAACTTCACCCTCGGACTGCTCCATTCAGTATTACATCGCTGCTGTGGGGGGGAGAGAGAACCCCCCTATCACTGCTTTAAAAGCGGGCAGCCAGGTTTTTCCATTTTTGTTTTTCTTTCTCTTCGTGCTGCAGTTTAGAGATAACCAAGGTCACGCAGCTGGCATAATGGCTGGAACGAAGTGGGAGGCTCTGGGAAACTTCTCAGTTACAATGAGCTGCACACAGGCCTGGGATGTTTTGGTCTTTTGTTTTCCCATTTCATTCGACCATAATACACTTTACTTGCAATTTCAAGTAGCTCAACAATAGTTACAGTCCTTAGCTCCATTTACTTTTTACAATTTAGAGATGTCAAAAAAACAGTATAAACCAGTATAATAAACATCAATCCATTATTCTATTTTCCTAAATCTAAATCAGTTAATATTCTAGCAACTTTTAAATACAACTTCTTCCAAATTCACAGCTATCATAGCATTTTAACAATTTAAATGCTTTTCTAACAATATAAGCAATCATTCTAATGTGTAAGGATGCATCCTAAGGGGAGGCAAGGTGGAATTTTAGCAATTTTAGCAGTGGAACCGGTTCCCATTTTGTAATTATCTCCCAAACAAGATTCTTTTGGTACCAAATATGAATATGCAAACTAAAATATTGAGCTCAGATATGAAAACCATATACCAAGTTCAAATATGCAGATGGATCACAGTTACACCAATTTAAGACAATATCTCAATTTTTGCATTGCACCTTTGGGCCGCTCACTGCTCAGCCAGGTGGGGGTACCTCTGGGTCTCCCTGACAAAAAAAGTCAGTGGCGCCGGAGCCCATCGGCCCCCCCCCGAGCCGGAGCGAGCTGGACTGGGCAAGGCCTTTTTTTGTTTTGTTTTGATTTGGTTTCTTTTTAGTGTCTCATCTGGTGCGCTACAGCTGTTATTCCAAAACCAGGATTCTTTACATGATGTACATACGGAAAAGCCAAATACAGCACAGCAAGATGAGACACAGCTTGTCACAGAGTTGCGCAAGTCTGAATGCCGGAATAAAGGTAGCATGCTAGAGAGAAAAAAATAACAGCTACTACACACAAAATTTTATCATCACATTCACTCAGTAAAGAACTAAATTACTCATGATCTTCTGAATTATCACAAAACGCACATTTTGAGTCAATGAATTCTCATGATTTAACAGACTGTGAACTTATCGTACCATATAACAAAGACCTACCAAAATTGCAACATGCTTAAACCAATACCCACAAAGAAAACAGGTTAATGAGGAAAGCATCTTGCAGACTCTAACAAGTTTGCTGTGACCTGTGTGTTATCAGTTAAATCTCTCTCAGCTTGTTGACGTTCAAACCGTTCCAGCTGTAAAACTGTCTGTAATGATCTAATGATCTCTTGTAGAGATTTATTTTGTCCTGGTCTTCTCACCTTAAAAACAACATTAATTGCAACAAAATTCTATTCTCCGGACACTTTTCCCAATCATTTAACTGAAACAGCAGCCAACACTGATTTCAATATTTAACAAGATCTTCCTTCCTTATAATTCTGAGTGCTTTCCTAAGTTTTAAAACACCTCCCAATACTGATTTTTCAGGAACACAACTGAAAACAATTATTCCTGACCCCATCTTGCAAGTAAAGGCTTGAGAAGGGGGAGGGAGGGGTAGAAAACACAGGCTGCTTGCAGCACGACTGGGAAAAATGGGGAGAGAGTTTTACGGTGTACTTAAAAACAACTAGTAAAACAATTAACTCACATTCCTAACAAGCTGCTTGATTTTCAGAGAGGCAGTACACAGAAACACATAATATGTACTGTAAAACTTACAGATAACATGTTGATAGCAAACATTAGCATTCTCTACTGCTAATTTCAACACCAATGCTTCCTTAGCTTCTAAGTTTTCAACCTGCTTATTGATGGCCTCTTGAAGATGGTCAATAAATTGCATGTAATTCTCACTGGGACCCTGATTAATAGTTGCAAATGATTTTGCTGCATTGTTGGTTTCAGGCACCTTTATCATAGCTTAATATGCGAGGTCTGTTGACTGCCTCAGGATTTCAGAAAGTTATGGTGCCTGTAGTTGTGGTGTGTCAACTAGTGTCTCTTCCAGAAATGCACAGGGTCCCGTGGTTTAACTGCAATCGAAACTGGGGGTAAATCCCAGCTTTTTGGTAAGTTCGGTTTACGCTCTGAAATTCTACCCTCACCCTCAGGAATTCAGTGCGGGTGGGAGGTGGGGGCAGGTTGGAGGGACCCAAATCTGGAGGAATTACGTTATTTGGCTCGGTCTGGCTCACCACCGGGGGGTCCTCCCCACCTAAATCTCCAGGCAAGGGGGGATAGGAAAAAAAATGTCCATTTTTTTCTTCCACGATTGATAGCGGCGGGGCAGAGGGTTGAACTGTGATTAATGGCGGTGATGCAGACGGCAGAACCACGGTTGATGATGGTAGAGGAGAGGTTCGAGCCGTGATCGATGACAGCGGAGCAGTCGGCCGAATGCGGTGCTCTGACCGGTGCTCTGAGGGCCCCTCCCGAGACCATGCACAACCCAACACTTTTTTTTCATGTGAGTCTTTCATAGCTTTTATCTAATCTTGGGGCCACACATACGTATACGAGTCTTTCATAGTTTTTTTCTGATCTCGGGGCCACACATACGTACGCTCCTCCTTTATTCCTTTTAACTTTCCAAGAAAGTGCCGCGGATCCTTATCCGTGTCAGATAATATGGACTTGGGCGGTTTTGACGAATCTTTAGTAACGGGGGGATCAGAGTAGTACTTAATCTTGCTTTTTTCTCCGAATCTGGCCCAGGAGAGCCAGGGAGACCATCCCCCTCCGCCGCCTCTGCCTGTTGCTGTTTTAACTCTTTCAGAGTGTCTAACAACAAGCGCCATGTCGTTAACAGTTCAGTTGCTTCTTTGGACCCTTGGGTAGCACTGTCAAACAGTTTATCTCCCAAGTCCATCCATTGTGACACACTAAATGCTGTCACAGGATTAACCTCTAAACCTTGTGCTTTGCCCCATAGTAACATTTTTCTTAAAGTCAGTTCCGGGAGGCTAACACCGTGCTTCTTCAGAAGCAGCTTCTATGTGGATAATATAGTACCCTCTTCTTTAGATAAATTTCAGCCCCCCGTTCCCGGTAGCTCACCTACTCCTTAACGAGGTGTCTTTTCAGTCGATCCAGATCTTCGGCAGCTCTGCACGGCTGCTCTCATCAGCTGTACCGGGCTCCGTCTCCACAGCTCTTCTTCGGCTGTTCACAGCTTCACGCTGTCACCTTGTTAGGCGAGATCCTCTCCAGGCAGGATCACGTCGGGGTCACCATATGTCGCGGTTGAGACGGACAAACGACATGGACCAAATTCTTTCAAGATGAAAGTAATAGGTGTCATTTATTGCTACAAGTGCATTTTTATACAATTCTACCAGTTCATGTGTCCTTTCGCTATTGGTTACAAGTTAAAGCACTAACATCTCATTGGTTAATTTTTCTATCATCCATGTTATTCTTCTATCCCCTTGTCTCTCACGGGTATATCTCTTCTCTCTCCGGATACTCCTTTACTCCCATCCTTCTCAAGGGTAAATCTTAATATCTTCAAGGCTGATCTCTACTCCCATATTTTCTGTCAAGGATTCCACAGACCCGCTGCAGTTTCCCACACTCATGATCTTCTGAATTATCACAAAATGCACATATTAAGTCAACGGATTCTCATGATTTAACAGACTGTGAACTTATCGTACCATATAGCACAGACCTACCAAAATTGCAACATACTTAAACAGATACCCACAAAGAAAACAGGTTAATAAGGAAAGCATCTTGCAGACTCTAACAAGTTTGCTGTGACCTGTGTGTTATCAGTTAACTCTCTCTCAGCTGTCTGAAATGATTTAATGATCTCTTGTAGGGATTTATTTTGTCCTGCTCTTCTGGCCTCAAAAACAACATTAATTGCAACAAGATTCTATTCTCCAGACACTTAGCAGCCAACACTGATTTCAATATTTAACAAGATCTTCCTTCCTTATAATTCCGAGTGCTTTCCCAAGTTTTAAAACACCTCCCAATACTGATTTTTTAGGAACATGACTGAAAACAATTATTCCTGACCCCATCTTGCAAGTAAAAACCTTGAGAAGGGGGAGGGAGGAAGGGAGGGAGGGAAGGGGGGGGGAGGAGGCGGGGGGAACGCACAGGTCTGCTTGAAAACAATTAACTCACATTCCTGACAAGCTGCTTGATTTTCAGAGAGGCAATACACAGGAGCACATAATATGTACTGTAAAACTTGCAAATAACATGTTGATAGCAAACATTAGCATTCTCTACTGCTAATTTAAACACCAATGCTTCCTTAGCTTCTAAGTTTTCGACCTGCTTACTGATGGCCTCTTGAAGATAGTCAATAAATTGCATGTAATTCTCATTGGGACTCTGATTAACAGTTGCAAATTATTTGGCTGCTTTGTTGGTTTCAGACACCTCCCTCATAGCTTGATATGCAAGATCTGTTGACTGCCTCAGAATTTCAGAAACTAATCGTGCCTGTAGTTGCGGTGTGTCAATTAGTGTCTCTTCCAGGAGTTGTGGGATACCTGCCCCTTTCAATGAATCCGCATAGTTCTGTCCTAAATGATCTATAGCTGTTACCTTTCACAGAGTTCTTTTGCCCAGTTCTCATCCGGTGACTCCTTCTGCTCTTTCGTAGGAGTTAGAGGGTTGAAAGACAGTAAAAGCAGATTGGTAAAATTGGTAAAAGGACTGATAGTACACTTGTTTATGACTTTAGCATTCTCAGCTTTCACAGGTTCTTTGAGCAAGTTATCTGACTCCAATCCTCTGGACTTGCTGTTCTCACCAGGGTTAAATGATGGTACAGGAGGCCACCCGCTCGGCATTTTTCCTCCCCCCGCCCCGGACTGCAACACTGCAAAGATTCCGGCAGCAGCAGAACGTTCAGCCTTAAGGTCTTTTAAGACAGTCCCATGATTTCCATTGCTAACTCTATCCCATTTTTTTCTGCTCTATATTGTCCCAAAGTTCAAATTTTGAGTCACTAATGCCCGTAACAGTCTTTTCAGGTTCTAATTGCTTCACTGTAGTAACTATTAGTTTCCAGGCGGTTACAAGGCCGAGAATATATCTTTCACGGTGACTTACTGCCTTCCACAACACAGTTCCCATGCCTCTGCACCAAATTAATAGTCCTTTGAGGTTCTCCGTTGATTCATCATCATCTATAACCCTATTCTATAGCACATCTCCTAGTTTTCTCTACTCTCCCTGTTGCTACTAGACCAGCTAGCTGTTTAACGCAACTATTATTGACCCCTCGCTTTTCTGAAAAGCACTGTAAAAGATTTAGGGCTACTTTTTAAATCCATGTTCCTTTTATCCGTGTCACCTTTATCCATACTACTACTGGCACGGTCCCCTTATGTATCCCCTTATGTATCCCCTTATGTATCCCCTTATGGAACTACTTACAGCGATATCCTTTTTTGCCCTGCCCTTTAGTAGCCCTTCAGCAGCGAACTTTAATCGGTTCAGGCATCGGAGACGACACACCGCAGCACAGTGTTCGGTCGCTCTTTGCCCGCCAGTCACTGCTCCTGGCGCCGCTGTCGTTTCCGTCGCTTTTGGGCCCGCGTGCGTTGCTAGTTCTTGTAAATCCCCGTTAATCCTTGTAAGTGCCTGGTAGTCCTTCGGGTCCCCGTTAGGTCTTCAGGTCCGGGTTCGGCCTTCAGGTCCTCTGTTCGGCCTGTTCGGGCGCCAAATGTCGGGGGTCAAGACCCCGGCATGGGTTCGGGCCTACGGCGACGGAGGAAGAAATGTCACCAATCCAATGTGAATTATAGACATGCTTCATTTTATTGACACAGAGCGCAAGCTTTTATAACAGTTCTATTAATTATGCCTACTTGTCAAACACCGATTTGATAGCATACGTAATGAGCCCATCCCAACATACATAATGAATCCATCCCCTTGAGTCCATCCCCTTCTGTGGCCCCCCTGGTATGTGAGTTCCCTCGTTATCTCGGAGCTGCCTCCTGGTACTTGTTTATCCAGGCCTTTCTCAGGAGCTGCCTCCTGAGACTGTGAGACTTGTTTATGCAGGCCTTTCCCAGGCAATACCTTCTCACCCACCCTTGCTCAGCTCATGCTAACTGAGGCCTACTCATGCTAACTAGAAGAGATCCTCTTCGTAGAGAGGGTCTCATGCCCTTTCTCTCTTGGCCATTCTCCAACATCACCTCTCTAAGAAGACAACAGGGTTTTACCGACATCAGACAGAGCTGATTTCAGCTGCTCCAAGATGGACCCACTCCTTGCCAAATCTGAGCCATTCAGTGATGCCGGCAGCACCTCTGGGATATTGTATTTGAGAAAGGGTAAAAAACGCTGCACAACAGCAGGTGGGAGAGAGGAGGGAGGAACTGGGAGAGAAAAGCTCTGCAGACACCAAGGCCATATCCCATAGGACCCAAGCAGGTCCCTCAGCAGCCAAAGCTTGCTCTCCTGAAATCCTGCTCTTGGCCTTGTGATCATCTCACAGGAACCTCAGCTCCACTTTCCCATCCCTGACTGTTCCATCCTGAACAACTCTTTCTGGTTTCTAAGGGTGAAGTCCCACAGGGCACCTCACCCCACTGACTCCTCAGTCACCCGTGTCAGGAAGATGTTGTCAATGGGTTCCAAACCCTCCTGGATGGCTGGTACCTTGCAGATATTGGGATATCTCAGGTCTGCTACGACGACACGGCCCTGGAAACATGAGGCTTCTTTCATTTGTCTGAAGGAGGCCTCATCTCATTCCTCTTCCTCACCTGTGAGTCAGTAGCTGATGTCCAGTGACCACAACACTGCCCATGTTGTTCTGCCCTCTCATGCTGACTCCTCAACCTTCAGCTGACATTGTCTGTCCCCAGGCACAGCTCCACACATTCCTGCTGCTCTACCACATGAAGGGAAACTTTCCCTCAAAGTGCAGATATCTGGCATTATGAGTACTGTACACCCAAGACTCCACAGTTTTTCCAGGAGACGGTATTTGTAGTGCCCTTTAACTCCTTATCCTGTTATTTTGGGAGAGACACCCTAATCGGGATAAGCCATCTGCATGGAAACATTAAAAGCTGAGCGAATGGATCTTCTGTCCAGGGAGAGACGCAACTTTGAGGAAATCTGGAATTCACCCATCAGAAAGATCTGAAGTTTGATAAGGGGAAGTGGCCAGTTCTGTATCAGGGTGGCACAAGAATTGCATCCATCAGGACAGAGCAGGACCTGACACGCTGAGCAGTGGCCCTGAGGAGAAGGGCCTGGGCACTCCAAGGTCCCCACCCCAGCCCGTGGTGCACGCTCACCATGAACAAGGCAGCTGCACACGGGGCTGCGTGAGGAGGAGCGTGGGGACCCAGACACCTGCAGTTCTCATCCCATTCGGTTCAGCACTGGTGTGACCCACACATACGGGTGTGTGCCAGTGTGCGTCTTCCCAGTTTGGAGCAGCAGGGAGGAACTGGAGAGTGCAGGGCTGTGCCAAGGCAGGTTCAGCACCTTGTGCACATGGGGTGGGGTGCTGAGGGACCTGGGCTGCTTTGGCCCAGCAGCGCTGGGGAGGCTGCAGCAGTGCAGGAGTAGCCTGAGAGTGCTTGAAGGGCAGTTTCAGAGGTGTTGGAGGTTTCTTCATAGTGGGAAAGAGCATGAGAATGAAATAATGGCCAAAGTGCAGCTGGGGAGGTCCAGGCTGGACATGAGCAGAAAGGAATGTGATGGAAGGGCAGTGCTGTGGTGGAGCAGGTCAGCAGAGGGAGTCTGCATCAGCCCAAGGCTTTGTGCTTCAAGGAGCAGCTGGGGAGGATGGAGAGATCTCAGCAAAGGAAGGAAGATGCTCAGACAAGAGCAAAGTGGGGCAGCAGGGGGGATGTCTCCAGCCTGCAGGGACAGAGGTGCAGGGGATGCCACAGCACAGGACAGGCTGTCATGGAGATGATCAAGGGATGTAAAGAGTTTGAAAGCCCCACCAGACATGAGCTCCTTCTCCCCTTGGCTGTGGCTGTTGTCTGCACCTCTGATGCCTGTGAGGAGACACCTTGTCCTTACAGCACAGGGACCTCATGGCCTCCTTGTCCCCAGCCAGGAACCTGGGAGGTGTGGGACCATAGTCCTGCCCTTGGCCTTGCACAGCCCCACATCACACTGTCCCAGGAAGGGCCCTGGGCAATGTGGGAGGGACAGGATCTGATTTCCAGGGCTGGGAGTCAGGGCTTGGGCTTTTGGTTAAAGAAACACAACCAGGTTTACTCAGCATCAGAGCCACCTTTACTGTGCTTTTCCTGACCTCCAGTTTTCTTCTCTAAACAAACATGGATATTGTTTCTCAGTAGGTTTCCTCAGTGTGACCCATTAACATTACAAGAAACTTTGGAGTTTGAATCTGACTTTGACTTCTTGAGAAGTTTCATCACCTTCCTCCAGGGTCTGAAGTTCATGGACTCAGCACCCAACCCACCAGAGGGGTCATTAAAGCGCCTTGTGCTGCTCCTGTGCTGCTGAGCTGGGCTGGGCTCCTGGGACACAGGGAGCTCATGGCAGCGGCAGCGCTGCAGAGAGACAGCTCTGCCCAGGAGCAGCTCCTCTGCACACGCAGCAGGGCTGAGGGCTCTGCCTGGGGATCTCAGGAGATGAGCAAGGCAGAGAGAGATTCAAGGTGGTCAGGACTGGGAGGATGACTGAGAGCTCAGTGGAGGAGAAACCTTTGCAGCCCTTGCCATGGTAAGTCTCTGGTGCAGGGCAGTGCAGCTGTAGCTCCTGGAGGCATCTCCTGAAACTGGCACAGGCACAGCTGGTGGGATCTGTAAGGACGGGGCTCTTGTCAGGCCATGTTGAACAGCTGTGAAGCCGGGTGAGCACCCAGGGGTGCCCAGGGCTGTCCTGCAGAGCAGGGTCCCTGCACCCCAGGGCTGTGCCGGGCAGGGACTCTGCCGCCTGCCAGGGTCAGCGCTCAGCCTGCCCGGGAGATCCCATGGCAGCAGCTGTGGGGGGAAGGAGCGACCCCCGGCAGGGCAGGCAGGGAGCTTGTGGGGTTGAAGGGGGCTGTGTGGGTCAGGGCTGCTCAGAGCTCCAGATCCCCCCACAGACATGGCAGAGGGTCCTTCTGAACAACGACATCGAGACAGGAACAGCTGCCAGGGAAGGAGTCTGCGCTTTCAGTTTTCCACTCTTGGTTGTCTGGGTGTGCAGTGGGAGATGGGGATTTATTTCTCTCTTTGGAGAAGACACTGAGACTCCAGTTCTCGTTAGGACGTGTCTGAGCTGCTCCTGAGCCCCTGCACACACAGAGCTGCCCCTGGGCAGTGCCAGGAGGTGTGAGCAGGACAGAGCTGAGCACACAGCGGGTGGGACGTGGTCTGTGACACTGACAGGGAGCAGACCCAGGGACAGACACACAGCTGCAGGCAGCACAGACATGGGCAGGGAGAGGGAGATGGACCAGAAATGCTGCCATCCCCTGCAGTGCAGCCACATTTCCCAGTGCAACCCCTGGTCTTCTCTCCTCCCCAGCAGACCCTCTGCCCCAAAGCCATGGGGTCCAGGTCACGAGTCTCCACCTCAGCAGCTGGACCTCCAGGTGAAGGGTTCCTGGAACAGGGTACTCAAAAAAGGTGCCAAAAGTACTTGCTCTCCAGTGTCATTATGTGAGTGGCAGCAGCACAGCCGGGTAAGGAGAAGGTTCCACAGCATGCCCGTCTGCCTTTCTGTCCTTGCTTTATTTCTCAGGAACACTGCAGTGTTCTTCTCTGTTTCTCCACCTGTCCCTGCTGCTCTTGCTTTTTGGGGTTGGGGTGCGAGTGTCAGTCACTTCTTGTTCTGACATCAACTCAGGGGGTCTTGCCCAGAGGTGTTTTCATGGAAACCAGATGCCCAAGCTGCATTTTAAACTGTGATGAACAGTTTTTTCTCACTTGGTAGAAGAGAGAATGAGCTGAAACATCCCTCCATCGGGGAGAGGGTTTTCCATGAGGACCAGCCTGTTTATTTTCCTCTGAGAAATCTGTAACTTCTCACTACCTTTTCCTCCTTGCACAGGTCCTCATGCCCACAGGCAGCAAATGTCCAACAGCAGATCCATCAGCCAGTTCCTCCTCCTGCCGTTCACAGTCACACGGGAGCTGCAGCTCTTGCACTTCTGGCTCTTCCTGGGCATCTACCTGGCTGCCCTCCTGGGCAACGTCCTCATCATCACCACCATAGCCTGGGACCAGCACCTCCACACCCCCATGTACTTTTTCCTGCTCAACCTCGCCCTAATTGACTTGGGCTCCATCTCCACCATTCTCCCCAAGTCCATGGCCAATTCCCTCTGCGATTCCAGGGCCATCTCACACTTGGGATGTGTGACACAGCTCTTTTTGTTTCTCTTCTTGATCACAGCAGAGTATTGTCTCCTCACAGTCATGTCCTATGACCGCTACGTTGCCATCTGCAAACCCCTGCACTACGGGACCCTCCTGGGCAGCAGAGCTTGTGTCCACATGGCAGCAGCTGCCTGGGCCACTGGGTTTCTCAATGCTCTGCTGCACACGGCCAATACATTTTCACTGCCCCTGTGCAAGGGCAATGCCCTGGGCCAGTTCTTCTGTGAAATCCCCCAGATCCTCAGGCTCTCCTGCTCACACTCCTACCTCAGGGAACTTGGGCTTATTGTGGTTGGTGTCTGTTTATCATTTGTGCATTTTGTGTTCATTGTGGTGTCCTATGTGCAGATCTTGAGGGCCGTGCTGAGGATCCCCTCCGAGCAGGGATAGCACAAAGCCTTTTCCACCTGCCTCCCTCACCTGGCCGTGGTCTCCCTGTTTGTCAGCATTGTCATGTTTGCTCACCTGAAGCCCCCCTCCATCTCCTCCCCATCCCTGGACCTGGTGGTGTCTGTTCTGTACTCAGTGGTTCCTCCAGCAGTGAACCCCCTCATCTACAGCATGAGGAACCAGGAGCTCAAGGATGCCGTGTTGAAACTCATATCTTACTGTTTTGTAAAGCAATAAACTGCCCATCTGCTTCTACATAGGCATTTTAATGTAGCTAATTACAGGTCCAGTCTGTCATCTGGATGTTTTGTTTTTATTAGTTGTTTTCTTATTGTGATAATGTTGTCATCCCCTTTTTAATTCACTGTTGGCTTTTCTTTTATAACTGTTGGCTGTGTAAATGAGGAGCCGTGCTCTCCTTGTCTCTAAACAGAATAAAGGTCTCTTTAGTGAGTTGTTTTTCACTATATCCTTCCTGCAAGCCCTTTTTAGAGCTGCAGGGACAGTTCCTGTGTGTGTGGGAGGAGGGAAAAGAGTCCATCATGGCAGCACTTCCAGGGAGCACCAGCGCTTGTTCTTCCAGAGCTGTTCTGGTTCCACTCCACACTCTCCTTCTCATCCCTGGTGTTGGTACAAGGCCTGAGTGCTCTGGCAGCTTGGTCACCGTCCTGCTGTGTGTCAGTCCTGTGGGCGCAGGCAGGGACAGGCAATGGGCACTGCTGTGACAGAGCTGGCCTCACAACAGCCTTTACAGATAGAAAGGTGATCTCCTATGGGCAGGACCTGAAGGTTTAGATCTTCTTGCAAAGTTTCTCTCAAGCTTATTCCTACAAAAGTGACCCACAGATTAAACACCAGAGTACAGCTGAACAGTGTGTGTGTGCAGGGCTGGCACACAGCAGTGCCCTCTCACAGCCAGGCTCCTGCCAGAGACCTGCAGGACCAGCAGAGCAGGGGCTGGGCTGTGCCCCTGTGCACTGGACACCCCACAGAAGCTGCCCCAGGACATCGTCATGAACTGGCCCTCACAACCACCATTTCCAGCACTGGCCTCTCTCCCCAGCTCACAGAGGTTGTTCTTCCCTCCATGGAGGGACACTGAATGAGAAGGTCAGCAATCCATGTTCGCATTGTACAGATGAGATGTGAGCACGCACATGATGGATGTGAGGTGAGATGAACCCAGTGAGTGCAAATAACATCAGCTCTTTTTGGGGGTTCCATGAAGGCCTGTGGGACAGACAATGTCTCAAGGTCACTTCACGTTGGGAGTAACAGCCCATGGGAAACCATCCACTGGGATGTGCTTCCTTGAACTGTGATCCCCATGTCCATTCCTCATGACATGAGACATCTCAGATGAGTGCAGAGCAGGGTGACACACCACAGGGCTGAGGTGCCTCTCATCACTTTGAAGTGGCAACAGGAGTCCAAGGAGAAACTGAGACCACGACCTCTATGTGCAAATTGGAAAGATTCTGTCTCTTAACACCCCTGGGTGAAGAAGGAGTTCCAGAGTCCAGTTCAGACATGGATGCTTGACGGAACACTGGCATTTTTCTGTGTGACTGCAGGAACAAACCTCAGTGGTTTAGTCAAATTCATCTCAGCTGCTGGGATAGGCTCACTACAAGTGGTTACCCGTGATTCTGGATTGTGGTCTCAATGGAACAGCAGAATCAGAGAAGTTCTGAGGTCCTTGGGAAAGGAAGATGTCAAACCCATCTTCAAGAAGGGCAGGAAAGAGAATTTGAAGAATTATGGGCTGGTCAGCCTACCTCCGTCCCTGGGAAGGAGATAGTCCGCGTCTTCCTGCACCAATCTGCAGGCACCTGAAGGAAAAGGAAGGAATTGCTGAACAGAAATGAGCAGAAAATCCAATGAGTCCCAAGAAATGTTGTGAACTCATTCGAGAGCTTTAGACCCCCAGGAAAGAGCTCAGTGACAGTGCAGCCCATGCTGTTGCATCTGTGTCCCTCACTGAGCAGCACAACCAGTGTGCAGTCGCCCCATGGTCCTGCAGTCAACCTGCTCTGCAGAGCATCAGTGCCAGGTTGGGGCCCTGTGGGGAGCACAGGATGGGGCCAGGAGCACCAGAGCAGATCAGAGGAGGGATGGGGGAGATCAGACAGGAGCTGACATGGGCTGGAAAATGCCTTGGAGAGAAAAGTGCTGGTGTTCAGCTGTCCCAGGATAATACCCAGAGTTTAGGGTGCAGGGCCAGAAGTCCTTGCTGTCCTGGTGCTTCACCAGGCCTGGGAAGTAGCTGGAGAAGGATTGGTGTCCCCCACTTGCCATCTTCTAGTGCATCATCCCTCGTGAAGGGTGGCATGGAAAGCAAGTCTGGGACCCTGTGTCTGGACTTGCACCGAAGAAAGTATTCACCCAGAAGCCACATCCTTTTGCTCTGGTACTTCAGTCCTGGTGCTCATCACATGTCCGTAAGACAAACTTATGCACCCCTCTTGTCAACCTTACCCCAAACGTCATCCCTAGACAAGGCTCCTGAGCTGGGGCTGAGCTGGAGAACTGGTGTCCAGCTGTGACCAGAGGAAGGACAAGGCCTGTCCTGGGTTCTCTAATGGGGTGGCAGCCTCTGTGATCTCCACCAGAAAAGGCAGCGTGCAGGAAACTGTAGACCATCCCCATGCCCCTTGGAGGCCCTTAGGAAGAGTTCCTCTCTCCAAATATCCAGCCCAGCTTGTTGCTGCATGAACAACGAGGAGAAACTGCCCCAGGACCCTCATGCCAGACCCCATCTCCTCCACCTCATACAGGCAGTGCTCTCCCCCTTGGCACTGAGGTGGTTCCAGGGACCCAAGAGACACCTGTAGGAGGAGATGTTGGGTAGGGATATGGTGTCCTTCAGTGCTCCTCATGGTACCTCCTGCTGGGCTTTGTGCCACTGGTCACAACCCTCTGAGCCTGGATGTTCAGCCAGTTCTCAGTGGTGCTAAACAGGAACATGCCCATGAGCACATTGGGCTGCACTGGGAGGAGCGTGGCCACCCAGACAAGGGCAGTTATTGTCCATCGTGACTCAGCACTGGTGTGGTCACATCTGGAGCGTGTGTCCCAGCGTGAGGTTCCCCATTCTGGAGGAACGGGAGGAGCTGTCGTGTGGCCAGAGAAAGTCTGGGTCATGTGTGGAGATGTTGAGAGACCCAAACTGCTTTAGCCTGGTGAACGGGAGCCTGAGGAAACGTGCTGGTTTTACTGAAATTGAATTAATTTTCTTCATGCATTTTGAACCTCTCTCCTTCACAGCCAGTACAGTCTTTTGTTAAGATTTACTATGAGAATAATGAGATAATGCTGTTTCTTCCCTGAGATAGAGTTAATTTTTAATTTCAACAGCTTTACAGTGTTTGCCACTTGCTATGACAGCAATGTCAGAACTCACTGGTATCTTGGCTGTTGTCAGGGAAACCAAGGACTACTTTGGGCATCCAGACACAGATGGAAATTGGCAGGAGGGGACGCAGACAGGACAGCATCTGGATTGACGTGCAGGCTGATCAATGAAATGTTCCCTATGATTAGTGCCATGCTCAGTCTAAAGCTGGAGCCGGCTTTTAGGGCTTGTTACATCCGTTACTTTGGGTTTTCCAGCTCGTTTGGTCAGTTCCATTCAGAAGTTTCATCCTGTCAGGAGTTCGATGTCAGTTCGGCCTTTTGCCGTTCTGCCATTTTGCCGTTGGCCTTTGGGCCTTTCTGCCTGTTGCCCTTTTGCTCTCTCTTGCTGGGATGGGCTGTTCAGGACCAAGGTGCTCCCTTCTGCAGGACTGGCTGCTCCGTGTGACTGGAGTTACACGAGGGATAGCACTGAGTATATATTTTAATTTAATTTATCTATTTCTATTTAATTTACCTTGACTATTGTCAGTGAAACCAAGGACTTCTCTGGAGTGCAGCTGCAGGTGCAAATTGGCAGGAGGGGACACAGAAAGGACAGCACCTTAATTGACATCCAGATCAATCAATGAGCTATTCTCTGCCATTCGCGTCATGCTCGGTATAAAGCTGGAGTTGCCTTTTCCAGCCCATTAGTTTTGGTTTTCCGGCTGCTTTCCTTAGCTGTGTTCGGCAGTTCCATTCTATTGGGAGTTCAGTGTTAGTTCAGTTTTATGATGTTTTGCTGTTTTTCAATTGGCCCTTGGGCCTCTCTGCCTTTTGCACTTGTACTTTCTCTTGCTGGGATCAGCTGTTCAGGAACAGGGTGCTCTCTTCTTTTGGGCTGCCTCTTCAGCACAACTGCAGTTCTGTGGGGGATTGCACTGAGTATCATATATTTTACTTTATGTAAACAGAAATAGTATATTATTATTAGTAGGGTGTGTTATTTTTATTGTCTTATTATTTTTTTGTCTAAACCCACAAGTTTCTCTCTTCCCATTCAGTTCTTTCCCTTATCCCACCTGGGGATTGTGAGCAAGATGTGAGCAGCTCTCATGGTCTTAGTTGGTGGCTGTGGTAAAACCATGACAAGAAAGGGCAGTAGTAGCTTCAGAAAACTTGAAAATCACTTTCCAAGATGATGCCTTTTATTTTAATTTATTTTACTATTTTTGGTAGAGGGAACAGCATGAGAAAGGAAAGCCACCAGAAACTGCAGCTCTGGAGGTCCAGAGTAGACCTCAGGATAAAGAAATGTCATTCTGAGCACAGTGCTGTGGTCACTCAGAAGGACTCTGGATCAGCCATGACTCTGTGTTTCCAGGAACAGCTGGTGAGGATGGAGAGACAGCAGCACAGGTGGGGACACACTGGGGTGAGAACAAGGTGGGGAAGCGCATGGGGTGTCTGCAGCCTGTGGGGAAACAGCCACAGGCCTGGGACAGTGCAGGATGGACCATGGTGGACGTGGCCAAGGGCACTGGCAAGGCTGCATGTCCCTAAAAGACACAAGGTCTTTGTCCCCTTGGCTATGGCTGATGTCCCTGCCACCAAAGACTAAAAGGAGACACACTGTTGTCATGGCCATGGCTCCCCATTGCCTCCTTGCACCCCCAGGGAGTGTCACACCTTTGTCCTGCACTGGGCATCGCACTCCCCACAGCCCCAGGAAGAACCTGAGCCACACGTGAGGGGCTCAAGGCTTGGCCATTGTCCTTCATCAGACAAACCAAGGGCTTTCTCAGCATTAGAGCTGCTGCACTTTGCCTTTGCCTGATGCAATCACAGCCTCCAATTATCTGCTCTAACGAGTCCCTGGGGAGGCTTTGTCAGGAACAGCCCTCAGTGGGGCCCATTAATGCTTCAAGGTACTTTGGAGTTTGCTTCTGACTTGGACTTCTTGAGCAGATTTTTCAGTCTATCTTTGGTATCCGAGGTTCATGGACTGAGCACCAAATACGCCATGGGGCTCATTAAAACACAGAAAGCCCTAATGAGCAATGTTTCTTTCTGTAATTTCATTCAAATCTTCCAGACTTGTAGAACTAACTGGAGAGGTTTCAATGGGACACTTGTTGATGAAGGTTTCAAAGAAGATTTAATGAAGGAGGTTTATTATTTCAAGGTTGTTTTCTGTCATTTTTTAGTGTATAGAAGAAGTGACAGCAGCATTCTACACTGGACATTGATCCCGAGGGTCTCCTGAAGACATCTGGAGAGGCAGGAGAACAGTCCCTTGAGGCTGGACACTGTATGGACAACCTGGCTCCTCACCCCCACCCCAAAGTCTGCCGGTTCCCTCATTGGCCACCAGAGATTGCATCACGTTTCCTCCATCAGACTTCTCCACTGAGCTCTGCAGGAGATGCTGCAGCTCCTGTGCACCAGGTCCACCTGCTCTTTTGTGCAAACGCTGCACAGTTTAATAAACAGCAAAACACTTTCCTCAGCTGTGTGTGTAAGCTGGATCTGATGAGGTCCAGCATCCACAAGGGACACCCACACAAGAACTGGTTTAGACAGAGAGATAGGAGAGGATAGAAATAAACACAATGAACGTGTTGACTGCCATGTTAATTAGAGCTCTGAAGAATGGGGCAAGTTTGTAACTCCCTGAAGCTCAAAGCAGAAACCAGACAGTTGAGAGGCCACTGAATGACCAAAGAGCAAGTGGAGGAGAAACCTGAGAGCACTGGGAAGGGCAAACGTCCAGACAGTGCTGGAAAGTTGTCCTTGGACAGGGACATTTAATCAGGAGAGGTGGGAACTCCTGAATGACGAGGGAGATGAAATACTAGAGTGTTGGTAATAGAAGTACAGGGGAAGACAAATATTTCTTCTCCTATCCTTTGTACACTTCCCCATAATTCACTTTTTGGCTTTTTTCTTTTAAATTTTAATATGTTAAAAAAAGAACTAAACAAAAATCTCCAATCAAACAAACAAACAAACCAAACAAAAGAAACAAAAACCCCCAAAAAGCAAAGCAAAAAAAAAAAAAACCCAAACCAACTAAACAATAACAACCAAAACCAAAACCAAAACAGCAACAATAACAACAACAGCAACAAAACAAACCACAAACAAAACAACAACAACAAAGTGCGCCTTTCCAGGCAGACATCAGTCATCAGCTGTCTCACCATAAACAGCCAGGGCCATTTTAGGACCCCCAGTGTACCTGGGGTGCTGGCCTGGGATTGGCATCTATCACACAGGACCTGGGGAGACCAGAGCACCTTGCAGTGCAGGTGGAGCCTGGGCAGGGGTTCCCGGGGCATCTACACTGGTACCATGTGTTTGTGTCCCTGGAGCTGAAGACATTTGTGTCCTAAATCTATTCCCAGTTCTGGAAAACTCTTTCCTTTTCAAAGAAAAGACCCCACCCCCACCAAAGAAAAATAAAGAAAGGTGTGTTGACACCTTCCTTTGCTTTGTATCTTTGTATTCAGTTCTTCTTATTTTAATTTTCATTGACATTACCTGACACCTGATGGGCCTGAAGGCGTGAAGCCAAGATCATGTTGTGACTTGCATAGCGCCCCATGCCCTCTAAACCTTCCCTGCCCAGGACTCCTCACACTTTGCCCAGAATGTCACACTGAGGTGTTGGCTGGTTCACTGGCTGAGATGTTGGTTTAGAAGGTCACCTACAGCACAGGTGGATCCTGCCCCATCATCGCCTGCTCTGCTCCAGTCTGAAACAGAGCCCAACATCACAATGGGATCATGAGAGAACTGAGGTTGAAGGGACATCAGGAGTCTGAAGTCCAGCCTGTTACCAACTGGGTCACACCAAGATGTTCAAGCCTTGATTCAATCAGAGCTTTAGCAGGACTAGAGAAGTGATCATCCCTTTGTACTGGGCACTGGTGAGGCTGCACCTTGAATCCTGGGGTCAGTTTTAGGCCCCTCATGGCAAGGAAGACATTGAGGTGCTGGAAAGAGATGAGAGGAGGGTGACAAGGCTGGTGAAGGGTCTGGAGCACCAGTCTGACGAGGAGCGGTTGAGGGAGCTGGGGCTGTTCAGCCTGGAGAACAGGAGGCTGAGGGGAGACCTTGTCGCTGTCTACAACTACCTGAAAAGAGGTTTTATCATGGTGGGTGTTGGTCTCTTCTCCCAAGTAGCAAGGGATAGGACAAGAGGAAATGGCCTCAAGTTGCACACGGGGACGTTTAGATTGGATATTAGGAAAAAAATCTTCAGGGAAAGGGTTTTGAAGCAATGGAGCAGACTGCCCAGTGAGGTTGTGGAGTCCCCATCACTGAAGGTGTTTAAAAGACATATAGATGAGGCTTTTAGGGACATGTTTTAGTGCCAGATTTGGGTTATGGTTAGACTCGATGATCTTACATGTCTCCTCCAACCACAATTATTCTATGATTCCATGATAAGTCATTTTTGATATTTTCTTTCTCAGAGGACCATGCAGCCTCCCTGAGAGCCAGGACTTTTCTGAGGTGTTGGAGAGATGTCTCACGGTCACACCAGCCAGTTCCACCAGCTCCTGTCTGTCCCTTTTCAGACCAAACCTTTTCTCCATATCCCAACCTTCCAGGCGAGTTTCTGGGACACAGCAAATGCTGTGCTGGTCTTCTGGGCTTGTTCAGAGAGAGCAGCTTGACAACATGTTGATGGGCTCTCTGTGCACCTCAAAGCTTTCCTGACCATTTTTCTCAATGTCCTGCTTGTACCCAACCTTTCTGGTCCTTGAGCTGTGGATGAGGGGATTGAGCAGGGATGTGGTAAAGGTGTAGAAAAAAGGCTTTGTCAAATTGTCTTGGGAGGGCTGTTCTGGGCATCCCACAGTCCAGGATGAGGCTGCTGGAGAAAACAGTGGCAGTGGTGAGACGTCCAGGAGGAGAAGGCCTTGTGCCCGTCTACACTGGGGTAGAGCAGCGATGCATTCATGGGATGCCCATGTGAACAGGAAGGGGACAAATGGCTCTAAAATGCCCTCCAGCCAGTTCTTTTCCCATCGCAGATACACCATCCAGGCCATGAGCTGCAGCTTCTCCAGGAGATGCTGTGGGATACGGTGTCACAGGCTTTACTGCAGTCTAAGGACACAACACCCACAGCCTGTGTGGCGGATTCACTCCCCACGACAGACTTTCCCTCATCTGCTCAGCCGGTCACCTTGTCACAGAGGGAGATCAGGGTGGTCAAGCAGGACCTGCCTTTCATCAAGCCATGCTGATTGGGCCCAATTGCTCGCCTCATGTGTGTGACCTCACAGTCCTTTCCCAGCCCTGTTCCTGCTGTTAGCCAATCCCCTGCAGAGGCAGAAGTGACCTCACAGTCCCCTCCACAGCCATTGGTTCCTACTGGACTATGAGTTCCTGAGACATAAGTGACCACATGACATCGTACCCACCATCACCCTCCTTGTGGTCCAGTGTGTGAGCAGATCAAACTAAGCTGCTTTCATCAAATGTATCTGATAGATTTCCTATCAAGGGTTTGAGTGGAGAAAAGTTCCTCAGAGGAGCTGCTGTATTTACTCTGGGGCATTTTACATTTCTGCTTCTGCCTCTTTTTCTTTCTTCATCTTCCTCTGTCTATTCTGACATGAAAGAGCTCTCCAAGGAAAAGATTCATGGAATCCTACAATAACACAGGATGGAAGAGACCCCTGAACACCATCTCTGCCCACTGACCTTTATGGCACCCCAAGGAACATCTGATGGATTTGTGTTCCCTTGGGTTCATCTCACCACATGCACACACTAGACATGCACATGATGTGAATGTTTACAACTCATCTGTACAATGAAAACATGGACTTCTGACCTAGTATTTCATAGAATCATAGAATGTCCTGAGTTGGAAGGACCCACGAGGATCATCAAATCCAACTCCTGTCCCTGCACAGGACACCCCACAGGTCACCCCTTGTGTCTGAGGACAGTGTCCAGTCTCTTCTTGAACACTGTCAGGTTGGGGCTGTGACACCTCCCTGGGGAGCCTGTTCAGTGTCCAGCACCTCTGGGTGTAGAACCTTTTCCTCATGTCCCACTGACCCTCCCCTGGTACATCTTTCTTTCGTTCCCTTGGGTTCTTTCATTGGTCACCAGAGAGAACAGATCAGTACCTTCCCTTCCCTTTCCCCTTGTGAGGAAGCTGTAGCCACCATGAGGTCTCCTTTGAGTCTTTTCTTCAGCTCTGATGCTCAGAAACCCCTTGGTTTGTGTTCGGAAGCAGAAAGGAGAAGCCATGACCTCCAGGCAATGGGAATGGGGATCCTGTCCCTCACACACGGCTCAGGGCTCTTCCTGGGACCGTGGGATGTGGGTGTGCAAGGCCCAGGGAAGGACAACCCTGGGACAACAACTTCCAGCTTCCCCATGGGGCTGCAAGGAGGCAACGAGGCCCCAGTGCCATGAGGACAACGTCTTCTCCTGGGCCTCAGTGGCAGAGACAACTGCCATGGCCAAGGGGACAGAGACCTGGGTTCTGTGGGTCCCTTCCAGCCTTACAGCGCCCTTTGCCATCTCCACCACAGGCTGTTCTACACGGTCCTACCCCTGCCCCTCTTTCCCTGCAGGCTGCAGACACCCATCTCGCTTCCCCACCTGCTCTCACCCCAGCATTTCTGCACCTTCACTGCTGTGTCTGCACCCTCACTGGCTGCTCTTCGGAACACAAACCATGGGCTGATCCAGCTCCCTCTGGGTCACCTCTTGCCCAGTCACATTTCTTCCTCCTCATATCCATTCCTCACCTTCCAAGTAGACTTCTTTTTTCTCTTTCCTGCTTCTTCCCACTATCAAGAAAAGCTCGACCATCTCATAAACTGCCCTTCGTGCAGGGAAGCTAACCCATTAGGCTTCTTGTGGTCTTTTACTGACCAGAGAGAAGTCACCTCGCCATGATCTTCTAAATCCCATGAGTGCTGCTGGCCTTTCAGCGTCTCTGACAGACACGACCATGTCCCTGCCGATGTCCCGTCATGTTCTCAGGTGGGATGGACATGACAACCCGTCTCTCTTCCTGGGTAAGACCTGTGGGCCCTTGGGCAGAGGTTCTTTCCCAGACATGTCCCTGCTGCTGGGCTGTGCCTTCCAGACGTAGAACTGACTTCACTGTCCCCTTCACAGCCACATGATTCCGCCTGGATTATGAGTGTCTGAGACTCAGCTGACCTCATAATACCGAACCCATCCATCACCCTCCCCTTAGACCAGGGCCTGACCAGATAATAGTAGGCTTGTTGTATCAAATTAAAAAAATGTATTTTCCTCTAAATGTTTGAGTGGAGAAACTTTCTTTGCAGTAACTGTTGTTTTTATGTTGACATCATTTCTATCTCCTCTTCTGCCTTTTTTTTTTTTTTTTATCTGCAGATATTTTATATTCAAAAACATGTCCAGGAGAAAGATTCGTTTAATCATAGAGTAAGTCAGGTTTGAAGAGAGCCCTGAACATCTTCTTGCTTCACTCTCCTTCCTAAAGCAGGGTGACCAAGTGAGGTTCTTCAAGGTCTTCGCTCAGCTTTGCATCACCTCCATCACAGCACAAAAGGGAGAATAAAGACCTTCAGCAGTTTTGGCCCAAATGCTGGTCACTGGGGGATGACACACTAACTGCACAGAGGACACTGCATCGCAGATTATATTTGGGCTTGATGTTTCAGTGAACTTCCCATCAAGTATCCACTTCTTCAGCCCAAATGGCATCAAACGGGATATAAGGACACCACTGGAGACCATGTCCAAGGCCTGGCACAATTTCATACACACAACATGCCTGTCTTTCCCCTACCCATTTTGGTTCACAAGTCTCTTTCTTGTCCTTCAAGTGCCTGCAGATGGCTGCAGGAGGACTTGTCCCATCACCTTCCCAGGGACAGAGACAAGCTGACCAGGCTGTGATTCTCCCCATTCTCCTTCCTGCCTTTCTTGAAGATGGGTTTGACGGATGTCAGGACCTCCTCGATTGCACTGTCCTTTTGAAAACACAATCCAGGATCACAGGGTAACTGAGGTGAATCTCACTGGGTCAGTGGGGTTTGTTCCCAGAGTCACACACACAAATGTCAGGGTTGTGCCAGGTGTCCATATCTGAGTTGGCTTTGTGGACTCTCATCTGAGGCAGAATCATAGAATAACAGAATACTCTGATAGGAAGAGAGCCTTGGGATCATTGAGTCCAAGCATAGCCCAGCTCTCACACTAAACCATGTCCCTGAGAACCTCGTCTAAACACCTTTAAACCCCTCCAGCGGTGGTGACTCCCCCACTGCCCTGGGCAGCCTGTTCCAATGCCTGACAACCCTTTCCAGGAAATATTTTTTCCTAATATCCAATCTAAACCTCCCCGGTGCAATTTGGGGCCATTTCCTCCTGTCCTATCACTTGTTACTTGGGAGAAGAGACCAACATCCTCCATGTTCAACCTCCTTTCAGGCAGTTGTAGACAGAGATAAGGTCTTCTCTCAGCCTTCTGTTCTCCAGGCTGAACAGCCCCAGCTCCCTCAACAGCTCCTCATCACACTTGTACTCCGGCCCCTCAACAGCTTTGTCACCTCCTCTGCACTCTATCTAGTATTTCAATGTTCTTCTTATGATGACGGCCCCAACTGAACACAGGATTCAAGGTGTGGCCTCACCAGTGCTGAGTACAGCGGCACAATCACTTCTCTAGTCCTGCTGGCCACACTATTCCTGATACAAGCCAGGATGCTGTTGGTCTTTTTGGCCACCTGGAAACACGCTGGCTCCTGTTCAGCCACTGTCAGTCAACATCCACAGATCCCTTTCCACCAGGCAGCTTTCCAGACACTCTTCCCTGAGCCTGTAGCGTTCATAGAGTTGTTGTGAGCCAAGTGAAGGACCCAGCACTTGGCCTTGTTAAACCTCAGACAACTGGCCTCACCCCAATGATCCAGCCACTCCAGATCCCTAAGTATGGCCATCCTCATGTCCCACGTCATGAGGAATAGACATGGGGACCTCTGTTCAAGGCAGCACATCCTAGTGCTGCATTCAGGCCCTCATGGAACCTGCAGGAATAGTTGATGGAGTTTCTACTGAGTCGGGTTCGTCTTATGTACATGATATGCATGCTCATATCTCATCCATACAATGGAAACATTGGCTTCTGACTTACTCATTCAGTGTCCTTGTGTTGAGGGATGAACAACCTCTCTCAGCTGGGGTGAAGGGCCAGTGTATCAAAAGGTGGTTTTGAGGGGCTGGTCTGTGGTGACTGTCCTGGGCCAGTTTCCCCAGGTTGTCCCATGACCATGGGCACACACCAGCCCCTGCTCTGCTGGTGCTTCAGGGCTCTCCCAGGAGGCCTGGCTGGGAGAGGACACTGCTGTGTGCCAGCCCTGCACACTCACACACTTCAGCCGTTCGCTGGTATTTTCTTCTCTAGGGCATTTGCCAGTTCAGCCCTCCCACCCCCTCCTGAATTGTGCAACCCCCTGCCCTCTCCCCAGCCGAGCCTGGCAGAGCAGCCACACTGGAACTGGAACTGGTCCCACAGCAGTGGGGACCAGTGAGAATGAAGGACAGTGAGAATGTTCATCCAGCCGGCAAGGTGAGTGGGTCTGCAGCACAGGCAGCTTGCAGACCCAGGTCCACACTGGCTCCCCAGCACAGCATGAGGCATTTGGCCTGGAGGATCCTCAGGAAGGTCCTGCGGCCACAGTGCCAGGGCCACCTGGCCCAAGCTGCCCCCTGCAGCAAAGGGTTTCTCTTTCCATGTCTTCTCTGCACACATACAGTGCCCCACTCTTCTCCTGGAACATCCCGTCTCCCCACAGAGCCCTTTCCCAAGAGACCTGAGCTATGCTGACCTGGCCAGCCGTTCCTGCCCCCCTTCCCACACTCCATACAGCTCTGACCTGGCGGTGCTGCTCCACAGAGCAAGTGGGCTGTGGTGCCCAGGGCCATGGGGTGAGTCCACAGGCTCATGCTGGTCGGGGTGGGAGGAAGACCCAGCTCAGGGTGGCTCCTGCTCACTCCCCCTCAGCACACAGACATGGCTCCTGCAGCCCCAGAGATCCCAGAGAGAGGATTCTGGGCAAACAAGGCACTGCAGGGTCCTTTATTTCATTTATACACACAGAGACTACAGCTCCTTATTTACACAAAGACTATGGGACACACCAGACAGATAGATATGGACACAGCCATGAGAAGACAAATAATTTTGCTTGTGGATAGCATTAATATAAGCAAGAAAAACAAACACCAAAGAGAAAAACAAACAACAACAACAACAAAAAAACAACAACACAAAAGCTACAGAACTCAGGTTGAACAAGTAATGCGTTATATTACAAGTGACATGCAGAAGCAGGAGGTCACTTCATTACAGCTTTTGAAAAGCGAACAGTCAGCACTTTCCTTATAGACTCCTTGAGTTCCCTGTTCCTCATGCTGTAGATGAGGGGGTTCACTGCTGGAGGCACCACCGAGTACAGAAAGGACATTCCCAGGACCAGGGTTGGGGAGGAAATGGAGAGGGGCTTCAGGTGGGCAAAGATGATAGTGCTGACAAAGAGAGAAACCACGGCCAGGTGAGGGAGGCAGGTGGAAAAGGCTTTGTGCCGTCCTGCTCAGAGGGGATCCTCAGCACGGCCCTCAAGATCTGCACATACGACACCACAATGAAAATTAAACACATAGAAATTAAACAGGCACTAAAAACAATAAGCCTGACTTCCCTGAGGTAGGAGTGTGAGCAGGAGAGCTTGAGGATCTGGGGGATTTCACAGAAGAACTGGCCCAGGGCATTGCCCTTGCACAGGGGCAGTGAAAATGTATTGGCCGTGTGCAGCAGAGCAGTGAGAAACCCAGTGGCCCAGGCAGCTGCTGCCATGTGGACACAAGCTCTGCTGCCCAGGAGGGTCCCGTAGTGCAGGGGTTTGCAGATGGCAACGTAGCGGTCGTACGACATGATGGTGAGCATAGAATATTCTGCTACTATCAAGAATGCAAATGAAAAGAGTTGTGCAGCACAACCCAAGTATGATATGGCCCTGGCATCCCACAAAGAGTTGGCCATGGACTTGGGGACAGTGGTGGAGATGCAGCCCATGTCAAGGAGGGCGAGGTTGAGCAGGAAGAAGTACATGGGGGTGTGGAGGTGCTGGTCCCAGGCTATGGTGGTGATGATGAGGCCGTTGCCCAGGAGGGCAGCCAGGTAGATGCCCAGGAAGAGCCAGAAGTGCAAGAGCTGCAGCTCCCGTGTGTCTGTGAACGGCAGGAGGAGGAACTGGGTGATGGAGCTGCTGTTGGACATTTGCTTTACCTGAACATGGGGCGCTGTCATGAGAAAAAAAAGACAGTGTGAACCCAGGGAAGTGTTCTCTGACCAAAATCAAACGAACTCCCATGGACCCTCCCCTGTCACACATAGACACCCTTTTGATTTTCTAGGAGAATATTCTTCAGCACTGTGGCTGCAGCCCTGTTTGGGGCTGGAAAATGTGCAACCAAGAGCAGGGCCTGTGCCCATGGGCCGTCGATAAGTCAGCCCAGCTGGGCAGAAGTGGGGCCATGGGAATGGTGGGGACTGTCCTGGTTCTGCTGACACAGAAGGGCTGCCAGCACTTGCTTTCCCAGTGATAGGGAACAGAGATGTTGAAGGCAGTTTAAGAGTTCCAGGTTTTTTTACACCTCCCCCCATATTCACTGCAGAGTGTTGTTGGGTGTCAGAAACCCTCAGAATTTCTGCTGCACTCAGGGAGAACAGAGCGAGTCCTGCGAGACCAGAGGGTGCCTGTGGGTCAGTGCAGAGTGAGGGCAGTTGCTCTGTCCCTCTGTCCTGCTCCAGCTGCCCTGGGCTGGCACCTTTCTGAGATGGGGGCTGATCACACTCCCATGTTACCCTGAAAAGCCACCAGGCACTGCTGAGAGCAGAGGGACCCACCTCAGACCATGACGTCTCACCCTTTCCTAAGGCCTCAGCACCCCGCGTTTAGCCCAGGATACACACGGCTCATTCCCCAGCCCCACAGACTGCATTGCCCACAGCCCACAGGTCAGAGCAAAGCTGGGACACGTGTGCCCATGGACACACCTGCAGGAAAGGACCCACAAGATCAGGCTGGGACTCTGCAGCTGAAACTGCCATCCCCAGAGAGCCTGACAGCAAGAACAAGATCCCAACAGCAGGGACCCAGAGCAGGGGAGCAAGAAGGAAAATGCGGTGAGGGTGGGTGTGAGAGAGGCCAGGGCAGAGGCAGCCGGGCACTCAGACAGCGTCACCCTTCCCCAGCTGTGCAGCCACCTCCCAGACACCAACACTGCTGGGCAGCTGCTCTCAGCCCCTGTGCTCTGCAGAGGAACTGGAGCTCTGGCTGCACAGGAGCTGCTTCATGCCTTGGAGCCCCCGGCCCTGAGGGCAGAGGCTTTGCTGGGTGGGACAGGAGGCCAGGGGGCTGCTCACAGGAGGGATCTGACCTGCAGGGGGTCACAGGGACTTTTCTCTCTTCTCCCTCCCATAACCATTCCGGGTTTGGTTTCCTCTCATTTCTGATCATTTCCCTGCTGCCTGAGGATGCTCCCCCTGGGAGGTGTTTCCCTGTCCATGTCTGTTCCCTGTCAGTGCTCACAGACCATCCCACCCTCTGTGCCCTCCCCCTGGCCCTACAGATCCTGCCTGTTCACAGGGCACTGCCTGGGGGCATCTTCCTGTCTGCAGGCTGGAAAACAGGACAGGTCAGACTAAGTGTAAGGTGTCCAGCAAAGGTGATGCTGGTTCTGCATAGGCAGAGGAGAGGCAAGGCATGCCAGGATTCTCTTGAAGACCTAAGGCAGTTCATGTGTCTCAAGTATTTGTTTAAAACTAAGAACGGCCTTAATCCCCACCCATTCCCCAGAGTAGGAGACTGAAAACACAGACTCAGGGAGGTTCCTTATCTTTGTAGTACTCTTCGTCTTCTTCTTCTCCTAGAAAGTTCCTCTTGTCAATATTCTGGAATGAGCTGGAGCTGTGAGCAGCCCCGACCCACGGAGAACCCAGCAGCAGAAGGACCCTGCCCTGCCGGGGGTCACTCCTTCCCCCCACAGCTTCTCCCCTCAGTGTTGTTGGGCTCTCCCGGGCAGGCTGAACGCTGACCCTGGCAGGCGGCAGAGTCCCTGCCCGGCACAGCCCTGGGGTGCAGGGACCCTGCTCTGCAGGACAGCCCTGGGCACCCATCCTGCACATTGACATTTACACCCACAGCCACCCTGGGCAGAACACAGCATTCACGTCTTGTCACTGACAGTGCAGAAGGCAACCCCTGCTCTGCAGCACATTGACCCTCTGATCAGAGAACCTCTGAGAGCTGTACTTACATCTCTCACAGGCTCTGCAATGTGACAGCTTTCTGAGATCCTACCATGATTTGCAGGTTCAATGTCCTGCAGCCACAGGCTTCATATCTGAGAGGATTTCATTTCCAGTGACCTCTCAGCATCCTCCCAGCCCAGACTGCGTTTCCCTCTCTGTGCCTGGCTGCTGTGCCCTCGGTGCTGCAGGCAGAGCCCTCAGCCCTGCTGCGTGTGCAGAGGAGCTGCTCCTGGGCAGAGCTGTCTCTCTGCAGCGCTGCCGCTGCCATGAGCTCCCTGTGTCCCAGGAGCCCAGCCCAGCTCAGCAGCACAGGAGCAGCCCATGATGTCCCTTTCTCAGTCCCCTCGGGGCTTTTCCAGGTGTCCCTGGGGCTCCAGGGGCACATCCTTTGAGACAACCTGAAGTAATCAGTAATGTTAGTTGTGTCTGCTCTACAGAGACACTTCTTGCCAGCATTGTATTCTTGCTAGTAAAAAATAAAGTGGTATGAGAATATTCCAGGTGTGGTCTCCCCAGGGCAGAGGAGAGGGGCAGGAGAACCTCTCTAAGCTACTGACCACCCCCTTCTAACCCACCCCAGGTCCCATTGGCTTCCTGGCCACAAGGGCCCAGTGCTGGCTCATGGTCACCCTGCTGTGCCCAGGACCCCCAGGTCCCTTTCCCCTACACTGCTCTCCAACTGGTCCTTCCCCAACTTATACTGGAACCTGGGGTTCTTCTTGCCCAGTTGTAATACTCTACACTTGCCCTTGTTCTATTTCATTAAATGTTTCCCTGCCCAGCTCTCCAGCCTGTCCAGGTCTCTGATGGCAGCACAGCTTCCAGTGTCACCCACTCCTCCCAGCTTGGTGTCACCAGCAAACTTGCTGCCAGTCACTCTATTCCCTCATCAAGTCACTGATGAATATATTGAATAACACCGGTCCCAGCACTGCCCCCTGAGGCTCTGCACTGGATACAGGATCAACTGACTCTGTCCCATTGACCACGACTCTCTGGCTTCTTCCCTTCAGCCAGTTCACAGTCACCTCACTCCCCGCTCACCCAGACTCCCCCAGTTTAGCTGTGAGGATGCTGTGGGAGACTGTGTCCAAGGCTTTACTGAAGTCAAGGTAGACCACATCCACTGTTTTGTCATCATGTATCCACCTCCTTATGTCTTCATAAAAGTCAATGAGGTTGGTCAAGCACGACTTCCACTTAGTGAAGCCATGTTGACTACCCCTAATGACCCTCTTATCCCTGATATGCCTTGAGACGGCACCAAGGAGAAGTTGTTCCATCACTTTCCCAGGGAGGGAGGTGAGGCTGACCGGTCTAGAGTTCCCCGGGTCCTCCTTCTTGCCCTTTTTGAAGACTGCAGTGACATTTGCTTTCCTCCAGCCCTCAGGCACCTCTCCCATTTGCCACAACTTAGCAAAGATGATGGAGAGCAGCCCAGCAATGACCTCAGCCAGCTCCCTCAGCACCCGCGGGTGCATCCCATCCGGACCCATGGATTTATGGATTTACCTTCAAGCAGCCTTGCCCACGGGATGCCCCCCAGCAATTGCCTGAAGAGGCCCAAGTTGGCCCTGCTGAAATCCAGGGTTGCAATTCTGCTCGCTATCCTGCTCCTGTCACGCGAGATCCTGAACTCCACCATCTCATGGTCGCTGCAACCAGGGCAGCCCTCCACCTTTACCACCTCAACCAGCCCCTCCTTGTTAGTGAGGATGAGGTGCAGCAGCTTCTCTCCTGGTCGGCTCCTCCACTCTTTGCATCAGGAAGTTCCCATGGATGCACTTGCTGAAATTCCTGGACTGTGTCTGGCTGAGTCGTCCTTCCAGAAACATCAGGGCAGTTCAAACCTCCACGACAAGCAGGGCCTGTGACTGAGGCCGCTCTCAGCTGCTGGAGAGGCCTCGGCAACGTCCTCACCCTGAGCTGGTGGGTTGTGATGGACCCCACAGCAGTATCACCCTAATGCTGCCAGTGCTCCCAGTAACCCTCCCACTGATCCCTCCAGTACTCCCTGTAATGGTCCCACGAACCCCTCCAGTGCTCCCAGTAACCCCCACTAACCCCTCCAGTGCTCCCACTAATGCTCACACTAACCCCTCCAGTGCTCCCAGTAACCGTCCAGTGCTCCCAGAAACCCCCACTAAACCCTCCAGTACTCCCAGTAACCCCTCCAGTGCTCCCAGCAATGCTCCCACTAACCCCTCCAGTGCCCCCAGTAACCCCCACTAACCCCTCCAGTGCACCCACTAACCCTCCAGTGCTCCCAGTAACCCCCATTAAGCACTCCAGTGCTCCCAGTAACCCTCCCACTAACCACTCCAGTACTCCCAGTAACCCCTCCAGTGCTCCCAGTAATGCTCCCACTTACCCCTCCATTGCTCCCAGTAACCCTTCCAGTGCTCCCAGTAATGCTCCCACTCACCCCTCCAGTACCCCAGTATTCCCCGCTAACCCCTCCACTGCACCCACTAACCCTCCAGTGCTCCCAGTAACCCCCATTAAGCACTCCAGTGCTCCCAGTAACCCTCCCACTAACCCCTCCACTGCTCCCAGTAATGCCCCCACTCACCCCTCCAGTACCCCCAGTAAACTCCACTAACCCCTCCAGTGCTCCCAGTAATACTCCCACTAAGCCATCCAGTGCTCCCAGTAACACTTCAGTGCTCCCTGTATCCCCCACTAAACCATTCAGCTCTCCCAGGAACCCCTGAAGTCCTCCCAGTAATGCTCCCACTCACCAATACAGTGCCCCCAGTAACCCCCATTAACCCCTCCAGTGCTCCCAGTAATGCTCCTACTCACCCCTCCAGTGCCCCCAGTAACCCCCACTAACCCCTCCAGTGCCCCCAGTAACCCCCATTAACCCCTCCACTGCTCCCAGTTATGCTCCCACTAACCCCTCCAGTGCTCCAAGTAACCCCTCCAGTGCTCCCAGTAATGCTCCTACTCACCCCTCCAGTGCCCCCAGTAACCCCCACTAACCCCTCCAGTGCCCCCAGTAACCCCCATTAACCCCTCCACTGCTCCCAGTTATGCTCCCACTAACCCCTCCAGTGCTCCCAGTAACCCTCCAGTGTTCCCAGTAATGTTCCTAATCACCCCTGCAGTGCCCCAGTAACCCCCACTAACCCCTCCAGTGCTCCCAGTAATTCTCCCACTTAAACCTCCAGTGCTCCCAGTAACCATCCAGTGCTCCCAGTAACCCCCACTAACCCCTCCATTGCTCCCAATAACCCTCCCACTAACCCCTCCAGTGCTCCACGTAACCCTGACTAACCCCTTCAGTGCCCCTAGTTATGCTCCCACTAACCCCTCCAGTGCTCCCAGTCACCCTCCAGTGCTCCCAGTAATGTTCCCACTAACTCCTCCCGTGCTCCAAGTAACCTCCACTAACCCCTCCAGTGCTCCCAGTAATGCTCCCACTAACCCCTCCAGTGCTCCCAGTAATGCTCCCACTAACCCCTCCAGTACCCCCATTATCCCCCACTAACCCGTCCAGTGCTCCCAGTAAAACCTCCAGTGCACCCAGTAACACCCACTAACCCCTCAAGTACTCCAAGGAATGCTCACACTCACCCCTCCAGTACCCACAGTAACCACCACTAACCCCTCCAGTGCTCCCAGTAATGATCCCACTAACCCGTCCAGTGTTCCCAGTAACCCTCCAGTGCTCCCAGTAACCCCCACTAAACCATCCACTGCTCACAGTAACCCCTGAAGTGCTCCCACTAATGCTCCCACTAACCCCTCCAGTGCTTCCAGTAACCCTTCCAGAACTCCCAGTAATGCTCCCAGTCACCCCTCCATTACCCCCAGTAGTCCCCACTAACCCCTCCGGTGCTCCAAGTAACCCCCCCTAACCCCTCCATTGCTCCCAGTAATGCTCCCACTAGCCCCTCTACTGCTCCCAGTAACCCTCCAGTGCTTCCAGTAACCCCCACTAACCTTTCCAGTGCTCCCAGTAACCCTCACACTAGACCCTCCAATGCTCGCAGTAACTCCTCCAGTGTTCCCAGTAATGCCCCGACTCACCCCTTGAGTGCCTCCAGTAACCCCCACTAACCCCTCCAGTGCTCCCAGTAATTCTTCCACTTAAAACTCCAGTGCTCCCACTAACCCTCCAGTGCTCCCAGTAACTCCCACTAATCCCTCCAGTGCTTCCAGTAACCCCACTAACCCCTCCAGTGCTCACAATAATACTCCCACTAACCCCTCCAGTGCTCCCAGTAACCCTCCAAGTAACCCCTCCAGTGCTCCCAGTAACGCCTTCAGTGCTCCCAGTTACACCCACTAACCCCTCCAGTGCTCCCAGTAACCCCCAATAACCCCTCAAGTGCTCCCAGTAACCCTCCCACCGGACCCTCCAGTACTCCCAGTAACCCTCACACTAGCCCCTCCAGTGCTACCAGTAACTCCTCCAGTGTTCCCAGTAATGCTCCCACACACCCCTCCAGTGCCTCCAGTAACCCCCACTAACTCCTCCAGTGCTCCCAGTAATTGTCCCACTTAAACCTCCAGTGCTCCTACTAACCCTCCAGTGCTCCTAGTAACCCCCACTAACCCCTCCATTGCTCCCAATAATCCTCCCACTAACCCCTCCAGTGCTCCCAGTAACCTTCCAGTGCTCCCAGAAACCCTCCCTAAACCCTCCGGTGCTCTAAATAATGCTCCCACTCACCCCTTCAGTACCCCAGTAGCCCCCGCTAACCCCTCCAATGCAACGATTAACCCTCCAGTGCTCCCAGTAATGGACCCACTAACCCCTCCAGTACTCCCAATAACCCCCTCTAACCTCTCCACTGCTCCCAGTAATGCTCCCACTCACCCCTCCAGTGCCCCCAGTAACCCCCACTAACCCCTCCAATGCAACGATTAACCCTCCAGTGCTCCCAGTAACGCCCACTAATCACTCCAGTGGTCCCAGTAACCCTCCCACTAACCCCTCCAGTGCTCCAACTCATCCCTCCAGTGCCCCCAGTAACAAACATTAACCCCTCCAGTGCTTCCAGTAATGATCCCACTAACCCCTCCAGTGCTCCCAGTAACCCTCCAGTGTTCCCAGTAACCCCCAATAACCCCTCAAGTGCTCCCAGTAACCCTCAAACTAGCCCCTCCAGTGCTCCCAGTAACTCCACCAGTGTTCCCAGTAATGCTCCCACTCACCCCTTCAGTGCCCCCAGAAACCCCCACTAACCCCGCAGTGCTCCCAGTAATTCTCCCACTTAAACCTCCAGTGCTCCCACTAACCCTCCAGTGCTCCCAGCTACCCCCACTAACCCCTCCAGTGCTCCCAATAACCCTCCCACTAACCCCTCCAGTGTTCCCAGTAATGCTCGCACTCACCCCTCCAGTGCCCTCAGTAACACGCACTAATCCCTCCAGTGCTTCCAGTAACCCCACTAACCCCTCCAGTGCTCCCACTAATGCTCCCACTAACCCCTCCACTGCTCCCAGTAACCCTTCCAGTGCTCCCAGTAATGCTCCTACTCACCCCTCCAGTACCCCCAGTAGCCCCCACTAGCCCCTCCAGTGCTCCAAGTAACCCCCACTAACCCCTCCAGTGCTCCCAGTAACCCTCCAAGCAACCCCTCCAGTGCTCCCAGTAATGCCTCCAGTGCTCCCAGTGACCCCCAGTAACCCCCCCAGTAGTCCCAGTAATGCTCACACTCACCCCTTCAGTACCCCCAGTAACCCCCGCTAACCCTTCCAGTGCTCCTAGTAATGCTCCCACTAACCCGTCCAGTGCTCACAGTAACCCTGCAGTGCCCCCAGTAACCCCTTCTAAACCATCCAGTGACCCCGTAACCCCTCAAGTGCTCCCAGTAATGCTCCCACTAACCCCTGCACTGCTCCCAGTAACCATTCCAGTGCTCCCAGTAATGCTCCCACTCACCGCTCCTGTACTCCCATTAGCCCCCACTACCCCCTCCAGTGCTCCAAGTAGCTCCCACTAACCCCTCCAGTGCTCCCAGTAATACTCCCACTAACCCCTCCAGTGCTCCAAGTAACCCTGACTAACCCCTCCAGTGCCCCCAGTTATGCTCCCACTCACCCTTCCAGTGCTCCCAGTCACCATCCAGTACACCCAGTAAGCCCCACTAACCTCTCCAGTGCTCCCAGTAATGCTCCCACTAACCCCTCCAGTGCTCCAAGTAACCCCCACTAACCCCTCCAGTACTCCCAGTAATGCTCCAACTAACCCCTCCAGTGCTCCCAATAAACCCCACTATCCCCTCCAGTGCTCCGTGTAATGCTCCCACTAACCCCTCCAGTGCTCCCATTAACCCGTCCAGTACTTCCAGTATTGCTCCCACTAACCCATCCAGTACTCCCAGTAACCCCCACTAACCCCTCCAGTGTTCCCATTAACCCTCCCACTGACCCATCCTGTACCCCCAGTAACCCCCACTAACTCCTCAAGTGCTCCCAGTAATCCCCACTACCCCCCCAGTGCTCCCAGTAACCGTCCCACTGACCCATCCAGTACTCCCAGTAATACTCCCACTAACCCCTCCAGTGCTCCCAGTAATGGTCCCACTTACCTGTCCAGTGCTCCCAGTAACCCCTCCTATACTTGCAGTAATGCTCCTAGTAACCCCTCCAGTGCTCCATGTAACCCCCCCCTAACCCTTCCAGTGCTCCCAGTAACCCTCACTAACCTCTCCAGTGCTCCCAGTAACCCCTCCAGTATTCCCAGTAATGTTCCTCCCCCCCCCTCCAGTGACCCCAGTAACCCCCACTAAGCGATCCAGTGCTCCCAGTGATGTTCCCACTAACCCCTCCAGTGCTCGCAGTAAACCTCCAGTGCTCCTAGTAACCCCCACTAACCCCTCCAGTGCTCCCAGTAACCCCTCCAGTACTGCAGTAATGCTCCCATTAACCCCTCCAGTGCTCCCAGTAACCCCCACTAACCCCTCCAGTGCTCCCAGTAATGCTCCCAGTCAGCCCTCGAGTACCCGCAGTAACCCCCACTAACCGCTCCATTGCTCCCAGTAACGCTCGCACTAACACCTCCAGTGCACCCAGTAACTTTCTGTGCTCCCATTAAACCCTCTAGCACATACTGCACTCCCAGTAATGCTCCCATTAACCCCTCCAGTGTTCCCAGTAAACCTCCAGTGCTCCCAGTAACCCTCACACTAGCCCCTCCAGTGCTCCCAGTAAACCTCCAGTGCTCCCAGTAACCCTCACACTAGCCCCTCCAGTGCTCCCAGTAATGTTCCCACTGACCCATCCAGTGCCCCCAGTAACCCCCACTAACCCTTCCAGTGCTCCCAGTAATGCTCCCACTAACCCCTCCAGTGCTCCCAGTAACACTCCAGTGCTCTCAGTAACCCTCACTAATCCCTCCAGTGCTCCAAGTATCCCTCCCAGTAACACCTCCAGTGCTCCCAGTAACCCTCACTCACCCCTCAAGTGCTCCCAGTAATGGTCCGACTAACCCCTCCAGTGCTCCCAGTAACTCTCACTAACCCCTCCAGTGCTAACCCCAGCACTGGAAGGGTTACTGGGAGCAATGGAGGGGTAAGTGGGAGCATTACTGGGAGCACTGGAGGGGTTACTGGGAGTACTGGAGTGGTTAGTGGGAGGGTTACTGGGAGCACTGGAGTGCTTAATGGGGGTTACTGGGAGCACTGGAGGGTTAGTGGGTGCACTGGAGGGGTTAGTGGGGGTTACTGGGGGCACTGGAGGGGTTAGTGGGAGCATTGCTGGGAGCACTGGAGGGGTTACTTGGAGCACTGGAGGGGTTAGTGGGAGCATTAGTGGGAGCACTCGAGGGGTTAGTGGGGGTTACTGGGAGCACTGGAGGGGTTCGTGGGAGGCGCTGGTTGAGGCGGTAAAGACTAAGGGCTGCCTTGGCTGCAGCGACCATGAGATGGTGAAGTTCAGGATCCCGTGTGGCAGGAGAAGGATAGCAAGCAGAATTGCAACCCTGGATTTCAGCAGGGCCAACTTGGGCCTCTTCAGGCAATTGCTGGGGGACATCCCGTGGGCAAGGCTGCTTGAAGGTAAATCCATAAATCCATGGGTCCGGATGGGATGCACCCGCGGGTGCTGAGGGAGCTGGCTGAGGTCATTGCTGGGCTGCTCTCCATCATCTTTGCTAAGTTGTGGCAAATGGGAGAGGTGCCTGAGGGCTGGAGGAAAGCAAATGTCACTGCAGTCTTCAAAAAGGGCAAGAAGGAGGACCCGGGGAACTCTAGACCGGTCAGCCTCACCTCCCTCCCTGGGAAAGTGATGGAACAACTTCTCCTTGGTGCCGTCTCAAGGCATATCAGGGATAAGAGGGTCATTAGGGGTAGTCAACATGGCTTCACTAAGTGGAAGTCGTGCTTGACCAACCTCATTGACTTTTATGAAGACATAAGGAGGTGGATACATGATGACAAAACAGTGGATGTGGTCTACCTTGACTTCAGTAAAGCCTTGGACACAGTCTCCCACAGCATCCTCACAGCTAAACTGGGGGAGTCTGGGTGAGCAGGGAGTGAGGTGACTGTGAACTGGCTGAAGGGAAGAAGCCAGAGAGTCGTGGTCAATGGGGCAGAGTCAGTTGATCCTGTATCCAGTGCAGTGCCTCAGGGGGCAGTGCTGGGGCTGGTACTATTCAATAAATTCATCAGTGACTTGGATGAGGAAATAGAGTGACTGTCAGCAAGTTTGCTGGTGACACCAAGCTGGGAGGAGTGGGTGACACTGGAAGCTGTGCTGCCATCAGAGACCTGGACAGGCTGGAGAGCTGGGCAGGGAAACATTTAATGAAATAGAACAAGGGCAAGTGTACTTTATTACATCTGCGCAAGAAGAACCCCAGGTTCCAGTATAAGTTGGGGAAGAACCTGTTGGAGAGCAGTGTAGGGGAAAGGGACCTGGGGGTCCTGGGCACAGCAGGGTGACCATGAGCCAGCACTGGGCCCTTGTGGCCAGGAAGCCAATGGGACCTGGGGTGGGTTAGAAGGGGGTGGTCAGTAGCTCAGAGAGGTTCTCCTGCCCCTCTCCTCTGCCCTGAGGAGACCACACCTGGAATATTCTCATACCAGTTTATTTTTTACTAGCAAGAATACAACGCTGGCAAGAAGTGTCTCTGTAGAGCAGACACAACTAACAACATTACTGATTACTTTAGGTTGTCTTAAAGGATGTGCCCCTGGAGCCCCAGGGACACCTGGAAAAGCCCCGAGGGGACTGAGAAAGGGACATCATGGGCTGCTCCTGTGCTGCTGAGCTGGGCTGGGCTCCTGGGACACAGGGAGCTCATGGCAGCGGCAGCGCTGCAGAGAGACAGCTCTGCCCAGGAGCAGCTCCTCTGCACACGCAGCAGGGCTGAGGGCTCTGCCTGCAGCACCGAGGGCACAGCAGCCAGGCACAGAGAGGGAAACGCAGTCTGGGCTGGGAGGATGCTGAGAGGTCACTGGAAATGAAATCCTCTCAGATATGAAGCCTGTGGCTGCAGGACATTACATCTGCAAATCATGGTAGGATCTCAGAAAGCTGTCACATTGCAGAGCCTGCGAGAGATGTAAGTACAGCTCTCAGAGATTCTCTGATCAGAGGGGAGGATGAGATGCAGAGCAGGGGTTGCCTTCTGCACTCTCAGTGACAAGACGTGAATGCTGTGTTCTGCCCAGGGTGGCTGTGGGAGGATGGGTGCCCAGGGCTGTCCTGCAGAGCAGGGTCCCTGCACCCCAGGGCTGTGCCGGGCAGGGACTCTGCTGCCTGCCAGGGTCAGCGTTCAGCCTGCCCGGGAGATCCCAGCACACTGAGGGGAGAAGCTGTGGGGGGAAGGAGCGACCCCCGGCAGGGCAGGGTCCTTCTGCTGCTGGGTTCTCCGTGGGTCGGGGCTGCTCACAGCTCCAGCTCATTCCAGAATATTGACAAGAGGAGCTTTCTAGGAGAAGAAGAAGACAAAGAGTACTACAAAGATAAGGAACCTCTCTGAGTCTGTGTTTTCAGTCTCTTACTTTGGGGAATGGGTGGTGATTAGGCAGGTTTTAATTTTAAACAAATACTTGAGACACATGAACTTCAGTAGATCTTCAAGAGAATCCTGGCATGCCTTGCCTCTCCTCTGCCTATGTAGAACCAGCATCACCTTTGCTGGACACCTTACACTTAATCTGACCTGTCCTGTTTTCCAGCCTGCAGACAGGAAGATGCCCCCAGGCAGTGCCCTGTGAACAGGCAGGATCTGTAGGGCCAGGGGGAGGGCACAGAGGGTGGGATGGTCTGTGAGCACTGACAGGGAACAGACATGGACAGGGAAACACCTCCCAGGGGAGAATCTCCAGGCAGCAGGGAAATTATCAGAAATGAGAGGAAACCAAACCCGGAATTGTTATGGGAGGGAGGAGAGAGAAAAGTCCCTGTGACCCCCTGCAGTGCAGATCCCTCCTGTGAGCAGCCCCCTGGCCTCCTGTCCCACCCAGCAAAGCCTCTGCCCTCAGGGCCGGGGGCTCCAAGGCATGAAGCAGCTCCTGTGCAGCCAGAGCTCCAGTTCCTCTGCAGAGCACAGGGGCTGAGAGCAGCTGCCCGGCAGTGTTGGTGTCTGGGAGGTGGCTGCACAGCTGGGGAAGGGTGACGCTGTCTGAGTGCCCGGCTGACTCTGCCCTGGCCTCTCTCACACCCACCCTCACTGCATTTTCCTTCTTGCTCCCCTGCTCTGGGTCACTGCTGTTGGGATCTTGTTCTTGCTGTCAGGCTCTCTGGGGATGGCAGTTTCAGCTGCAGAGTCCCAGCCTGATCTTGTGGGTCCTTTCCTGCAGGTGTGTCCATGGGCACACGTGTCCCAGCTTTGCTCTGACCTGTGGGCTGTGGGCAATGCAGTCTGTGGGGCTGGGGAATGAGCTGTGTGTGTCCTGGGCTGAACGTTGCGTGCTGAGACCTTGGGAAAGGGTGAGACCTGTCATGGTATGAGGTGGGTCCCTCTGTTCTCAGCAGAGAAAAGCCACCTCCTGGTGGCTTTTCAGGGTAACATGGGAGTGTGATCAACCCCCATCTCAGAAAGGTGCCAGCCCAGGGCAGCTGGAGCAGGACAGAGGAACAGAGCAACTGCCCTCACTCTGCACTGACCCACAGGCACCCTCTGGTCTCGCAGGACTCGCTCTGTTCTCCCTGAGTGCAGCAGAAATGCTGAGGGTTTCTGACACCCAACAACACTCTGCAGTGAATATGGGGGGAGGTGTAAAAAAACCTGGAACTCTTAAACTGCCTTCACCATCTCTGTTCCCTATCACTGGGAAAGCAAGTGCTGGCAGCCCTTCTGTGTCAGCAGAACCAGGACAGTCCCCACCATTCCCATGGCCCCACTTCTGCCCAGCTGGGCTGACTTATCGATGGCCCATGGGCACAGGCCCTGCTCTTGGTTGCACATTTTCCAGCCCCAAGCAGGGCTGCAGCCACAGTGCTGAAGAATATTCTCCTAGAAAATCAAAAGGGTGTCTATGTGTGACAGGGGAGGGTCCATGGGAGTTCGTTTGATTTTGGTCAGAGAACACTTCCCTGGGTTCACACTGTCTTTTTTTTCTCATGACAGTGCCCCATGTTCAGGTAAAGCAAATGTCCAACAGCAGCTCCATCACCCAGTTCCTCCTCCTGCCGTTCACAGACACACGGGAGCTGCAGCTCTTGCACTTCTGGCTCTTCCTGGGCATCTACCTGGCTGCCCTCCTGGGCAACGGCCTCATCATCACCACCATAGCCTGGGACCAGCACCTCCACACCCCCATGTACTTCTTCCTGCTCAACCTCGCCCTCCTCGACCTGGGCTGCATCTCCACCATTGTCCCCAAATCCATGGCCAATTCCCTCTGGGACACCAGGGCCATCTCATACTCAGGATGTGCTGCACAGCTCTTTTTTTTCTTATCCTGTGCTACAGCAGAACATTCACTTCTCACCGTCATGTCCTACGACCGCTACGTTGCCATCTGCAAACCCCTGCACTACGGGACCCTCCTGGGCAGCAGAGCTTGTGTCCACATGGCAGCAGCTGCCTGGGCCACTGGGTTTCTCTATTTTCTGCTGCACACGGCCAATACATTTTCACTGCCCCTGTGCAAGGGCAATGCCCTGGGCCAGTTCTTCTGTGAAATCCCCCAGATCCTCAGGCTCTCCTGCTCACACTCCTACCTCAGGGAACTTGGGCTTATTGTGTTTAGTTTGTTAATCGGTTTTGGTTGTTTTGTGTTCATTGTGGTGTCCTATGTGCAGATCTTGAGGGCCGTGCTGAGGATCCCCTCATGAGCAGGGACGGCACAAAGCCTTTTCCACCTGCCTCCCTCACCTGGCCGTGGTCTCCCTGTTTGTCAGCACTGTCATGTTTGCCCACCTGAAGCCCCCCTCCATCTCCTCCCCATGGCTGGACCTGGTGGTGTCTGTTCTGTACTCGGTGGTGCCTCCAGCAGTGAACCCCCTCATCTACAGCATGAGGAACCAGGAGCTCAAGGATGCTCTGTGGAAACTCATATCTTAGTGTTTTCTGAAGCAATAAACTGCTCATCTGCTTCTACATAGCAGTTGTAATGTAACTTGTTACAGGTCCAGCTTGTCATCTGTATTTTCTGTTCTTGTTGGCATTTTTTATTCTGATAATGTTGTCATCCCCTTTCTAAATCACTTTCTGTTTTTCTTTTATAACCCCTGGTTATGTAAATGAGGAGCCATGATCTGTGTGTATTTAAACAAAGTAAAGGGTCCTGTACGACTTGATTCTCACTATATCCTTCCTGCAAGGCCTTTTGGAGTTGCAGGGACAGTTCCTGTGATGGGAGGAGGGGAAAAGAGTCCATCCTGGCAGCCCTGCCAGGGAGCAGCAGCGCTTGTTCTTCCAGAGCTGTTCTGGTTCCACTCCACACTCTCCTTCTCATCCCTGGTGTTGGTGCAAGGCCTGAGTGCTCTGGCAGCTTGGTCACCGTCCTGCTGTGTGTCAGTCCTGTGGGCGCAGGCAGGGACAGGCAATGGGCACTGCTGTGACAGAGCTGGCCTCACAACTGCCTTTCCAGATAGAAAGGTGATCTCCTATGGGCAGTACATGATGGTTTGTATCTTCTTGCAAAGTTTCAAGCATATTCCTACAAAAGTCACCCACAGATGAAACACCAGAGTACAGCTGAACAGTGTGTGTGTGTGCAGGGCTGGCACACAGCAGTGTCCTCTCCCAGCCAGGCTCCTGCCAGAGACCTGCAGGACCAGCAGAGCAGGGGCTGGGCTGTGCCCCTGTGCACTGGACACCCCATGGAAGGAGCCTCAGGTCAATCACCATGGACTGGCCCCTCACAACCATCATTTCCAGCACTGGCCTTCCACCCACAGAGGTTGTTCTTCCCTCCACAGAGGGACATTGAATGAGTAGTTCAGCAGTCCATGTTTGCTTTATACAGGTGTTGAGGTTTGGATTGCGGGATGGCAACTGTGGCAGATGTGGGTGTTAGCGCCCTCTCCTCCCCCTTCCTTCTTCAGTCCCTTCCTCTCCCCCCTTCCCACTAAGGACAGGCGATTGGGAAAGAAAGAAGGACAGAGAGAAGAGAGTTGGAAAAATTAAAGATGTTTTACTAATGCTACCAATAAAAATAGAGAAAATAATACAAAATATATAAAACCAATCTTGAAAGTCCCAGCAACTGCTCATGCAGATGAGGGGCCGGCACCCGAAGTTCTGGACTGGACTCCGCAGCCAACCGGAGCTGGATTCAATCCCTAGGCCTCAGTTTTCAGGGAATACTAGCAAGGTCTTCTCCTAATGGTGGCCAGAAGGAAAAGGGGTGAGATCCTCATGATCTCCCACTTTTATATGAAGTATTCACGTGAATGGGATGCTATACTCTGTTGGTCAGTTTCTGGTCACCTGTTTTCTCATTGCCCCTCTCGCAAGACGTACATCTGTCCTTATCAGTGACCTCTCATTCCATTGCTATGGTTACCAAAACATGTGTCTGACTTTCCAGAAAAATGCAGCTAATATGAAGCTTTAGCTGACAGGCAAATTCACTAAAAGAGAAACTTGTTTTTAACTAAACCAGGACAACAGATGAGAAGTGAGCATGTGCATCATGTACGTGAGGTGACATGAACACAAGTGAGCACAAACATCATCACTATTCCTTGCGGTTCCATGAAGGGCTGTGGCACAGACAACGTCTTGAGGTCACTTCATGTTGGGAGGAGCATCCCATAGGAAATCTCCTGAATGCAGCAGTTGTACTTCCTTGAACTGAGGTCCTTGTGTCCATTCCTCATGACGTGGGACATGGGTGACACACTACAGGGCTGAGGTGTCTCCTGTCCTTTTGGAGTGGCAACAGGAGGCCAGTGCCTCTGTGTAAAAGTGACAGACTCTGTCTCTGAACATCCCTGGGTGCATAAGGTGTCCATGAGGCCAGCTCAGATGTGGACACCTGACAGACACTGACATTTCTGTGTGTGAATCCAGGAACAAACCCCACTGCCCAATGGGATTCATCTCGGCTACCTTAGGATCATTGCAAGTGCTCCAGTCTGCTACCTCATCATTGCCTGTTATTCTGGATTGTGACCTCAGAAGAAACAGGGTAATCAGAGAGGTTCTGCGTCTTTGGAAAAGGCAGACATCAAAGCCATGTTCAAGAAAGGCCGGAACAAGTATTGGGAGAATTGCACATTGTTCAACCTGCCTCTGTCCCTGGGAAGGGGATTGGACACATCCTCCTGTAGAGTGGGATTTCAGCTCTTTTGAGGGTGATGAAAAGGTGGGTCGAGGCCACAAACAACCTCCCCTGGTTCACCAAGCCTTGAGCAGGATAGGGAGACAAGATGAGTGAGACAAGGGCTCTCTTCAGGCAAGGCGAAGAAGTGGGATGGGTGTCTACAGCCTGCAGGGAAAGAGGGGCAGGTGTAGGACTGTGTAGAACGGGCTTCACTCTTGGTCAGGTCTGGGGTGCTAAGGAGGGGAATGGATCGGTGTGGTATTATGAGGTCAGTTGTGTCTCAGGAACTCATAATCCAGTCAGAAATGCGTGGCTGTGACGAGCTGTCATGTCCATCCCACCTGAGAACATGACGGGACAGCAGCAGGAACATGGTCGTGTCTGTCAGAGAAACTGAAAGTCCAGAAGCAGTCGTGGGATTTAGAAGATCATGGTGAGGTTACTTGCCTTCTGTTAGGTAAAAGACCACAAGAAGTATAATGGGTTGTGTTCCCTGCTTGAAGAACAATTTTTGAGAAAGTTGAGTTTTCCTTAGTAGCAGAAAAAAACAAGAGAGATAAAAAATAACTCACAACATGCAACTTCAATGATGGAGACTGGATATGAGGAGTAAGAAATGTCACGGAAGGGCAGTGCTGTGGGGCAAGAGGTCACCCAGAGGGAGCTGGATCAGCCCATGGTTCATGTTCCAAAGAGCAGCCACTGAGGGTGCAGACACAGCAGTGAAGGTGCAGAAATGCTGGGGTGAGAGCAGGTGGGGAAGCGAGATGGGTGTCTGCAGCCTGCAGGGAAAGAGGGGCAGGGGTAGCACCGTGTAGAACAGCCTGTGGTGGAGATGGCAAAGGGCGCTGTAAGGCTGGAAGGGACCCACAGAACCCAGGTCTCTGTCCCCTTGGCCATGGCAGTTGTCTCTGCCACTGAGGCCCAGGAGAAGACATGTTGGCACTGGGGCCTCGCTGCCTCCTTGCAGCCCCATGGGGAAGCTGGAAGTTGTTGTCCCAGTGTTGTCCTTCCCTGGGCCTTGCACACCCACATCCCACGGTCCAGGAAGAGCCCTGAGCCGTGTGTGAGGGACAGGATCCCCATTCCCATTGCCTGGAGGTCAGGGCTTCTCCTTTCTGCTTCAGAAAGCAAACCAAGGGGTTTCTGAGGATCAGAGCTGAAGAAAAGACTCAAATGAGACCTCATGGTGGCTACAGCTTCCTCACAAGGGGGGAAGGAAGGGAAGGTACTGAACTCTTCTCTGTGGTGACCAATGATAGAACCCAAGGGAATGGCAGAAGATGTGCCAGGGGAGGTTTAGGTTGGACATGAGGAAAAGGTTCTACACCCAGAGGTGCTGGACACTGAACAGGCTCCCCAGGGAGGTGTCACAGCCCCAAGTCTGACAGTGTTCAAGAAGAGACTGGACAACGTCCTCAGACACACAGGGTGACCTGTGGGGTCTCCTGTGCAGGGACAGGAGTTGGAACCCATGATCCTCGTGGGTCTCTTCCAACTCAGGACATTCTATGATTCTATGAAATACTACGTCAAAAGCCCATGTTTTCACTGTACGGATGAGTTGTAAACACACACATCATGTGCATGTCCACTGTGTGCATGTGGTGAGATGAACCCAAGGGAACACAAATGCCATCAGCTATTCCTTGGGTTGCCATAAATGTCAGTGGGACAGAGATGGTGTTCAGGGGTCTCTTCCATCCTGTGTTATTGTAGGATTCCATGAATCGTTTCCTTGGAGAGCTCTTTCATGTCAGAATAGACAGAGGAAGGAGAACAAAAAATCAGAGGCAGAAGCAGATGTAGAATGCCCCAGAGTAAATACAGCAGCTCCTCTGAGGAACGTTTCTCCACTCAGACCTTGATAGGAAATCTATTGGATAAATGTGATGAAAGCAGCTTAGTTTTATCTGCTCACACACTGGACCACAAGGAGGGTGATGGTGGGTACGATGTCGTGTGGTCACTTGTGTCGCAGGAACTCATAGTCCAGTAGGAACCAATGGCTGTGGAGGGCACTGTGAGGTCACTTCTGCCTCTGCAGGGGATTGGCCAACAGCAGGAACATGGATGGCAAAGGACTGTGAGGTCACACACATGAGGCGAGCAATCGGGCCCAATCAGCATGGCTGGATGAAAGGCAGGTCCTGCTTGAGCAGCCTGATCTCCTTCTGTGACAAGGTGACCGGCTGAGCAGATGAGGGAAAGTCTGTCGTGGGGAGTGAATCCGCCACACAGGCTGTGGGTGTTGTGTCCTTAGACTGCAGTAAAGCCTTTGACACCGTATCCCACAGCATCTCCTGGAGAAGCTGCAGCTCATGGCCTGGATGGGTGTATGTGCGACGGGTAAAGAACTGGCTGGAAGGCATTTTGTCCCCTGGAGCCATTTGTCCCCTTTCTGTTCACATGGGCATCCCATGAATGCATCACTGCTCTACCCCAGTGTAGACAGGCACAAGGCCTTCTCCTCCTGGAACTCCCACCAATGCCACTGCTTTCTCCAGCACCCTCATCCTGGACTGTGGGATGCCCAGAACAGCCCTCGCAAGACAGTTTGACAAAGTCTTTTTTCTACACCTTCCCCACATCCCTGCTCAATCCCCTCATGTACAGTTCAAGGACCAAAAAGGTTGGGTGCAAGTGGAGCTTTGAGAACAATGGTCAGGAACACTTTGAAGTGCACAGAGAGCCCATCAACATGTTGTCAAGCTGCTCTCTCTGAACAGGCCCAGAAGACCAGCACAGCATTTGCTGTGTCCAGAAACTCGCCTGGAAGGTTGGGATATGGAGAAAAGGTTTGGTCTGAAAAGGGACAGACAGGGGCTGGTGGAACTGGCTGGTGTGACCGTGAGACATCTCTCCAACACCTCAGAAAAGTCCTGGCTCTCAGGGAGGCTGCATGGTCCTCTGAGAAAGAAAATAGCAAAAATGACTTATCATGGAATCATAGCATAACCGTGGTTGGAAGGGACCATTAGGATCATCGAGTCCAACAATAACCCAAATCTGGCACTAAACCATGTCCCTAAGAGCCCCATCTATCTGTGTTTTAAACACCTTCAGTGATGGGGACTCCACAACCTCACTGGGCAGTCTGCTCCATTGCTTCAAAACCCTTTCCCTGAAGAATTTTTTCCTGATATCCAATGGAAACCTCCCCTTGTCCAACTTGAGGCCATTTCCTCTTGTCCTATCACTTGTTACTTGGGAGAATAGACCAACACCCTCCATGATAAAACCTCCTTTCAGGCAGCTGTAGAGAGTAATAAGGTCTCTCCTCAGCCTCCTGTTCTCAAGGCTGAACAGCCCCATCTCCCTCAACCGCTCCTCGTCAGATTGGTGCTCCAGACCCTTCACCAGCCTTGTCACCCTCCTCTGAACTCTCTCCAGCACCTCAATGTCTTCCTTGTCATGAGGGGCCTAAATCTGACCCCAGGATTCAAGGTGCAGCCTCACCAGTGCCCAGTACAAAGGGATGATCACTTCTCTAGTCCTGCTAAAGCTCTGATTGAATCAAGGCTTGAACACCTTGGTGTGACCCAGTTGGTGACAGGCTGGACTGCAGACTCCTGAGGCCCTTTCAACCTCAGTTCTGTCATGATCCCATTGTGATGTTGGGCTCTGTTTCAGACTGGAGCAGAGCAGGCGATGATGGGGCAGGATCCACCTGTGCTGTAGGTGACCATCTAAACCAACATCTCAGCCCGTGAACCAGCCAACACCTCAGTGTGACTCGCTCTGGGCAACGTGTGAGGAGTCCTGGGCAGGGAAGGTTCAGAGGGCATGGGACGCTGTGCAAGACACAACATGATCTTGGCTTCATGCCTGCAGGCCCATCAGATGTCAGTTGATGTCAATGAAAGTTAAAATAAGAAGAACTGAAGACAAAGATCCAAAGCAAAGGAAGGTGTCAACTAACTTTCTCTCTTTCTTTCTTTCTTTCTTTCTTTTCTTTCTTTCTTTCTTTCTTTCTTTCTTTCTTTCTTTCTTTCTTTCTTTCTTTCTTTCGTTCTTTCGTTCTTTCGTTCTTTCGTTCTTTCGTTCTTTCGTTCTTTCGTTCTTTCGTTCTTTCGTTCTTTCGTTCTTTCTTTCGTTCTCTTTCGTTCTTTCTCTTTCATTCTTTCTTTTTATTTATGTTATTTATGTATTTATGTATTCATGTATTTATTTATGTATTTACTTATTTATGTACTTATTTATTTATTTATATATTTAGTTAGTTAGTTAGTTAGTTATTTTAAAGTCTTTGTAGGGGAGTCTCTTTTCTTTGGAAAGGAAAGTGTTTTCCAGAACTGGGCATGGATTTAGGACACAAATGTCCTCAGCTCCAGGGACACAAACACCTGGTGCCAGTGTAGATGCCCCGGGAACCCCTGCCCAGGCTCCACCTGCACTGCAAGGTGCTCTGGTCTCCCCAGGTCCTGTGTGATAGATGCCAATCCCAGGCCAGCACCCCAGGTACACTGGGGCCCTAAAATGGCACTGGCTGTTTATGGTGAGACAGCTGATGACTGATGTTTGTCTGGAAACACGCACTTTATTGTTTTGTTTTGTTTGTGGTTTGTTTTGTTGTTTTTCTTGCTGTTTTGTTTTTTGTTGTTGTTATTGTTTAATTGGTTTGAGGGGTTTTTTTGCTTTGTTTTTTTCTGGTTTTTTTTGTTTCTTTTGTTTGTTTGGTTTGTTTGTTTGATTGGAGATCTTTGTTTAGTTGTTTTTTTAACATATTAAAATTTAAAAGAAATAAAGCCAAAAAGTGAATTATGGAGAAGTGCACTAAGGGTAGGAGAAGAAATACTGGTCTTCCCCTCTACTTCTATTACCAACACTCTGTTATTTCATCTCCCTCGTCATTCAGGAGTTTCCACCTCTCCTGATTAAATGTCCCTGTCCAAGGACAACTTTCCAGCACTGTCTGGACGTTTGCCCTTCCCAGTGCTCTCAGGTTTCTCCTCCACTTGCTCTTTGGTCATTCAGTGGCCTCTCAACTGTCTGGTTTCTGCTTTGAGCTTCAGGGAGTTACAAACTTGCCCCATTCTTCAGAGCTCTAATTGACATGGCAGTCAACACGTTCATTGTGTTTATTTCTATCTTCTCCTATCTCTCTGTCTAAAGCAGTTCTTGTGTGGGTGTCCCTTGTGGATGGTGGACCTCATCAGATCCAGCAACTCACAGATATCAGTGAGTTCTGACGTTCCTTTCATAGCAAATGGCAAACACTGTAAAGCTGCTAAAAGAAAAAATGAACTCTATCCCAGGGAAGAAGCAGTGTTACCTCATTATTCTCACAGGAAAGATTGTACTGGCTGTGAAGGAGAGAGGTACAAAATGCATGAAGAAAATTAACTCAATTTCAATAAAAACAGCACGTTTCCTCAGGCTCCACTTAACCAGGCTACACACTGGGTGTAGTACACCAGTAGTAGACACTACTACTACTACCCCACACATGACCCAGACTGTCTCTGGCCACATGGCAGCTCCTCCCGTTCCTCCAGAATGGGGAACCTCACACTGGGACACACGGCTCCAGATGTGACCACACCAGTGCTGAGTCACGATGGACAATAACTGCCCTTGTCTGGGTGGCCACGCTCCTCCCAGTGCAGCCCAATGTGCTCACGGGCATGTTCCTGTTTAGCACCACTGAGAACTGGCTGAACATCCAGGCTCAGAGGGTTGTGACCAGTGGCACAAAGCCCAGCAGGAGGTACCATGAGGAGCACTGAAGGACACCATATCCCTACCGAACATCTCCTATAGGTGTCTCTTGGGTCCCTGGAACCACCTCAGTGACAAGGGGGAGAGCACTGCCTGTATGGGTAGAGGAGATGGGGTCTGGAATGAGGGTCCTGGGGCAGTTTCTCCTCGTTGTTCATGCAGCAATAAGCTGGGCTGGGGGGGCATGGTCTCCAGTTTCCTGCACGCTGCCTTTTCTGGTGGAGATCACAGAGGCTGCCAGCCCTTTAGAGGACCCAGGACAGGCCTTGTCCTTCTTCTGGTCACAACTGGACCCAAGTTCTCCAGCTCGGCCCCAGTTCAGGAGCCGTGTCTAGGGGTGACTTATGGGGTAAGGTTGACAAGAGGGGTGCATAAGTTTGTCTTAAGGACATGTGATGAGCACCAGGACTGAAGTACCAGAGCAAAAGGATGTGGCTTCTGGGCGGATACCTTCTTCAGTGCAAGTCTGGACACAGGGTCCCAGACTTGCTTTCCATGCCACCTTTCACGAGGGATGATGCACTAAGAGATGGCAAGTGGGGGACACCAATCCTTCTCCAGCTACTTCCCAGGCCTGGTGAAGCACCAGGACAGCAAGGACTTCTGGCCCTGCACCCTTAACTCTGGGTGTTATCTTGGGGGCAGCTGAACACCAGCATTTTTCTCTCCGAGGCAATTTCCAGCCCAGGTCAGCTCCTGTCTGATCTCCCCCATCCCTCCTCTCATCTGCTCTGGTGCTCCTGGCCCCATCCTGTGCTCCCCACAGGGCCCCAACCTGGCACTGATGCTCTGCAGAGCAGGTTGACTGCAGGACCATGGGGTGACTGCACACTGGTTGTGTTGCTCAGTGAGAGACACAGATGCAACTGGCTGGGCTGCACTGTCACTGAGCTCATTCCCGGGAGTCTGAAGATCTAGAATGGGCTCAGAGCATTTCTTGTGACTCACTGGGTTTTCCACTCATTTGGGTTCAGCAATCCCTTCCTTGTCCTTCAGGTGCCTGGAGACTGGTGCAGGAAGACATGGACATTAACCTTCCCAGGGACGGAGGTAGGCTGACCAGCCCATAATTCTTCAAATCATCCTTCAGGCCCTTCTTGAAGATGGGTTTGACATCTTACTTTCCCAAGGACCTCAGAACTTCTCTGATTCTGCTGTCACTTTTGAAAGCACAATCCAGAATCACAGGCAAGGGTGATGTAGCAGACAGGAGCACTTGCAATGAGCCGTTCCAGCAGCTGAGATGAATCTCACTGGGCCACTGAGATTGTTCCTGGAGTGACACACAGAAATGCCAGGGTTCCATCAGAGCTGGTCTCGTGGACTCCTTATGAACCAAGGATGTTCAGAGACAGAGTCTGTCACTTTTACTCACAGAGACAGGAGTCACATTGTACCTCTGGCCTCCTGTTGCTACCCCAAAGGGATGCGAGACACCTCAGCCCCACATCATGAGGAATGGACACGGGGACCTCGGTTCAAGGAAGAAGATCCCAGTGGGTGGTTTCCCAATGTGAAGTGACCTCGAGACACTGTCTGTCCTGCAGGCCTTCATGGAAGTCCCAGGAGTAGCTGACGGTGTTTCTGCTCACTCAGGTTCATGCCATCTCACTCACATGATCTGCATGCTCGCATCTCCTATGTACAATGCAAACATGGACTGCTGACCTGCTCATTTAGTGTCCCTCCATGGAGGGAAGAACAATCTCAGTGAGCTGGGGAGAGAGGCCAGTGCTGGAAATGGTGGTTGTGAGGGGCCAGTCCATGGTGATTGACCTGAGGCTCCTTCCACGGGGTGTCCAGTGCACAGGGGCACAGCCCAGCCCCTGCTCTGCTGGTCCTGCAGGTCTCTGGCAGGAGCCTGGCTGGGAGAGGACACTGCTGTGTGCCAGCCCTGCACACACACACTGTTCAGCTGCACACTGATGTTTCCTCTGTGGCCACTTCTGTAGGAATAAGCCTGACAGAAACGTTGCAAGAAGATATAAAACATCATGCACTGCCCAAAGAAGATCACTTTTCCTTGTGCAAGTACTGTTACTGAGGCCAGCTCTGTCACAGCAGTGCCCATTGCCTGTCCCTGCCTGCGCTCACAGGACTGACACACAGCAGGACGGTGACCAAGCTGCCAGAGCACTCAGGCCTTGCACCAACACAGGGATGAGAAGGAGAGTGTGGGAGTGGAACCAGAACAGCTCTGGAAGAACAAGCGCTGCTGCTCCCTGGCAGGGCTGCCAGGATGGACTCTTTTCCCTCCACAGAGGAACTGTCCCTGCAGCTCTAAATAGGCCTTGCAGGAAGGATACCATGAAAATGAGTCACGACAGGGCCCTTTATTTTGTTCAAATACATGATATAATGGACAGTAGTTATACAAGAAAAGTAGGCAGAGAATGGGGGATGACAACATTATCACAATAAAACTACCATCAACAAAAAAAATAGAGATGAAAGGCTGGTTCTGTAATTAGTTATGTTAAACTGTAATGTAGAAAAAGATGGGCAGTGTATTGCTTAGAAAACACTAAGTCAAGAGTTTCCACAGGGCATATTTGAGCTGCTGGTTCCTCATGCTGTAGATGAGGGGGTTCACTGCTGGAGGAACCACTGAGTACAGAACAGACACCACCAGGTCCAGGGATGGGGAGGAGATGGACGGGGGCTTCAGGTTGGCAAACATGGCAGTGCTGACAAACAGAGAGACCACAGCCAGGTGAGGGAGGCAGATGGAAAAGGCTTTGTGCCGTCCCTGCTCAGAGGGGATCCTCAGCACGGCCCTCAAGATCTGCACATAGGACACCACAATGAACACAAAACACACAAATGATAAACAGGCACTGACAACGAGAAGCCCAAGTTCCCTGAGGTAGGAGTGTGAGCAGGAGAGCTTGAGGATCTGGGGGATTTCACAGAAGAACTGGCCCAGGGCATTGCCCTTGCACAGGGGCAGTGAAAATGTATTGGCCGTGTGCAGCAGAGCAGTGAGAAACCCAGTGGCCCAGGCAGCTGCTGCCATGTGGACACAAGCTCTGCTGCCCAGGAGGGTCCCGTAGTGCAGGGGTTTGCAGATGGCAACGTAGCGGTCGTACGACATGACTGTGAGGAGATAAAACTCTGCTGCAATCAAGAAGAGAAACAAAAAGAGCTGAGCAGCACATCCCAAGTATGAGATGGCCCTGGAATCCCAGAGGGAATTGGCCATGGACTTGGGGACAATGGTGGAGATGGAGCCCAGATCGAGGAGGGCGAGGTTGAGCAGGAAGAAGTACATGGGGGTGTGGAGGTGCTGGTCCCAGGCTATGGTGGTGATGATGAGGCCGTTGCCCAGGAGGGCAGCCAGGTAGATGCCCAGGAAGAGCCAGAAGTGCAAGAGCTGCAGCTCCCGTGTGTCTGCGAACGGCAGGAGGAGGAACTGGGTGATGGAGCTGCTGTTGGACATTGGCTGCCTGTGGGCATGAGGACCTGTGCAAGGAGGAAAAGATAGTGAAGGTTTACATGAGACTTCTCTGGGAATAATCAAAACTATTTCCCACACACCCTCTAACCCTGTCACACAAAGAGACACTTTTCTTTTTCCAGGAGAACGTCCTGGCTGGAGCCCTCGTCGGTGCTTGATGAGTGTGCAATGAAGAGCAAGGTCTCTGCCCAGGGGCCCTGAGGAGTCAGCCTGACCCTGTGTGATCGGGTGGGCAGAGGCCAGTCCTGGGGTTCAGCTTTGTCAGCTGGAACCGCTCCTGGTGCAGAAGGGACTGTCAGCATCTGCACCCCCAGGCCTGAGAAACTGAGTTTGAGAGGTTTGGGGTTTCTACAGCTCCCTCTCCACTCCCACCCCGGGGAGTGTTCTTGGGTGTCAGAAACCCTCAGCATTTCTGCTGCGCTCAGGGAGAACAGAGCGAGTCCTGAGAGACCAGAGGGTGCCTGTGGGTCAGTGCAGAGTGAGGGCAGCTGCTCTGTCCCTCTGTCCTGCTCCAGCTGCCCTGGGCTGGCACCTGTCTGAGATGGGGGCTGATCACACTCCCATGTTACCCTGAAAAGCCACCAAGCACTGCTGAGAGCAGAGGGACCCACCTCAGACCATGACGTCTCACCCTTTCCTAAGGCCTCAGCACCCCGCGTTCAGCCCAGGGCACACACAGCTCATTCCCCAGCCCCACAGACTGCATTGCCCACAGCCCACAGGTCAGAGCAAAGCTGGGACACGTGTGCCCATGGACACACCTGCAGGAAAGGACCCACAAGATCAGGCTGTGACTCTGCAGCTGAAACTGCCATCCCCAGAGAGCCTGACAGCAAGAACAAGATCCCAACAGCAGTGACCCAGAGCAGGGGAGCAAGATGGAAAATGGGGTGAGGGTGGGTGTGAGAGAGGCCAGGGCAGAGGCAGCCGGGCACTCAGACAGCGTCACCCTTCCCCAGCTGTGCAGCCACCTCCCAGACACCAACACTGCTGGGCAGCTGCTCTCAGCCCCTGTGCTCTGCAGAGGAACTGGAGCTCTGGCTGCACAGGAGCTGCTTCATGCCTTGGAGCCCCTGGCCCTGAGGGCAGAGGCTTTGCTGGGTGGGACAGGAGGCCAGGGGGCTGCTCACAGGAGGGATCTGACCTGCAGGGGGTCACAGGGACTTTTCTCTCTTCTCCCTCCCATAACAATTCCGGGTTTGGTTTCCTCTCATTTCTGATCATTTCCCTGCTGCCTGGAGATTCTCCCCTGGGAGGTGTTTCCCTGTCCATGTCTGTTCCCTGTCAGTGCTCACAGACCATCCCACCCTCTGTGCCCTCCCCCTGGCCCTACAGATCCTGCCTGTTCACAGGGCACTGCCTGGGGGCATCTTCCTGTCTGCAGGCTGGAAAACAGGACAGGTCAGACTAAGGCTGACGGGTCCAGCCAAGGTGATGCAGGTGCTGTGCACAGGCAGAGGGGTGGGGAAGGGATGGCATGAGCCTTCTGGCAGATGTACTGATCACTCACAGTTGCAGTTCAGGAGTCTCAGTGACTTGTTTCAGCATGACAGCTCATTTTCATTTTATCCTTTCCTGCACCCCCCACCCCTTGGGAGAGGAAACTGAAAAGACAGGCTCAGGAAAGCTCCTTATCCGTCTGCTAATCCTTACATTGATCTTGTCATTGGGGCATCGCCTTAGAAAAATCCTGCAGGTGATCTGGAGCTGTGAGCAGCACTGAGCCACACAGCACCCTCTCCACTGCAGAAGCACCTTTCCTGCCCTTATGGGGGATGCTCCTTCCCCCCACAGCTTGTCCCCACAACACCGTGGGGATCTCCCCCAGACAGGGACCCTGCTCTGCAGGACAGCCCTGGGCACCCCTGGGTGCTCCCCCTGCAGTCACCCTCAGCAGAAGTTGTCGTCATTCCCTGTCCCTCTGACAGTGCAGCAGGGAAGCCCTGCTCTGCAGTGTGTTCTTCTCCTCTACAACAGAGATACTTGCATTGATCTTCTCCTTGAGGCATCCCCTTGGAAATATCCTGCAGGTGATCTGGATCTGTGAGCCGTGCTGAGCCACACAGCACCCTCTCCACAGCAGAAGCACCTTTATTGCCCTTATAGCGTTTGCTCCTTCCACCACATCTTCTCCCCTCATGTTGCTGGGATCTCCCGGGCAGGCTGAGCACTGACCCTGGCAGGCGGCAGAGTCCCTGCCCGGCACAGCCCTGGGGTGCAGGGACCCTGCTCTGCAGGACAGCCCTGGGCACCCATCCTGCACATTGACATTTACACCCACAGCCACCCTGGGCAGAACGCAGCATTCAAGACTTGTCACTCTGACAGTGCAGAAGGCAACCCCTACTCTGCAGCACATCCTCTCCTCTGATCAGAGAACCTCTGAGAGCTGTACTTACATCTCTCGCAGGCTCTGCAATGTGACAGCTTTCTGAGACCCTACCATGATTTGCAGATTCAATGCCCTGCAGCCACAGGCTTCATATCTGAGAGGATTTCATTTCCAGTGAACTCTCAGCATCCTCCCACCCCAGACTGCGTTTCCCTCTCTGTGCCTGTCTCCTGTGCCCTCGGTGCTGCAGGCAGAGCCCTCAGCCCTGCTGCGTGTGCAGAGGAGCTGCTCCTGGGCAGAGCTGTCTCTGCAGCGCTGCCGCTGCCATGAGCTCCCTGTGTCCCAGGAGCCCAGCCCAGCTCAGCAGCACAGGAGCAGCCCATGATGTCCCTTTCTCTGTCCCCTCTGGGCTCCTCCAGGTGTCCCTGGGGCTCCAGGGGAATGACTCATGAAACAGTCTGAAGTAACCAGTGATGTTTTTCTCTCACCTCAACAGAGACAGTTCTTTCCTGCAGTAGTATTTTTATATAAGAAAATAATTTTGGCATGAGAAACATATTTTATTGTCCCATCATTAGACAGGACACCAGGAAGATTATAGCAAAGGATCTAAATCCTCCAGCCCAGATGTGAGGCAATGTCCTCAGCCAGGGACCTGACTGGGGAGCTGGAGCTGTCAGTGCTGCAGACAGAGCTGTGACACGGATGGAATGAACTGCCAGGCAGGGTGGCAGGAGTGAGTTCATCTGGTCTCAAGGACAGCAGCCTCCAAGCACAGCAACAGTCCAGATCAAAGCTCAGTCCAGATATGTAAGGCAATTGAAGGGCCCCATAATGAGCTGTTACTACTACAGGAACAGTTAAAGGAGAAACACAGACACTGTGTGGCCACTGATGAATTTAATATGTGAAACAACTGATATTCTCTGTGTCTCTTGTCCTCCATCTTCACCAGCAAGGTCTCCCAGGCCTCTGTGGCTGGAGGCAGAACAACCAGCAGTGGATGGGGATCAAGTCAGGGGTCACTGGAACTAACACAATCCTTTCCAGTCTATGGGACAGCAGGGGCAGCATCCCAGGAGCTGGGACAGCAGGACGATGTTACAGTGAGGTCACTCTCCACCATCTTGGAAAGCTCATGGAGACTGGGGGGACTCCCTGACCACTGGCAGCTCTCACACAGTGTGTGCACTTTTCAAAATGGCCAATGGGTGAGCAGGGGAACTAAGGGCTGTGCCCCAGAGCATGTCCACTGGGACCCCATTTCTGGGTGTCTGGAAGAGAAGGTGACGGGGTTTGCCCAGGGCAGGTTGTGCCTGTCCATCCTCTTTGCTTTCTGTGAGGGAAGGACAGGGTTGTTGACGTTGGGAAAACATTGATGGCCTGTTACCTGGAAGTCAGCAAGGATTCCAGCATCATTGCCTTTCATACCTTGTATCCAAGGTATGATAAAGCCCTGAAAATTTGGTCTGACCCTGATTTGAGCAGGAGGTTGATCAAGACACCTCCCGAGGTCCCATCCAGTCTGAATGACACTGTACTTTCATCCCCTTCATGTTTTTAAATTAGAGAAACCTCTCATGTTCTCTCTGACCACAGGAATAATTCACATGAGGTGCAGGGCTGCTTTAAAAGTACCGCTTAACAGTCTGTCCTGGTTTTGTTAAAAACGAGTTTCTCTTTCAGTGAATTTTGCCTGTCAGCTAAAGCTTCATATTAACTGCATTTTCCTGGAGAACCAGACACATGTTTTGGTAAACCTAGCAATGGAATGCAAACTTATTGATAAGCATGGATGGACATCTCGCGAGAGGGGCGATGAGAAACAAGTGACTAAGAAACTGACCAACTGTGTATAACATTCCATTCACGTGAATACTTCATATAAAAGTGGGAGATCACGAGGATCTCGTCCCTTTTTCCTTCTGCTTATGGCCGACCTTAGGAGAGGATCTCGCTGGTTGTCCCTGAGAACTGAGGCCTAGTGAGAGACTGAATCCAGCTCCGGTTGGCTGCAGAGTCTAATCCTGGACTTTGGTGGCCAGCTCTGCAGTTGCTGAGACTTTCAAGATTGGTTTTGTATATTTTGTATTATTTTCTCTATTCTTATTAGTAGCATTAGTAAAACATCTTTAATTTTTCCAACTCTCTTCTCTCTGTCCTTCTTTCCCTCCCGATCGCCTGTCCTGAGTGGGAAGGGGGGAGAGGGAGGGGCAAAAAGGGGGAAGTGGGGGGAAGAGGGGGTTAACAATACATCTGCCAGGGTTTGATTGTCACCCCGCAATCTTAACCCACGACACAGTCCTGACCACAACTTTTGCATCCCTTCTCATTTGCCCCAGTCCAGGGTCTTTTTTCTGTCCTAATGCCCTTCCAGAAAGAACAGCCCATGTTGTTAACCCTTTCAGAGCAGGTTGTTCAGAAGGTGTCAGCATCCATGTACAGATTCTGCACAGCAGCCAGGCAGCAAAGCCACCATTGCAGAAATGGAGATGAGACACTTGACGAGCTCTTTGCACCCAGATATTAGTGTGACATGTCTGCTGAGATTACAGTGAACACCTGAACTGTAAGTGCAGAGCATGTGAGTCCTTCCTGAGTATCCTGGCTTGTCTCCTGACCCATGTGGTGCTTCAGGCTGTGAAGAGAATCAAAACCAGCCATTGGACTGGGGTAGTTCCATTTTACACGTGTCACACAGGGCAGATGAGGGAGCTCAGAACTCCAGACTCTGCTGCATGGTTGGGACTGCAGAGACTGGAAATGCAGGTGACAGTGTGTGTCAATGCACACACATAAAGATTCTGGCTTCCTTTGTGGCTTTGCACTGACCTGGGATCTGTTTATTGGCATCTTTGTCTCAAAAAGAAAAGTCATGAAAGATGCATGGTTTTGTGTTAATTCTGTCCAAGAGGTGTACTCTTTATATGATTACAAAAAAAAAAAAAAAAAAAAAAAAAAACAACACACAGAGAAAAATCATTGTTCTAAGAACTTCTTTCAAGACACAACTGCTGAGGTGTGGTAGATGTTTTGAAAAGCAAGAATGACTGTTAGGAATGAAATTAAAGAGGTTTAGTTTATCATCATCATCAGTGAGAATAAGGAGTTCCCTGTTATTGTTACAAGTGACAGAGATTTCACTTGGCATCAGTTTTGACATTGGGTGCTGTCCTGTGACTGCCCTTTCTGCACAAATGATCATACAAACACAACCATTTAGTGACACATGGTCATAAAGGGGCTGTTATGGACAAGAAAGCTCTCCGTGAACTCTGGAGAGAGTGAGGAAGTTCATAATAAGCACCAGGAAGAACCAAGAAGCTCAAGGCCTCTTCTGAAGGGCAGGAGGCCTGAGCAGCCGTGATTGGCCATTGTAGGTGTGGGAGAGGGTCAGGGCATGTCAGGGAGAAGAAATGAGATGGTGATGGCTTCAGTGAACCCTTCCAGCCATGTCTGAGCCCAGAAATGGAAAGCAGTTGATGTCTGCAGGTGGAGGAGGAACAGGAGGAAGCTTTTCCTGGGAATATGGAAGGAAGAAATGCCTGGTGGATGCATGAACCTCCTGGAGTGATGGGTATGGATCCAAATAGAGTATTCAAGCAAGTTCGGGACAGGGACGTTGAGGTGACTGGTGACCATTGCCAGGTGTATGAATAAAGCTGGATGAGTTGTGAGGAACTCACAGGCATTTCCAGCTCCACAGAAATCCAGAGTCTTGCAGTTAAAGCAACAGCACTTGACATAAAACCCACCCCCAAAACACAAAACACTCACACTGACCACAGGAAAAGCCTTGAAAAACATTGGAGAAAAATCTACCAGGTCGCAGGGGTCAGGGCTCAGCCATTCTGGTGATGAACAAGCATCAAGGGCTGACATGGCATCAGAGCCACCTCCATATGGCCCTCACCACCTGGAACCAGCGTCTCCAAGTCTTTCCTTCACCAGCCTCCAGGGACAGGGACCTGCACTGGTTGTTTCCTTCACAGCTGTGCCAGTGATGGCCCTTCATGGGGTCCCAAATACCCACAGAAACTTTAAGTTTCCTTCTGTGTTTCACTTCATTTAGCGTTTTGTTCATTCTCTCAGTATCTGCAGTTCAACATCTAAAATGCTCTTACAAGCCAAGGCTCTGTGCATCATTTTCCTAAAGCTTTCGAGTCTGGTCCCCCGAGACCTTGCTGGTGAAGATGGAGGCAAAGAAGCCATAAAGAACCTCAGTCCCCTCTGATTCTACTCTTCTGAAGTTCAGCAGCAGGCCCACATTCACCCTGTCTATTCTTTTACTGTAAGGAATCTGTGCCAGCTCATCTTTCTGCCCTTACACTCCCCTGCAGGTATCAAGTCCAGGGGAGATTTGCATCATCTCTACACCCATGGCCAAGGTTTCTAAATTCCTCCTTTGCAGCTTCCCCTGCTTCCACCTCCTGTGTGCTGCTGTTGTGCCCTGCAGCTCCAACAGTGCAGAGGAGCAGCCTCACTAGACAAACACTTTTTTATGTTGGTACTTGGAGAGATCATTCTTGTGCTTGGAGCAGGCTGTCCTGTAAGGTTTCTCAGACTTCCTGAGCTCCTTCACCCTTCACACCTTATTCCATGTCACAACCTTTATTGGCCGCCATCCCCAGTATGTCTAAGTGTTCTCCTCTGGAGCCCACCAGCCTGTGCTCTGCTGCTGGCCTTCCTCCCTCCCCTCTGGTGCCTGGGACCCCACTGTGTCCTGGTCACAACAGCCAATGTGGACACTGATGTTCACATCCCTCACCAGCTCTGCCTTGTTTCCCAGTTCCATATCCAGGTGAGCTTCACTCTCATTGGTCCACGATGGAGACATGTTAAGCAGTTGGCCAAAGATCCTCTGGACTGTTGGACCTTCCAGATTGGCCTGACCATTGAATGTCAGGACAATTACAGTTCCCCATAGGAAGCTGCTCATTGCCTGGTGATTTCCTTGCTTTGCTGACAGAAGATCTTTTCCATTATTTCTCCATTATCAAGTAGTTTGTAACACCTGAAACATTGTCACCCTATGTTGGGTTTCCATGCCAAAGTCTTGGAACTGGGGGTGAGTGCAGCTGTGCTACAGTTGTCACCTCTCTGAGAGACAACAGGAGTTTGACCAACATCAGACAGAGCTGATTTCAGCTGCTCCAAGATGGACCCACTCCTTGCCAAATCTGAGCCACTCAGTGATGCCGACAGCACCTCTGGGATACTGTATTTGAGAAAGGGTAAAAAACGCTGCACAACAGCAGGTGGAAGAGAGGAGGGAGGAAATGAGAGAGAAAAGCACTGCAGACACCAAGGTCATATCCCACAGGACCCAAGCAGGTCCCTCAGCAGGCCAAAGCTTGCTCTCCTGAAATCCTGCTCTTGGCCTTGTTCTCATCTCCCAGGAGCCTCAGCTCCACTTTCCCATCCCTGACTGTTCCATCCTGACCAACTCTTTCTGGTTTCTAAGTGTGAAGTCCCACAGGGCACCTCACCCACTGACTCCTCAGTCACCCATGTCAGGAAGATGTTGTCAATGAGCTCCAAACCCTCCTGGATGGCTGGTACCTTGCAGATATTGGGATAGCTTAGGTTTGGCAACAAGACACATCCTGGAAACATGAGGCTTCTTTCATTTGTCTGGAGGAGGCCTCATCTAGTAGCTGATGTCCAGTCACCACAACGTTGCCCATGTTGTTCTGCCCTCTCATGCTGACTCCTCAACGTTCAGCTGACATTGTCTGTCGCGAGGCACAGCTCCACACATTCCTGCTGCTCTACCACATGAAGGGAAACTTCCCCTCAAAGAGCAGACATCTGGCATTATGAGTACTGGACGCCCAAGACTCCACAGTTTCTCCAGGAGACGGTATTTGTAGTGCCTTGTAACTCCTTATCCTGTTTTCTTGGGAGAGACACCCAAATCAGGATAAGCCATCTGCATGGAAACATTAACAGCTGAGCGAATGGAGCTTCTGTCCAGGGAGAGACGCAACTTTGATGAAATCTGGAATTCACCCATCAGAAAGATCTGAAGTTTGATAAGGGGAAGTGGCCAGTTCTGTATCAGGGTGGCACAATAACCCCATCCATCAGGACAGAGCAGGACCTGACACGCTGAGCAGTGACCCTGAGGAGAAGGGCCTGGGCACTACAAGGTCCCCACACCAGCCCGTGGTGCACGCTCACCATGAACAAGGCAGCTGCACACGGGGCTGCATGAGGAGGAGCGTGGGGACCAGACACCTGCAGTTCTCATCCCAGTCGGTTCAGCACTGGTGTGACCCACACACACGGGTGTGTGCCAGTGTGCGGCTTCCCAGTCTGGAGCAGCAGGGAGGAACTGGAGAGTGCAGGGCTGTGCCAAGGCAGGTTCAGCACCTTGTGCACATGGTGTGGGGTGCTGAGGGACCTGGGCTGCTTTGGCCCAGCAGCGCTGGGGAGGCTGCAGCAGTGCAGGAGTAGCCTGAGAGTGCTTGAAGGGCGGTTTCAGAGATGGTGGAGGTTTCTTCATAGTGGGAAAGAGCATGAGAAAGAAATAATGGCCAAAGTGCAGCTGGGGAGGTCCAGGCTGGACATGAGCAGAAAGGAATGTGATGGAAGGGCGGTGCTGTAGTGGAGCAGGTCAGCAGAGGGAGTCTGCATCAGCCCAAGGCTTTGTGCTTCAAGGACCAGCTGGGGAGGATGGAGAGATCTCAGCAAAGGAAGAAAGATGCTCAGACAGGAGCAAGGTGGGGCAGCAGGGGGGATGTCTCCAGCCTGCAGGGACAGAGGTGCAGGGGATGCCACAGCACAGGACAGGCTGTCGTGGAGATGATCACAGGATGTAAAGAGTTTGAAAGCCCCACCAGACATGAGCTCCTTCTCCGCTTGGCTGTGGCTGTTGTCTGCACCTCTGATGCCTGTGAGGAGACACCTTGTCCTTCCAGCACAGGGGCCTCATGGCCTCCTTGTCCCCAGCCAGGAACCTGGGAGGTGTGGGACCATAGTCCTGCCCTTGGCCTTGCACAGCCCCACATCACACTGTCCCAGGAAGGGCCCTGGGCAACGTGGGAGGGACAGATCTGACTTCCCAGGGGCTGGATGTCTGGGCTTGTCCTTTGGTTAATGAAACACATCCAGGTTTACTCAGCATCAGAGAGACCTTTGCTTTGCTTTTCCTGACCTGTCATCACTGCCTCCAGTTTTCTGCTCTAACCAACCCTTGGGACAGTTCCTCAGTAGTGTTCCCCAATGGGATCCATTAGCTTCACAAGAAACTTCAGAGTTTGAATCTGACTTTGACTTCTTGAAAAGTTTCTTCATCTTCCTCCAGGGTCTAAGGTCCATGGACTCAGCACCAAACCCACCAGAGGGGTCATTAAAGCGCCTTGGGCTGCTCCTGTGCTGCTGAGCTGGGCTGGGCTCCTGGGACACAGGGAGCTCATGGCAGCGGCAGTGCTGCAGAGAGACAGCTCTGCCCAGGAGCAGCTCCTCTGCACACGCAGCAGGGCTGAGGGCTCTGCCTGGGGATCTCAGCAGACGAGCAAGGCAGAGAGAGATTAAAGGTGGTCAGGACTGGGAGGATGACTGGAGGTTTCTCACTGGAGGACAAACCTTTGCAGCCCTTGCCAGGGTAAGTCTCTGGTTCAGGGCAGTGCAGCTGTAGCTCCTGGAGGCATCTCCTGAAACTGGCACAGGCACAGCTGGTGGGATCTGTAAGGACGGGGCTCTTGTCAGGCCATGTTGAACAGCTGTGAAGCCGGGTGAGCACCCAGGGGTGCCCAGGGCTGTCCTGCAGAGCAGGGTCCCTGCACCCCAGGGCTGTGCCGGGGCAGAAACTCTGCTGCCTGCCAGGGTCAGCGCTCAGCCTGCCCGGGAGATCCCATGGCAGCAGCTGTGGGGGGAAGGAGCGACCCCCGGCAGGGCAGGCAGGGAGCTTGTGGGGTTGAAGGGGGCTGTGTGGGTCAGTGCTGCTCAGAGCTCCAGATCCCCCCACAGACATGGCAGAGGGGCCTTCTGAACAACAACACTGATACAGCAACAGCTGCCAGGGAAGGAGTCTGTGCTTTCAGCTTTCCACTCTTGGTTGGCTGGGCATGCAGTGGGAGATGGGGATTTATTTCTCTCTTTGGAGAAGACACTGAGACCCCAGTTCTCATTACGATGTTTCTGAGCTGCTCCTGAGCCCCTGCACACACAGAGCTGCCCCTGGGCAGTGCCAGGAGGTGTGAGCAGGACAGAGCTGAGCACACAGCGGGTGGGACGGGGTCTGTGACACTGACAGGGAGCAGACCCAGGGACAGACACACAGCTGCAGGCAGCACAGACATGGGCAGGGAGAGGGACCTGCAACCTGAAATGCTTGAGACGGGATTCAGGCTCCCCTGCCATCCCCTGCAGTGCAGACACATTTCCCAGTGGAACCCCTGGTCTCCTCTCCTCCCCAGCAGACCCTCTGCCCCAAAGCCATGGGGTCCAGGTCACGAGTCTCCACCTCAGCAGCTGGACCTCCAGGTGAAGGGTTCCTGCAACGGGGTACACAAAAAAGGTGCTAAAAGTACTTGCTCTCCAGTGGCATTTTGTGAGTGGCAGCAGCACAGCCGGGTCAAGAGAAGGTTCCACAGCATGCCCATCTGCTTTTCTGTCCTTGCTGTATTTTCTGGTAGCACTGCAGTGTCCTTCCCTGTTTCTCCACCTGTCCCTGGTGCTCTTGCTCTCTGGGGTTGGGGTGGGAGTGTCGGTCACTTCTTGTTCTGACACCAACTCAGGGGGTCTTTCCCCAGAGGTGTGTTCATGGTATCTAGATGCCCAAGCTGCATTTTAAGCTGCGATGAGCTGTTACTCATCTTAGCTGGTAGAAAGAGAGAATGAGCAGAAACATCCCTCCATCAGGGAGGCGGTTTTCCATGAGAAACAGCATGTTTATTTTCCTCAGAGAAGTCACCCCTACCATATAAATGTCTTTTCGTCCTTGCACAGGTCCTCATGTCCACAGGCAGCAAATGTCCAACAGCAGCTCCATCACCCAGTTCCTCCTCCTGCCATTCACAGACACACGGGAGCTGCAGCTCTTGCACTTCTGGCTCTTCCTGGGCATCTACCTGGCTGCCCTCCTGGGCAACGGCCTCATCATCACCACCATAGCCTGGGACCAGCACCTGCACACACCCATGTACTTCTTCCTGCTCAACCTCGCCCTCATTGACCTGGGATTCATCTCCACCACTGTCCCCAGATCCATGGCCAATTCCCTCTGGGATACCAGGGTCATATCATACTCGGGTTGTGCTGCACAGCTCTTTTCATTTGCATTCTTGATAGTAGCAGAATATTCTATGCTCACCATCATGTCCTATGACCGCTACGTTGCCATCTGCAAACCCCTGCACTACGGGACCCTCCTGGGCAGCAGAGCTTGTGTCCACATGGCAGCAGCTGCCTGGGCCACTGGGTTTCTCAATGCTCTGCTGCACACGGCCAATACATTTTCACTGCCCCTGTGCAAGGGCAATGCCCTGGGCCAGTTCTTCTGTGAAATCCCCCAGATCCTCAAGCTCTCCTGCTCACACACATACTTCAGGGAAATTGGGCTTCTTGTGGTCAGTGCCTGTTTGGCTTTTATGTGCTTTGTGGTCATTGTGGTGTCCTATGTGCAGATCTTGAGGGCCGTGCTGAGGATCCCCTCTGAGCAGGGACGGCACAAAGCCTTTTCCACCTGCCTCCCTCACCTGGCCGTGGTCTCCCTGTTTGTCAGCACTGTCATGTTTGCCCACCTGAAGCCCCCGTCCATCTCCTCCCCATCCCTGGACCTGGTGGTGTCAGTTCTGTACTCGGTGGTGCCTCCAGCAGTGAACCCCCTCATCTACAGCATGAGGAACCAGGAGCTCAAGGAGTCTATAAGGAAAGTGATGACTGTTCGCTTTTCAAAAGCTGTAATGAAGTGACCTCCTGCTTCTGCATGTCACCTGTAATATAACGCATTACTAGTTTAACCTGAGTTCTGTAGCTTTTGTGTTTGTTTTTTTTTGGTGTTGTTTTTTTTTTTTTTTTTTTTTTACTTGTTGGTGTTTGCTTTTCTTGCTTATATTAATGCTATTAATGCTATCCACAAGCAAAATTATTTGTCTTCTTATGGCTGTGTCCATATCTACCTGTCTCATGTGTCCCATAGTCTTTGTGTAAATAAGGAGCTGTACTCTTCCTGTGTATAAATGAAATAAAGGACCCCGCACGGACTTGTTTGCCCAGAATCCTCTCTCTGGGATCTCTGGGGCTGCAGGAGCCATGTCTGTGTGCTGAGGCGGAGTGAGCAGGAGCCACCCTGAGCTGGGTCTTCCTCCCACCCCGACCAACGTGAATCTGCGGACTCACCCCATGGCCCTGGGCACCACAGCCCACTTGCTCTGCAGAGCAGCACCGCCAGCTCGGAGCTGTATGGTGCGTGGGAAGTGGGGCAGGAACAGCTGGCCAGGTCAGCATAGCTCAGGTCTCTTGGGAAAGGGCTCTGTGGGGAGACGGGATGTTCCAGGAGAAGAGTGGGGCACTGTATGTGTGCAGAAAAGACATGGAAAGAGAAACCCTTTGCTGTAGGTGGCAGCTTGGGGCAGGTGGCCCTGGTACTGTGGCCGCAGGACCCTCCTGAGGATCCCCTAGGCCAAATGTCTCATGCTGTCCTGGGGAGCCAGTCCGGACCTGGGTCTGCAAGCTGCCTGTGCTGGAGACCCTCTCAGCATGCCAGCTGGATGAACATTCTCACTGTCTTTCATTCTCACTGGTCCCCACTGCTGTGGGACCAGTTCCAGTTCCAGTGTGGCTGCTCTGCCGGGCTGGGCTGGGGAGAGGGCAGGGGGTGGCACAATTCAGGAGGGGGTGGGAGGGCTGAACTGGCAAATGCCCCAGAGAAGAAAATACCAGTGAACAGCTGAAGTGTGTGAGTGTGCAGGGCTGGCACACAGCAGTGTCCTCTCCCAGCCAGGCCTCCTGGGAGAGCCCTGAAGCACCAGCAGAGCAGGGGCTGGGCTGTGCCCATGGTCATGGGACAACCTGGGGAAACTGGCCCAGGACAGTCACCGCAGACCAGCCCCTCAAAACCACCATTTCCAGCACTGGCCCTTCACCCCAGCTGAGAGAGGTTGTTCATCCCTCAACACAAGGACACTGAATAACTTAGAAGTCAATGTTTCCACTGTATGGATGAGATATGAGCATGCATATCATGGACATAAGATGAACCCCACTCAGTACAAACCCCATCAGCTATTCCTGCAGGTTCCATGAAGCCCTGAAGGCAGCACTAGGATGTGCTGCCTTGAACTGAGGTCCCCATGTCCATTCCTCATGACATGAGGATGGCCATACTTAGGGATCTGGAGCGGCTGGATCGTTGGGCTGAGGCCAGTTGTCTGAGGTTTAACAAGGCAAAGTGCTGGTTTCTACACTTGGGTCACAACAACTCTATGAACGCTACAGGCTCAGGGAAGAGTTTCTGGAAAGCTGCCTGGTGGAAAGGGATCTGTGGGTATTGACTGACAGTGTCTGAACAGGAGCCAGCGTGTTTCCAGGTGGCTAAAAAGACCAACAGCATCCTGGCTTGGATCAGGAATAGTGTGGCCAGCAGGACTAGATAAGTGATCGTGCCGCTGTACTCAGCACTGGTGAGGCCGCACCTTGAATCCTGTGTTCAGTTTGGGACCCCTCATCATAAGAAGAACATTGAAATACTAGAGAGAGTGCAGAGGAGGCGACAAAGCTGCTGAGTGTCTGGAGCACAAGTGTGATGAGGAGCGGTTGAGGGAACTGGGGCTGATCAGCCTGGAGAACAGGAGGCTGAGGGAAGCCTTATCGCTGTCCACAACTGCCTGAAAGGTGGTTGAACATGGAGGGTGTTGGTCTCTTCTCCCAAGTAGCAAGTGATAGGACAGGAGGAAATGGCCCCAAATTGCACCAGGGGAGGTTTAGATTGGATATTAGGAAAAAAGTATTTCCCGGAAAGGGTTGTCAGGCATTGGAACAGGCTGCCCAGGGCAGTGGGGGAGTCACCACCGCTGGAGGGGTTTAAAGGTGTTTAGACGAGGTTCTCAGGGACATGGTTTAGTGCGAGAGCTGGGCTATGGTTGGACTCAATGATCCCAAGGCTCTCTTCCTATCAGAGTATTCTATGATTCTATGATTCTGCCTCAGATGAGAGTCCACAAAGCCAACTCAGTTACGGATGTTGGGCACAACCCTGACATTTCTGTTTGTGACTCTGGGAACAAACCCCACTGACCCAGTGAGATTCACCTCAGTTGCCCTGTGATTCTGGATTGTGTTTTCAAAATGACAGTGCAATCGAGGAGGTCCTGGCATCCGTCAAACCCATCTTCAAGAAAGGCAGGAAGGAGAATGGGGAGAATCACAGCCTGGTCAGCTTGTCTCTGTCCCTGGGAAGGTGATTGGACAAGTCCTCCAGCAGCCATCTGCAGGCACTTGAAGGACAAGAAAGAGACTTGTGAACCAAAATGGGCAGGGGAAAGACAGGCATGTTGTGTGTATGAAATTGAGCCAGGCTTTGGACATGGTCTCCCATGGTGTCCTTATAGACGGATTGATACTGTTTGTGCTGAAGAAGTGGATGCTTGGTGGGAAGTTCACTGAAACATCAAGCCCACATATAATCTGTGATGCAGTGTCCTCTGTGCAGTTAGTGTGTCATCCCCCAGGGACCAGCAGTTGGGCCAAAACTGCTGAAGGTCTTTATTGTCCCTTCTGTGCTGTGATGGAGATGATGCAAAGCTAAGGGGAACCTTGAAGAACCTCACCTGGTCACCCTGCTTTGGGAAGGAGAATGAAGGAAGAAGATGTTCAGGGCTCTCTCTTCAAAACTGACTGACTCTATGATTCAACGAATCTTTCCCCTGGACATGTTTTTGAATATAGAATATCTGCAGAAAATTAAAAAAAAAAAAAATAGAGGCAGAAGAGAAGATAGAAATGATGTCAACATAAAAAACAACAGTTACTACAAAGAAAGTTTCTCCACTCAAACATTTAGAAGGAAATACCTTTGTTTAATTTGATACAACAAGCATAATATTATCTAGTCAGGCGCTGAGCTATGGGGAGGGGGATGGATGGGTGTGGTATTATGAGGTCAGCTGAGTCTCAGACACTCATAATCCAGGCGGAATCATGTGGCTGTGAAGGGGACAGTGGGGTCAGTTCTGTCTCTGGAGGTGACAGCCCAGCAGCAGGGACATGGCTGGGAAAGAACCTCTGCCCAAGTGCCCACAGGCTCTACCCAGGAACAGAGACGGGTTGTCATGTCCATCCCACCTGAGAACATGACGGGACATGTGCAGGAACATGGTCGTGTCTGTCAGAGAAGCTGAAAGGCCAGCAGCACTCATGGGATTTAGAAGATCATGGCGAGGTGACTTCTCTCTGGTCAGGTAAAAGACCACAAGAAGCCTGATGGGTTGCATTCCCTGCATGAACGGCAGTTTGTGAGATGGTCGAGCTTTTCTTGATAGTGGGAAGAAGCAGGAAAGAGAAAAAAGAAGTCTACTTGGAAGGTGAGGAATGGATATGAGGAGGAAGAAATGTCACTGGAAGGGCAGTGCTGTGGTGCAAGAGGTGACCCAGAGGGAGCTGGATCAGCCCATGGTTTGTGTTCCAAAGAGCAGCCAGCGAGGGTGCAGACACAGCAGTGAAGGTGCAGAAATGCTGGGGTGAGAGCAGGTGGGGAAGCGAGATGGGTGTCTGCAGCCTGCAGGGAAAGAGGGGCAGGGGTAGGACCGTGTAGAACAGCCTGTGGTGGAGATGGCAAAGGGCGCTGTAAGGCTGGAAGGGACCCACAGAACCCAGGTCTCTGTCCCCTTGGCCAGGGCAGTTGTCTCTGCCACTGAGGTCCAGGAGAAGACATGTTGTCCTCATGGCACTGGGGCTCGTTGCCTCCTTGCAGCCCCACGGGGAAGCTGGAAGTTGTTGTCCCAGTGTTGTCCTTCCCTGGGCCTTGCACACCCACATCCCATGGTCCCAGGAAGAGCCCTGAGCCGTGTGTGAGGGACAGGATCCCCCTTCCCATTGCCTGCAGGTCATGGCTTCTCCTTTCTGCTTCAGAAAGCAAACCAAGGGGTTTCTGAGCATCAGAGCTGAAGAAAAGACTCAAAGGAGACCTCATGGTGGCTACAGCTTCCTCATAAGCAGAGAAGGAAGGGAAGGTACTGATCTCTTCTCTCTGGTGACCAATGACAGAACCCAGGGAATGGCAGAAGATGTGCCAGGGGAGGGTCAGTTGGACATGAGGAAAAGGTTCTTCCCGCAGAGGTGCTGGACACTGAACAGGCTCCCCAGGGAGGTGTCACGGCCCCAAGCCTGACAGTGTTCAAGGAGAGACTGGACAATGTCCTCAGACACACGGGGTGACCTGTGGGGTGTCCTGTGCTGGGGCAGGAGTTGGACTCCATGATCCTTGTGGGTCCTTCCAACTCAGGACATTGTATAATTCTATGAAATACTAGGTCAAAAGTCCCTGTTTTCATTCTTCAGATGAGTTGTAAACACACACATCATGTGCATGTCCACTGTGTGCTTGTGGGGAGATGAACCCAAGGGAGCACAAATGTCATCAGCTATTCCTAAGGGTTCCATAAAGGTCAGTGGGATAGAGATGGTGTTCAAGGGTCTCTTCCAAACTGTGTTATTGTAGGATTCCATGATTATTTTCCTTGGAGAGCTTTTCATATCAGAAAAGCAGAGAAAGAAGAAGAAGAAAATTAGGTGCAGAAGCAGAGATGTAAAATGCCCCAGAGTAAATACAGCAGCTCCTCTGAGGAACGTTTCTCCACTCAAACCCTTCATAGGAAATCTATCAGATACATTTGATGAAAGCAGCTTAGTTTGATCTGCTCACACACTGGACCACAAGGAGGGCGATGGTGGGTGCGATGTCATGTGGTCACTGTGTCTCAGGAACTCATAGTCCAGTAGGAACCAATGGCTGTGGAGGGGACTGTGAGGTCACTTCTGCCTCTGAAGGGGATTGGCCAACAGCAGGAACATGGCTGGCGAAGGACTGCGAGGTCACACACACGAGACGTGCAATCGGGCCCAATCAGCATGGCTGGATGAAAGGCAGGTCCTGCTTGACCAGCCTGATCTCCTTCTGTGACAAGGTGACCGGCTGAGCAGATGAGGGAAAGTCTGTCGTGGGGAGTGAATCCGCCACACAGGCTGTGGGTGTTGTGTCCTTAGACTGCAGTAAAGCCTGTGACACCGTATCCCACAGCATCTCCTGGAGAAGCTGCAGCTCGTGGCCTGGATGGTGTATGTGCGATGGGTAAAGAACTGGCTGGAGGGCCGGGCCCAAAGAGTTGTGGTGAACAGAGCCAAATCCAGTCGGCCTCCGGTCACAAATGGTGCCTCCAGGGCTCAGCATTTGACTCAGTTTTATTTAAGCTTTATCAATGATGTGGATGAGGGGATCAAGTGCACCCTCAGTAAGTTTGCAGATGACACCAAGTTGGGTGGGAGTGTTGATCTGCTGGAGGGTGGGAAGGCCATGCAGAGGGATCTGGACAAGCTGGATCATTGGGCTGAGGCCAATTGTCTGAGGTTAACAAGGCCAAGTGCCGAGTCCTGCACTTGGGTCACAACAACCCCAGGCAGCGCTACAGGCTCAGGGAAGAGTGGCTGGAAATTTCCTGGTGGAAAGGAATCTGGGGATGTTGAATGACAGTGTCTGAACATGAGCCAGCATGTGCCCAGGTGGCCAAAAAGGCCACCAACAGTATCCTGGCTTGTATCAGGAATGGTGTGGTCAGCTTGACTAGAGAAGTGATTGTGCCGCTGTACTCAGCACTAGTGAGGCCCCACTTTGAATTCTGTGTTCAGTTTTGTGTCCCTCTTCATTAGAAGGACTTTGAGGCACCAGAGAGAGCTGCTGAGGGTCTGGAGCACAAGTGTGATGAAGAGCAGCTGAGGGAACTGGGGCTGTTCAGCCTGGAGAACAGGAGGCTGAGGGGAGACCTTATCGCTGTCTGCAACTGCCTGAAAGGAGGTTGAACATGGAGGGGGTTGCTCTCTTCTCCCCAGTAGCAAGTGATAGGACAAGAGGAAATGGCCTCAAGTTACACAAGGGGAGGTTTAGATTGGCTGTCACAAAAAAATTCCTCCCAGAAAGTGTTTTCAGGCACCATCCCTGGAGGGGTTTAAAAGGCATTTAGATGAGGTTCTCAGAGACATGGTTTAGTACTAGATTTAGGTGGTGGTTGCACTCAGTGATCCTGAGGGTCTATTCCAATGAAATGATTCTGTTATATCAACTGGAAAATTCTTCTATCACATCTTCTACGTGCTCTTCACACACCTGCCTCTTTACCTACAGTCCTGAAATTTACCTAATTAAGCACTCAGGTCTTGAATACCAGATGTAAATGACAAAAGTGACATGACTCTATCAGTCTTGTCTGATACCTGCCCGTCCCAGGCAAACACCTCAGGTACACGGGGCCTCTCGAGGTTTGCACTGGGTGCTTATAGTGAGACCATGGAGCTCAGCCCAAAAACCTGAGAACTCCCCTCAAAACTTAAAAACCAAACTAAACCAACAACAAAAAGAACAAAAAAAAAACCCCATGATTTTTTCATCAGATGAAATAATTCAAAATTTCCAATAAAATGTCTGCGGAATTTCTATCCTTCCAAAATATGAATTTTCAGAATGTGTATGGACTGTGGGAGATGAAACGTTGGCCTTTCCCTGTGCTTGCAGTGCCAGAACTCTGTCTATCACTACGTGTATTTAATCCCCTGGACATCCAGGAGTTTCCACCTGTCCTTGCCCAGCTCACCGTGTCTGAATTCATCTCTTCAGAAGCCTGTCTGGACATTTGCACTTTCCATCACTCCCCAGCCCTGCACACACACACTGTTCAGCTGTACAATGGTGTTTCATATATAGGTCACTTTCTTGGGCATGTTCTTGGGAGAATCTTTGTAAGAAGAACTAAACCTTCAAGTCCTGCCCTGAGGAGATCACCTTTCTATCTGGAAAGGCTGTTCTGAGGCCAGCTCTGTCACAGCAGTGCCCATTGCCTGTCCCTGCCTGCGCCCACAGGACTGACACACAGCAGGACGGTGACCAAGCTGCCAGAGCACTCAGGTCTTGTACCAACACAAGGGATGAGAAGGAGAGTGTGGAGTGGAACCAGAACAGCTCTGGAAGAACAAGCGCTGGTGCTCCCTGGCAGGGCTGCCAGGCTGGGCTCTTTTCCCTCCTCCCATGAACACAGGAACCGTCCCTGCAGCTCCATAAGGCCTTGCAGGAAGGATATAGTGAAAAACAAGTGACCAAGGAGCCCTTTATTTTGTTTAGAGGCAAGGAGAGCATGGCTTCTCATTTACAAAGCCAGTGGTTATAAAAGAAAAGCAGACAGTGAATTAAGAAATGGGATGACAACATTATCACAATAAAAAAACTACCAACAACAACAGAAAATCCAGATGACAGGCTGGGCCTGTAATTAGTTACTCTAAAACTCCTAAGTAGAAGCAGATGGGCAATTTAATGCTTCAGGAAATTGTAAGATATGAGTTTCCACAGAGCATCCTTGAGCTCCTGGTTCCTCATGCTGTAGATGAGGGGGTTCACTGCTGGAGGCACCACCGAGTACAGAACTGACACCACCAGGTCCAGGGATGGGGAGGAGATGGACGGGGGCTTCAGGTGGTCAAACAGGGCAGTGCTGACAAACAGGGAGACCACGGCCAGGTGAGGGAGGCAGGTGGAAAAGGCTTTGTGCCGTCCCTGCTCAGAGGGGATCCTCAGCACGGCCCTCAAGATCTGCACATAGGACACCACAATGAACACAAAACACATAAAAGCTAAAGAGACACTGACCACCATAAGCCCAATTTCCCTGAAGTATGTGTGTGAGCAGGAGAGCTTGAGGATCTGGGGGATTTCACAGAAGAACTGGCCCAGGGCATTGCCCTTGCACAGGGGCAGTGAAAATGTATTGGCCGTGTGCAGCAGAGAATAGAGAAACCCAGTGGCCCAGGCAGCTGCTGCCATGTGGACACAAGCTCTGCTGCCCAGGAGGGTCCCGTAGTGCAGGGGTTTGCAGATGGCAATGTAGCGGTCGTACGACATGATGGTGAGAAGGTTAAACTCTGCTGTAGCACAGAAAAAGAATAAAAAACCTGGGCAGCACAACCCGAGTATGATATGACCTTGGTGTTGCAGAGGGAGTTGTCCATGGACTTGGGGAGAGTGTTGGAGATGGAGCCCAAGTCGAGGAGGCGAGGTTGAGCAGGAAGAAGTACATGGGGGTGTGCAGGTGCTGGTCCCAGGCTATGGTGGTGATGATGAGGCCGTTGCCCAGGAGGGCAGCCAGGTAGATGCCCAGGAAGAGCCAGAAGTGCAAGAGCTGCAGCTCCCGTGTGTCTGTGAATGGCAGGAGGAGGAACTGGGTGATGGAGCTGCTGTTGGACATTGGCTGCCTGTGGGCATGAGGACCTGTGCAAGGAGGAAAATACAGTGACAAGTTAGGGGAGATTTCTCTGGGGAAAATATCATGTTGTTTCTCATGGAAAACCCTCTCCCCGATGGAGGGATGTTTCAGCTTATTCTCTCTTTCTACCAAGTGAGAAAAACAGTTCATCACTGTTTAAAATGCAGCTTAAGCATCTGGTTTCCATGAACACACCTCTGGGGCAAGATCCACTGAACTGGTATCAGAACAAAAACTGATCCACACTGCCACCCCAACCCCAGAGAGCGAGAGCACCAGGGACAGGTGGAGAAACAGGGAAGGACACTGCAGTGCTACCAGAAAATAAAGCAAGGACAGAAAGGCAGACGGGCATGCTGTGGAACCTTCTCCTCACCCGGCTGTGCTGCTGCCACTCACATAATGACACTGGAGAGCAAGTACTTTTAGCACCTTTTTTGTGTACCATGTTGCAGGAACCCTTCACCTGGAGGTCCAGCTGCTGAGGTGGAGACTCGTGACCTGGACCCCATGGCTTTGGGGCAGAGGGTCTGCTGGGGAGGAGAGGAGACCAGGGGTTGCACTGGGAAATGTGTCTGCACTGCAGGGGATTGCAGGGAGTTCCTAAATCCCGTCCCTGGCATATCTGGTAGGAGCTCCTTCTCCCTGCCCATGTCTGTGCTGCCTGCAGGTGTGTGTCTGTCCCTGGGTCTGCTCCCTGTCAGTGTCACAGACCACGTCCCACCCGCTGTGTGCTCAGCTCTGTCCTGCTCACACCTCCTGGCACTGCCCAGGGGCAGCTCTGTGTGTGCAGGGGCTCAGGAGCAGCTCAGACACGTCCTAACGAGAACTGGGGTCTCAGTGTCTGCTCCAAAGAGAAAAATAAATCCCCATCTCCACTGCACACCCAGCCAACCAAGAGTGGAAAACTGAAATCACACACTCCTTCCCTTACGGCTGTTCCTGTCTCGATATCCTTGTTCTGAAGGCCCCTCTGCCATGTCTGTGGGGGGATCTGGAGCTCTGAGCAGCCCTGACCCACACAGCCCCCTTCAACCCCACAAGCTCCCTGCCTGCCCTGCCGGGGGTCGCTCCTTCCCCCCACAGCTGCTGCCATGGGATCTCCCGGGCAGGCTGAGCGCTGACCCTGGCAGGCGGCAGAGTCCCTGCCCGGCACAGCCCTGGGGTGCAGGGACCCTGCTCTGCAGGACAGCCCTGGGCACCCCTGGGTGCTCACCCGGCTTCACAGCTGTTCAACATGGCCTGACAAGAGCCCCGTCCTTACAGATCCCACCAGCTGTGCCTGTGCCAGTTTCAGGAGATGCCTCCAGGAGCTACAGCTGCACTGCCCTGCACCAGAGACTTACCATGGCAAGGGCTGCAAAGGTTTCTCCTCCAGTGAGCTCTCAGTCATCCTCCCAGTCCTGACCACCTTTAATCTCTCTCTGCCTTGCTCGTCTGCTGGGATCCCCAGGCAGAGCCCTCAGCCCTGCTGCGTGTGCAGAGGAGCTGCTCCTGGGCAGAGCTGTCTCTCTGCAGCGCTGCCGCTGCCATGAGCTTCCTGTGTCCCAGGAGCCCAGCCCAGCTCAGCAGCACAGGAGCAGCCCAAGGCGCTTTAATGACCCCTCTGGTGGGTTTGGTGCTGAGTCCATGGACCTCAGACCCTGGAGGGAGGTGATGAAACCTCTCAAGAAGTCAAAGTCAGATTCAAACTCCAAAGTTTCTTGTAATGTTAATGGGTTCCACTGAGGGACACGACTGAAGAACTGACCCCAGGGTCTGTTTAGAGCAGAAAACTGTAGGCGGTGATGACAGGTCAGGAAAAGCAAAGTAAAGGTGTCTCTGATGCTCAGTAAACCTGGATGTGTTTCATTAACCAAAGGACCAAACCTTGACTCCACTTTGGAAGTCATATCCTGTCCCTCCCACGTTGCCCAGGGCCCTTCCTGGGACAGTGTGATGTGGGGCTGTGCAAGGCCAAGGGCAGGACTATGGTCCCACCTCTCCCAGGTTCCTGGCTGGGGACAAGGTGTCTCCTCACAGCCATCAGAGGTGCAGACAACAGCCATAGCCAAGGGGAGAAGGAGCTCATGTCTGGTGGGGCTTTCAGCCTCTTTACATCCCTTGATCATCTCCACGACAGCCTGTCCTGTGCTGTGGCATCCCCTGCACCTCTTTGCCTGCAGGCTGCAGACAACCCCCCTAATGCCCCACCTTGCTCCTGTCTGAGCATCTTCCTTCCTTTGCTGAGATCTCTCCATCCTCCCCAGCTGGTCCTTGAAGCACAAAGCCTTGGGCTGATGCAGACTCTCTCTGCTGACCTGCTCCACCACAGCACTGCCCTTCCATCACATTCCTTTCTGCTCATGTCCAGCCTGGACCTCCCCAGCTGCACTTTCGGCCATTATTTCTTTCTCACACTCTTTCCCACTATGCAGAAACCTCCACCACCTCTGAAACCACCCTTCAAGCACTCTCAGGCTACTCCTGCACTGCTGCAGCCTCCCCAGCGCTGCTGGGCCAAAGCAGCCCAGGTCCCTCAGCACCCCACACCATGTGCACAAGGTGCTGAACCTGCCTTGGCACAGCCCTGCACTCTCCAGTTCCTCCCTGCTGCTCCAAACTGGGAAGCCGCACACTGGCACACACCCGTGTGTGTGGGTCACACCAGTGCTGAACCGACTGGGATGAGAACTGCAGGTGTCTGGGTCCCCACGCTCCTCCTCATGCAGCCCCGTGTGCAGCTGCCTTGTTCATGGTGAGCGTGCACCACGGGCTGGTGTGGGGACCTTGGAGTGCCCAGGCCCTTCTCCTCAGGGTCACTGCTCAGTGTGTCAGGTCCTGCTCTGTCCTGATGGATGAGGTTATTGTCCCCCATGATACTTTACTGCCCATTTCTCCTTCTGTTGGGTAAATCCCAGATTTTCTCAAGGTCTGGTCTCTCCCTGGGCTGAATGTCCATTTGCTCAGCTGTTAAAGTTTGCATGCAGATTGTTTATCCTGATGGGGGTGTATCTCCCAACATAACAGCATGAGGAGGTATAGGACACTATAAATACCAACTCCTGGAGAAACTGTGGCGTCTGGTGCTCATAATGCCAGAGGTCTGGAGTCAAAGAGAGAGTTTCTGTTCATGTGAGAGAGCAGCAGGAATGTGTGGAGCTCTGTCTGGGGACAGACAATGTCAGCTGAAGGTTGAGGAGTCAGCATGGGAGGGCAGAACAACATGGGCAATGTTGTGGTGACTGGACATCAGCTACTGACTCACTGATGAGGAAGAGGAATGAGATGAGGCCTCCTTCAGACAAATGAAAGAAGCCTCATGTTTCCAGGATGTGTCCTCGTGGCAGACCTGAGATATCCCAATATCTGCAAGGAACCGGCTGAGGATCCTGGGAGATGATCACAAGGCCAAGAGCAGGATTTCAGGAGAGCAAGATTTGGCTGCTGAGGGACCTGCTTGGGTCCTGTGGGATATGACCTTGGTGTCTGCAGAGCTTTTCTCTCCCATCTCCTCCCTCCTCTCTCCCACCTGCTGTTGTGCAGCGTTTTTTACCCTTTCTCGAATACAATATCTCAGAGGTGCTGCCAACATCACTGAGTGGCTCAGATTGGGCAAGGAGTGGGTCCATCACGGAGCCAGTTGAAATCCACTCTGTCTTATGTCAGTGAAACTCCTGTTGTCCTCTCAGAGGTGACAACTGCAGCACACCCACACTCATCCTCAGAATTTGCCATGTAAACCTAGTACAGGGTGACAGTGTGTTGGGTGTAACAAACTGCTGCATCAGGGAGAAGTACTGGAAAAGATCTTCTGTCAGCAACCTGAGGAAATTACCAGTCAAAGAGCAGGTTCATATGGGAAACTGTAATTGTTCTGACATTCTCTGGTGTGGCATATTTGCAGGTGCAGTTTCAAAGGATCTTGGGCCAACTTCTTAACATGTCTGCTTGATGGGCAAAAAGGGTGATTCTCACCTGGATCTGGAACTGGGAAACAAGGAAGAGCTGGTGAGGGATGTGAACATCAGTGTCCACCTTGGCTGTCGTGAGCAGGACACAGTGGGGTCCCAGGCACCAGAGAGGAGGGAGGAAGGCCAGCAGCACAGCACAGGCTGGTGGAATCCAGAGGAGAAGACTTTGAAATACTGGGGGATGGTGGGCAAAGTGGTGACATGGAAGTAGATCTGAAGGGTGAAGGAGCTCAGGAAATATCACAAATCTTACAGGACAGCCTGCTCCAAGCACAAGAATGATCTCCCCAAGCACACATGAAAAGAAACATTTATCTTGTGAGGCTGCTCCTCTGAACTGATGGAGCTGCAGGGCACAAAGGCAGAAACAGGAGGTGGAAGCAGGGGAAGCTGCAAAGGAGGAATTTAGAAATCTTGTCCATGGATGTGGGGATGATGCCAAAGCTGCCCTGGAATTGATACCTGCAGGGGAGGCTGAGGGCAGCATGATGAGCTGATACAGCTTCCTTAAAAAAATAGAATAGACAGGGCGATCATGGGCCTGCTGCTGAACTTCATACGAGCAGAATGAGACAGAACTGAGGTACTTCATGGCTTCTTTGCCTCCATCTTCACCAGCAAGGTCTCCTGGGACTTTGTTCCTGAAGGCAGGAGTCTGGAGAACACCCAGCAGTGGATGGGGCTCAAGTCAGGGGTGACCTGAGCAAACTCAGACACCATTACAGAACAGGAGATGGGTCATTTGACCAGCTCCTGAACACAAGTATCGCTGTGCTGTGACACCTGAGATTGCCAGGAACACCCACCTCTTGGTCCAGAGGAGTGTGACTCCTCTTGAGGTGTCCTGGCCTGACTCTTCACTCACATGGTGATTTAGATACGCACTTTTCTGAAATATTCAGTCTTTCCTAGGAGACATTCCACATCAGTATGAACTGGAGGCTGCTGATGCCACCTGTTCTGGAAAGGGAGGGAAGGGCGAGCAGGGAAGGGAATAGAAGAAATTTGGCTTTATTGCTCTTTATTATGGAAATGGTCTCTGTTTTGCTATTCCTGAAATCCCCCTAATAATCCACATCAGACTTGATGCACAGAGCCTTGGCTTGTAAGAGCATTTTAGATGTTAGTGAGCCCTCTGCTGCCATGATCCTGTACTGCAGCTACTGAGAGAATGAACAAACCTCTAATGAAGTGAAAGGCAGAAGAAAACCCCAAGTTCTGAGGGTGTTTGGGACCCCATGAAGGGCCATCGCTGACACAGCTGTGAAGGAAACAACCAGTGCAGGTCCCTGTCCCTGGAAGCTGGTGAAGGGAAGACTTGGAGACACTGGTTCCAGGTGGTGAGGGCCATGTGGAGGTGGCTCTGATGGCATGTGAGCCCTTGATGCTTGTTCATCACCAGAATGGCTGAGCCCTGACCCCTGGGACCTGGTAGATTTTTCTCCAATGTTTTTCAAGGCTTTTCCTGTGGTCAGTGTGAGTGTTTTGTGTTTTGGGAGTGGTGTTTATGTCAAGTGTTGTTGCTTTAAATACAAGGCTCTGGTTTTCTGTGGAATTGGAAATGCCCGTGAGTTCCTCACAACTCATCCAGCTTCTTTCATACACCTGGCAATGGTCACCAATCACCTCAATGTCCCAGTCCCACTCTTGCTTGAATCCCATATTTGGATCCATAGCCATCACTCCAGGAGGTTCATGCATCCACCAGGTTCATGGATGATTCCTGAGGACCATCCAAGTGTGGGCAGTGTAAGAGAGGAGCAGAGCAGGGTCAGCTCATGGGCCATGACTGAGCACAGCCACCCCAGCAGCAGCCGTTCCCCATCTCCCAGGCACAGCCATGCCCATAACATGCAAATGGCACTGCCATACATGATCAGCCCAAGAGAGGCCTTTCTTCCTTCCATATTCCCAGCAAAATCTTCCTCCTGTTCCTCCTCCACCTGCAGACATCAACTGCTTTCCATTTCTGGGCTCAGACATGGCTGGAAGGGTTCACTGAAGCCATCACCATCTCATTGCTTCTCCCTGACATGCCCTGACCCTCTCCCACACCTACAATGGCCAATCACAGCTGCTCAGGCCTCCTGCCCTTCAGAAGCCACCTCGAGCTTCTTGGTTCTTCCTGGTGCTTATTATAAACTCCCTCGCTCTCTCCACAGTTCACGGTGAGCTTTCTTGTCCATAACAGCCCTTTATGACCATGTTTCACTAAATGGTTGTGTTTGTATGATCATTTGTGCAGAAAGGGCAGTCACAGGACAGCACCCAATATGTCAAATCCGATGCTGAGTGAAATGCTGTAAAGACCCGATGAGTTCCGCTGTGTCTGTGTCTCTCCTGGAAGGAGTCTGTCCCGAGAAGGGGATCCAGCTCCTGCCACTCTCTGCAGAGGCACATGAGCAGTGTCCATCACCTGGGACAGAAAGGGTGACATTTGCCAGACAACCCGTCATCTGAACCACCTATATATTTACTTGTGGACAGAGTATCTTGCCATATACTGCAAATACCTATTTGATTGGCACTGCCAGTGGGGCTTTCATGAATGCAAAGTGCTATTTTACAGATAATTAATTATAAACATGTTAAACTTTTTTTTTTCTTTAGAAAAATGACATTCCTAGACATATTACACAAATATTTGAAGGACTTTTCATGACTTTTAACATGATTATCCACAGAAGGCCACCAGCTTTGCATCTCAAGGAACTGGATGCCAGAGTACAAGGGCAGGGTGGTTTGGGCTCTGTGCTGGGATCTGGAAACTGAAACGTGCTCCCATCTCCCAGCCCCCTGCCCTCCTCAGTGAGGGTGTGAGACATTCTGCAGCGAGGGCTGAACTCACAGCCATGACCAGTATCTTATGTCCAACTGCAGCCAATGGTGTCCTGCCAGCTCAGGATTGGAGCTTCCATTGCTGGAGATGTTTAAAAGATGTGGTGCACAGGGATGTGGTTTATTGTTGGAGCTCTTATGTGGAGTTCTTATGTTGGAGTTCCATGTTCTTATGTGTCTTTTCCAAAATAAATGATTCCATAATGCTGTGATTCTATGATTGGAGTTTAAATATTTCAATTCTCACCACCGTAGCTTCTGTCCAGGGTGGCTCTGGTGTGGCACAACTGTCCTGGCTCTCCGGGCAGGTTGGGCACTGGTTTGGTGCCTGCAGTGGAAGCTTCTCCCTTCCTTGGCTAAAAGACTTGGGTCACAGATGTTTGAAGCAGTCCTGTCAAATACAGAGCAGGCTGAGCTTTGGAGCCAAGGGATGACAGCAACGTTTTCAAGGATGTTTTTGAATAGTGGTTCTATCACTAATAACCATAACAGAACACTCCATATTCTTGGTTATGGTGAGGAACTAAAGCTCCCAGCAGTCATTCTCACTTCTCAAAATGCATATTGTGTTTCAGTAGTTGGCCTCTTGTATGAAGTCCTTGGAACAGTGCTTTCTCTCACTTCTACCTTTTTCATTATTGAAAGAATACACCTGTTGGTCAGAATTTCTCCCAGTTCATCCCTCTTCCATACATTTTCTCCTTTCTTTTTCTGGTGTGAGGGGCAGGTGGCATAGGGGAGTTGTTTCCTTTGTAGCCATAGAAAGACAAGGAACAGATCCCAGCTTAGTGAAAAGGCACAAAGGAAGCCAGAATCTTTATGTGGTGTGCACTGGCACAACATCATTCCCTATATTTCTAATCTCTGAAGTCCCAACTGTGCAGCAGAGATTGGAGTTATAAACCCCCTTCATCTGCCCTGTTTGGCACCATGTAAAAGGGAACTACCCCAGTCAAGAAGTTGGTTTTGATTCTCTTCACAGCCTGAAGCACCACATGGGTCAGGAGATGAACCAGGATGCTCAGAGAGGACTAAAAATTCTCGCTTTCTTAAAGTTCAGATGTTCCCTGGAATCTCAGCAGACAAGTTGTACCAATTGCTCGGTGCAAGGAGCTGGTCAAGAGCCTCGTCTCCATTTCTATAATGATGGATTTGATGTCTGGCTGTTGTGCAGACTCTGTACATGGATGCTGACACCTCTTGAACAACCTGCTCTGAAAGGGTTAACAAGATGGGCAGTTCTTTCTGGAAAGGCATTAGGACAACAAAAAAGAAGATTTTGGGTCAGGTCAAAAGCAAAAGGATGCAAAAGTTGTGGTCATGGCTGTTTGGGGGCACTTGTAATGCAGCCCTAGACCTTCTCTGAATTATTCCTGTGCTCAGGGAGCACCTGAGAGCCGTCCCTAGATGGAAACCATGAAGAAGAAGGAAGGACAGCATCATTCAGGCTCAAAGGGAGCTCAAGAGGTGTCTTGACCAACCTCCTGCTCACAGCAGGGTCAGACCAGATTGCTCAGGGCTTTATCCAGACACACCTTGGTCACTTTCTGGGACAGAGTGAGTGCGCACTCCTGGGAAACAGCTTCCAGTGCTGGACTGTCCTCAGGACTGGAAAGTTTCTCCTTTTACCTACTGTCCTTCTAAGCCCAACCATCCAGCTTGCTTTATAGCCATTTATTTGAACATCAAAGCAGACCATAATATCCTGCCTTGGACACATGAATATTGCAGGGGATGATGATGCATGCCTTGTTGACTTGCAAGTAAAATACCATAACAATTGTCCCCACATCCAGCAACCCTGTCGTTTCCTCACAGAAAACAAAGAGGATGGACAAGCACAATCCACCCTTTGGAAATCTCTATACATATTTAGACTGAGTTTTGATCTGGACTGTTGCTGCTGTGCTTGAGGACCAGAAGAACTAACTCCTGCCACCCTGCCTGGCAGTTCATTCCATCCGTGTCACAGCTCTGTCTGCAGCACTGACAGCTCCAGCTCCCCAGGCAGGTCCCTGGCTGAGGACATTGCCTCACATCTGGGCTGAACCACCCCAGCTGTGGCGCCAGCCCAGCTCTGACCTGCACAAGAAACCTGGTACCAAGTGTCCAAGAGCCCATGTGTGCAAAGGCTTTGAATCAGAGCACAGACATGACATGGCCAAAGACTGATGAATGTCTCTCTAGACCTAGGAGTATAAAACCAGAACAAAATGCCTGAACTCATTCAACTGAAGATATTCCTCCCCTGGCTTGGAGGTATTAGATGCTTTGCTGTAATATTGCTGGTGTCCTGTCTAATGATGGGACAAGAAAAGCTGATTCTCATAGTAATTCATTGTTTAATACAAAGAACACAATGCTGTGTCTCTTCAGAGGAGAGAGAATCAACATCACTGATTACTTCAGGTTGTTTCAAAGGATGTGCCCCTGGAGCCCCAGGGGCAGCTGGAGGAGCCCAGAGGGGACAGAGAAAGGGACATCAAGGGCTGCTCCTGTGCTGCTGGGCTGGGCTGGGCTCCTGGGACACAGGGAGCTCATGGCAGCGGCAGCGCTGCAGAGAGACAGCTCTGCCCAGGAGCAGCTCCTCTGCACACGCAGCAGGGCTGAGGGCTCTGCCTGCAGCACCGGGGGCACAGGAGGCAGGCACAGAGAGATTAAAGGCAATGTGGGGTGGTTGGTTGCTGAGGATTCAAAGAGACAAATCACAGTTCTAACACGGTAAGTCTCTGGCTGTAGGACAATGCAGCTGCATTTCCTGGAGGGAGACCCTAAACTGGTACATTCCACGATTTACAGGATCTGTCAGGTCTCTCTCACAGTATCTCTATTGTAGAGAAGAACACACTCCAGAGCAGGGCTTCCCTGCTGCACTCTCAGGGGGACAGGGAATGACGACAACTTCTGCTGAGGGTGACAGCAGGGGGAGCACCCAGGGGTGCCCAGGGCTGTCCTGCAGAGCAGGGTCCCTGTCTGGGGGAGATCCCCGTGGTGCTGTGGGGACAAGCTGTGGGGGGAAGGAGCATCCCCGATAAGGGCAGGAAAGGCGCTTCTGCTGTGGAGAGGCTGCTGTGTGGGTCAGTGCTGCTCCCAGCTCCAGCTCACCCCCAGCATTTTTCTAAGGTGATGCCCCAATGACAAGATCAATGCAAGGTTTACCAGACAGATAAAGAGCTTTCCTGAGCCTGTATTTTCAGTTTCCTCTCCCAAGGGGTGGGGGGTGCAGGAAAGGATAAAATGAAAATGAGCTCTCATGCTTAAACAAGTCACTGAGACTCCTGAACTGCAACTCTGAGTGCTCAGTACATCTGCCAGAAGGCTCATGCCATCCCTTCCCCACCCCTCTGCCTGTGCACAGCACCTGCATCACCTTGGCTGGACCCGTCAGCCTTAGTCTGACCTGTCCTGTTTTCCAGCCTGCAGACAGGAAGATGCCCCCAGGCAGTGCCCTGTGAACAGGCAGGATCTGTAGGGCCAGGGGGAGGGCACAGAGGGTGGGATGGTCTGTGAGCACTGACAGGGAACAGACATGGACAGGGAAACACCTCCCAGGGGAGAATCTCCAGGCAGCAGGGAAATGATCAGAAAGGAGAGGAAACTGAACCCGGAATGGTTATGGGAGGGAGAACAGAGAAAAGTCCCTGTGACCCCCTGCAGTGCAGATCCCTCCTGTGAGCAGCCCCCTGGCCTCCTGTCCCACCCAGCAAAGCCTCTGCCCTCAGGGCCGGGGGCTCCAAGGCATGAAGCAGCTCCTGTGCAGCCAGAGCTCCAGTTCCTCTGCAGAGCACAGGGGCTGAGAGCAGCTGCCCGGCAGTGTTGGTGTCTGGGAGGTGGCTGCACAACTGGGGAAGGGTGACGCTGTCTGAGTGCCCGGCTGCCTCTGCCCTGGCCTCTCTCACACCACCCTCACCGCATTTTCCTTCTTGCTCCCCTGCTCTGGGTCACTGCTGTTGGGATCTTGTTCTTGCTGTCAGGCTCTCTGGGGATGGCAGTTTCAGCTGCAGAGTCACAGCCTGATCTTGTGGGTCCTTTCCTGCAGGTGTGTCCATGTCTGAGGTGGAACCCTCTGCTCTCAGCAGTGCCTGGTGTCTTTTCAGGGTAACATGGGGGTGTGATCAGCCTCCATCTCAGAAAGGTGCCAGCCCAGGGCAGCTGGAGCAAGACAGAGGGACAGAGCAGCTGCCCTCACTCTGCACTGACCCACAGGCACCCTCTGGTCTCTCAGGACTCGCTCTGTTCTCCCTCAGTGCAGCAGAAATGCTGAGGGCTTCTGACACCCAACAACACTCCCCAGGGTGGGAGGGGAGAAGGAGCTGTAGAAACCCCAAACCTCTCCAACTCAGTTTCTCAGGCCTGGGGGTACAGATGCTGACAGTCCCTTCTGCACCAGGAGCGGTTCCAGCTGACAAAGCTGAACCCCAGGACTGGCCCCTGCCCACCCGATCACACAGGGTCAGGCTGACTCCTCAGGAGCCCCAGGGCAGAGACCCTGCTCTTCATTGCACACTCATCAAGCACCAACGAGGGCTGCAGCCAGGACGTTCTCCTGGAAAAATAAAAGTGTCTCTTTGTGTGACGGGGTGGGAGGGTCTGTGGGAAATGGTTTTGATTATTCCCAGAGAAGTCTCATGTAAACCTTCACTACCTTTTCCTCCTATGGCAGGTCCTCATGCCCACAGGCAGCCAATGTCCAACAGTAGCTCCATCACCCAGTTCCTCGTCCTGCCGTTCACAGACACACGGGAGCTGCAGCTCTTGCACTTCTGGCTCTTCCTGGGCATCTACCTGGCTGCCCTCCTGGGCAACGGCCTCATCATCACCACCATAGCCTGGGACCAGCACCTGCACACCCCCATGTACTTCTTCCTGCTCAACCTCGCCCTCCTCGACCTGAGCTCCATCTCCACCATTGTCCCCAAGTCCATGGCTAATTCCCTCTGGGATTCCAGGGCCATCTCATACTTGGGATGTGCGACACAGCTCTTTTTGTTTCTCTTCTTCATCATAGCAGAGTTTTATCTCCTCACAGTCATGTCCTACGACCGCTACGTTGCCATCTGCAAACCCCTGCACTACGGGACCCTCCTGGGCAGCAGAGCTTGTGTCCACATGGCAGCAGCTGCCTGGGCCACTGGGTTTCTCAGTGCTCTGCTGCACACGGCCAATACATTTTCACTGCCCCTGTGCAAGGGCAATGCCCTGGGCCAGTTCTTCTGTGAAATCCCCCAGATCCTCAAGCTCTCCTGCTCACACTCCTACCTCAGGGAACTTGCGCTTATTGTGGTCAGTGTCTGTTTAGCATTTGGCTGTTTTGTGTTCATTGTGGTGTCCTATGTGCAGATCTTGAGGGCCGTGCTGAGGATCCCCTCTGAGCAGGGACGGCACAAAGCCTTTTCCACCTGCCTCCCTCACCTGGCCGTGGTCTCCCTGTTCATCAGCACTGGCATGTTTGCCCACCTGAAGCCCCCCTCTATATCCTCTCCTTCCCTGGACCTGGTGGTGTCTGTTCTGTACTCAGTGGTGCCTCCAGCAGTGAACCCCCTCATCTACAGCATGAGGAACCAGGAGCTCAAGGATGCCCTGAGGAAACTCATATCTTAAGTGTTTTCTGAAGCAATAAATTGCTCATCTGGTTCTACACAGGAGTTTTAATGTAGCTAATTACAGGCTCAACCTGTCATCTGGATTTTCTGTTGTTATTTGTTGTTTTCTTATTTCGATGATGTTTTCAGCGCTTTTCTAATCCACTGTCTGCTTTTCTTTTATAGCCACTGGCTTTTTAAATGAGGAACAGTACACTTCTTGTCTCTAAACAAAATAAAGATTCCTGTAGTGACTTGTTTTTCACTATATCCTTCCTGCAAGACCTTTTTGCACATTCCGGGACAGTTACTGTGATGGGTTAAGGGTAAAATAGTCCATCCTGGCAGCCCTGCCAGGGAGCAGCAGCGCTTGTTCTTCCAGAGCTGTTCTGGTTCCACTCCCACACTCTCCTTCTCATCCCTGGTGTTGGTGCAAGGCCTGAGTGCTCTGGCAGCTTGGTCACCGTCCTGCTGTGTGTCAGTCCTGTGAGCGCAGGCAGGGACAGGCAATGGGTGCTTGTGTCACAGAGCTGGCTTCCATAACAGTACTTTTACAAAGAAATGTGATTTTCTTAGGGCAGTGCCTGGAGGCTTAGATAGTCTTCAAGTTTCTCTCAAGAACATGCACAAGAAAGTGTCCCACAGATGAAAACAGCATTGTGCATCTGAGCAGTGTGTGTGCGCAGGGCTGGCACACAGCAGTGTCCTCTCACAGCCAGGCTCCTGCCAGAGACCTGCAGGACCAGCAGAGCAGGGGCTGGGCTGTGCCCCTGTGCACTGGACACCCCATGGAAGGAGCCCCAGGTCAGTCACCATGGACTGATCCCTCACAACCACCATTTCCAGCACTGGCCTCTCACCCCAGCTCAGAGGTCTTTGTCTCTCCATGGAATTACACTGAATGAGTAGGTCAGAGGATCATGTTCACATTGTATAGATGAGATGTGAGCATGTACATCATGAATGTGAGGTAAGAAGAATATGAGTGAGCACAAACACCATCAGCTATTCCTTTTTGTTCCATGAAGGCCTGTGAGACAGACAGTTCATTGAGGTCACATCATGTTGGGACTAATATCCCATAGGAAACCACCAGAATGCAGCACTGGGATGTGCTTCCTTGAACCAATGTCCACTCCTCATGATGAGGGACATCAAAGATAAATGTAGAACATGGCGACACACCACGGGGCTGAGGAGCCTCCCAACCTTTGGGAATACGAACAGGAGCCCAGAGAGACACTGTGACTCCTGCCTCTGTGTGTATAAAGGAAGGTGTCTGTCCCTGAATATCTCAATGTGTTTTAAGAGTCCACGAGGCCAGCTCAGATGTGGACACCTGACAGAACCCTGATATTTCTCTGTGTGTGACTCCAAAGAGAAACCCCAGTGGCACAGTGAGATTCATCTCAGCTCCCTTGGACAGGCTCATTGCAAGTGTCCCTATTTGCTACCTCTCCTTTGCCATCCCCATCACATGCTGTTCTACACAGTCTTACACCTGCCCCTCTTTCCCTGTGGGAAATTGTGGATTGTGGTCTCAGGAGTGCAGAGTGATCAGAGAGGTTCAGAGGTCCCTCAGAAAGGCAGACGTCAAACCCATCTTCAGGAATGGCAGGAAAGAAGAACTGGGAGAATGACAGGATGCTCAGCCTACGTCTGTCCCCAGGAGGGTGACAGGTTACATTCTCCTGCAGGCATCTCCAGGCAGCAGAAGGACAAGGAAGGAATTGCTGAACCCAAATGGGCAGGGGAAAGAAAGGCGTGTTGAGTACATGGAGTTTTGCAAGGCCCCAGACATGGTCTCCTGTGGTGCCTTAGAGCAGATTGGTGAGATCTGGGATGCAGATGTGGATGTTGTGATGGGTGGGGAGTTGGCAGCATGACCAAACCCAAACATCATCAGTGGCACAAAGTCCTGCGTTCAGCCAGTTTCTTGTGGCTTCCCTCAGTGATGAGTACTCAGGCCAACACTGTTGAACAGCTATATTCTGCCTCTTCATTATGTCATGGAGCACATTTTCAGCTCCTTTGTGGAGGATGCAAAGCTGGGCAGAGGCCTAGAACAACCTCACCTGGCGGACCCTGCCTTGAGCAGGAGAGGGAGACAAGATGATGTTCAGGGCTCTCTTCACACCTGAGTTATTCTATGACTCAATGAATCTTTACATTGGAGAGCTGTTTGAAAACAGAAGATGTAGTCCTTACCAGTTAAAAGAATGAATCCTGCCTGCAATTGCTAACCTAAAACATGTAAATCCTCTCAGTTTTGGTCAGTCTGCTGCTCTAACAAAGATAAAAGTGACATTTAAAACACCTAATCAGAACCTGCAAAGAATACTGTCCTTGCAGCGCAGACACTCTGGAGCATGCACAATTAGCTGAGTCTTGTTTTAACATCTGTCTCAAGACTGTTACATAAAGTGTCCTTTAGCTGAGCTTTGCTCCTTATACACTCACTATAATACTAAAACACACATCCCCAGGATGGGAGCCCCAGGCTCAGCCCGGGACCCTCTCTCAACAAGCATGTGTAGTGGTAAAATGATTATGTAACCAATATGCCAATGTGTGAACACTTGGCTCTTTAGGACTGCCGGGAGGGTCTGAATGTAGGGATAAGATTTGTATATAATAGATGTTCCTTCTCTATCTGTTGTGCTGGTTTCATTCCAGCATCCAGACTTGCACAACTCTGGAATAAACAAGATCTCATCTCTGGGTGTGGGATTGGCTTTGCACTTCAGGTGGCGAATTCACCATGAGCAATCAGGAAGAAGGAAAACAATAAGAAATAAAAGAGGTAGGAGAGGACATAGAAGAGGTTTCAACATTTCACATTCCTGTCAAGAATGCTTCTCCTCTCAGATCTTTAGCAGGAAATAGATTTGATCAGTTTGAGAAAACAAGCATAGTTTTATCTAGTCAGGTCGCGGCCCACAAGGAGGGGGATGGATGGGTGTGGGATTATGATGGCAGTTGAGGCTCTGAAACTCATAATTGAGTGGAAAGACTTTGGCTGTGAAGGGGACAGTGAGGTCAGTTCTGTGTCTGGAGGTGACAGCCCAGCAGCAGAGACATGGCTGGGAAAGAACCTCTGCCCAAGGGCCCACAGGTCTTACCCAGGAAGAGAGAGGGGTTGTCATGTCCATCCCACCTGAGAACATGACGGGACATCGGCAGGGACATGGTCGTGTCTGTCAGAGAAGCTGAAAGGCCAGCAGCACTCATGGGATTTAGAAGATCATGGCGAGGTGACTTTACTCTGGTCAGGTAAAAGACCACAAGAAGCCTAACGGGTTGGGTTCCCTGCATGAAGGGCAGTTTATGAGATGGTCGAGTTTTTCTTGATAGTGGGAAGAAGCAGGAAAGAGAAAAAAGAAGTCTACTTGGAAGGTGAGGAATGGATATGAGGAGGAAGAAATGTGACTGGAAGGGCAGTGCTGTGGTGAAAGAGGTGACCCAGAGGGAGCTGGATCAGCCCATGGTTTGTGTTCCGAAGAGCAGCCAGTGAGGGTGCAGACACAGCAGTGAAGGTGCAGAAATGCTGGGGTGAGAGCAGGTGGGGAAGCGAGATGGGTGTCTGCAGCCTGCAGGGAAAGAGGGGCAGGGGTAGCACCGTGCAGAACAGCCTGTGGTGGAGATGGCAAAGGGCGCTGTAAGGCTGGAAGGGACCCACAGAACCCAGGTCTGTGTCCCCTTGGCCATGGCAGTTGTCGCTGCCACTGAGGTCCAGGAGAAGACATGTTGTCCTCATGGCACTGGGGCCTCCTTGCAGCCCCATGGGGAAGCTGGAAGCTGTTGTACCAGCGTTGTCCTTCCCTGGGCCTTGCACACCCACATCCCACGGTCCCAGGAAGAGCCCTGAGCCGTGTGTGAGGGACAGGATCCCCCTTCCCATTGCCTGCAGGTCATGGCTTCTCCTTTCTGCTTCAGAAAGCAAACCAAGGGGTTTCTGAGGATCAGAGCTGAAGAAAAGACTCAAAGGAGACCTCATGGTGGCTACAGCTTCCTCACAAGGGGAGAAGGAAGGGAAGGCACTGATCTGTTCTCGGTGGTGACCAATGACAGAACCGAAGGGAATGGAAGAAGGGTGTACCAGGAGAGGTTCAGGTTGGACATGAGGAAAAGGTTCTTCCCCCAGAGGTGCTGGACACTGAACAGGCTCCCCAGGGAGGTGTCACGTCCCCAACCTGACAGTGTTCAAGAAGAGACTGGACAACGTCCTCAGACACACGGGGTGACCTGTGGGGTGTCCTGTGCAGGGACAGGAGTTGGACTCCATGATCCTTGTGGGTCCTTCCAACTCAGGACATTCCATGATTCTATGAAATACTAGGTCAAAAGTCCGTGTTTTCATTGTACAGATGTGTTGTAAACACACACATCATGTGCATGTCCAGTGTGTGCATGTGGTGAGATGAACCCAAGTGAGCACAAATCCATCAGCTATTCCTTGGGGTGCCATAAAGGTCAGTGGGACAGAGATGGAGTTTCAGGGGTCTTTTCCATCCTGTGTTATTGTAGGATTCCATGAATCTTTTCCTTGAAGAGCTCTTTCATGTCAGAATAGACAGAGGAAGAAGAAAACAAAGAGGCAGAAGCAGAGATGTAAAATGCCCCAGAGTAAATACAGCAGCTCCTCTGAGGAACGTTTCTCCACTCAAACCCTTGATAGGAAATCTATCAGATACATTTGATGAAACCAGCTTAGTTTGATCTGCTCACACACTGGACCACAAGGAGGGTGATGGTGGGTACGATGTCGTGAGGTCACTGTGTCTCAGGAACTCATAGTCCAGTAGGAACCAATGGCTGTGGAGGGCACTGTGAGGTCACTTCTGCCTCTGCAGGGGATTGGCCAACAGCAGGAACATGGCTGGGAAAGGACTGTGAGGTCACACATACGAGACGAGCAATCGGGCCCAATCAGCATGGCTTGATGAAAGGCAGGTCCTGCTTGACCACCCTGATCTCCTTCTGTGACAAGGTGACCGGCTGAGCAGATGAGGGAAAGTCTGTCGTGGGGAGTGAATCCGCCACACGGGCTGTGGGTGTTGTGTCCTTAGACTGCAGTAAAGCCTTTGACACCGTGTCCCACAGCATCTCCTGGAGAAGCTGCAGCTCGTGGCCTGGATGGTGTATCTGCGATGGGTAAAGAACTGGCTGGAAGGCATTTTAGAGCCATTTGTCCCCTTCCTGTTCACATGGGCATCCCATGAATGCATCACTGCTCTACCCCAGTGTAGACAGGCACAAGGCCTTCTCCTCCTGAACCTCACCTGTGCCACTGGTTTCTCAAGCACCCTCATCGTGGACTGTTGGATGCCCAGAACAGCCCTCGCAAGACAGTTTGACAAAGTCTTTTTTCTACACCTTCCCCACATCCCTGCTCAATCCCCTCATCCACAGCTCAAGGACCAGAAAGGTTGGTTACAAGCGAGACATTGAGAAAAATGGCCAGGAAAGCTTTGTGGTTCACAGAGAGCCCATCAACATGTTGTCAAGCTGCTCTCTCTGAACAGGCCCAGAAGACCAGCACAGCATTTGCTGTGTCCCAGAAACTCGCCTGGAAGGTTAGGATATGGAGAAAAGGTTTGGTCTGAAAAGGGACAGACAGGGGCTGGTGGAACTGGCTGGTGTGACTGTGAGACGTCTCTCCAACACCTCAGAAAAGTCCTGGCTCTCAGGGAGGCTGCATGGTCCTCTGAGAAAGAAAATAGCAAAAATGACTTCTCATGGAATCATAGCATAACCGTGGTTGGAAGAGACCCTTAGGATCATCGAGTCCAACAATAACCCAAATCTGGCACTAAACCATGTCCCTAAGAGCCCCATCTATCTGTGTTTTAAACACCTTCAGTGATGGGGACTCCACAACCTCACTGGGCAGTCTGTTCTGTTGCTTCAAAACCCTTTCCCTGAATTTTTTTTTCCTAATATCCAATCTAAACCTCCCCGTGTGCAACTTGAGGCCATTTCCTCTTGTCCTATCACTTGCTACTTGGGAGAAAAGACCAACACCCTCCATGATAAAACCTTCTTTCAGGTAGTTGTAGACATCGACAAGGTCTCCCCTCAGCCTCCTGTTCTCAAGGCTGAACAGCCCCAGCTCCCTCAACCGCTCCTCGTCAGACTGGTGCTCCAGACCCTTCACCAGCCTTGTCACCCTCCTCTGAACTCTCTCCAGCACCTCAATGTCTTCCTTGCCATGAGGGGCCTAAAACTGACCCCAGGATTCAAGGTGCAGCCTCACCAGTGCCCAGTACAAAGGGATGATCACTTCTCTAGTCCTGCTAAAGCTCTGATTGAATCAAGGCTTGAACACCTTGGCATGACCCAGCTGGTGACAGGCTGGACTGCAGACTCCTGAGGTCCCTTCAACCTCAGTTCTCTTATGATCCCATTGTGATGTTGGGCTCTGTTTCAGACTGGAGCAGAGCAGGCGATGATGGGGCAGGATCCACCTGTGCTGTAGGTGACCATCTAAACCAACATCTCAGCCCGTGAACCAGCCAACACCTCAGTGTGACACTCTGGGCAACGTGTGAGGAGTCCTGGGCAGGGAAGGTTCAGAGGGCATGGGGCGCTGTGCAAGACACAACATGATCTTGGCTTCATGCCTGCAGGCCCATCAGATGTCAGTTAATGTCAATGAAAGTTAAAATAAGAAGAACTGAAGACAAAGATCCAAAGCAGAGGAAGGTGTCAACATACTTTTTTTGTTTCTTTGATGTGGTGTTTTTTCTTTGAAAAGGAAAGTGTTTTCCAGAACTGGGCATGGATTTAAGACACAAACACCTGGTGCCAGTGTAGATGCCCCGGGAACCCCTGCCCAGGCTCCACCTGCACTGCAAGGTGCTCTGGTCTCCCCAGGTCCTGTGTGATAGATGCCAATCCCAGGCCAGCACCCCAAGTACACTGGGGCCCCTAATATGGCCCTGGCTGTTTATGGTGAGACAGCTGATGACTGATGTACTAAGGGTAGGAGAAGAAATATTGGTCTTCCCCTGTACTTCTATTACCAACACTCTATTATTACATCTCCCTCGTCATTCAGGAGTTCCCACCTCTCCTGATTAAATGTCCCTGTCCAAGGACAACTTTCCAGCACTGTCTGGTCGTTTGCCCTTCCCAGTGCTCTCAGGTTTCTCCTCCACTTGCTCTTTGGTCATTCAGTTCCTCTCAACTGCCTGGTTTCTGCTTTGAGCTTCAGGGAGTTACAAACTTACCCCATTCTTCAGAGCTCTAATTGACATGGCAGTCAACACGTCCATTGTGTTTATTTCTATCCTCTCCTATCTCTCTGTCTAAACCAGTTCTTGTGGGGGTGTCCCTTGTGGGTGCTGGACCTCATCAGATCCAGCTTACACACACAGCTGAGGAAAGTGTTTTGCTGTTTATTAAACTGTGTAGTGTTTGCACAGGAGAGCAGGTGAAGCTGGTGCACAGGAGCTGCAGCATCTCCTGCAGAGCTCAGTGGAGAAGTCTGATGTAGGAGAAGTGATGCAATCTCTGGTGGCCAATGAGGGAACCGGCAGACTGGGGGTGGGGGGTGAGGAGCCAGGTTGTCCATACAGTGTCCAGCCTCAAGGGACTGTTCTCCTGCCTGTCCAGATGTCTTCAGGAGACCCTCAGGATCAGTGTCCAGTGTAGAATGCTGCTGTCACTTCTTCTATACACTAAAAAATGACAGAAAACAACCTTGAAATAATAAACCTCCTTCATTAAATCTTCTTTGAAACCTTCATCAACAAGTGTCCCATTGAAACCTCTCCAGTTAGTTCTACAAGTCTGGAAGATTTGAATGAAATTACAGAAAGGAACATTGCTCGTTAGGGCTCTCTGTGTTTTAATGAGCCCCATGGCGTATTTGGTGCTGAGTCCATGAACCTCAGATACCAAGCACAGACTGAAGAATCTGCTCAAGAAGTCCAAGCCAGAAGCAAACTCCAAAGTACCTTGAAGCATTAATGGCCCCACTGAGGGCTGTTCCTGACAAAGCCTCCCCAGGGACTCGTTAGAGCAGATAATTGGAGGCAGTGATTGCATCAGGCAAAGGCAAAGTGCAGCAGCTCTGATGCTGAGAAAGCCCTTGGTTTGTCTGATGAAGGACATTGGCCAAGCCTTGAGCCCCTGCCCCTGGGAAGGGAGATCCTGTCCCTCACGTGTGGCTCAGGGCTCTTCCTGGGGCTGTGGGGAGTGAGATGCCCAGTGCAGGACAATGGTGTGACACTCCCTGGGGTGCAAGGAGGCAATGGGTGCCATGGTCATGACAACCATGTGTCTCCTCTTAGGCCTCGCTGGCAGGGACATCAGCCATAGCCAAGGGGACAAAGACATTGGCATTTCAGGGACCTTCAGCCTTGCCAGTGCCCTTGGCCATTTCCACCATGGTCCATCCTGCACTGTCCCAGGCCTGTGGCTGTTTCCCCACAGGCTGCAGACACCCCATGCACTTCCCCACCTTGTTCTCAGCCCAGTGTGTCCCCACCTGTGCTACTGTCTCTCCATCCTCACCAGCTGTTCCTGGAAACACAAAGTCATGGCTGATCCAGAGTCCCTCTGAATGACCACAGCACTGTGCTCAGAATGACATTTCTTTATCCTGAGCTCCACTCTGGACCTCCAGAGCTGCAGTTTCTAATGGTTTTCCTTCACCAAAAAAAAAAAAAAAGGCAAAAAACCAAAACTGCCACCATCTTGGAAAGTGATTTTCAAGTTTTCTGAAGCTACTACTGCCCTTTCTTGTCATGGTGTTACCACAGCCACCAACTAAGACCCTGATAGCTGCTCACATCCTGCCCTAATCCCCAAAGTGGGACAAGGGAGAGAACTGAAAAGGAAAAGAATAACTCGTGGGCTTAGAAAATAAAATTCATAAGACAATAAAAGTAATTATAAAATACTACTGCTACTAGTATACAGATACTAAAATATACATAAAATAAATGATACTCAGGGCAATCCCCCACAGATCTCCAGTCATGTGGAACAGCTAACCCAAAAGAAGGGAGCACCCCGGTCCTGAACAGCTGATCCCAGCAAGAGAAAGCAAAAATGTAAAAGGCATAAAGACCCAACAGCCAACTTAAACACAGCAAAATGTCATAAAACTGAACTAACACTGACCTCCCAACAGAATCAACAGAACCAACCAACGTAGCCGGAAAATCTGAACTAACTAGCTGGAAAAGGCATCTCCAGTTTTATACTGAACATGACACTAATGGCAGAGAATAGCTCGTTGATTGACCTGGATGTCGATCAAGGTGCTGTCCTGTCTGTGCCTCCTCTTACCAGTTTGCACCTGCAGCTGCACTCCAGAGAAGTCCTTGGTTTCACTGACAATAGTCCAGGTGAATTAAGTAGAAATAGATAAATTAAATTAAGAAAATATACTCAGTGCAATCCCCCGTGTAACTCCAGACACACGGAGCAGCCAGTCCTGCAGAAGGGAGCACCTTTGTCCTGAACAGCCCATCCCAGCAGGAGAGAGCAAAAAAGCAACAGGTAGAAAGGACCAAAGGCCAACGGCAAAATGGCAGAACGGCAAAAGGCCGAACTGACATCGAACTCCTGACAGGATGAAACTTCTGAATGGAACTGACCAAACCAGCTGGAAAACCCAAAGTAACGGATGTAACAAGCCCTAAAAGCCGGCTCCAGCTTTAGACTGAGCATGGCGCTAATCATAGGGAATATTTCATTGATCAGCCTGCATGTCAATCCAGATGCTGTCCTGTCTGTGTCCCCTCCTGCCAATCTGCATCCACAGCTGGATGGCCAAAGAAGTCCTTGGTTTCCCTGACAACAGCCAAGATATCAGTGAGTTCTGACATTCCTTTCATAGCAAATGGCAAACACTGTAAAGCTGCTAAAAGACAAAATGAACTCTATCCCAGGGAAGGAACAGCGTTACCTCATTATTCTCACAGGAAATCTAAACAAAAGACTGTACTGGCTGTGAAGGAGAGAGGTTCAAATTGCATGAAGAAAATTAACTCAATTTCAGTAAAAACAGCACGTTTCCTCAGGCTCCATTTCACCAGGCTACACATTGGGTGTGGTACACCAGTAGTACACATTACTACTACTACTCCACACATGACCCAGACTTTCTCTGGCCACACGACAGCTCCTCCCGTTCCTCCAGAATGGGGAACCTCACACTGGGACACACGGCTCCAGATGTGACCGCACCAGTGCTGAGTCACGATGGACAATAACTGCCCTTGTCTGGGTGGCCACGCTCCTCCCAGTGCAGCCCAATGTGCTCATGGGCATGTTCCTGTTTAGCACCACTGAGAACTGGCTGAACATCCAGGCTCAGAGGGTTGTGACCAGTGGCACAAAGCCCAGCAGGAGGTACCATGAGGAGCACTGAAGGACACCATATCCCTACCCAACATCTCCTCCTACAGGTGTCTCTTGGGTCCCTGGATCCACCTCAGTGCCAAGGGGGAGAGCACTGCCTGTATGGGGTGGAGGAGATGGGGTCTGGCATGAGGGTCCTGGGGCAGTTTCTCCTCGTTGTTCATGCAGCAACAAGATGGGCTGGATATTTGGAGAGAGGAACTCTTCCTAAGGGCCTCCAATGGGCATGGGGATGGTCTACAGTTTCCTGCATGCTGCCTTTTCTGGTGGAGATCACAGAGGCTGCCACCCCATTAGAGGACTCAGGACAGGCCTTGTCCTTCCTCTGGTCACAGCTGGACACCAGTTCTCCAGCTTGGACCCAGCTCATGAGCCTAGGGGTGACGTTTGGGGTAAGGTTGACAAGAGGGGTGCATAAGTTTGTCTTAAGAACATGTGATGAGCACCAGGACTGAAGTACCAGAGCAAAATGATGTGGCTTCTGGGTGAATACTTTCTTCGGTGCAAGTCCAGACACAGGGTCCCAGACTTGCTTTCCATGCCACCCTTCACGAGGGATGATGCACTAGAAGATGGCAAGTGGGGGACACCAATCCTTCTCCAGCTACTTCCCAGGCCTGGTGAAGCACCAGGACAGCAAGGACTTCTGGCCCTGCACCCTAAACTCTGGGTATTATCTTGGGACAGCTGAACACCAGCACTTTTCTCTCCAAGGCAATTTCCAGCCCAGGTCAGCTCCTGTCTGATCTCCCCCATCCCTCCTCTGATCTGCTCTGGTGCTCCTGGCCCCATCCTGTGCTCCCCACAGGGCCCCAACCTGGCACTGATGCTCTGCAGAGCAGGTTGGCTGCAGGACCATGGGGCGACTGCACACTGGTTGTGCTGCTCAGTGAGGGACACAGATGCAACAGCATGGGCTGCACTGTCACTGAGCTCTTTCCTGGGGGACTAAAGCTCTCGAATGAGTTCACAACATTTCTTGGGACTCATTGGATTTTCTGCTTATTTCTGTTCAGCAATTCCTTCCTTTTCCTTCAGGTGCCTGCAGATTGGTGCAGGAAGACGCGGACTATCTCCTTCCCAGGGACGGAGGTAGGCTGACCAGCCCATAATTCTTCAAATTCTCTTTCCTGCCCTTCTTGAAGATGGGTTTGACATCTTCCTTTCCCAAGGACCTCAGAACTTCTCTGATTCTGCTGTTCCATTGAGACCACAATCCAGAATCACGGGTAACCACTTGTAGTGAGCCTATCCCAGCAGCTGAGATGAATTTGACTAAACCACTGAGGTTTGTTCCTGCAGTCACACAGAAAAATGCCAGCGTTCCGTCAAGCATCCATGTCTGAAATGGACTCTGGAACTCCTTCTTCACCCAGGGGTGTTAAGAGACAGAATCTTTCCAATTTGCACATAGAGGTCGTGGTCTCAGTTTCTCCTTGGACTCCTGTTGCCACTCCAAAGTGATGAGAGGCACCTCAGCCCTGTGGTGTGTCACCCTGCTCTGCACTCATCTGAGATGTTTCACGTCATGAGGAATGGACATGGGGATCACAGTTCAAGGAAGCACAACCCAGTGGATGGTTTCCCATGGGCTGTTACTCCCAACGTGAAGTGACCTTGAGACATTGTCTGTCCCACAGGCCTTCATGGAACCCCCAAAAAGAGCTGATGTTATTTGCACTCACTGGGTTCATCTCACCTCACATCCATCATGTGCGTGCTCACATCTCATCTGTACAATGCAAACATGGATTGCTGACCTTCTCATTCAGTGTCCCTCCATGGAGGGAAGAACAACCTCTGTGAGCTGGGGAGAGAGGCCAGTGCTGGAAATGGTGGTTGTGAGGACCAGTTCATGACGATGTCCTGGGGCTCCTTCCATGGGGTGTCCAGTGCACAGGGGCACAGCCCAGCCCCTGCTCTGCTGGTCCTGCAGGTCTCTGGCAGGAGCCTGGTTGTGAGAGGACACTGCGGTGTGCCAGCCCTGCACACACACACTGTGCAGCTGTACACTGGTGTTTCATCTGTGGGTGACTTTTGTAGGAATAAGCTTGAGAGAAACATTGCAAGAAGATATAAACCATCATGCACTCCCCATAGAAGATCACTTTTCCTTGTGCAAGTACTGTTACGGAGGCCAGCTCTGTCACAGCAGTGCCCATTGCCTGTCCCTGCCTGTGCCCACAGCACTGACACACAGCAGGACGGTGACCAAGCTGCCAGAGCACTCAGGCCTTGCACCAACACAAGGGATGAGAAGGAGAGTGTGGAGTGGAACCAGAACAGCTCTGGAAGAACAAGCGCTGCTGCTCCCTGGCAGGGCTGCCAGGATGGACTCTTTTCCCTCCATACAGGAACTGTCCCTGCAGCTCTAAATAGGCCTTGCAGGAAGGATACCATGAAAATGAGTCACGACAGAGCCCTTTATTTTGTTTAAATACATGATATAACGGACAGTAGTTATACCAGAAAAGCAGCAGTGAATGGGGGATGACAACATTATCACAAAAAAACTACCATCAACAAGAAAAAATAGAGATGAAAGGCTGGATCTGTAATTAGTTACATTAAACTGTAATGTAGAAAAAGATGGGCAGTTTATTGCTTCAGAAAACACTAAGTCAAGAGTTTGCACAGGGCAGCCTTGAGCTCCTGGTTCCTCATGCTGTAGATGAGGGGGTTCACTGCGGGAGGCACCACCGAGTACAGAACAGACACCACCAGGTCCAGCCATGGGGAGGAGATGGAGGGGGGCTTCAGGTGGGCAAACAGGGCAGTGCTGAGGAACAGGGAGACCACGGCCAGGTGAGGGAGGCAGGTGGAAAAGGCTTTGTGCCGTCCCTGCTCATGAGGGGATCCTCAGCACGGCCCTCAAGATCTGCACATAGGACACCACGATGAACACAAAACAGCCAAATGCTAAAGAGACACTAACCACAATAAGCCCAAGTTCCCTGAGGTAGGAGTGTGAGCAGGAGAGCTTGAGGATCTGGGGGATTTCACAGAAGAACTGGCCCAGGGCATTGCCCTTGCACAGGGGCAGTGAAAATGTATTGGCCATGAGCAGCAGAGCAATGAGAAACCCAGTGGCCCAGGCAGCTGCTGCCATGTGGACACAAGCTCTGCTGCCCAGGAGGGTCCCGTAGTGCAGGGGTTTGCAGACGGCAACGTAGCGGTCGTAGGACATGATGGTGAGGAGACAATACTCTGCTGTGATCAAGAAGAGAAACCAAAAGAGCTGGGCACCACATCCCAAGTATGAGATGGCCATGGAATCCCAGAGGGAATTGGCCATGGACTTAGGGACAATGGTGGAGATGGAGCCCAGGTCGAGGAGGGCGAGGTTGAGCAGGAAGAAGTACATGGGGGTGTGCAGGTGCTGGTCCCAGGCTATGGTGGTGATGATGAGGCCGTTGCCCAGGAGGGCAGCCAGGTAGATGCCCAGGAAGAGCCAGAAGTGCAAGAGCTGCAGCTCCCGTGTGTCTGTGAACGGCAGGAGGAGGAACTGGGTGATGGAGCTGCTGTTGGACATTTGCTTTTCCTGAGCATGGGGTGCTGTCATGAGAAAAAAAATAAAGACAGTGAGAATCCAGGGCAGAGCTCTCTGACAAAAATCAAACCAACTCCCATAGACCCTCCCCTGTCACACACAGACACTCTTGTGTTTTTCTAGGAGAACCTTTTTCAGCACTGTGGCTGCAGCCCTGCTTGGGCTGGAAAATGTGCAACCAAGAGCAGGGCCTGTGCCCATGGGCCGTCGATAAGTCAGCCCAGCTCTGCAGAAGTGGGGACACAGGAACGGTGGGGACTGTCCTGGTTCTGCTGACACAGAAGGGCTGCCAGCACTTGCTTTCCCAGTGATAGGGAACAGAGATGGTGACGGCAGTTTAGGAGTTCCAGTTTTTTTTACATCTGCCTTCATATTCACTGCGGAGTGTTGTTGGGTGTCAGAAAACCTCAGCATTTCTGCTGCACTCAGGGAGAACAGAGCGAGTCCTGTGACACCAGAGGGTGCCTGTGGGTCAGTGCAGAGTGAGGGCAGCTGCTCTGTCCCTCTGTCTTGCTCCAGCTGCCCTGGGCTGGCACCTTTCTGAGATGGGGGCTGATCACACCCCCATGTTACCCTGAAAAGCCACCAGGCACTGCTGAGAGCAGAGGGATCCACCTTAGACCATGACAGGTCTCACCCTTCCCTAAGGTCTCAGCACCTCACGTTCAGCCCAGGACACACTCAGCTCATTCCCCAGCCCCACAGACTGCATTGCCCACAGCCCACAGGTCAGAGCAAAGCTGGGACACGTGTGCCCATGGACACACCTGCAGGAAAGGACCCACAAGATCAGGCTGTGACTCTGCAGCTGAACCTGCCATCCCCAGAGAGCCTGACAGCAAGAACAAGATCCCAACAGCAGTGACCCAGAGCAGGGGAGCAAGAAGGACAATGCGGTGAGGGTGGGTGTGAGAGAGGCCAGGGCAGAGGCAGCCGGGCACTCAGACAGCGTCACCCTTCCCCAGCTGTGCAGCCACCTCCCAGACACCAACACTGCCGGGCAGCTGCTCTCAGCCCCTGTGCTCTGCAGAGGAACTGGAGCTCTGGCTGCACAGGAGCTGCTTCATGCCCTGGAGCCCCCGGCCCTGAAGGCAGAGGCTTTGCTGGGTGGGACAGGAGGCCAGGGGGCTGCTCACAGGAGGGATCTGCACTGCAGGGGTCACAGGGACTTTTCTCTCTTCTTCCTCCCATAACCATTCCGGGTTCGGTTTCCTCTCCTTTCTGATCATTTCCCTGCTGCCTGGAGATTCTCCCCTGGGAGGTGTTTCCCTGTCCATGTCTGTTCCCTGTCAGTGCTCACAGACCATCCCACCCTCTGTGCCCTCCCCCTGGCCCTACAGATCCTGCCTGTTCACAGGGCACTGCCTGGGGGCATCTTCCTGTCTGCAGGCTGGAAAACAGGACAGGTCAGACTAAGGCTGACGGGTCCAGCCAAGGTGATGCAGGTGCTGTGCACAGGCAGAGGGGTGGGGAAGGGATGTCATGAGCCTGCTGGCAGATGTACTGATCACTCGGAGTTGCAGTTCAGGAGTCTCAGTGACTTGTTTAAGCATGAGAGCTCATTTTCATTTTATCCTTTCCTGCACCCCCTAGCCCTTGGGAGACGAAACTGAAAAGACAGGCTCAGGAAAACTCCTTATCTGTCTGGTAATCCTTGCATTGATCTTCTCCTGGAGGCATCCCCTTGGAAAAATCCTGGGGGTGATCTGGAGCTGTGAGCAGCCCTGACCCACACAGCACCCTCCACAGCAGAAGTACCTTTCCTGCACATTAGGGTTTGCTCCTTCCCCCCACAGCTTCTCCCCTCAGTGTTGTTGGGCTCTCCTGGGCAGGCTGAGCACTGACCCTGGAAGGCGGCAGAGTCCCTGCCCGGCACAGCCCTCGGGTGCAGGGACCCTGCTCTGCAGGACAGCCCTGGGCACCCCTGCCTGCACATTGACATTTCCACCCCACAGCCACCCTGGGGAGAACGCAGCATTCACGTCTTGTCACTGACAGTGCAGAAGGCAAGCCCTGCTCTGCAGCACATCCTCCCCTCTGATCAGAGAATCTCTGAGAGCTGTACTTACATCTCTCGCAAGCTCTGCAATGGGACAGCTTTCTGAGATCCTACCACGACTTGCAGATGCAATGTCCTGCAGGCACAGGCTTCATATCTAAGAGTATTTAATTTCCAGTGACCTCTCAGCATCCTCCCAGCCCAGACTGCGTTTCCCTCTCTGTGCCTGTCTCCTGTGCCCTCGGTGCTGCAGGCAGAGCCCTCAGACCTGCTGCGTGTGCAGAGGAGCTGCTCCTGGGCAGAGCTGTCTCTCTGCAGCGCTGCCGCTGCCATGAGCTCCCTGTGTCCCGGGAGCCCAGCCTAGCTCAGCAGCACAGGAGCAGCCCATGATGTCCCTTTCTCTGTCCCCTCGGGCTCCTCCAGGTGTCTCTGGGGCTCCAGGGGAACAGCCTTTGAGACAGCCTCAAGTAATCATAATGTTAGTTGTGTCTGCTCTGCAGAGATACTTCTTGCCAGCATTGTATTCTTGCTAGTAAATAATAAATTGGTATGAGAATATTCCAGGTGTGGTCTCCCCAGGGCAGAGCAGAGGGGCAGGAGAACCTCTCTGACCTACTGACCACCCCCTTCTAACCCACCCCAGGTACCATTGGCCTTCCTGGCCACAAGGGCCCAGTGCTGGCTCATGGTCACCTTGCTGTCCCCAGGACCCCCAGGTCCCTTTCCCCTACACTGCTCTCTAACAGCTCATTCCCCAACTTACACTGGAACCTGCATTTGTTCCTGCCCATATCAAGAATCCGCACTTGTCCTTGTTCTATTTCATTACATTTTCCCCGCCCAACTCTCCAGCCTGTCCAGGTCTCTGATGGCAGCACAGCTTCCAGTGTCAGCCACTCCTCCCAGCTTGGTGTCATCAGCAAACTTGCTGACAGTCACTCTATTTCCTCATCCAAGTCACTGATGAATTTATTGAATAGTACTGGCCCCAGCACTGCCCCTGAGGCACTGCACTTGATTCAGGCCTCAACTGGACTCTGCCCATTGACCACGACTCTCTGGCTTCTTCCCTTCACCAGTTCGCAGTCACCTCACTCCCCGCTCATCCAGCCCGCACTCCCTCAGTTTAGCTGTGAGGATGCTGTGGGAGACTGTGTCAAAGGCTTTACTGAAGTCAAGGTAGACCACATCCACTGTTTTGTCATCATGTATTCACCTCGTTATGTCTTCATAACAGTCAATGAGGTTAGTCAAGCACGACTTCCCCTTGGTGAAGCCATGTTGACTGCCCCTAATGACCCTCTTATCCCTGATATGCCTTGAGACGGCACCAAGGAGAAGTCATTCCACCAGTTTCCCAGGGATGGAGGTGAGGCTGACCAGTCTAGAGTTCCCCGGGTCCTCCTTGCCCTTTTTGAAGACTGCAGTGACATTTGCTTTCCTCCAGTCCTCAGGCACCTCTCCCATTTCCCAAGACTTGGCAAAGATGATGGAGAGCGGCCCAGCAATGACCTCAGCCAGCTCCCTCAGCACCCGCAGGTGCATCCCATCCAGACCCATGGATTTATGGATTTACCTTCAAGCAGCCTTGCCCACGGGATGTCCCCCAGCAATTGCCTGAAGAGGCCCAAGTTTGCCCTGCTGAAATCCAGGGTTGCAATTCTGCTTGCTATCCTGCTCCTGCCACACGAGATACTGAACTCCACCATCTCCTGGTCGCTGCAGCCAAGGCAGCCCTCAACCTTTACCGCCTCAACCAGCCCCTCCTTGTTAGTGAGGATGAGGTCCAGCAGCTCCTCTCCTGGTCGGCTCCTCCACCCTTTGCATCAGGAAGTTCCCATGGATGCACTTGCTGAACCTCCTGGACTGTGTCTGGCTGAGTCGTCCTTCCAGAAACATCAGGGCAGTTCAGACCCCACGACAAGCAGGGCCTGTGACTGAGGCCGCTCTCAGCTGCTGGAGAGGCCTCGGCAACGTCCTCACCCTGAGCTGGTGGGTTGTGATGGACCCCACAGCAGTATCACCCTAATGCTGCCAGTACTCCATGTAACCCTCCCACTAACCCTTCCAGTGCTCCCAGTAACCCCCACTAACCCCTCCACTGCTGCCAGTAACCCTCCCACTGATCCTCCCAGTGCTCCCAGTAACCCTCTCACTGATCCTTCCAGTGCTCCCAGTAACCCTCCCACTGACCCCTCCAGTACTCCCAGTAACCCTCCCACTCACCCCTCCAGTGCCCCCAGTAACCCCCACTAACCCCTCCAGTGCTCCCAGTAACCCTCCCACTGACCCCTCCAGTGCTTCCAGTAACCCTCCCATTAACCCCTCCAGTGCTCCCAGTAGCCCCCAACTAACCTTTCCAGTGCTCCCAGCAGCCCCCATTGTTCCCAGTAATCCTCCAAGAACTCCCAGTTAACCCCAAGTTCTCCCACTAACTGTCCTTGTGCTCCCAGCAGGCCCCCACAGTGCTCCCAGTAACCATGTTGTGTTCCCATTAACCCCCACTAATCGTTCTACTATTTCCAGTAATCCTCCCAGTAAACCTCCCAGTGCTCTCAGTAAACCTCCCAGTGCTCCCAGCAACCCCCCAGTGCTCGCAGTGAGCCCCAGCAACCCCCTCATTGCTCCCAGTAATCACCCGCTAGCCCTCCCAGTGATCCCAGTAACCACCTAGTGCTGTAATGTGAGCCCTCAGCAAACCCCACTGTTCCCAGTAACCCCTCCCAGTGCTCCCAGTAACCCCACACTAACCCCTCCAGTGCTCCCAGCAACCCCTATTGTTCCCAGTAATCCTCCAAAAATTCCCAATAAACCCTCAGTGCTCCCAATAACCCTCCCAGTGCTCCCAGCAACCACCTAGTGCTCCCAGTAAACCCCCACCAACTGGAATGTTCCCAGTAACACCCACATTGTTCCCAATAACCCCACACTAATCCTTCTAATGTTCCCAGTTACACTCCCAACAACCCTCCCAGTAAAGCCCCAGCAACCCCCAATGTTCCCAGTAATCCTGCAAGAACTCCCAGGAAACGCCCAGTGCTCCCAGTAACCCTCCCAGTGTTCCCAGAAATCCCCCACTAATAAACCTACTGTTCCCAGTAACCTTCCCAGTGCTCCCAGTAACCACCTAGTGCTCCCAGGAAATCCCCAGCAACCCCCAGTGTTTCCACACACCTCCCCAGAGCACCCAGTGGCCCCCACTAACCCCTCCAGTGCTCACAGCAACCCCCATTGTTCCCAGTAATCTTACAGGGACTCCCAGTAAACCCCCAGTGTTCCCAGTAGCCCTCCCAGTGCTCCCAGTAACCACCTAGTACTCCCAGTAACACTCAGGCAACCCCACATGCTCCCAGTAACCCTCCCAGTATTCCCAGTACTCCCCCACTAATCTTTCTAGTGTATGTAGTAACCCCCACTATCCTCTCCAGTGCTCCCAATAAACCCCCAGTGCTCCCAGTAAACCTCCCAGTGCTCCCAATACTCCCCCACAAATGTCCATCTGGGGCCCTGGGCAGCATCCTCTGGGCACTGTGGGGCAGGGGCAGGGTCAGTTGTACACAGGTGGGTCAGCTCTCCACTCAGGTGGGGAGAGCTGCTGGGTGAAGCTGCCAGCCTGGCTCGCACAAGCCAGACAAGACCTTTTCTGGTTATCAGCATCGATGCATCCAGTCTTTCCTGTCACTGAATCCGAGAATCACAAAGTAGTTTGAGTTGGAAGTGACATTCACAGCCCGTCTGGTCCAACTCCCCTCGGCGATCAGGGACATCTTCAGCAGCTCAGGTTGCTCAGAGCCCCGTCCAGCCTGGCCTGGGATGTCTCCGGGATGGTTCATCCACCCCCTCTCTGGGAAGCCCGTCCCAGTGTTTTACCACCCTCAGTGTAAAAAATCTCTTCCTCATTTCATTCCTTGACTCTCCCCTCTTCTAGTTTAAACCATCACCCTTTGTCCTGTCGCAACCGGCCCTGCTCAAAAGTCTGTCCCCATTGTTCTTATCGGCCCCTTTTTGGTCCAGAAAGGCTGCAATAAGGTCTCCCAGGAGCCTCTCTTCTCCAGCTGAACACCCCAACTCTTAATCAGGCAAACTCATGACATTTTAATTTTTCAATACACTAGTGTCACAAAAGCATGAGCACTTCTTTTTATATAGCATTTTATATAGCATCTATAGTCCCCCGTAGAGCCCAAATGTCACCAGTGGTAAAAGTGCCCACAGAGCCAGTTACCAGTGGGATCCCTCAGGGACCAGCACTTGGGCCAACACTGTTGAACGTCTCTATTCTCCCCCTCTATGATGTGACACAGTGAACCTTCAGCTCCTTAGTGGATGGTGCAAAGCTGGACAGAGGCCTTGGACAACCTCACCTGGGTCACCCTGCCCTGAGCAGGACAGTGAGACAAGATGGTGTTCAAACCTGAGTTGCTCTGTGATTCCGGGAATCTTTCCCTTGGAAACGGTTTGGAAGAAGGAAGAAGTGGAGGAACAAGAAAATAAAAATACAGGCAGAGGAGGAGACCTAAAAGGTGTCAAATAAACAGAGCAGTTCCTGGGAAGAATGTTTCTCTACTCAAATTGTTAGCAGGAAATCTATAACCAGCTCCCCAAACTCCTTGTTTCACTCATTGCTCCCCTGGGATTTCCAGCACATTTCTTTACATCAGATTCTGCACTGAAGTTTGAACTGATTGTTACAGCTTCTTTGCAGGAATTGCTTCATGTTTCCTCAGAGAACTGGATGTAAACAGGCACCGGGGAATTTTTAATTAGAGGAAACAAAACCAAAAGCACAATAGAACTTAATGATAGAACTTAATGAGGGTGCACTCGATTCCCTCATCCACATAATTGATAAAGCTTAAATAGAACTGAGTCAAATACTGAGCTCTGGGGACACCACTTGTGACCGGACGCCAACTGGACTTGGCTCTGTTCACCACAATACTTTTGGTCCAGCCCTCCATCGCACATACACCCATCCAGGACATGAGCTGCAGCTTCTCCAGGAGATGCTGTGGGACACGGTGTCACAGGCTTTACTGCAGTCTAAGGACACAACACCCACAGCCTGTGTGGCGGATTCACTCCCCACGACAGACTTTCCCTCATCTGCTCAGCCGGTCACCTTGTCACAGAAGGAGATCAGGCTGCTCAAGCAGGACCTGCCTTTCATCCAGCCATGCTGATTGGGCCTGATTGCTCGTCTCGTGTGTGTGACCTCACAGTGCTTTCCCAGCCATGTTCCTGCTGTTGGCCAATCCCCTGCAGAGGCAGAAGTGACCTCACAGTCCCCTCCACACCCATTGGTTCCTACTGGACTATGAGTTCCTGAGACACAAGTGACCACATGACATCGTACCCACCATCCCCCTCCTTGTGGTCCAGTGTGTGAGCAGATCAAACTAAGCTGCTTTCATCAAATGTCTCCAATAGATTTCCTATGAAGGGTTTGAGTGGAGAAACGTTTCTCAGAGGAGCTGCTGTATTTACTCTGGGGCATTTTATATCTCTGCTTCTGCCTCTGCATTTTTTTTCTTCTTCTTTTGTCTTAAAAGAGGTCTTCAAAGAAAATAATCATGCAATCCTACAATAACGCAGGTTGGAAGAGACCCCTGAACACCTTTATGGCACCCCAAAGAATAGCTGATGGATTTGTGCTCACTTGGGTTCATCTCACCACATGCACACAGTGGACATGCACATGATGTGTGTGTTTACATCTCATCAGGACAATGAAAACATGGACTTTTGACCTAGTGTTTCATAGAATCATAGAATGTCCTAGGTTGGTAAGACCCACCAGGATCATGGAGTCCAACTCCTGTCCCTGCACAGGACACCCCACAGGTCACCCCGTGTGTCTGAGGACGTTGTCCAGTCTCTTCTTGATCACTGTCAGGTTGGGGACGTGACACCTCCCTGGGGAGCCTGTTCAGTGCCCAGCACCTCTGGGGGAAGAATCTTTTCCTCATGTCCCACTGACCCTCCCCATAGAATAATTGAACCATATAATAACTCAGGTTTGAAGAGAGCCCTGAACATCATCTTGTCTCCCTCTCCTGCTCAAGGCAGGGTGTACCAGGTGAGGTTGTTCTAGGCCTCTGCCCAGCTTTGCATCATCCACAAAGGACCTGAAAATGTGCTCCATGACATAATGAAGAGGCAGAATAAAGCCGTTGGACAGTGTTGGCCCAAGTACTCATCACTGAGGGATGCCGCTTGTGACTGGCTAAACACAGGACCTTGTACCACTGATGATGTTTGGGTTTGGTCAAGCTGCCAACTCCCCACTCATCACAACATCCACATCTGCATCCCAGATCTCACCAATCTGCTCTAAGGCACCACAGGAGACCATGTCTGGGGCCTTGCAAAACTCCATGTACTCAACATGCCTTTCTTTCTCCTGTCCATTTGGGTTCAGCAATTCCTTCCTTGTCCTTCAACCGCCTGGAGATGCCTGCAGGAGAATGTGGCCCGTCACCCTCCCTGGGACAGACGTAGGCTGAGCATCCTGTCATTCTCCCAGTTCTCCTTCCTGCCATTCCTGAAGATGGGTTTGACGTCTGCCTTTCTGAGGGAGCTCTGAACCTCTCTGATCACTCTGGCACTTCTGAGACCACAATCCACAATTTCCCACAGGGAAAGAGGGGCAGGTGTAGGGCTGTGTAGAACAGCCTGTGATGGGGATGACAAAGGAGAGGTAGCAAATAGGGATACTTGCAATGAGCCTGTCCAAGGGAGCTGAGATGAATCTCACTGTGCCACTGGGGTTTGTCTTTGGAGTCACACACAGAAATATCAGGGTTCTGTCAGGTGTCCACATCTGAGCTGGCCTTGTGGACTCTTAAAACACAGTGAGATATTCAGGGACAGACAGTTTCCCTTATACACACAGATGCAGGAGTCACAGTGCCTCTCTGGCCTCCTGTTCCTATTCCCAAAGGTTGGGAGTATTATAATGAGCGTAAAAGGAGCAAAGCTCAGCTAAAGGACACTTTATGTCACAGTCTTGAGACAGGTGTTAAAACAAGACTCAGCTAATTTTGCAGGCTCCAGAGAGTCTGCGCTGCAAGGACAGTATTCATTGCAGGTTCTGATTAGGTGTATTAAACGTCATTTTCATCTTTGTTATAGCAGCAGACTGACAAAAACTGAGAGGATTTACATATTTTAGGTTAGTAATTGTAGGATGGTGTTTTTGCTGACTCAGGTTCATGTCACCTCACATACTTGATATGCATGCTCACATCTCATCTGTACAAAGCAAACATGAACCTCTCACCTACTCATTCAGTGTAACTCCATGGAGGGACAAAGAACTCTGAGCTGGGGTGAGAGGCCAGTGCTGGAAATGGTGGTTGTGAGGGGCCAGTCCATGGAGACTGACCTGGGGCTCCTTCCATGGGGTGTCCAGTGCACAGGGGCACAGCCCAGGGCCTGCTCTGCTGGTCCTGCAGGTCTCTGGCAGGAGCCTGGCTGTGAGAGGGCACTGCTGTGTGCCAGCCCTGCACACACACACTGTTCAGCTGCACACTGATGTTTCATCTGTGGCCAGTTCTGTAGGAATAAGCTTGAGAGAAACTTTGCAAGAAGATATAAACCATCATGCACTGCCCATAGGAGATCACCTTTCTATCTGGAGAGGCTGTTCTGAGGCCAGCTCTGTCACAGCAGTGCCCATTGCCTGTCCCTGCCTGCGCCCACAGCACTGACACACAGCAGGACGGTGACCAAGCTGCCGGAGCACTCAGGCTTTGCACCAACACCAGGGATGAGAAGGAGAGTGTGGAGTGGAACCAGAACAGCTCTGGAAGAACAAGCGCTGCTGCTCCCTGGCAGGGCTGCCAGGATGGACTCTTATCCCTTCCACCCATCGCAGGAACCATCCCTGCAGCTCTTAAAAGGCCTTGCAGGAAGGATGTAGTGAAAAACAAGTCACTAAAGAGCCCTTTATTTTGTTTAGAGACAAGGAGAGCACAGCTCCCCATTTAAAAAAACAGTGGCTATAAAAGAAAAGCAGAGAGAGAATTAGGAAAGCGGACAAAAACATTATCACAATAAAAACCCTACTAACAACAACAGACAATCCAGATGACAAGCTGGGTCTGTAGTTACATTGAAACAACTATGCAGAAGCAGATGAGCAGTTTATTGATTCAGAAAACCATCCAGTCATCAGTTTCCACAAGGCATCCTTGAGCTCCTGGTTCCTCATGCTGTAGATGATGGGGTTCACTGCTGGAGGCACCACTGAGTACAGAACTGACACCACCAGGTCCAGGGAAGGGGAGGAGATGGAGGGGGGCTTCAGGTGGGCAAACGTGCCAGTGCTGACAAACAGGGAGACCACGGCCAGGTGAGGGAGGCAGGTGGAAAAGGCTTTGTGCCGTCCCTGCTCAGAGGGGATCCTCAGCACGGCCCTCAAGATCTGCACATAGGACACCACAATGAACACAAAACACATAAAAGCTAAACAGGCACTGACTGCAAGAAGCCCAAGTTCCCTGAGGTAGGAGTATGAGCAGGAGAGCTTGAGGATCTGGGGGATTTCACAGAAGAACTGGCCCAGGGCATTGCCCTTGCACAGGGGCAGTGAAAATGTATTGGCCGTGTGCAGCAGAGCACTGAGAAACCCAGTGGCCCAGGCAGCTGCTGCCATGTGGACACAAGCTCTGCTGCCCAGGAGGGTCCCGTAGTGCAGGGGTTTGCAGATGGCAACGTAGCGGTCGTACGACATGATGGTGAGGAGATAAAACTCTGCTGAAATGAAAAACAAAGACAGAAAGACCTGTGCAGCACAACCTGAATAGGAAATGGCTCTGGTGTCCCAGAGGGAATTTTCCATGGACTTAGGGACAGTGGTGGAGATGGAGCCCAGGTCGAGGAGGGCGAGGTTGAGCAGGAAGAAGTACATGGGGGTGTGCAGGTGCTGGTCCCAGGCTATGGTGGTGATGATGAGGCTGTTGCCCAGGAGGGCAGCCAGGTAGATGCCCAGGAAGAGCCAGAAGTGCAAGAGCTGCAGCTCCCGTGTGTCTGTGAACGGCAGGAGGAGGAAATGGGTGATGGAGCTGCTGTTGGACATTGGCTGCCTGTGGGCATGAGGACCTGTGCAAGGAGGAAAGAGAGTTACATGTTAGGGGTGACTTCTCTGAGGAAAATAAACGTGCTGTTTCTCATGGAAATCCCCCTGCCTGATGGAGGGATGTTTCCGCTCATTCTCTCTTTCTACTAAGTTTGAATAACAGTTCATCACAGCTTAAAATGCAGCTTGGGCATCTGGTTTCCATGAACACACCTCTGGGTCAAGACCCCCTGAGTTGGTGTCAGAACAAAATCTGACCCACACTCCCACCCCAACCCCAGAGAGCAAGAGCACCAGGGACAGGTGGAGAAACAGGGAAGAACACTGCAGTGCTACCAGAAAATAAAGCAAGGACAGAAAGGCAGATGGGCATGCTGTGGAACCTTCTCCTCACCCGGCTGTGCTGCTGCCACTCACATAATGACACTGGAGAGCAAGTACTTTTAGCACCTTATTTGAGTACCACGTTGCAGGAACCCTTCACCTGGAGGTCCAGCTGCTGAGGTGGAGACTCGTGACCTGGACCCCATGGCTTTGGGGCAGAGGGTCTGCTGGGGAGGAGAGGAGACCAGGGGTTGCACTGGGAAATGTGTCTGCACTGCAGGGGATTGCAGGGGAGTTCCTAAATCCTCTCCCTGGCATATCTGGTAGGAGCTCCTTCTCCCTGCCCATGTCTGTGCTGCCTGCAGGTGTGTGTTTGTCCCTGGGTCTGCTCCCTGTCAGTGTTACAGACCCCGTCCCACCCGCTGTGTGCTCAGCTCTGTCCTGCTCACACCTCCTGGCACTGCCCAGGGGCAGCTCTGTCTGCAGGCTGGAAAACAGGACAGGTCAGACTAAGGCTGACGGGTCCAGCCAAGGTGATGCAGGTGCTGTGCACAGGCAGAGGGGTGGGGAAGGGATGTCATGAGCCTTCTGGCAGATGTACTGACCACTCAGAGTAGCAGTTCAGGAGTCTCAGTGACTTGTTTCAGCATGACAGCTCATTTTCATTTTATCCTTTCCTGCACCCCCCACCCCTTGGGAGAGGAATCTGAAAAGACAGGCTCAAGAAAGCTCCTTATCTGTCTGCTAATCCTTGCATTGATCTCCTCCTTGAGGCATCCACTTGGAAAAATCCAGGGGTGATCTGGATCTGTGAGCAGCCCTGACCCACACAGCACCCTCTCCACAGCAGAAGCACTTTTCCTGCCCAATAGGGTTTGCTCCTTCCACCCACATCTTCTTTCTTCAGTGTTGTTGGGCTCTCCCAGGCAGGCTGAGCGCTGACCCTGGCAGGCGGCAGAGTCCCTGCCCGGCACAGCCCTGGGGTGCAGGGACCCTGCTCTGCAGGACAGCCCTGGGCACCCCTGGGTGCTCACCCGGCTTCACAGCTGTTCAACATGGCCTGACAAGAGCCCCGTCCTTACAGATCCCACCAGCTGTGCCTGTGCCAATTTCAGGAGATGCCTCCAGGAGCTACAGCTGCACTGCCCTGCACCAGAGACTTACCATGGCAAGGGCTGCAAAGGTTTCTCCTCCACTGAGCTCCCAGTCATCCTCCCGTCCTGACCACCTTTAATCTCTCTCTGCCTTGCTCGTCTGCTGAGATCCCCAGGCAGAGCCCTCAGCCCTGCTGCGTGTGCAGAGGAGCTGCTCCTGGGCAGAGCTGTCTCTCTGCAGCGCTGCCGCTGCCATGAGCTCCCTGTGTCCCAGGAGCCCAGCCCAGCTCAGCAGCACAGGAGCTGCCCAAGGCGCTTTAATGACCCCTCTGGTGGGTTTGGGGCTGAGTCCATGGACCTCAGACCCTGGAGGAAGGTGATGAAACCTCCCAAGAAGTCAAAGTCAGAATCAAACTCCAAAGTTTCTTGTAATGTTAATGGGTCCCACTGAAGGACACTACTGAGCAACTGTCCCCAGGGCCAGTTAGAGCAGAAAACTGGAGGCAGTGATGACAGGTCAGGAAAAGCAAAGTAAAGGTCTCTCTAATGCTGAGTAAACCTGGATGTGTTTCATTAATCAAAGGGCAAAGCCCTGACCCCCAGCCCTGGGAAGGCAGATCCTGTCCCTCCCACGTTGCCCAGGGCCCTTCCTGGACAGTGTGATGTGGGGCTGTGCAAGGCCAAGGGCAGGACTATGGTCCCACACCTCCCAGGTTCCTGGCTGGGGACAAGGAGGCCATGAGGCCCCTGTGCTGCAAGGACAAGGTGTCTCCTCACAGGCATCAGAGGTGGAGACAACAGCCACAGCCAAGGGGAGAAGGAGCTCATGTCTGGTGGGGCTTTCAGCCTCTTTACATCCCGTGATCATCTCCACGACAGCCTGTCCTGTGCTGTGGCATCCCCTGCACCTCTGTCCCTGCAGGCTGGAGACATCCCCCCTGCTGCCCCACCTTGCTCCTGTCTGAGCATCTTCCTTCCTTTGCTGAGATCTCTCCATCCTCCCCAGCTGGTCCTTGAAGCACAAAGCCTTGGGCTGATGCAGACTCCCTCTGCTGACCTGCTCCACCACAGCACTGCCCTTCCATCACATTCCTTTCTGCTCATGTCCAGCCTGGACCTCCCCAGCTGCACTTTGGCCATTATTTCTTTCTCAAGCTCTTTCCCACTATGCAGAAACCTCCACCACCTCTGAAACCGCCCTTCAAGCGCTCTCAGGCTACTCCTGCACTGCTGCAGCCTCCCCAGCGCTGCTGGGCCAAAGCAGCCCAGGTCCCTCAGCACCCCACACCATGTGCACAAGGTGCTGAACCTGCCTTGGCACAGCCCTGCACTCTCCAGTTCCTCCCTGCTGCTCCAAACTGGCAAGCCGCACACTGGCACACACCCGTGTGTGTGGGTCACACCAGTGCTGAACCGACTGGGATGAGAACTGCAGGTGTCTGGGTCCCCACGCTCCTCCTCATGCAGCCCCGTGTGCAGCTGCCTTGTTCATGGTGAGCGTGCACCACGGGCTGGTGTGGGGACCTTGGAGTGCCCAGGCCCTTCTCCTCAGGGCCACTGCTCGGTGTGTCAGGTCTTGACGGTTGGGGTTGTTCTCCTGCCCTGATACAGAACTGGCCACTTCTCCTGGTAAAACTTAAGAGATTCCTGATGGTGGAACCCAAAGTTTCTCAAGGTCTGGACTCTCCCTGCACGGCTGCAGCCACAGTCCCTCTACTGCTGGCCAGGGCAGGGACCACTCGCCCAGGGAGCCCCAGATGGCCCCTGAAGAAAAGGGGCCCTGGCCTCCAGGACTCTCTTGAGCCCAGGAAGAGGCCACTACAGTGGCAGCAGTAGCAGGTTCCATCAAGAGTTTATTCGAGAAAAAGGAAATAATTTCCAGTTTCTCTAGCACAGTCTTTCAGTGCTGCTTTCTCCTCCTCATCCTGGTGCCTCTCCCTGACTGCTGTGCCCCACTTTCGGTGGCCCCAGCTTGTTGGGGGGCATGGCCATGTACCCCCACAGCCCCAGGGCCTTGTCATTGGTACTCTCACTCACAATGAAAACCCACGTTGCCACAGAAAGGAGCTCCATAGATCCAAGCAACTCCTCCACTTTGAGGGAATCCCACCCCTGATCCTTCCAGCCCGTCTCATGAAAAGCCTGTACCCCCCCATGGCAGCACCCCAAGCTGTGTGACTTGTCCCACACGCCTTGGCGGTTACTGCATGGATGTCAAACAGCACAGGCTGCAGCTTGTCCTGGCTGTGCCTGCCAAGTGCATGTAGGGGTGTGTGAGAGCTTTGACACCTCACGTAACACTGCAGGCCTGGAACTGGCATTAAAGGGGATAACTGCCCTGAATTTGATTTTTCAGTTTTAAAAGCAGATTTTGATCAGCAAGAGAAATAGAGTATTTTTCTGAGGACTTGCGTGTAGACCTTAGATCACATTCTCTCCAGAGACAGATTTACCCTTCTGCTCTCCCTCTTTTGTTAATCTTTAAGGTCAAGCAAGGAGGAGGAATTAGCCCCAAGGTTTCCCCAGAGACCCTTACAAACTGCATTCCAGGGCACCTCAGGAGACTTGTCTGTAAGGAGAATGCCAAGATTCATCTCAGAAGTATAATAATTTCAAAAGACTTTGATGGGGGCCACAAACAAAACATGCCACTATATACAGGGGTTTTCCAGCACCAGTCCCGTGCGTGTTTTCCACCTACAGATTCACACGAAAATTTCAGGAGCCTGTAGAGGAGACAATGGCTACTAGGCACCTATGCATTATCTTTTTGTACTCTGTTTATTTTGGGTGGAAAAGGCTGTGTCATACGAGCAGTGACAAAAGTACAATCCAAAAGTTTTGTCAGTACAACTATTCTTACACTAGTGACTCTTTCTGGAAGAGACGACTTGGCCAAAAACCACAACACATCCCATCTCTGCCCATCATTTCCCTGTTAGCACATGTCAGCTCTGCAATGCAGGCTCTGTTGGCTGAACTACAAGCATAGGTTTTCTATTCCAGAACACAACCCTGATGCAAACCCGCAATCAGCTTAGAAGTAAGAAACTGTAGAGACAGGGGTTAAAAACAAACAAACAAACAAAGGTAAAATCAACCCCCGAAGTGTCTAGAGCTCTTTGTTTCTTTTAATTTCCCTAACGGTACCAGATAAACTTTGGAAGTAGCTACAGGGAAAGAAGGTAGAGACTAAAAGGCTCCCAGTTCAAATTGTCAACATCTTCATACCTCTGGCAGGGATATGACATTTGCAGAGTGCTCCCAACACTGGAGGTCATTCAGTTGGAAGCCTTTGCATGTGAGAAAAAACTTCTCCACACTTCTGTTTGAGAAAAAACTATGTGACTGTTTTTATTTAAGACAAGGGCTTAGCTTTATCTCCCAGGCCAAGCACCAGGCTCCTCATCAACCTGTGCCTCTCAAAGTTCCTCCTGCAATTACAGTTAAATCAGACACTGTTCCCTCTGTGTCCCCAATGCTGAAAGAACAACTTAGTTAAACTGCTTCAATAATCCACTCCAGTCACCAAAGAATGTCCAATTGCAGGAAAAGCCAAAACCCTTCAGGACGGCACCAGCCACAAAGCCGGGAGTCCCACCTCAGATACGTTCCATATACATCCTGGAACTGGTTGGCCTTCTGGTCCTCATCTTGGGAGGCAGCTCAGGAACATTTGTCGCTGCTCTGCTTGGCCTGGCTTATTTTCCCCAGTTGGATATGGTGGCGTGAGCGTTGCCACTTTGGACACTGTCCGCAAGCCCTTCACTTTAAAGCCCACTTCACCAAGTTGGCCAGCCTGCTGCCAAACATTCCTTCACCTATTCTAGACAGGTGGATCCCATCCCTCCCCAGCTGCTTATAGTCATCAAACGTCCCATTGTCAGAAAAGCCAACATCCTTCAGGACGGCACCAGCCACAAAGCCAGAAGTTGATGTGCATTATACATTTCTGGCTGCCCCCTTTCCTCCGAATGGTAGAAGGGAGGAGGAGATGACTTGGGCACCATTTGAATTCACTGGCACCCCCAGGGCTTTTGAGTCTTCCTTGATTCTACCCAGGTTGCGCCTTGTGGTGCCATTGGTGCCCACGTGGAAGAGTGGCTGTGCTGTACAGGGGCAGAGAGAGACCAGAGCCTGCAAAGGGATGGCCATGGACAGGGAGGTGAACTTCAGCTACTGTAGGAACCAACTGGAGAACAACATTTGTGAGGGGTGAGGATGGCTGCTGGGCATGATGGAACGGTTGGGAAGAACCGCTCAAGGCTGCATGAAGTAGAACTGGTTGGGATGATGAAACTGGTGAAAAGGTAGGTTAGTACATCCATAACCACCATTGAGAGGGGGTAATCCCCATCCCTGCTGTGCAGCTGACACCAGAGTGCCCATGCAACCCAGGTGTGATGTCACGGCTCGTGTTCCATCTGCAGCGCTGGTGCCCAGCAACGAGCACAACACAGTGACCCTCTCCAGCTCTCAGCACTGCCCACCTTGTCTACCTCTCTTACTTTCTTCCCACTTACCCTGCTCCCAGTCCAGCCCTTCTCTCCCAGTGCCTCGACCGCATAACCCAACCCTTCTCGCCTACACCCAGCACCTCAGTCCCTTTTTTCTGCTCAGCCTGTCTTTTGTTGTGAAGCTCCGGAGGAAGAGGAGACTTGTGTTGCTGGAGGTACAGTCCCGCTCCATGGCTTTGGGCACCTCCACTGCCCGGGCAGGCTGGAGCAGGCACCGCGGGGATGGCGTGGGGTGGGGACCCCACTCTGGGGAGCTTGGGGACCAGGAGCTCAGCTCGTCCTCTCCACCCAGCCCTGCAAGGCCACGGGCTGGGAGAAGCCCTTCTGGGCTGCTCGTCCCCTGCTGTAATCCAGCATCCCTGCCTGTGGGACACGTCCCCATGGGAGCCCAGGGCACCCCGGGCTCGTGTCAGAGGGATGCTCAGCGGGAGCAGCTGGTGCAGCCCGGAGCCTGAGCCCGTGCCTCCTCTGCCCCTTTCCAGGCTGGAGCCAGGGCAGCCCAGCCCTGCCCATGGAGCAGTGCGGAGGCAACAAAACACCTGCACAAGGTAAGGAGCTTCTGGGCACCAAGGGAGGTGTGGGGCTGGGGTCTGTGCCTGTGATGCCCCATGGGGCAGGGAAATGGCTGCTAACCCCTGCCCTCTCTGCTCCCACAGACCTGCAAGAACACTAAGCTCCACCTCTCTGGAGGTGACAGCCCAGAAGCGGGGACATGGCTGGGAAAGAACCTCTGCCAAGGTACTCACAGGCCCTACCCAGGAAGAGCCCTTGGAGATGGGTTGTCATGTCCATCCCACCTGAGAACATGACGGGACAGCAGCAGGGACATGGTCGTGTCTGTCAGAGAAGCTGAAAGGCCAGTGGCAGTCCTGGGATTTAGAAGATTATGGGGAGGTGACTTCTCTCTGGTCAGGTAAAAAAGCACAAGAAGCCTGATGATGGGATTCTCTGCATGAAGAGCAGTTTCTGAGGTGACTGAGCTTCCCTTGGTGGTGGGAAGAGGCAGGAAAGACAAAAAAAAGTCAGAAAGTACAGCTTGGAAGGTAAGGACTGGATATCAGGAGTAAGAAATGTCACTGGAAGGGCAGTGCTGTGGGGCAAGAGGTGACCCAGAGGGAGCTGGATCAGCCCATGGTTTGTGTTCCAAAGAACAGCCAGTGAGGGTGCAGACACAGCAGTGAAGGTGCAGAAATGCTGGGTGAGAGCAGGTGGGGAGGTCAGATGGGTGTCTGCAGCCTGCAGGGGAAGAGGGGCAGGGGTAGCACCGTGTAGAACAGCCTGTGGTGGAGATGGCAAAGGGCGCTGTAAGGCTGGAAGGGACCCACAGAACCCAGGTCTGTGTCCCCTTGGCCAGGGCAGTTGTATCTGCCACTGAGGCCCAGGAGAAGACATGTTGTCCTCATGGCACTGGGGCCTCGGTGCCTCCTCGCAGCCCCATGGAGAAGCTGGAAGTTGTTGTCCCAGTTTTGTCCTTCCCTGGGCCTTGCACACCCACATCCCACGGTCCCAGGAAGAGCCCTGAGCCGTGTGTGAGGGACAGGATCCCCCTTCCCATTGCCTGCAGGTCATGGCTCCTCCTTTCTGCTTCAGAAAGCAAACCAAACAAACTCCCCCTGGGAGTTACATCACTTTTCTTTACACCAGATGCTCCACTGAAGTTTGCGCCTGGTTGTTACAGCTTTTCTGCAGTTGGCAAACGTGATGCCCATCTACAGGAATGGCCAAAAGGAGGATATGGGGAACTACTGTCAGTCTAACTTCTGTGCTGGGCAAGGTCTTGGAGCAGATGATCTTGAGTAACATCACATTGCACTTACAAGAGAACCATGTGATTGGGCTCAGTTAACATGAGTTTATGAAAGACAGATTTTTTTTAACCAACCTGATCTCCTTCTATGACAAGGTGACCCCCCTAGTAGATGAGGGAAAGGCTGTGGATATTGTGCATTTAGACTGCAGTAAAGCCTTTGACACCGTATCCCACAGCATCTCCTGGAGAAACTGCAGCTCATGGCCTGGATGGTGTACCTGTGATGGATCAAGAACTGGCTGGAGGGACGGGCCCAAAGAGTTATGGTGAACGGAGCCAAATCCAATTGGTGGCCGGTCATGAGTGGTGTCCCCAGGACTCAGTATCGGGGCCAATTCTGTTTAATCTCTATCAATGATCTGGGTGAGGTGATCGAGGGCACCCTTAGTAAGTTTGCAGATGACACCAAGTTAGGTGGGAGTGTTGATCTGCTGGAGGGTGGGACGGCCATACAGAGGGATCTGGAGCTGCTGGATCATTGGGCTGAGACCAATTGTCTGGGGTTTTACCAGAACAAGTGCCAGGTCCTGCACTTGTGTCACAACAACCCCAGGCAGCGCTACAGGCTCAGGGAAGACTGGCTGGAAAATTTTCTGGTGGAGAAGGATGTGGGCATATTAATCGACAGCAGCTGAACAGGAGCCAGCGTGTGCCCAGGTGGCCAAAAAAGCCACCAATAGTATCCTGGCTTGTATCAGAAAGAGTGTGGCCAGTGGGACTAGAGAAGTGATTGTGCCACTGTACTTGGAACTGGTGTGGCTGCACCTTGAATCTGGTCCTTATCATAAGGCACATAGAGGCACTAGAGAGAGTGCAGAGGAGGTGATGAAGCTGCTGAGGGGCTGGAGCACAAGTTTAATGAGGAGTGGCTGAGGGAAATGGGTTCAGTCTGGAGAAGAGGAGGCTGAGGAGAGACCTTATCACTGTCTACAACTGCCCGAAAGGAGGTTGGAACATGGAGGGTGTTGGTCTCTTCTCATGACTAACAAGTGATAGGACAGAAGAAATGGCCTCGAGTTGTGCCAGGGAAAGTTTAGATTGGGTATTAGGAATAAAATCTTCCTGGAAAGGGCTGTCAGGCGTTGGAACAGGCTGCCCAGGGCAGTGGTAGAGTCACCATCCCTGCAGGGGTTTAAAAGGAGTTTAGTCGAGGTTCTTAAGGAAGATGGTTTAGTGCTCGAGTCAGATTATCGTTCAACTTGATGATCCTGAACGTCTCTTTCGCCTGAAATGATTCTATGATTCTGTGATATCAAGTGCATAATTCTTCTATTACTTCTTCTCAGTGCTCTTCACACACCTGCCTCTTTACCTACAGTCCTGAAAGTTTTCTAATTAAGCACACAAGTCTTGAATACCAGATGTAAATGATGGAAGCGACATGGCTCTGTCAGTCTGGTCTGATACCTGCCAGTCCCAGGCAAACACCTCAGCTACACGGGGCCTCTCGAGGTTTGCACTGGGTGCTTATAGTGAGACCATGGAGCTCAGCCCTAAAACCTGAGAACTCCCCTCAAAACTGAAAACCAAACCAACAACAACAACAACAAAAAGAAAGAAAAAAACCCCACACTCTTTTTTTCATCATATGAAATAATTCAATATTTCCAATAAAATGTCTGTGAAATTTCTATCCTGCCAAAATATGAATTTTCAGAACGTGTACGGACTGTGGGAGATGAAACGTTGGCCTTTCCCTGTGCTTGCAGTGCCAGAACTCTGTCTATCACTACATGTATTTAATCCCCTGGACATCCAGGTGTTTCCACCTGTCCTTGCCCAGCTCACCGTGTCTGAACTCATCTCTTCAGAAGCCTGGCTGGACATTTGCACTTTCCATCGCTCCCCAGAGGTTCTTCACCTCTCCCTCTTGGCTCATTCAGAGCCTCTCAGCTCTCACTCTGCTTTGAGCTTCAGGCAGGTAAAGTCTTTCAGCAGTTGCTCTCGTACTCCCTATAGGCAACTCTTCAATTATGGCAATGGACCTCGCTGCAAACTACTTAATTTAACCATAGAACTGAGAAACATCATTAAGTTCTATTGTGTTTTTTTTTTTTCCTTTTTTGTTTCCTCTAATTAAAAATTCCCCGGTGCCTGTTTACTTGCAGTTCTCTGAGGAAACATGAAATAATTCCTGCGAAGAAGCTGTAACAATCAGTGCAAACTTCAGTGCAGAATCTGATGTAAAGAAATGTGCTGGAAATCCCAGGGGCCAATGAGCAGAACAGGGAGTTTGGGGAGCTGGTTATAGATTTCCTGCTGACAGTTTGAGTAGAGAAACATTCTTCACAGAACTGCTCTGTTTATTTGACACCTTTCAGGTCTCCTCCTCTGCCTGTATTTTTATTTTCTTGTTCCTCCACCTCTTCCTTCTTCCAAAACCTTTCCAAGGGAAAGATTCCTGGAATCACAGAGCAACTCAGGTTTGAACATCATCTTGTCTCACTGTCCTGCTCAGGGCAGGGTGACCCAGGTGAGGTTGTCCAAGGCCTCTGTCCAGCTTTGCACCATCCACTAAGGAGCTGAAGGTTCACTGTGTCACATCATACAGGGGAGAATAGACACGTTCAACAGTGTTGGCCCAAGTGCTGGTCCCTGAGGGATCCCACTGGTAACTGGCTCTGTGGGCACTTTTACCACTGGTGACATTTGGGCTCTACGGGGGACTATAGATGCTATATAAAATGCTATATAAAAAGATGTGCTCATGCTTTTGTGACACTAGTGTATTGAAAGATTAAAATGTCATAAGTTTGCCTGTTTAAGAGTTGGGGTGTTCAGCTGGAGAAGAGAGGCTCCTGGGAGACCTTATTGCAGCCTTTCTGGACCAAAAAGGGGCCGATAAGAACAATGGGGACAGACTTTTGAGCAGGGCCGGTTGCGACAGGACAAAGGGTGATGGTTTAAACTAGAAGAGGGGAGAGTCAAGGAATGAAATGAGGAAGAGATTTTTTACACTGAGGGTGGTAAAACACTGGGACGGGCTTCCCAGAGAGGGGGTGGATGAACCATCCCGGAGACATCCCAGGCCAGGCTGGACGGGGCTCTGAGCAACCTGAGCTGCTGAAGATGTCCCTGATCCCCGAGGGGAGTTGGACCAGACGGGCTGTGAATGTCACTTCCAACTCAAACTACTTTGTGATTCTCGGATTCAGTGACAGGAAAGACTGGATGCATCGATGCTGATAACCAGAAAAGGTCTTGTCTGGCTTGTGCGAGCCAGGCCGGCAGCTTCACCCAGCAGCTCTGCCCACCCGAGTGGAGAGCTGACCCACCTGTGTACAACCGACCCTGCCCCTGCCCCACAGTGCCCAGAGGATGCTGCCCAGGGCCCCAGATGGACATTTGTGGGGGAGTATTGGGAGCACTGGGAGGTTTACTGGGAGCACTGGGGGTTTACTGGGACTTCTTGGAGGTTTACTGGGAACAATGGGAGTTTCTGTGATCACTGGAGAGGATACTGGGAGTTACTACGTACACTAGAAAGATTAGTGGGGGAGTACTGGGAATACTGGGAGGGTTACTGGGAGCATGTGGGGTTGCCTGAGTGTTACTGGGAGTACTAGGTGGTTACTGGGAGCACTGGGAGGGCTACTGGGAACACTGGGGGTTTACTAGGAGTCCTTTCAGGATTACTGGGAACAATGGGGGTTGCTTTGAGAACTGGAGGGGTTAGTGGGGGCCACTGGGTGCTCTGGGGAGGTGTGTGGAAACACTGGGGGTTGCTGGGGATTTCCTGGGAGCACTAGGTGGTTACTGGGAGCACTGGGAAGGTTACTGGGAACAGTAGGTTTATTAGTCGGGGGTTTCTGCGAACACTGGGCAGGTTACCGGGAGCACGGGGGGGTTTACAGGGAGTTCTTGCAGTATTACTGGGAACATTGGGCGTTTCTGGGGCTTTATTGGGAGTGTAACTGGGAACATTAGAAGGAGTAGTGCAGGGTTATTGGGAACATTGTGGGGGTTACTGGGAACATTCCAGTTGGTGGGGGTTCACTGGGAGCAATAGGTGGTTGTTGGGAGCACTGGGAGGGTTATTGGGAGCACTGAGGGTTTATTGGGAATTTTTGGAGGATTACTGGGAACAATGGGGGTTGCTGGGAGCACTGGAGAGGTTAGTGTGGGGTTACTGGGAGCACTGGGAGGGGTTACTGGGAACAGTGGGGGTTGCTGAGGGCTCACATGAAAGCACTAGGTGGTTACTGGGATCACTGGGAGGGCTAGCGGGTGATTACTGGGGGCAATGAGGGGGTTGCTGGGGCTCACTGCGAGCACTGGGGGTGTTGCTGGGAGCACTGGGAGGTTTACTGAGAGCACTGGGAGGTTTACTGAGAGCACTGGGAGGCTTACTGGGAGGATTACTGGAAATAGTAGGGGGATTAGTGGGGGGGTTAATGGGAACACAACATGGTTACTGGGAGCACTGTGGGGGCCTGCTGGGGGCACAAGGACAGTTAGTGGGAGCACTGGGGGTTAACTGGGAGTTCTTGGAGGATTACTGGGAACAAGTGGGGTTGCTGGGAGCACTGGAAAGGTTAGTTGGGGGCTACTGGGAGCACTGGAGGGGTTAAAGGGAGGGTTACTGGGAGCACTGGAGGGGTTGCTGGGAGCACTGGAGGGTTCGGCGAGACAGTTACTTGGAGCACTGGAGGGGTTACTGGGAGCACTGGAGGTGTTAGTGGGAGGGTTGCTGGGAGCACTGGAGGGGTTAGTGAGGTTTACTGGGAGCACTGGAGGGTTACTGGGAGCACTGGAGAGGTTACTGGGGGCACTGGAGGGGTTAGTGGGAGGGTTACTGGGAGCACTGGAGGGGTCAGTGGGAGGTTTACTGGGAGCACTGGAGGGGTTATTGGGAGCACTGGAGGGGTTAGTGGGAGCATTACTGGGAGCACTGGAGGGGTCAGTGGGGGTTACTGGGAGCACTAGAGGGGTTACTGGAAGCACTGGAGGCGTCAGTGGGAGGGTTACAGGACGCACTGGAAGGATCAGTGGGAGGGTTACTGGGATAACTGGAAGGGTCAATGGGAGGGTTACTGGGAGCACCGGAGGCGTCAGTGAGAGCGTTACTGGGAGAACTGGAAAAATCAGTGGGAGGGTTACTGGGAGCACTGGATGGTTACTGGGAGCACTGGAGGGGTTAGTGGGTGTTACTGGGGGCACTGGAGGGGTGAGTGGGAGCATTACTGGGAGCACTGGAGGAATTACTGGGAGCACTGGAGCGGTTAGTGGGAGGGTTACTGGGAGCACTGGAGGGATTAGTGGGAGGGTTACTGGGAGCACTGGAGAGGTTAGTGGGAGAATTACTGGGAGCACTGGAGGCGTTACTGGGAGCACTGGAGGGGTGTGTGGGAGGGTTACTGGGAGTACTGGGAGCATTAGGGTGATACTGCTGTGGGGTCCATCACAACCCACCAGCTCAGGGTGAGGACGTTGCCGAGGCCTCTCCAGCAGCTGAGAGCGGCCTCAGTCACAGGCCCTGCTTGTCGTGGGGTTTGAACTGCCCTGATGTTCCTGGAAGGATGACTCAGCCAGACACAGTCCAGGAGGTTCAGCAAGGGCATCCATGGGAACTTCCTGATGCAAAGGGTGGAGGAGCCGACCAGGAGAGGAGCTGCTGGACCTCATCCTCACTAACAAGGAGGGGCTGGTTGAGGTGGTAAAGGTTGAGGGCTGCCTTGGCTGCAGTGACCATGAGATGATGGAGTTCAGGATCTCGTGTGGCAGGAGCAGCATAGCAAGCAGAATTGCAACCCTGGATTTCAGCAGAACAACTTTGGCCTTTTCAGGCAATTGCTGGGGGAAATCCCGTGGGCAAGGCTGCTTGAAGGTAAATTCATAAATCCATGGGTCCGGATGGGATGCACCCACGGGTGCTGATGGAGATGGCTGAGGTCATTGCTGGGCCACTCTCCATTATCTTTGCTAAGTTGTGGCAAATGGGAGAGGTGCCTGAGAATTGGAGGGAAGCAAATGTCACTGCAGTCTTCAAAAAGGGCAAGAAGGAGGACCCGGGGAACTGTAGACCGGTCAGCCTCACCTCCCTCCCTGGGAAACTGATGGAACGACTTCTCCTTGGTGTCGCCTCAAGGCATATCAGGGATAAGAGGGTCATTAGGGGCAGACAACATGGCTTCAGCAAGGGGAAGTCGTGCTTGACCAACCTCATTGACTGTTATGAAGACATAACGAGGTGGATACATGATGACAAAACAGTGGATGTGGTCTACCTTGACTTCAGTAAAGCCTTTGACACAGTCTCCCACAGCATCCTCACAGCTAAAACGGGGAGGTCTGGATGAGCAGGTAGTGAGGTGACTGTGAACTGGCTGAAGGGAAGAAGCCAGAGAGTCGTGGTCAATGGGCAGAGTCAGTTGATCCTGTATCCAGTGCAGAGCCTCAGGGGGCAGTGCTGAGGCCGCTGTTATTCAATATATTCATCAGTGACTTGATGAGGGAATAGAGTGACTGTCAGGAAGTTTGCTGGTGACACCAAGCTGGGAGGAGTGGGTGACACTGGAAGCTGTGCTGCCATCCAGAGACCTGGACAGACTGGAGAGTTGGGCGGGGAAAATGTAATGAAATAGAACAAGGGCAAGTGTAGAGTATTACAACTGGGCAAGAAGAACCCCAGGTTCCAGTATAGGTTGGGGAAGGACCTGTTGGACAGCAGTGCAGGGGAAAGGGACCTGGGGGTCCTGGGGAAAACAGGGTGACCATGAGCCAGCATTGGGCCCTTGTGGCCAGGAAGCCAATGGTACCTGGGGTGGGTTAGAAGGGAGTGGTCAGTAGGTCAGAGAGGTTCTCCTGCCCCTCTGCTCTGCCCTGGGAAGTCCACACCTGGAATATTCTCATACCAATTTATTTTTTACTAGCAAGAATACAATGCTGGCAAGAAGTGTCTCTGCAGAGCAGACACAACTAACATTACTGATTACTTCAGGTTGTCTCACAGGATGTGCCCCTGGAGCCTGAGGGACACCTGGAGGAGCCCGGAGGGGACAGAGAAAGGGACATCATGGGCTGCTCCTGTGCTGCTGAGCTGGGCTGGGCTCCTGGGACACAGGGAGCTCATGGCAGCGGCAGCGCTGCAGAGAGACAGCTCTGCCCAGGAGCAGCTCCTCTGCACACGCAGCAGGGCTGAGGGCTCTGCCTGCAGCACCGAGGACACAGGAGACAGGCACAGAGAGGGAACTGCAGTCTGGGCTGGGAGGATGCTGAGAGTTCACTGGAAATGAAATCCTCTCAGATATGAAGCCTGTGGCTGCAGGGCATTGAACCTGCAAATCATGGCAGGATCTCAGAAAGCTGTCCCATTGCAGAGCTTGCGAGAGATGTAAGTACAGCTCTCGAGATTCTCTGATCAGAGGGGAGGATGTGCTGCAGAGCAGGGGTTGCCTTCTGCACTGTCAGTGACAAGACGTGAATGCTGCGTTCTCCCCAGGGTGGCTGTGGGGTGTAAATGTCAATGTGCAGGCAGGGGTGCCCAGGGCTGTCCTGCAGAGCAGGGTCCCTGCACCCCAGGGCTGTGCCGGGCAGGGACTCTGCCGCCTGCCAGGGTCAGCGCTCAGCCTGCCCGGGAGATCCCAGCAGCACTGAGGGGAGAAGATGTGGGGGAAGGAGCGGCCCCCGGCAGGGCAGGGTCCTTCTGCTGCTGGGTTCTCCGTGGGTCGGGGCTGCTCACAGCTCCAGCTCATTCCAGAATATTGACAAGAGGAGGTTTCAAGGAGAAGAAGACAAAGAGTACTACAAAGATAAGGAACCTCCCTGAGTCTGTGTTTTCAGTCTCCTACTCTGGGGAATGGGTGGTGATTAAGGCTGCTCTTAGTTTTAAACAAATACTTGAGACACATGAACTGCAGTAGGTCTTCAAGAGAATCCTGGCATGCCTTGCCTCTCCTCTGCCTATGCAGAACCAGCATCACCTTTGCTGGACACCTTACACTAAATCTGTAATCTCTTTTCCAGCCTGCAGACAGGAAGATGCCCCCAGGCAGTGCCCTGTGAACAGGCAGGATCTGTAGGGCCAGGGGGAGGGCACAGAGGGTGGGATGGTCTGTGAGCACTGACAGCGAAGAGACATGGACAGGGAAACACCTCCCAGAGGAGAATCTCCAGGCAGCAGGGAAATGAGCAGAAATTATGGAAACCAAACCCGGAATGGTTATGGGAGGGAGAAGAGAGAAAAGTCCCTGTGACCCCCTGCAGTGCAGATCCCTCCTGTGAGCAGCCCCCTGGCCTCCTGTCCCACCCAGCAAAGCCTCTGCCCTCAGGGCCGGGGGCTCCAAGGCATGAAGCAGCTCCTGTGCAGCCAGAGCTCCAGTTCCTCTGCAGAGCACAGGGGCTGAGAGCAGCTGCCCGGCAGTGTTGGTGTCTGGGAGGTGGCTGCACAGCTGGGGAAGGGTGACGCTGTCTGAGTGCCCGGCTGCCTCTGCCCTGGCCTCTCTCACACCCACCCTCACCGCATTTTCCTTCTTGCTCCCCTGCTCTGGGTCCCTGCTGTTGGGATCTTGTTCTTGCTGTCAGGCTCTCTGGGGATGGCAGGTTCAGCTGCAGAGTCACAGCCTGATCTTGTGGGTCCTTTCCTGCAGGTGTGTCCATGGGAACACATGTCCCAGCTTTGCTCTGACCTGTGGGCTATGGGCAATGCAGTCTGTGGGGCTGGGGAATGAGCCGTGTGTGCCCTGGGATAAACGTTGGGTGCTGAGACCTTAGGGAAGGGTGAGACCTGTCATGGTCTGGGGTGGATCCCTCTGCTCTCAGCAGTGACTGGTGGCTTTTCAGGGTAACATGGGAGTGTGATCAGCCCTCATCTCAGAAAGGTGCCAGCCCAGGGCAGCTGGAGAAGGACAGAGGGACAGAGCAGCTGCCCTCACTCTGCACTGACCCACAGGCACCCTCTGGTCTCACAGGACTCACTCTGTTCTCCCTGAGCGCAGCAGAAATGCTGAGGGCTTCTGACACCCAACAACACTCTGCAGTGAATATGGGGGGAGGTGCAAAAAAACGTGGAACTCTTAAACTGCCTTCAACATCTCTGTTCCCTATCACTGGGAAAGCAAGTGCTGACAGCCCTTCTGTGTTAGCAGAACCAGGACAGTCCCCACCGTTCCCGTGGCCCCACTTCTGCAGAGCTGGGCTGACTTATCGACGGCCCATGGGCACAGGCCCTGCTCTTGGTTGCACATTTTCTAGCCCCAAGCAGGGCTGCAGCCACAGTGCTGAAAAAGGTTCTCCTAGAAAAACACAAGAGTGTCTGCGTGTGACAGGGGAGGGTCCATGGGAGTTGATTTGATTTTTGTCAGAGAACTCTGCCCTGGATTCTCATTGTCTTTTTTTTTCTCATGACAGCGCCCCGTGCTCAGGAAAAGCAAATGTCCAACAGCAGCTCCATCACCCAGTTCCTCCTCCTGCCGTTCACAGACACACGGGAGCTGCAGCTCTTGCACTTCTGGCTCTTCCTGGGCATCTACCTGGCTGCCCTCCTGGGCAACGGCCTCATCATCACCACCATAGCCTGGGACCAGCACCTGCACACCCCCATGTACTTCTTCCTGCTCAACCTCGCCCTCCTCGACCTGGGCTGCATCTCCACCACTGTCCCAAAATCCATGTCCAATTCTCTCTGGGACACCAAGACCATCTCATACTTGGGATGTGCTGCACAGCTCTTCTCATTTGTCTTCTTGATAGTGGCAGAGTATTCTATGCTCACCATCATGTCGTACGACCGCTACGTTGCCATCTGCAAACCCCTGCACTACGGGACCCTCCTGGGCAGCAGAGCTTGTGTCCACATGGCAGCAGCTGCCTGGGCCACTGGGTTTCTCAATGCTCTGCTGCACACGGCCAATACATTTTCACTGCCCCTGTGCAAGGGCAATGCCCTGGGCCAGTTTTTCTGTGAAATCCCCCAGATCCTCAAGCTCTCCTGCTCACACTCCTACCTCAGGGAACTTGGGCTTCTTGTGGTTAGTACATTAGTAGTATTTGTGTGTTTTGTGTTCATTGTGGTGTCCTATGTGCAGATCTTGAGGGCCGTGCTGAGGATCCCCTCTGAGCAGGGACGGCACAAAGCTTTTTCCACCTGCCTCCCTCACCTGGCCGTGGTCTCCCTGTTTGTCAGCACTGGTTTGTGTGCCAGCCTGAAGCCCCCCTCCATCTCCTCTCCATCCCTGGACCTGGTGGTGTCTGTTCTGTACTCGGTGGTGCCTCCAGCAGTGAACCCCCTCATCTACAGCATGAGGAACCAGGAGCTCAAGGAGTCTATAAGGAAAATGATGACTGTTTGCTTTTCAAAAGCAGTAATGAAATGACCTCCTGCTTCTGCATGTCACTTGTAATATAATGCATTACTAGTTCAACCTGAGTTCTGTAGCTTTTGTGTTTTTGTTTTTGTTTTTCTCTTTGGTGTTTGCTTTTCTTGGTGTTTGCTTTTGGTTGTATTAATGCTATCCACAAGAAAATTATTCGTCTTCTTATGGCTGTGTCCATATCTACCTGTCTGGTGTGTTCTATAGTCTTTGTGTAAATAAGGAGCTGTACTCTCTGTGTGTATAAATGAAATAAAGGACCCTGCAGTGCCTTGTTTGCCCAGAATCCTCTCTCTGTGATCTCTGGGGCTGCAGGAGCCATGTCTGTGTGCTGAGGGGGAGTGAGAAGGAGCCACCCTGAGCTGGGTCTTCCTCCCACCCTGACCAGCATGAGCCTGCGGACTCACCCCATGGCCCTGGGCACCACAGCCCACTTGCTCTGCAGAGCAGCACTGCCAGGTCAGAGCTGTATGGAGCGTGGGAAGGGGGGCAGGAACGGCTGGCCAGGTCAGCACAGATCAGCTCTCTTGGGAAAGGGCTCTGTGGGGAGACGGGATGTTCCAGGAGAAGAGTGGGTCACTGTATGTGTGCAGGAAAGACACGGAAAATGAAACCCTTTGCTGCAGGTGGCAGCTTGGGGCAGGTGGCCCTGGCACTGTGGCCGCAGGACCTTCCTGAGGATCCCCTAGGCCAAATGTCTCATGCTGTCCTGGGGAGCCAGTCTGGACCTGGGTCTGCAAGCTGCCTGTGCTGCAGACCCACTCACCTTGCCGGCTGGATGAACATTCTCACTGTCCTTCATTCTCACTGGTCCCCACTGCTGTGGGACCAGTTCCAGTTCCAGTGTGGCTGCTCTGCCGGGCTGGGCTGGGGAGAGGGCAGGGGGGTGGCACAATTCAGGAGGGGGTGGGAGCGCTGAACTGGCAAATGCCCCAGAGAAGAAAATACCAGCGAATGGCTGAAGTGTGTGAGTGTGCAGGGCTGGCACACAGCAGTGTCCTCTCCAGCCAGACCTCCTGGGAGAGCCCTGAAGCACCAGCAGAGCAGGGGCTGGTGTGTGCCTATGGTCATGGGACAACCTGGGGAAACTGGCCCAGCACAGTCATCACAGACCAGCCCCTCAAAACCACCATTTCCAGCACTGGCCCTTCACCCCAACTGAGAGAGGTTGTTCATCCCTCGACACAAGGACACTGAATGAGTAAGTCAGAAGTCAATGTTTCCACTGTATGAATGAGATATGAGCATGCATGTCATGTACATAAGATGAACCTGACTCAGTATGAACACCATCAGCTATTCCTGCAGTTTCCATGCAGGCCTGAATGCAGCACTAGGATGTGCTGCCTTGAACTGAGGTCCCCATGTCCATTCCTCATGACATGGGACATGAGGATGGCCATGCCTAAGCATCTGGACATGCTGGATCATGGGGCTGAGGCCTATTGTCTGTGGCTTAACAAAGTCAAGTGCTGGGTCCTACACTTGGGTCACAACAACCCCAGGCAGCGCTAGAGGCTCAGGGAGGAGCGGCTGTAAAGCTGCCTGGTGGAAAGGGATGTGCGGGTGTTGATCGATAGCTGGCTGAATATGAGCCAGAATGTTTCCAGGTGGCCAAAAAGACCAACAGCATCCTGGCTTGTATCAGGAATGGTGTGGCCAGCAGGACTAGAGAAGTGATTGTGCCACTGCTCTCGGTACTGGTGAGGCCGCACCTTGAATCCTGTGTTCAGTTTTGGGCCCCTCATCTCAAGAAGGACATTGAGGTACTAGAGAGAGTGCAGAGGAGGTGACAAAGCTGCTGAGGGGCTGGAGCACAAGTGTGATGAGAAGCGGTTGAGGAAACTGGGGCTGTTCAGCCTGGAGAACAGGAGATTGAGGGGAGATCTTCTCACTGTCCACAACTGCCTGACAAGAGGTTGCAATATGGCGAGTCTTGGTCTCTTCTCCCAAGTAGCAAGTGACAGGACAAGAGGAATTGGCCGCAATTTACACCAGGGGAGGTTTAGATTGGATATTAGGAAAAAAGTATTTCCCGGAAAGGGTTGTCAGGCATTGGAACAGGCTGCCCAGGGCAGTGGGGGAGTCACCACCCCTGGAGGGGTTTAAAGGTGTTTAGACAAGGTTCTCAGGGACATGGTTTAGTGCAAGAGCTGGGCTATGGTTGGACTCAATGATCCCAAGGCTCTCTTCCTATCAGAGTATTCTATGATTCTATGATTCTGCCTCAGATGAGAGTCCACAAAGCCAACTCAGTTACGGATGTCAGGCAGAACCCTGACATTTCTGTGTGTGACTCTGGGAACAAACCCCTCTGACCCAGTGAGATTCACCTCAGTTGCCCTGTGATTCTGGATTGTGTTTTCAAAATGACAGTGCAATCGAGGAGGTCCTGGCATCCGTCAAACCCATCTTCAAGAAAGGCAGGAAGGAGAATGGGGAGAATCACAGGCTGGTCAGCTTGTCTCTGTCCCTGGGAAGGTGATGGGACAAGTCCTCCTGCAGCCATCTGCAGGCACTTGAAGGACAAGAAATGACTTGTGAACCAAAATGGGTGGGGGAAAGACAGGCATGTTGTGCCAGGCCTTGGACATGGTCTCTTGTGGTGTCCTTATAGCCCAATTGATGTTGTTTGGGCTGAAGAAGTGGATGCTTGGTGGGAAGTTCACTGAAACACCAAGCCCAAATATCATCTGCGATGCAGCGTCCTCTGTGCAGTTAGTGTGTCATCCCTCAGGGACCAGCATTTGGGCCGAAACTTCTAAAGATCTTTATTGTCCCTTCTGTGCTGTGATGGAGATGATGGAAAGCTGAGCGGAGACCTTGAAAAACCTCACCTGGTCACCCTGCTTTGGGAAGGAGAGTGAAACAAGAAGATGTTCAGGGCTCTCCTCAAACCTGACTGATTGTATGATTCAATGGATCTTTCCCCTGGACATGTTTTTGAACATGGAATCTCTGAAGAAAAAAAAAAAAAAGCAGAAGAGGAGAAGTAAACGATGTCAAATTAAAAATAAGAGTTACTGCAAAGAAAGTTTCTCCACTCCTGAAAAGGCAGAAGTGACCTCACAGTCCCCTCCAGACCCATTGGCTTCCTACTGGACTATGAGTTCCTGAGACACAAGTGACCACACGCCATCGTACCCTCCTTGTGGTCCAGTGTGTGAGCAGATCAAACTGAGCTACTTTCATCAAATTTAACCGATAGATTTCCTATCAAGGGTTTGAGTGGAGAAACATTCCTCAGAGGACCTGCTGTATTTACTCTGGGGCATTTTACATCTCTGCTTCTGCCTCTGATTTTGTTCTTCTTCCTCTGTTTATTCTGACATGAAAGAGCGCTCCAAGGAAAAGATTCATGGAATCCTACAATAATGCAGGTCGGAATAGACCCCTGAACACCATCTCTGTCCCACTGACTTTTATGGCACCCCAAGGAATAGCTGATGGATTTGTACTCCCTTGGGTTCATCTCACCACATGCACACAGTGGACATGCACATGATGTGTGTGTTTACAACTCATCTGCACAATGAAAACATGGTCTTTTGACCTAGTATTTCATAGAATCAATGAATGTCCCATGTTTTTGAAGATGGAATATCTGCAGAAAAGAAAAAAAAGAAGTGGCAGAAGAGGAAATAGAAATGATGTCAACATAAAAACAACAGTTACTGCAAAGAAAGTTTCTCCACCCAAACATTAAGAGGGAAATACATTTGTTTAATTTGATACAACAAGCATACTATTATCTGGTCAGGCCCTGGTCTATGGGGAGGGGGATGGATGGGTTCGGTATTATTATGTCAGCTGAGTTTCAGAAACTCATAATCCAGGCGGAATCATGTGGCTGTGAAGGGGACAGTGGGGTCAGTTCTGTGTCTGGAGGTGACAGCCCAGCAGCAGGGACATGGCTGGGAAAGAACCTCTGCCCAAGGGCCCACAGGTCTTACCCAGGAAGAGAGACGGGTTGTCATGTCCATCCCACCTGAGAACATGACGGGACATCGACAGGAACATGGTCGTGTCTGTCAGAGAAGCTGAAAGGCCAGTGGCAGTCCTGGGATTTAGAAGATCATGGCGAGGTGACTTCTCTCTGGTCAGGTAAAAGACCACAAGAAGCCTAACTGGTTGGGTTCCCTGCATGAAGGGCAGTTTATGAGATGGTCGAGCTTTTCTTGATAGTGACAAGAAGCAGGAAAGAGAAAAAAGAAGTCTACTTGGAAGGTGAGGACTGGATATGAGGAGGAAGAAATGTGACTGGAAGGGCAGTGCTGTGGGGCAAGAGGTCACCCAGAGGGAGCTGGATCAGCCCATGGTTTATGTTCCAAAGAGAAGCCGGTGAGGGTGCAGACACAGCAGTGAAGGTGCAGAAATGCTGGGGTGAGAGCAGGTGGGGAAGCGAGATGGGTGTCTGCAGCCTGCAGGGAAAGAGGGGCAGGGGTAGCACCGTGCAGAACAGCCTGTGGTGGAGATGGCAAAGGGCGCTGTAAGGCTGGAAGGGACCCACAGAACCCAGGTCTGTGTCCCCTTGGCCAGGGCAGTTGTCTCTGCCACTGAGGCCCAGGAGAAGACATGTTGTCCTCATGGCACTGGCGCCTCGGTGCCTCCTCGCAGCCCCATGGAGAAGCTGGAAGTTGTTGTCCCAGTGTTGTCCTTCCCTGGGCCTTGCACACCCACATCCCACGGTCCCAGGAAGAGCCCTGAGCCGTGTGTGAGGGACAGGATCCCCCTTCCCATTGCCTGCAGGTCAGGGCTTCTCCTTTCTGCTTCAGAAAGAAAACCAAGGGGTTTCTGAGCATCAGAGCTGACGAAAAGACTCAAAGGAGACCTCATGGTGGCTACAGCTTCCTCACAAGGGGAGAAGGAGGGGAAGGCACTGATCTCTTCTCTCTGGTGACCTATGACAATACCCAAGGAAATGGAAGAAAAATGTGTCAATGGAGGTTTAGGTTGGATATTAGGAACATGTTCTTCACCCAGAGGTGCTGGACAATGAACAGGCTCCTCAGGGAGGTGTCACGGCTATTCCTTGGGGTGCCATAAAGGTCAGTGGGACAGAGATGGTGTTCAGGGGTCTCTTCCAACCTGTGTTATTGTAGGATTCCATGAATCTTTTCCTTGGAGAGCTCTTTCATGTCAGAATAGACAGAGGAAGGACAACAAAAGCAGAGGCAGAAGCAGAGATATAAAATGCCCCAGAGTAAACACAGCAGCTCCTCTGAGGAACGTTTCTCCACTCAAACCCTTGATAGGAAATCTATCAGATACATTTGATGAAAGCAGCTTAGTTTGATCTGCTCACACACTGGACCACAAGGAGGGGGATGGTGGGTACGATGTCGTGTGGTCACTGTGTCTCAGGAACTCATAGTACAGTAGGAACCAATGGCTGTGGAGGGGACTGTGAGGTCACTTCTGCCTCTGCAGGGGATTGGCCAACAGCAGGAACATGGCTGGGAAAGGACTGTGAGGTCACACATACGAGATGAGCAATCGGGCCCAATCAGCATGGCTGGATGGAAGGCAGGTCCTGCTTGACCAACCTGATCTCCTTCTGTGACAAGGTGACCGGCTGAGCAGATGAGGGAAAGTCTGTCGTGGAGAGTGAATCCGCCACACAGGCTGTGGGTGTTGTGTCCTTAGACTGCAGTAAAGCCTTTGACACCGTGTCCCACAGCATCCTCTGGAGAAGCTGCAGCTCGTGGCCTGGATGGTGTATGTGCGATGGAGGGCTGGACCAAAAGAATTGTGGTGAACAGACCAAATCCAATTGGCGTCCGATCGCAAGTGGTGTCCCCAGGGCTCAGTATTTGACTCAGTTCTATTTAAGCTTTATCAATGATGTGTATGAGGGGATCGAGTGCAGCCTCATTAATTTTGCAGATGACACCAAGTTGGGTGGGAGTGTTGATCTGCTAGAGGGTGGGAAGGCCATGCTGTCCCATCTGCTGTCCCATCTGGACCCGCTGGATCATTGTGCTGAGGCCAATTGTCTGAGGTTAACAAGGCCAAGTGCCGCGTCCTGCACTTGGGTCACAACAGCCCCAGGCAGCGCTACAGGCTCAGGGAAGAGTGGCTGGAAATTTCCTGGTTGAAAAGAATCTGGGGATGTTGAGTGGCAGTGGCTGAACATGAGCCAGCGTGTGCCCAGGTGGCCAAAAAGGCCACCAACAGTATCCTGGCTTGTATCAGGAATGGTGTGGCCAGCTTGACTAGAGAAGTGATTGTGCCGCTGTACTCTGCAGTAGTGAGGCCCCACTTTGAATTCTGTGTTCAGTTTTGGGTCCCTCTTCATTAGAAGGACATTGAGGCACCAGAGAGACTGCAGAGGAGGCGATGGAGCTGCTGAGGGGCTGGAGCACAAGTGTGATGAAGAGCGGCTGAGGGAACTGGGGCTGTTCAGCCTGGAGAACAGGAGGCTGAAGGGAGACCTTCTCGCTGTCCACAACTGCCTGAAAGGAGGTTGAACATGGAGGGTGTTGGTCTCTTCTCCCAAGTAGCAAGTGATAGGACAGGAGGAAATGGCCCCAAGTTGTGCCAGGGGAGGTTTAGATTGAACATTAGGAAAACAATTCTTCCCGGAAAGGGTTGTCATGTGGTGGAACAGGCTGCCCAGGGCAATGGTGGAGTCACCATCTATGTAGGTGTTTTAAAGGCATTTAGAAGAGGTTCTTAGAAACACGGTTCAGTGCTAGATTTAAATTGTGGTTGGACTCAATGGTCCTGAGGGTCTCTTCCAACTGAAATAATTCTATGATTCTCTATTATCAACTGGAATATTCTTCTATCACATCTTCTAAGTGCTCTTCACATATATGCCTCTTCACCTACAGTCCTGAAACTTATCTAATTAGATGCACAAGTGTTGAATACTAATTGTAAATGATGAAAGTACCATCGCTCTGTCAGTCTGGTCTGATACCTGCCAGTCCCAGGCAAACACCTCAGGTACACGGGGCCTCTCGAGGTTTGCACTGGGTGCTTATAGTGAGACCATGGAGCTCAGCCCAAAAACCTGAGAACTCCCCTCAAAACTTAAATACCAAACCAACAACAACAACAACAAAAAGAACAAAACACCCCACACTCTTTTTTTCATCAGATGAAATAATTAAATATTTCCAATAAAATGTCTGTGGAATTTCTATCCTGCCAAAATATGAATTTTCAGAATGTGTATGGACTGTGGGAGATGAAACACTGGCCTTTCCCTGTGCTTGCAGTGCCAGAACTCTGTCTATCACTACGTGTATTTAATCCCCTGGACATCCAGGAGTTTCCCCCTGTCCTTGCCCAGCTCACCGTGTCTGAACTCATCTCTTCAGAAGCCTGGCTGGACATTTGCACTTTCCATCGCTCCCCAGAGGTTCTTCACCTCTCCCTCTTGGCTCATTCAGAGCCTCTCAGCTCTCACTCTGCTTTGAGCTTCAGGCAGGTAAAGTCTTTCAGCAGTTGCTCTCGTACTCCCTACAGGCAACTCTTCAATTATGGCAATGGACCTCACTGGAAACTACTTAATTTAACCACAGAACTGAGAAACATCATTCAGTTCTATTGTGTTTTCTTTTTTTTTTTTTTTCTCCTTTTTTTTTTCCTCTAATTAAAAATTCCCCGGTGCCTGTTTACATCCAGTTCTCTAAGGAAATATGAAGCAATTCCTGCAAAGAAGCTGTAACAATCAGTGCAAACTTCAGTGCAGAATCTGATGTAAAGAAATGTGCTGGAAATCCCAGGGGCCAATGAACAGAACAGGGAGTTTGGGGAGCTGGTTATAGATTTCCTGCTAACAATCTGAGCAGAGAAACATTCTTCACAGAACTGCTCTGTTTATTTGACACCTTTTAGGTCTCCTTCTCTGCCTGTATTTTTATTTTCTTGTTCCTCCACCTCTTCCTTCTTCCAAAACCTTTCCAAGGGAAAGATTCCTGGAATCACAGAGCAACTCAGGTGTGAACATCATCTTGTCTCACTGTCCTGCTCAGGGCAGGGTGACCCAGGTGAGGTTGTCCAAGGCCTCTGTCCAGCTTTGCACCATCCACTAAGGAGCTGAAGGTTCACTGTGTCACATCATACAGGGGAGAATAGACACGTTCAACAGTGTTGGCCCAAGTGCTGGTCCCTGAGGGATCCCACTGGTAACTGGCTCTGTGGGCACTTTGTACCACTGGTGATATTTGGGCTCTACGAGGGACTATAGATGCTATATAAAATGCTATATAAAAAGATGTGCTCATGCTTTTGTGACACTAGTGTATTGAAAGATTAAAATGTCATGAGTTTGCCTGTTTAAGAGTTGGGGTGTTCAGCTGGAGAAGAGACACTCCTGGGAGACCTTATTGCAGCCTTTCTGGACTGAAAAGGGACCAACAAGAACAATGGGGACAGACTTTTGAGAAGGGGCTGTTGAGATTGGACAAAGGGTGATGGTTTAAACTAGAAGAGGGGAGAATCAAGGAACTGATGGTTTAAACTAGAAGAGGGGAGAATCAAGGAATGAAATGAGGAAGAGATTTTTTACACTGAGGGTGGTAAAACACTGGGAGAGGTGTCGAGGGTTAAGATTGCGGGGTGACAATCAAACCCTGGCAGATGTATTGTTAACCCCCTCTCCCCCCCACTTCCTCTTTTTTGCCCCTCCATCTCCCCCCTTCCCACTCAGCACAGGCGATCGGGAGGAAAAGAGAGAAGAGAGTTGGAAAAATAAAAGATGTTTTACTAATGCTACTAATAAGAATAGAGAAAATAATACAAAATATACAAAACCAAACTTGAAAGTCTCAGCAACTGCAGAGCCGGCACCCAAAGTCCTGGATTAGACTCTGCAACCAACCGGATCTGGATTCAGTCTCTCACTAGGCCTCAGTTCTCAGGGACGATTAGCAAGGTCCTCTCCTAAGGTCGCCATAAGCAGAAGGGAAAAAGGGAAAAAGGGACGAGATCCTCGTGGTCTCCCACTTCTATATGAAGTATTCACGTGAATGGGATGTTATACACAGTTGGTCAGTTTCTTAGTCACTTGTTTCTAGTCGCCCCTCTCGCGAGATGTCCATCCATGCTTATCAATAAGTTTGCATTCCATTGCTAGGTTTACCAAAACATGTGTCTGGTTCTCCAGGAAAATGCAGTTAATATGAAGCTTTAGCTGACAGGCAAAATTCACTGAAAGAGAAACTTGTTTTTAACAAAACCAGGACAACAGGCTTCCCAGAGAGAGGGTGGATGAACCATCCTGGAGACATCCCAGGTCAGGCTGGACGGGGCTCTGAGCAACCTGAGCTGCTGAAGATGTCCCTGATCCCCGAGGGGAGTTGGACCAGACGGGCTGTGAATGTCACTTCCAACTCAAACTACTTTGTGATTCTAGGATTCAGCAGCAGGAAAGCCTGGATGCATGGATGCTGATGACCAGAAAAGGTCTTGTCTGGCTTGTGCGAGCCAGGCTGGCAGCTTCACCCAGCAGCTCTCCCCACCCGAGTGGAGAGCTGACCCACCTGTGTACAACCGACCTGCCCCTTCCCCACAGTGCCCAGAGGATGCTGCCCAGGGCCCCAGATGGACACTTGTGGGGGAGTATTGGGAGCACTGGGAGGTTTACTGGGAACACTGAGGGTTTACTGGGACTTGTTGGAGGTTTACTGGAAACAATGGGGGTTGCTGGGAGCACGGGAGAGGGTAGTGGGGGTTACTACGTACACTAGAAAGATTAGTGGGGGAGTACTGGGAATACTGGGAGGGTTACTGGGAGCATGTGGGGTTCCCTGAGTGTTACTGGGAGTACTAGGTGGTTACTGGGAGCACTGGGAGGGCTACTGGGAACACTGGGGGTTTACTAGGAGTCCTTGCAGGATTACTGGGAACAATGGGGGTTGCTGTGAGAACTGGAGGGGTTAGTGGGGGCCACTGGGTGCTCTGGGGAGGTGTCTGGGAACACTGGGGGTTGCTGGGGAGTTACTGGGAGCACTAGGTGGTTACTGGGAGCACTGGGAAGGTTACTGGGAACAGTAGGTTTATTAGTGGGGGGTTTCTGGGAACACTGGGCGGGTTACTGGGAGCACTGGGCGTTTCCTGGGAGTTTTTGCAGGATTACTGGGAACATTGGGGGTTGCTGGGGCTTTACTGGGAGGGTTGTTGGGAGTGTAACTGGGAACATTAGAAGGAGTAGTGCGGGGTTATTGGGAACATTGTGGGGGTTACTGGGAACATTCCAGTTGGTGGGGGTTTACTGGGAGCACTAGGTGGTTGCTGGGAGCACTGGGAGGGTTATTGGGAGAACTGAGGGTTTATTGGGAATTTTTGGAGGATTACTGGGAACAATGGGGGTTGCTGGGAGCACTGGAGGGGTTAGTGTGGGGTTACTGGGAGCACTGGGAGGGGTTACTGGGAACAGTGGGGGTTGCTGAGGGCTCACATGAAAGCACTAGGTGGTTACTGGGATCACTGGGAGGGCTAGCGGGGGGTTACTGGGGGCAATGAGGGGGTTGCTGGGGCTCACTGCGAGCACTGGGGGGGTTGCTGGGAGCACTGGGAGGTTTAGTGAGAGCACTGGGAGGTTTACTGGGAGGATTACTGGAAACAGTAGGAGGGTTAGTGGGGGGTTAATGGGAACACAACATGGTTCCTGAGAGCACTGTGGGGGCCTGCTGGGAGCACAAGGACTGTTAGTGGGAGCACTGGGGGTTAACTGAGAGTTATTGGAGGATTACTGGGAACAATGGGGGCTGCTGGGAGCACTGGAAAGGTTAGTTGGGGGCTACTGGGAGCACTGGAGGGGTTAGAAGGAGGGTTACTGGGAGCACTGGAGATTTACTGGGAGCACTGGAGGGTTTAGTGGGGGTTACTGGGGGCACTGGAGGGGTCAGTGGGAGGGTTACTGGGAGCACTGGAGGGGTTAGTGGGAGGGTTACTGGGAGCACTGGGAGCATTGGGGTTATACTGCTGTGGGGTCCATCACAACCCACCAGCTCAGGGTGAGGACGTTGCCGAGGCCTCTCCAGCAGCTGAGAGCGGCCTCAATCACAGGCCCTGCTTGTCGTGGGGTTTGAACTGCCCTGATGTTTCTGGAAGGACGACTCAGTCAGACACAGTCCAGGAGGTTCAGCAAGTGCATCCATGGGAACTGCCTGATGCGAAGGGTGGAGGAGCCGACCAGGAGAGGAGCTGCTGGACCTCATCCTCACTAACAAGGAGGGGCTGGTTGAGGCGGTAAAGGTTGAGGGCTGCCTTGGCTGCAGCGACCAGGAGATGGTGGAGTTCAGGATCCCGTGTGGCAGGAGCAGGATAGCAAGCAGAATTGAACCCTGGATTTCAGCAGGGCAAACTTGGCCTTTTCAGGCAATTGCTGGGGGACATCCCGTGGGCAAGGCTGCTTGAAGGTAAATCCATAAATCCATGGGTCCGGATGGGATGCACCCACTGGTGCTGAGGGAGCTGGCTGAGGTCATTGCTGGGCCAATCTCCATCATCTTTGCTAAGTTGTGGCAAACGGGAGAGGTGCCTGAGGACTGGAGGAAAGCAAATGTCACTGCAGTCTTCAAAAAGGGCAGGAAGGAGGACCCGGGGAACTCTAGACTGGTCAGCCTCACCTCCATCCCTGGGAAACTGGTGGAACGACTTCTCCTTGGTGCCGTCTCAAGGCATATCAGGGATAAGAGGGTCATTAGGAGTAGTCAACATGGCTTCACTAAGGGGAAGTCATGCTTGACCAACCTCATTGACTGTTATGAAGACATAACGAGGTGGATACATGATGACAAAACAGTGGATGTGGTCTACCTTGACTTCAGTAAAGCCTTGGACACAGTCTCCCACAGCATTCTCACAGCTAAACTAGGGGAGCGTGGTCTGGATGAGCGGGTAGTGAGGTGATTGTGAACTGGCTGAAAGGAAGAAGCCAGAGAGTCGTGGTCAATGGGCCAGAGTCCAGTTGGGGCCTGTATCCAGTGCAGAGCCTCAGGGGGCAGTGCTGGGGCCAGTACAATTCACTAAATTCATCAGTGACGTGGATGAGGGAATAGAGTGACTGTCAGCAAGTCTGCTGAAGACACCAAGCTGGGAGGAGTGGGTGACACTGGAAGCTGTGCTGCCATCAGAGACCTGGACAGGCTGGAGAGTTGGGCGGGGAAAATGTAATGAAATAGAACAAGGGCAAGTGTAGAGTATTACAACTGGGCAAGAAGAACCCCAGGTTCCAGTGTAAGTTGGGGAAGGACCTGTTGGAGAGCAGTGTAGGGAAAGGGACGTTGGGGTCCTGGGCACAGCAGGATGACCATGAGCCAGCACTGGGCCCTTGTGGCCAGGAAGCCAATGGGACCTGGGGGGCGGTTAGAAGGGGTTGGTCAGTACCTCAGAGAGGTTCTCCTGCCCCTCTGCTCTGCCCTGGGGAGACCACACCTGGAATATTCTCATACCACTTTATTTTTTACTAGCAAGAATACAATGCTGGCAAGAAGTGTCTCTGTAGAGCAGACACTACTAACTTTACTGATTACTTCAGGTTGTCTCAAAGGATGTGCCCCTGGAGCCTGAGGGACACCTGGAGGAGCCCGGAGGGGACAGAGAAAGGGACATCATGGGCTGCTCCTGTGCTGCTGAGCTGGGCTGGGCTCCTGGGACACAGGGAGCTCATGGCAGCGGCAGCGCTGCAGAGAGACAGCTCTGCCCAGGAGCAGCTCCTCTGCACACGCAGCAGGGCTGAGGGCTCTGCCTGCAGCACCGAAGGCACAGGAGCCAGGCACAGAGAGGGAAACGCAGTCTAGGCTGGGAGGATGCTGAGAGTTCACTGGAAATGAAATCCTCTCAGATATGAAGCCTGTGGCTACAGGGCATTGCATCTGCAAATCATGGTAGGATCTCAGAAAGCTGTCCCATTGCAGAGCCTGCGAGAGATGTAAGTACAGCTCTCAGAGGTTCTCTGATCAGAGGGGAGGATGTGCTGCAGAGCACGGGTTGCCTTCTGCACTGTCAGAGTGACAAGTCTTGAATGCTGCGTTCTCCCCAGGGTGGCTGTGGGTGTAAATGTCAATGTGCAGGCAGGGGTGCCCAGGGCTGTCCTGCAGGGCAGGGCCCCTGCACCCCAGGGCTGTGCTGGGCAGGGACTCTGCCGCCTGCCAGGGTCAGCGCTCAGCCTGCCCGGGAGATCCCAGCAGCACTGAGGGGAGAAGATGTGGGGGAAGGAGCGGCCCCCGGCAGGGCAGGGTCCTTCTGCTGCTGGGTTCTCCGTGGGTCGGGGCTGCTCACAGCTCCAGCTCATTCCAGAATATTAACAAGAGGAGGTTTCAAGGAGAAGAAGACAAAGAGTACTACAAAGATAAGGAACCTCCCTGAGTCTGTGTTTTCAGTCTCTTACTCTGGGGAATGGATGGTGATTAAGGCGGTTTTTAATTTTAAACAAATACTTGAGACACATGAACTGCAATAGGTCTTCAAGAGAATCCTGGCATGCCTTGCCTCTCCTCTGCCTATGCAGAACCAGCATCACCTTTGCTGGACACCTTACACTAAATCTGTAATCTGTTTTCCAGCCTGCAGACAGGAAGATGCCCCCAGGCAGTGCCCTGTGAACAGGTAGGATCTGTAGGGCCAGGGGGAGGGCACAGAGGGTGGGATGGTCTGTGAGCACTGACAGGGAACAGACATGGACAGGGAAACACCTCCCAGGGGAGAATCTCCAGGCAGCAGGGAAATGATCAGAAAGGAGAGGAAACCGAACCCGGAATGGTTATGGGAGGGAGAAGAGAGAAAAGTCCCTGTGACCCCCTGCAGTGCAGATCCCTCCTGTGAGCAGCCCCCTGGCCTCCTGTCCCACCCAGCAAAGCCTCTGCCCTCAGGGCCGGGGGCTCCAAGGCATGAAGCAGCTCCTGTGCAGCCAGAGCTCCTGTTCCTCTGCAGAGCACAGGGGCTGAGAGCAGCTGCCCGGCAGTGTTGGTGTCTGGGAGGTGGCTGCACAGCTGGGGAAGGGTGACGCTGTCTGAGTGCCCGGCTGCCTCTGCCCTGGCCTCTCTCACACCCACCCTCACCGCATTGTCCTTCTTGCTCCCCTGCTCTGGGTCACTGCTCTTGGGATCTTGTTCTTGCTGTCAGGCTCTCTGGGGATGGCAGGTTCAGCTGCAGAGTCACAGCCTGATCTTGTGGGTCCTTTCCTGCAGGTGTGTCCATGGGCACACGTGTCCCAGCTTTGCTCTGACCTGTGGGCTGTGGGCAATGCAGTCTGTGGGGCTGGGGAATGAGCCGTGTGTGTCCTATGCTAAACGTTGGGTGCTGAGACTTTAGGAAAGGGTGAGACTTGTCATGGCCAGACTTGGATCCCTCTGCTCTTACCATTGCCTGGTGGCTTTTCAGGGTAACATGGGAGTGTGATCAGCCCCCATCTCAGAAAGATGCCAGCCCAGGGCAGCTGGCGCAAGAGAGAGGGACAGAGCAGCTGCCCTCACTCTGCACTGACCCACAGGCACCCTCTGGTCTCGCAGGACTCGCTCTGTTCTCCCTGAGTGCAGCAGAAATGCTGAGGGTTTCTGACACCCAACAACACTCCCCAGGGTGGGAGGGGAGAAGGAGCTGTAGAAACCCCAAACCTCTCCAACTCAGTTTCTCAGGCCTGGGGGTACAGATGCTGACAGTCCCTTTTACACCAGGAGCGGTTCCAGCTGACAAAGCTGAACCCCAGGACTGGCCCCTGCCCACCCGATCACACAGGGTCAGGCTGACTCCTCAGGAGCCCCAGGGCAGAGACCCTGCTCTTCATTGCACACTCATCAAGCACCGACGAGGGCTCCAGCCAGGACGTTCTCCTGGAAAAAGAAAAATGTCTCTTTGTGTGACGGGGTGGGAGGGTCTGTGGGAAATGGTTTTGATTATTTCCAAGGAAATCTCATCAAACCTTCACTATCTTTTCCTCCTATGACAGGTCCTCATGCCCACAGGCAGCAAATGTCCAACAGCAGCTCCATCACCCAGTTCCTCCTCCTGCCGTTCACAGACACACGGGAGCTGCAGCTCTTGCACTTCTGGCTCTTCCTGGGCATCTACCTGGCTGCCCTCCTGGGAAACGGCCTCATCATCACCACCATAGCCTGGGACCAGCACCTGCACACCCCCCATGTACTTCTTCCTGCTCAACCTCGCCCTCCTCGACCTGGGCTGCATCTCCACCACTGTGCCCAAATCCATGGCCAACTCCCTCTGGGACACCAGGGCCATCTCATACTCAGGATGTGCTGCTCAGCTCTTTTCATTTGCTTTCTTGATCAGAGCAGAGTATTGTCTCCTCACCGTCATGTCCTACGACCGCTACGTTGCCATCTCCAAACCCCTGCACTACGGGACCCTCCTGGGCAGCAGAGCTTGTGTCCACATGGCAGCAGCTGCCTGGGCCACTGGGTTTCTCAGCGCTCTGCTGCACACAGCCAATACATTTTCACTGCCCCTGTGCAAGGGCAATGCCCTGGGACAGTTCTTCTGTGAAATCCCCCAGATCCTCAAGCTCTCCTGCTCAGACACTTACCTCAGGGAACTCGGGTTGCTTGTGGTTGGTGTATTAGTAACGTTTGGCTGTTTTGTGTTCATCGTGGTGTCCTATGTGCAGATCTTGAGGGCCGTGCTGAGGATCCCCTCTGAGCAGGGACGGCACAAAGCCTTTTCCACCTGCCTCCCTCACCTGGCCGTGGTCTCTCTGTTCATCAGCACCGCCATGTTTGCCTACCTGAAGCCCCCCTCTATATCCTCCCCATCCCTGGACCTGGTCGTGTCTGTTCTGTACTCAGTGGTGCCTCCAGCAGTGAACCCCCTCATCTACAGCATGAGGAACCAGGAGCTCAAGGAGTCCATTAGGAAAGTGACTTCATGGGTGTTTGTCAATATTGATCAGCTTTCCATCACTGTCCACAAATGATGTCTATTTGTATCCCAATGCAGACCTGTACCTTGTTTTATCCCTTTTACTTTGTTAGCATTACCCATATTGTTATTTATGGTTTTTATGTTTGTACCTAATTGTTTGTGTTTAGCGCTCTATCCTGAAAAATGTACCCATTATTACTATTTTTAAAATACCTGAAACCTGTATAAATATTTTCCTAACACTGTGTCAGAGCTTGGTCTCCCATAGCATCTCCGTAATAAAATGACATCTTCTCTGTGCAGTTCCTCAATATTTGGTTGTTCTTTTAAAGCTGATCTCAACAACAGGCCCAGGAATTTCACCCAAAAGGGCCTGAGGTCAAAGCTCATTGTCACGTTGGTAGCTGATAGACAACTGAGTTGTGGTTTAAGACACAACCGTTGTTGTCTGTTGACAGTGAAGAAGGGGAGTGGTCATGAGATACAGTCAGACTGGGCTGTCCCAGAGCATGATGGGGCAGAGGACAATCCTCCAGGAGAGGAATCTGGAGCTGCCTGGAGAGCCCATGAGATACACAGGGACGGTGTGTGCCTGAGGTGGGCAGTGACTGGAGCCCACAGAATGAGACATGGCCCAAGGTGGAGTCAACCCATGGGAAAGCACTAAATCCAGGTATCTGCAGGGAAACAAAGATGGAAACAGCCCACCCCACACAGACCCGTTCCAACAGTGTCACAGTGTCACAGTATGTTTGGGATTGGAAGGGACCTCAAAAGACGATCCAGTCCAATCCCCCTGCTGGAGCAGGAACACCCAGGTGAGGTCGCACAGGAACATGTCCAGGTGGGTTGGAATGTCTCCAGAGAAGGAGACTCCACAACCTCCCTGGGCAGCCTGTTCAGTCTCCATCACCCTCACTGAGAAGAAGTTTCTTCTCAAATTTAAGTGGAATCTCTTGTGTTCCAGCTTGATCCCATTACCCCTTGTCCTATCATTGTTTGCCACCCAGAAGAGCCTGGCTCTGTCCTCGTGGCACTCACCCTTCATATATTTATAAGCATTAATAAAGTCACCCCTCAGTCTCCTCCAAACCAAAGAGACCCAGCTCCCTCAGCCTTTCTTCATAAGGGAGATGCTCCACTCCCTTAATCATCTTTGTTGCCCTACACTGGACCCTCTCCAGTAGTTCCCTGTCCTGCTGGAACTGAGGGGCCTAGAACTGGACACAATATTCCAGATGTGGTCTCACCAGGGCGGAGTAGAGGGGAAGGAGAACCTCTCTCGATCTACTAACCACCCCCCTTCTAATACACCCCAGGATGCCATTGGCCTTCCTGGCCACAAGGGCACAGTGCTGGCTCATGGTCACCCTACTGTCCCCAGGACCCCCAGGTCCCTTTCCCCTACGCTGCTCTCTAATATGTAATTTCCCAACCTATACTGGAACCTGGGGTTGTTCCTGCCCAGATGCAGGACTCTACACTTTCCCTTGTAAAATTTCATCAGGTTATTCCTTGCCCAACTCTTCAGCCTGTCCAGGTCCTGCTGGATGGCAGCACCTTCACAGTCACCACACCAGCAGCAGCACTTTTACACAACCATGAGCAACAGTACTGACCGTGCCCTGTTCCTCCTCTCAGACTGAGCTGCTGTGAAGGTTGCATGAGTTGTCTGCACATCCCGGGTAGAACTTACCTGCAATTTCACACACCCCTGTGGTCCCTCCTGTGTGGACCTGGGGTTTGGGTCAACCCAGACTCAGAGATATTGCCGACTTGGCCATTCCAGCCCCAGGTCTCTTCATATCCTGGTGTCTCTTCCTTGCTAGCCTCACTTAGACCTGACCAAGAAAGCTTGTGCATACATTTACACCCAAACACACACACAACGGTGAACCCACTCACACAGTAAATAGCCAGGAACAGAGTTTAAGAAATATTGTAGTTTAACCCTGGTCATCAACTCAGCACCACACTGTTGCTGTGGCAGGATGAGGGGAAGATCTTAAAAGTAAAAGAAAACTCGAGGGTTGAGATAAAGACAGTTTAATAGGCAAAGCAAAAGCTGTGTGTGCAATCAAAGAAAAAGAAGGAATCTGTCCCCTGCTTTGCATTGGCAGGTGGGTGTTCAGCCATCTCCAGAAAATCAGGGCTCCATCACACAGAGCAGTTACTTGGGAAGACAAACGCCATCACTCTGAGTGTTCCCCCCTCACTTTCTCTCCCAGACTTTGTTGCTGAGCATGACTTCATGTGGTACAGAAGATCCCTTCGGTCAGCTGGGGTCAGCTGTCCCAGCTGTGTCTCCTCTCCATTTCTTGGGCCCCCCCAGCCTACTCTCACTTCTCAGCGTGAGAAGCAGAAAAGGGTTTGACTCTGTGCAAGCACCGCTCAGCAGTGACTGAAACATGGGAGTGTGATCAACACTGTTTCCATCACAGATTTAAAACACAGCGCCATAAAGTTGCTATGAAGATAATTAACTCTATCCCAGCTGAAACCAGTCTAATAAGCAGGACAGACCATGGTGATCAGGCAGGGGGGTTGGCCAGAGCAGCACTGACCAGCCACCTCCCCTCGGGCAGCTGGTCACTTGGATCCCTCTCTTCCCTGCTCTTCCACAAGCTGCTTCTTCCACGATCCACCTTGATCCCTCCCTTTCTCTGCCCCAGTCTCCTCACCAATTCATAACCGTCATCAGTTACTTTTTCCCCAATGGGCTCAGGTTTTCTCCACTTGCACTCAAATTTGATAGTTTAGATTCCATTGCCTTGGTCCTCTGGTCCCTTCTCACATCCCTCACTTTCTCATGCACGTCCCACATTTTCTCATGGCACGTACAGGTGGTTTCACCCAGGGCAGGGCCTCATCAGGGGCACAGTCATTTATCTGCAGCCTTCCCATCTGGCATCCTTGATGACTTCATGATACCTGCCTACCTCTGGCCAATCACATTGCTGTCATGAGGTGACCTCACAAGTAATAATGCATCCATGTTTTCTTGGCCTACATCTACCCCATGTATCTGCAATAGAAGTGGCATCACAACCCACCTCCAGATGTGTCATCTTCCCCTTCTCCTGCATCTCCCATCTCCCAGGCTCTCAGCACTGCTGGGTGTGTTTTCCAGCATCCAGGTGACATCACTAGGCCTGACTCACCACGTGCCCAGTTGGGTTGTTTCCAAAGATGTGACTTCAAAATCTACCTCCCTCCCATGACGCCTCACCTTGCATCATCCTCTTCTGGCACCAGGGGTCACCTCACACCAACCTCCAGACACTGCCCCTGCACCTGCCTCTACTTTTCCCACCCAGCACTGTCGTTTCTGCTGGGCAGGCAGCACCGTGCTCCCCATGGGGACTGCAGAGCCCTGGTGGGACAGCTCAGTGGTGGGAGAGCAGCCAGGGGTGGTCAGGGCTCCTCGGGAAGGCAGGTGGTGGATGAGGAGCTGGAGATGAGCTCTGTGCAGAGGGGAGCCTGGTGTGCACAGAGCCTTGCCTTGGAGGAAGCTTCATGGTCACAGGTCCTCGAGTACATGGCAAGTTGGACCATGGCTTGGTCTGCTGGGATGGCAGCAGCACTGGGCACAAGCAACCCAGGAGGCTCCTGCAGGTGTGGAACACAGCATTTTGAGATAAACATGGACGAGCTGACTAGGGCTGGTCTCCTACTGACAGACAAGGTGGATCAGGCCGGGGATCTGAAGGATGAGAGCGGCCATGGCTGCAGGGACCATGAGATGGTGGAGAAGCAGGACAACTGCAGAACAAGAGTGCAGTCCTGCAGGAGAGCTGATTTCATTACTGGAGGATCTGCTTTGGCTGTCCTGGAGAACAAACAGGCTGTGAGTCCCTGTTCAGGGGTGATGTCCTCAGAGCCGAGGAAGAAACCAACCTGATGGCCAGGGAGTCCAGCAGGGCCTGGCAAGAGGTCATGGATGAACAGGGACCCCCTGACTTCAGAGATCAAACAGCAGAAGGACGTGCAGGGAGGCTGGAGGGGAACAGGCTGCCCAGGGACAGACAGACAGACAGACACCTGGCCTGGGGGTGCAGGGGTGGAGCCAGCAAAGCCAACGCTGAGCAGTGGCTGAAATGGCCGTGCAAGGGGAGGGCACCCAGGAGGGCTTCTCCAAAGATATGGTCAGCACAAGGAAGGCGGCTGAGGGCACCCTGGTCCCAGTGGCCAGTGGGGCAGGGGACGGATGACAAAGACAGTATAAATCCAGCAATTTCTCTGAAGAAAGATTCTTCCTTTGAGAGTGCTGGTAGGAAATATAACTGGACACACATACATTTTACTATATATTTACCAACACATAAATATAATTTTTTCCTTACGATCACATAGAAAGACAGACAACACAGGTCTGTTGAGATCACTGTCAACATGGCCATCTAAAAAGAGAACAGCTCAATTAACCTTTTTATCCCTCTTTCCTCCATCAGTCAAGAGTGGCCAACAGCTTCCAGCATGACTCACTGTGTGCCCAGGGTTAAAAGTGGCACTGACAGCCCATGGCAGTGCATTCTTTGGTGCCTTCGACTCTGAAAGCCACAAGGATTATCTTTCTTAATGTTGTAGGGTTTGGCAGGATAGAAATCTAGAGAACATTTCTTAAAAATGTACGGAAAAAGAAACCAATTGAAAGATATAGAGTGAAGGAAATGTGTTCTTGCAACTTTAAACATCAAACGTTGTTGGTGTTGTAATTCTCCTTTCTTTGTTTTGAATACTTTCAATATCAGTGTTTTCCCATTAGATCAAAATGAGACTTTTCAGGATGTGCATTAAGAACAAGAGGAGAACTACTGATCCTGCACTAGATTTGCCTTCTCAGCACTCTCTCTGTTATCTGTGCATCTCATCTCCCTCATCCTCCAGGTATTTCCTCCTGCCCTGACTAAACTGACCATGTCTGCAGTCCCATTTCCAGCAGCTGATCTGCACACAAGCACTTGCGATTGCTCTCTGGATTTCCCTTCCTCTTACTCTTTGATCACTCACACACTTGTCAACAATCCAGTTGCTGCTTTCAGCTTCAAGGAGTTAAAAGCTTCCTTGTCTTTCAGTAGTCTGTCTAATTCTGTCTTTAGCCAACTCTTTTATTGTGTTTATTTTATACTTTCCTTTCTGTCTAAAACATTTCTTGCATGGTTCTGCCTTGGAGAAGATGAACCTCAGTGGTGGCAGCTTGTCCTTGGTGTATAGTTGAGAAGCCTGTTTTCTTTTAATCATGACTCTTATCAGTTGTATTTTGTTTGTTCAAGGGTAAAGCAAAGTCCCTCTTTGCTGTGAGCACTTGAGTCTGCAAGGAGAGCAGGTGGGAGCTGGTGCAAAGGAGCTGGCACATCCAGCTGCAGATGCAGTGAAGTCTGGTGTGAGGAAAAGGGATGCAAGGCCCAGGGGCCAATGAGAGAAACGATGGGGTTGGGGAGGTGAGGAGCAAGGTTGTCCACATGGTGTGAGACCTCAAGGGACAGCTTCTCCAGCCAGTCCAGACCTCCTTAGGAGAGACCCTGGATCAACACCAGATAATGCTGCAATCACACCTTCTCCAAACTGAAAAGGATTAAAATACACCCTTTACAATAGAAAGACGTTTTTATCAGAAGCTTTTTGAAATCTTTCTCCATAATTACACAAAGAAAACTCTCTAATTAACTAAACAAGATTGGAAGGACATTACAAGAAGAGACATGGTTTCTTAGAGCTTTCTTCAGTGTAATGAGCCCCATGGTGCATTTGGTGCTGAGTCCTTGAATATTGCTCAGGTGCTGAGAGGAGATTGCACAAACCTTTCCAGAAGTCAAAGCCAGAAGGAAAAAGTACTAAGTTCCTTGAAGAATTAATGAGTTCCACTGAGGGCAAGTACCAGCAGAACGTCCCCTGGGACTCGCTAGAGCAGAGAATTGGAGGCCATGATGGCAGATAAACAAAGGGAAATGTGCAGGCAGCTGAGGTGCTGGGAAAACCCTGGTTTAGTTGGATGCAGCAGAGAGGCCAAGGCCTGAACCCCAGCCCCTGGGAAGGCAGATCCTGTCCCTCACACATTGCTCAGGGCTCTTCCTGGGGCACAGGATGTGGGCTGTGTGGTGTGAGTGAAGGACAAAGGGGTGACAGTTCCCAGCCTGCCTGGGGGTGTGCAGGAGGCCATGAGATGCCCCAGTGCCTGAGGACAACATGTCTCCTCACAGGCCTTGGTGGCAGAGGCAATGGCCATAGCCAAGGGGACAGACTTGGGTTCTCTTGGTGACATGCAGCCTTGCCAGTGCCCTTTGCCATCTCCACCACAGGTTGTCCTACACTGTCCCTCAGCTGCTGCTGTTTCCCTGCAGGCTGTAGACACCCATCTCGCTTCCTCCCCTTGCTCTCACCCTGGTATTTCCATACATTGACTGATGTGTCTCCACTCTCATGCTGTTCCTGGAAACACAAGTACATGGACTGATCTCCTGCTCCTTCTGGATGATTTCTCGTACCACAGCACTGCCCTTTGAGTGACATTTCTTCCTCCTCATGTCCAGTCTCCACCTTCTAATCTAGAACTGTGTGGCAGTGTTTCTCTGCTCTGCTGTAGAAAGGAGGACCCTGAAAACTACTGACCTGTCAGCCTCTTACCTGTGCCTGCGAGATCATGGCTCAGATCCTCCTAGAAGGTGTGCTGAGGCACAAGGAGGACAGGAGGTGATTTGAGACAGCCAGCACGGCTCCACCAAGGGCAAGTCCTGCCTGAGTAACCGAGTGGCCTTCTACAATGGAGTAACTACATCAGTGGACAAAGGAAGGGCTATGGATGTCATCTATCTGGACTTCTGTAAAGCCTTTGACATGGTCTCTCACAACATCCTTCTCTTTAATTTGGAGAGGTATGGATTTGATGGCTGGACTGTTCTGTGGGTGAGGAACTGGCTCAATGGTCGCACCCAGAGAGTGGTGGTCAATGGCACAATGTCTGGATGGCCACTGGTGACAAGTGATGTCCCTCAGGGGTCCACACTGGGATCAGTACTGTTTAATATCTTCATCAATGACATAGTGGGATCAAGTGCAGCCTCAGCAAGTTTGTGGATGTCACCAAACTGAGCAGTGTTCCTGATATGCCTGAGGGACAGATGCCATCAAGAAGGGCCAGGATAAGAACGAGAAGTGGACCCATGTGAATCCCAGGAAAGACATGAATGTGTTGGAGAGGGGCCAGAACAGGGTGACCGAGATGATCAGAGGGCTGGAACAGCTCTGCTGGGAGGACAGGCTGGGAGAGTTGGTGCAGTTCAGCCTGGAGAAGAGAAGGCTCCAGGAGGACCTTATTGCCGCCTTTGTGTACTTTAAAGAAGACAATAAGAATGATGGGGACAGACTTCTGAGCAGGAAATGTTGTGATAGGACAAGGGGTCATGGTTTTGAACTAGAAGGGGAGAGTTAAAGGCCAGACATGAGGAAGACATTTTTTACAATGGGGAAGATGAAATAACAGCACCAATTGCCCAGAGAGCGGGTGGATGCCCCATCCCTGGAGACATCCCAGGCCAGGCTGGATGGGACTCTGAGCAACCTGAGCTGGCTGAACATGTCCCTGCTCATAGCACGGGGTTGGACTAGATGGCCTTTCAAGCTCCATTGCAACACTCTCTATGGTTCTATGATTCCTTCCTCCAAGGAAAGCTCCACCACCTGGGAAATGACCCTTCAAGCATAGAATCATAGGATCATAGAATCATAGAATCATTTGAGTTGGAAGAGACCATTAAGATCATGGAGTCCAACCATAACCTAACTCTAGAACTAAACCATGTCCCCAAGAGCTTCATCTATACATCTTTTAGACACCTCCAGGAGTGGTGACTCAATCACTTCCCTGGGCAGCCTGTTCCACTGCTTCACAAACTTTTCCATGAAGAAATGTTTCCTAATATCAATTCTGCACATTTTCTGGCACAAGCTGAGGCCGTTTCCTCTCATCCTATCAGTTGCTACTCAGGAGAAGAGCAACACCCTCCATGCTACAACCTCTTTTCAGACAGTTGTAGAGAGTGAGAAGGTCTCCCCTCAGTCTCCTTTTCTCCAGGCTAAACACCCCCTTGTCCCTCAGCTGCTCCTTAGAAGTCTTGTGCTCCAGACCCTCAACAGCCTTGTCCCCCTCCTCTGCACTCACTTCAGCACCTCAAGGTCTTTGCAATAGTGAGGAGTCCAAAACTGAACCAAGGGTTTGAGTTGTGGCCTCACAAGCATCAAGTACAAGGGGACGATAACTGCCCTGTTTCTGTCCACTACTCTATTCTTGATACAAGCCAGAAGGCCATTGGCCTTTTTGGCCACCTGGGCACACACTGTCTCATGTTCAGCTTCTATCAATCAACACCCCCAGATTTTACATCTCTGCTTTTACCTCTTTGTTTTCTTCTTCCTCTGTCTATTCTGATGTGAAAGAGCTCTCCATGGAAAAGATTAATGGAATCCTACAATAACGCAGGTTGGAAGAGACCCCTGAACACCATCTCTGTCCCACTGACCTTTATGGCAGCACAAGGAATAGCTGATGGCATTGGTGCTCCCTTGGGTTCATCTCACCACATGCACACAATGGACGTGCACATGATGTGTATGTTTACAACTCATCTGCACAATGAAAACATGGACTTTTGACCTAGTGTTTCACAGAATCATAGAATGTCCTGAGTTGGAAGGACCCACAAGGATCATGGAGTCCAACTCCTGTCCCTGCACAGGACACCCCACAGGTCACCCCGTGTGTCTGAGGATGTTGTCCAGTCTTTTCTTAAACACTGTCGGGTTGGGGCTGTGACACCTCCCTGAGGAGCCTGTTCAGTGTCCAGCACTTCTGGGTGAAGAACCTTTTCCTCATGTGCAGCAGACCCTCCCCTGGCACATCTTCTGCCATTCACTCGGGTTCTCTCATTGGTCACCAGTGAGAAGAGATCAATATCTTCCCCTCCTTCTCCCCTTGTGAGGAAGCTGTAGCCACCACGAGGTCTCCTTTGAGTCTTTTCTTCAGCTCTGATGCTCAGAAACCCCTTGGTTTTCTTTCTGGAGCAGAAAGGAGAAGCCATGACCTACAGGTAATGGGAAGGGGAATCCTGTCCCTCACACACGGCTCAGGGCTCTTCCTGGGACCGTGGGATGTGGGTGTGCAAGGCCCAGGGAAGGACAACACTGGTACGACAACTTCCAGCTCTCCCATGGGGCTGCAAGGAGGCACCAAGGCCCCAGTGCCATGAGGACAACTTGTCCTCTCCTAGGCCTTGCACCAACACAAGGGATGAGAAGGACGGTGTGGGAGTGGAATCAGAACACCTCTGGAAGAACAAACGCTGCTGCTCCCTGGCAGTGCTGCCATGATGGACTCTTTTCCCCTCCTCCCATGGACACAGAAACTGTCCCTGCAGGGGACAGGCCTTGCAGGAAGGATATGGTGAAGAACAAGTCACTAAAGGGGCCTTTATTTTGCGTAAAGACAAGGAGAACACGGCTCCTCATTTACACAGCCAGTGGTTATAACAGAAAAGCAGACAGAGAATTCAGAAATGGGATGACAACATTATCACAAGAAAAAAAGTACCAACAACAACAGAAAATCCAGACGACAGGCTGGGCCTGTAATTAGTTACTCTAAAACTCCTATGTAGAAGCAGATGGGCAGTTTATTGCTTCAGAAATCACTAAGACATGAGTTTCCAGAGGGCATCCTTGAGCTCCTGGTTCCTCATGCTGTAGATGAGGGGGTTCACTGCTGGAGGCACCACCGAGTACAGAACAGACACCACCAGGTCCAGCCATGGGGAGGAAATGGAGGGGGGTTTCAGGTTGGCAAACATGCCAGTGCTGACAAACAGGGAGACCACGGCCAGGTGAGGGAGGCAGGTGGAAAAGGCTTTGTGCCGTCCCTGCTCAGAGGGGATCCTCAGCACGGCCCTCAAGATCTGCACATAGGACACCACAATGAACACAAAACACCCAAATCCTAAACCGACATTAACCACAAGAAGCCCAAGTTCCCTGAGGTAGGAGTGTGAGCAGGAGAGCTTGAGGATCTGGGGGATTTCACAGAAGAACTGGCCCAGGGCATTGCCCTTGCACAGGGGCAGTGAAAATGTATTGGCCGTGTGCAGCAGAGCAGTGAGAAACCCAGTGGCCCAGGCAGCTGCTGCCATGTGGACACAAGCTCTGCTGCCCAGGAGGGTCCCGTAATGCAGGGGTCTGCAGATGGCAACGTAGCGGTCGTATGACATGACTGTGAGCATACAATATTCTGCTACTATCAAGAATGCAAATGAAAAGAGCTGTGCAGCACATCCTGAGTATGATATGGCCCTGGTATCCCACAGAGAGTTGGCCATGGACTTGGGGACAATGGTGGAGATGGAGCCCAGGTCGAGGAGGGCGAGGTTGAGCAGGAAGAAGTACATGGGGGTGTGGAGGTGCTGGTCCCAGGCTATGGTGGTGATGATGAGGCCGTTGCCCAGGAGGGCAGCCAGGTAGATGCCCAGGAAGAGCCAGAAGTGAAAGAGCTGCAGCTCCCGTGTGTCTGTGAACGGCAGGAGGAGGAACTGGGTGATGGAGCTGCTGTTGGACATTGGCTGCCTGTGGGCATGAGGACCTGTGAAAGGAGAAAAGACAGTTACATGTTAGGGGTGACTTCTCTGGGGAAAATAAACAGGCTGTTTCACATGGAAAACCTCCTCCCTAATGGGATGTTTCCGCTCATTCTCTCTTTCTACTAAGTTTGAATAACAGTTCATCACAGCTTAAAATGCAGCTTCGACAGCTAATCTCTATGAACACACCTCTGGGTCAAGACCCCGGTGTTGGTGTCAGAACAAAAACTGACCCACAGTCCCACCCCAACCACAGAGAGCAAGAGCACCAGGGACAGGTGGAGAAACAGGGAAGGACACTGCAGTGCTACCAGAAAATAAAGCAAGGACAGAAAGGCAGACGGGCATGCTGTGGAACCTTCTCCTGACCCGGCTGTGCTGCTGCCACTCACATAATGACACTGGAGAGCAAGTACTTTTAGCACCTTTTTTGAGTATCATGTTGCAGGAACCCTTCACCTGGAGGTCCAGCTGCTGAGGTGGAGACTCGTGTCCTGGACCCCATGGCTTTGGGGCAGAGGGTCTGCTGGGGAGGAGAGGAGACCAGGGGTTGCACTGGGAAATGTGTCTGAACTGCGGGGGATGGCAGGGATGGTCCTGAATCCCATCCCTGGCATATCTGGTAGGAGCTCCTTCTCCCTGCCTATGTCTGTGCTGCCTGCATCTGTGTGTCTGTCCCTGGTCTGCTCCCTGTCAGTGTCACAGACCCCGTCCCACCCGCTGTGTGCTCAGCTCTGTCCTGCTCACACCTCCTGGCACTGCCCAGGGGCAGCTCTGTGTGTGCAGGGGCTCAGGAGCAGCTCAGACAAGTCCCAACGAGAACTGGGGTCTCAGTGTCTTCGCCAAAGAGAGAAATAAATCCCCATCTCCCACTGCACACCCAGCCAACCAAGGGTGGAAAACTGAAAGCACAGACTCCTTCCCTTGCGGCTGTTCCGGTATTGATGTCATTGTTCAAAAGGACCCTCTGCCATGTCTGTGGGGGGATCTGGAGCTCGGAGCAGCCCTGACCCACACAGCCCCCTTCAACCCCACAAGCTCCTTGCCTGCCCTGCCAGGGGTCGCTCCTTCCCCCCACAGCTGCTGCCATGGGATCTCCCGGGCAGGCTGAGCGCTGACCCTGGAAGGCGGCAGAGTCCCTGCCCGGCACAGCCCTGGGGTGCAGGGACCCTGCTCTGCAGGACAGCCCTGGGCACCCCTGGGTGTTCACCCGGCTTCACAGCTGTTCAACATGGCCTGACAAGAGCCCCGTCTTTACAGATCCCACCAGCTGTGCCTGTGCCAGCTTCAGGACATGCCTCCAGGAGCTACAGCTGCACTGCCCTGCACCCAGAGACTTACCATGGCAAGGGCTGCAAAGGTTTCTCCTCCAGTGAGCTCTCAGTCATCCTCCCAGTCCTGACCACCCTTAATCTCTCTCTGCCTCGCTCGTCTGCTGAGATCCCCAGGCAGAGCCCTCAGCCCTGCTGCGTGTGCAGAGGAGCTGCTCCTGGGCAGAGCTGTCTCTCTGCAGCGCTGCCGCTGCCATGAGCTCCCTGTGTCCCAGGAGCCCAGCCCAGCTCAGCAGCACAGGAGCAGCACAAGGCGCTTTAATGACCCCTCTGGTGGGTTTGGTGCTGAGTCCATGGACCTCAGACCCTGAGGAGAAGCTGATGAAACTTCTCAAGAAGTCAAACTCAGATGTAAACTCCAAAGTTTCTTGTAAAGTTAATGGCTCACACTGAGGGACACAACTGAGAAACTGTTCCTAGGATCTCGTTAGAGCAGAAAACTGGAGGTAGAATGGCAGGTCAGGAAAAGCAAGGTGAAGGTGTCTCTGATGACCAGTAAAGCTGGATCTGCTTCATTAACCAAAGGACCAAACCCTGATCCCCAGGCCTGGAAAGTCAGATCCTGCCCCTCCCACGTTGCCCAGGGCCCTTCCTGGGACAGTGTGATGTGGGGCTGTGCAAGGCCAAGGCCAGGACTATGGTCCCACACCTCCCAGGTTCCTGGCTGCGGACAAGGAGGCCATGAGGCCCCTGTGCTGCAAGGACAAGGTGTCTCCTCACAGGCATCAGAGGTGCAGACAACAGCCATAGCCAAGGGGAGAAGGAGCTCATGTCTGGTGGGGCTTTCAGCCTCTTTCCATCCCGTGATCATCTCCACGACAGCCTGTCCTGTGCTGTGGCATCCCCTGCACCTCTTTCCCTGCAGGCTGGAGACATCCCCCCTGCTGCCCCACCTTGCTCCTGTCTGAGCATCTTCCTTCCTTTGCTGAGCTCTCTCCATCTTCCCCAGCTGGTCCTTGAAGCACAAAGCCTTGGGCTGATGCAGACTCCCTCTGCTGACCTGCTCCACCACAGCACTGCCCTTCCATCACATTCCTTTCTGCTCATGACCAGTCTGGACCTCCCCAGCTGCACTTTTGGCCATTATTTCTTTCTCACACTCTTTCCCACTATGAAGAAACCTCCACCACCTCTGAAACAGCCCTACAAGCACTCTCAGGCTACTCCTGCACTGCTGCAGCCTCCCCAGCGCTGCTGGGCCAAAGCAGCCCAGGTCCCTCAGCATCCCACACCATGTGCACAAGGTGCTGAACCTGCCTTGGCACAGCCCTGCACTCTCCAGTTCCTCCCTGCTGCTCCAAACTGGGAAGCCGCACACTGGCACACACCCGTGTGTGTGGGTCACACCAGTGCTGAACCGAATGGGATGAGAACTGCAGGTGTCTGGGTCCCCACGCTCCTCCTCATGCAGCCCCGTGTGCAGCTGCCTTGTTCATGGTGAGCGTGCACCACGGGCTGGTGTGGGGACATTGTAGTGCCCAGGCCCTTCTCCTCAGGGTCACTGCTCAGCGTGTCAGGTCCTGCTCTGTCCTGATCGAATCGGTTATTGTCCCCCCTGACATCACTGCCCATTTCTCCTTCTACAAATTAAGAGTTTTCTGTTGGGTAAATCTCAGATTTTCTCAAGGTCTGGACTCTCCCTGGACTGAATCTCCATTTGCTCAGCTGTTAAAGTTTGCCTGCAGATTGTTTATCCTGATGGGGGTGTATCTCCCAACATCACAGTAGAGGAGTTATAGGACACTATAAATACCATTGCACAGTATCACACAGTATGTTTGGGATTGGAAGGGACCTCAAAAGATCATCTAGTCCAATCTCCTGCAGAAACTGTGGGGTCTTGTGCACCTGGTGCTCATAATGCCAGAGGTCAGGAGTCATAGAGAGAGGTTCTGTTCTGTGGGAGAGCAGCAGGAATGCGTGGAGCTCTGCCTGGGGACAGACAATGTCAGCTGAACGTTGAGGAGTCAGCATGAGAGGGCAGAACAACATGGACAATGTTGTGGTGACTGGACATCAGCTACTGATTCACTGATGAGGAAGAGGAATTAGATGAGGCCTCCTTCAGACAAATGAAAGAAGCCTCATGTTTCCAGGCTGTGTCCTCATGGCAGACCTGAGATATCCCAATATCTGCAAGGAACCAGCCATCCAGGAGGGTTTGGAGCTCATTGACAACATCTTCCTGACACGGGTGACTGAGGAGTCAGAGGGGTGAGGTGCCCTGTGGGACTTCACACTTACAAACCAGAAAGAGTTGGTCAGGATGGAACAGTCAGGGATGGGAAAGTGGAGCTGAGGCTCCTGGGAGATGAGAACAAGGCCAAGAGCAGGATTTCAGGAGAGCAGGATTTGGCCTGCTGAGAGACCTTCTTGGGTCCCGTGGGATATGACCTTGGTGTCTGCAGTGCTTTTCTCTCTCATTTCCTCCCTCCTCTCTCCCACCTGCTGTTGTGCAGTGTTTTTTACCCTTTCTCAAATACAATATCCCAGAGGTGCTGCCAACATCACTGAGTGTCTCAGATTTGGCAAGGAGTGGGTCCATCTTGGAGCAGCTGAAATCACCTCTGTCTGACGTCGGTCAAACTCCTGTTGTCTTCTCAGAGAGGTGACAACTGTAGCAGAGCGTCACTCACCCCCAGTTCCAAGACTTTGCCATGTAAACCCAGTACAGGTAACAGTGTGTCGGCTGTTACAAACTACTTGATCATGGACAAGAAATTGAAAAGATCTTCTGTCAGTAACTTGAGGAAGTCACCAGTCAATGAGCAGGTTCCTATGGGGAACTGTAATTGCCCTGGCATTCACTGGCCAAGCAAAGCTGCAGGTGCCAACAGTCTAGAGGATCCTGGGCCAACATCTTAGCATGTCTCGCTGGTGGGCCAACAAGGGTGATGTTCACCTGAATCTGGAACTGGAAAACAAGGAAGAGCTGGTGAGGGATGTGAACATCAGTGTCTACCTTGGCTGTTGTGACCAGGACACAGAGGGGTCCCAGGCACCAGAGGGTAGGGAGGAAGGCCAGCAGCACAGCACAGGCGGGTGGGCTCCAGAGAAGAAGACTTTGACATACTGAGGGATGGTGGGCAAAGTGGAGACATGGAAGTAGATCTGAGGGGTGAAGGAGCTCAGGAAATCTGATAATCCTTACAGGACAGGCTGCTCCAAGCACAAGAATGATCTGTTCAAGTACTCATGGAAAGAAGTCTTGTGAGACTGCTTGTCTCATCTGATGGAGATGCAGGGCAAAAAGGCAGCACACAGAAGGTGGAAGCAGGAGCAGCTGGAAAGGAGAAATTTAGAAACCTTGGCCATTGATGCAGAGATGATTCCAAAACTGCTCTGGACTTGATACCTGCAGGGGAGGCTGAGGGCAGCAAGATGAGCTGATATAGCTTTCCTTACAGTAAAAGAATAGGCAGGGTGAATGTGGGCCTGCTGCTGAACTTTGAAAGAATAGGATTAGACAGGACTGAGGTTCTTCATGGCTTCTTTGCCTCCATCTTCACCAGCAAGGTCTCCTGGGACTTGGTTCCTGAAGGCAGGAGTCCGGAGAACACCCAGCAGTGGATGGGGCTCAAGTCAGGGGTGACCTGAGCAAACTCAGACACCGTTACAGAACAGGAGATGAGTCACTTGACCAGCTCCTGAACACAAGTATCGCTGTGCTGTGGCACCTGAGATTGCCAGGACCCACCTCTTGGTCCAGAGGAGTGTGACTCCTCTTCAGGTGTCCTGGTCTGTCTCCTCACTCACATGGTGATTTAGGCACCCACTTTTCTGACATATTCAGTCTTTATCAGGAGACACTCCAGAACAATATGAACAGGAAACTGCTGAGACCACCTGTTCTGGAAAGGGAGGGAAGGGCGAGCAGGGAAGGAAATAGAAGAAATTTGGCTTAACTGCTATTTATTGTGGAAATGCTGTCTGTTTCGCTATTCCTGAAATCTCTCTATTCATCCACACCCGACTTGAAGCCTTTAGGAAAATGATGCACAAAGCCTTGGCTTGTAAGAGCATTTTAGATGTTAGTGAGCCCTCTGCTGCCATGATCCTGAACTGCAGATGCTGAAAGAATGAACAAACCTCTAATGAAGTGAAAGGCAGAAGCAAACCCCAAGTTTCTGAGGGTGTTTGGACCCCATGAAGGGCCATCACTGACACAGCTGTGAAGGAACAACCAGTGCATGTCCCTGTCCTGGAGGCTGCTGAAGGGAAGACTTGGAGACACTGGTCACAGGTGGTGATGGCCATGTGGAGGTGGCTCTGATGCCATGTCAGCCCTTGATGCTTGTTCATCACCAGAATGGCTGAGCCCTGACCCCTGGAACCTGGTGGATTTTTCTCCAATGTTTTTCAAGGCTTTTCCTGTGGTCAGTGTGAGTGTTTTGTGTTTTCGGGGTGGTGTTTATGTCAAGTGCTGTTGCTTTAACTGCAAGGCTCTTGTTTTCTGAGGAGTTGGAAATGCCTGTGCGTTCCTCACGACTCATCCAGCTTCTTTTGTACACCTGGCAATGGTCACCAGTCACCTCAATGTCCCCGTCCTGAACTTGCTTGAATACTCTATTTGGATCCATACCCATCACTCCAGGAGGTTCATGCATCCACCAGGCATTTCTTCCTTCCATATTCCCAGGAAGATCTTCCTCCTGTTCCTCCTCCACCTGCAGACATCAACTTCTTTCCATTTCTGGGCTCAGACATGGCTGGAAGGGTTCACTGAAGCCATCAGCCATCTCATTGCTTCTCCCTGACGTGCCCTGACCCTCTCCCACACCTATAAAGGCCTACTACAGCTGCTCAGGCCTCCCGCTCTTCAGAAGAGGCCTTGAGCTTCTTGGTTCTTCCTGGTGCTTATTATAAACTTCCTCGCTCTCTCCAGAGTTCATGGTGAGCTTTCTTGTCCATAACAGCCCTTTATGACCATGTCTTACAAAACGGTTGTGTTTGTATGATCAATTGTGCAGAAAGAGCAGTCACAGGACAGCACCCAATATGTCAAAACTGATGCCGAGTGAAATGCCGTAAAGCCCTGATGAGTTCCCCCTGTGTCTGTGACTCTCCTGGAAGGAGTCTGTCCCGAGAAGGGGATCCAGCTCCTGCCACTCTCTGCAGAGGCACATGAGCAGTGTCCATCACCTGGGACAGAAAGGGTGACGTTTGCCAGACCACCCTTCATCTGAACCACTTAGATGTGTGCTTGTGGATGGGGTATGGAGCCTTATAGTGCAAATGCCTATTTAATTGTCATTGCCAGAGGGGCTACCAGAGATGCAGAGTACTATTTTACAGATATTTAAATATGAGCATGTTAAACTGACATTCCTGGACAAATCACACAAACATTGGAGGACTTTTCGTGCCTTTTAACATGATTATCCACAGAAGTCCCACCAGCTTTGCATCTCAGGAAATGGGATCCAGAGTCCAAGGGCAGGATGGTTTGGGCTCTGTGCTGGGATCTGGAAACTGAAACGTGCTCCCATCTCCCAGCCCCCTGCCCTCCTCAGTGAGGGTGTGAGACATTCTGCAGCGAGGGCTGAACTCACAGCCATGACCAGTATCTTATGTCCCACTGCAGCCAGTGGTGTCCTGCCAGCTCAGGATTGGAGCTTCCATTGCTGGAGGTGTTTAAAAGACATGGAGATGTGGCGCTTTGGGACATGGTTTAGTGGTGGTCTTGGCAGTGTTTGATTTACGGTTGGACTCCATGTTCTTTGTGGTCTTTTCCAGCCTCAATGATTCCATGATTCTCTGATTCTCTGATCTGGGTTGAAACCATTTCAGTTCCATCACCTCCAGCTTCCCTCAGAGGCGGCTGTTTTGTGGCACAACTGTCCTGGCTCTCCAGGCAGGTTGGGCACTGGGTTGGTGTCTGCATTGGCAGTTTTCCCCTTCCTGGGGTAAAAGGCTGTTGAGCAGAGACAGTTGTAGAGATTTGGGTCACAGGGGTTTGCAGTAATCATGTCAAACTTGAGCAGGATGAGCTTTGGAGCCCAGGAAAAACGGAGATGGGCTGAAGGATGTTTGTGAACAGTGGTGCTGTCACTAGTAACAGTAACAGGGAACTGATGATCATGATGAACTAAAGCTCTTTAATTTCATTCCTAACCGTCATTCTTGCTTTACCAAGCATCTACTACACCTCAGCAGTTGTGTCTTGAAAGAATTTCTTAGAAAAATGCTTTTTCTTTCACTTCTTTTTTTGTTTTAATCAATTAAAGAACACACCTCTTGGACAGAATTACCCCCAGATTGTGCTTCTTTCATTATTTTTCTGCCTTTTAATTATTTCTTATGTGGTGTGATGTGGTGGTTGCATAGGAGAATATTTTCTTTTTGAGACAAAGATGCCAAGGAACAGATCCCAGGTCAGTGCAAAGGCACAAAGGAAGCCAGAATCTTTATGTGTGTGCACTGACACACACTGTCACCTGCATTTCCAGTCTCTGCAGCCCCAACAGTGCAGCAGAGTCTGGAGTTCTGAGCTCCCTCATCTGCCCTGTGTGACACGTGTAAAATGGAACTACCCCAGTCCAATGGCTGGTTTTGATTCTCTTCACAGCCTGAAGCACCACATGGGTCAGGAGACAAGCCAGGATACCCAACCAGGACTCACATGCTCTGCACTTACAGTTCAGGTGTTCCCGGGAATCTCATCAGAAATGTCACGCTGATATCTGGGTGCAAGGAGCTGGTCAAGTGTCTCGTCTCCATTTCTGTAACGGTGGCTTTGCTGCCTGGCTGATGTGCAGACTCTGTACATGGATGTTGACACCTCTTGAACAACCTGCTCTGAAAAGATTAGCAAGATGGGCTGTTCATTCAGTAAGGGTACAAGGACAGCGAAAAAGAAGACCCTGGGTAAGGACATAGGAGAAGGGATGAACAAGATGTGGTCAGGGCCGTTTGGGGCCCTTGTAAAGCAGCTCTGGACCCTCTGTGAATTATTCCTGTGGTCAGGGAGAACCTGAGAGCTTTGTCTAAATTGAAAACATGAAGGGTAAGGAAGGACAGCGTCATTCAGGCTCCAAGGGACCTCAGGAGGTGTCTTGACCAACCTCCTGCTCACAGCAGGGTCAGACCAGATTGCTCAGGGCTTGATCGAAACACATCTTGGTCACTTTCTGGGACAGAGTGAGTGCGCACTCCTGGGAAACAGCTTCCAGTGCTGGACTGTCCTCATGACTGGAAAGTTTCTCCCTTTCTACAGCACCTTTCCAAGCCCAACCATCCAGATTGTTTTTACCCATCTACTTGCACACTGACACAGACCATAATATCCTACCTTGGACACAAGAATATTGTGGGGGATGATGCTGGATTCCTTGCTGACTTCCAGGTAACAGACCATCAATGTTCTCCGCACGTCCACAACCCTGTCCTTTCCTCACAGAAAGCAAAGAGGATGGACAGGCACAACCTGCCCTGGGCAAAGCCCGTCACCTTCTCTTCCAGACACCCAGAAATGGGGTCCCAGTGGACATGCTCTGGGGCACAGCCCTTAGTTCCCCTGCTCACCCATTGGCCATTTTGAAAAGTGCACACACTGTGTGAGAGCTGCCAGTGGTCAGGGAGTCCCCCCAGTCTCCATGAGCTTTCACAGATGGTGGAGAGTGACCTCACTGTGACATTGTCCTGCTGTCCCAGCTCCTGGGATGCTGCCCCTGCTGTCCCATAGACTGGAGAGGATTGTGTTAGTTCCAGTGACCCCCGACTTGATCCCCATCCACTGCTGGTTGTTCTGCCTCAAGTCACACAGGCCTGGGACACATTGCTGGTGAAGAGGGAGGACAAGAGGACACAGGGATTCTCACCTCTTTCCCTTATTAAATTCTTCAGTGGCCACACAGGGTCTTTGTTTGTCATTTAAGGGTTCCTGCAGTAGTAACAGCTCATTATGGGGCCCTTGAATTTCAGTACAGGTCTACACTGAGCTTTGATCTGGGCTGTTGCTGTGCTTGGAGGTTGCTGTCCTTGCAGACCAGATGAACTCACTCCTGCCACCCCGCCTGGCAGTTCATTCCATCCGTGTCACAGCTCTGTCTGCAGCACTGACAGCTCCAGCTCCCCCAGTCAGGTCCCTGATGAGGACATTGCCTCACATCTGGGCTGAGCCACCCCAGCTGTGGCACCAGCCCAGCTCTGACCTGCACAAGAAACCTGGTACCAAGTGTCCAAGAGCACATGTGTGCAAAGGCTTTGAATCAGAGCACAGACATGACATGGCCAAATATTGCTGAATGTCTCTCTAGACCTGGGAGTATAAATCCAGAATAAAATGCCTGAACTCATTCAACTGAACATATTCCTCCCCCAGGTTAGAGAAATTAGATAATTTGCTATAACATTCCTGGTGTCCTGTCTAATGATGGGACAAGAAAAGATGATTCTCATACCAATTCATTTTTTAAAATGAAAAATACGATGCTGGAAAGAAATGTCTCTGAAGAGGAGAGAGAATCAACATCACTGATTACTTCAACTTCGAAGTTGTGCCTCTGGAGCCCCAGAGAGACCTGGAGGGAGACCAGAGGGGACAGAATAGGGACATCATGGGCTGCTCCTGTGCTGCTGAGCTGGGCTGGGCTCCTGGGACACAGGGAGCTCATGGCAGCGGCAGCGCTGCAGAGAGACAGCTCTGCCCAGGAGCAGCTCCTCTGCACACGCAGCAGGGCTGAGGGCTCTGCCTGCAGCACCGTGGGCACAGGAGCCAGGCAGAGGGAGGGGAAAGGCAATGTAGGGGGATGGTTGCTGAGGGCTCATTGAGAGAGAGATCCTCACAGTTCTAACACAGTAAGTCTCTGGCTGTAGGACAATGCAGCTGCGTTTCCTGGAGGGATCTCCTAAAGATGATACATCCCACAATTTACAGGGTCTGTCAGGTCTCTCTCACAGTATTTCTCATGTAGAGGACAAGAACATGGTCCAGACCAGCGCTTCCCTGCTGCGCTGTCAGAGGGACAGGGCATGATGTCAGCTTCTGCTGAGGGTGATTGCAGGGGGAGCACCCGGGGGTGCCCAGGGCTGTCCTGCAGAGCAGGGTCCCTGCACCCCAGGGCTGTGCCGGGCAGGGACTCTGCCGCCTGCCAGGGTCAGCGCTCAGCCTGCCTGGGAGATCCCATGGCAGCAGCTGTGGGGGAAGGAGCGACCCCCGGCAGGGCAGGCAGGGAGCTTGTGGGGTTGAAGGGGGCTGTGTGGGTCAGGGCTGCCAGAGCTCCAGATCCCCCCACAGACATGGCAGAGGGTCCTTTTGAACAATGACATCAATACCGGAACAGCTGCCAGGGAAGGAGTCTGTGCTTTCAGTTTTTCACTCTTGCTCGTCTGGGTGTGCAGTGGGAGATGGGGATTTATTTCTCTCTTTGGCGAAGACACTGAGACCCCAGTTCTCGTTAGGACTTGTCTGAGCTGCTCCTGAGCCCCTGCACACACAGAGCTGCCCCTGGGCAGTGCCAGGAGGTGTGAGCAGGACAGAGCTGAGCACACAGCGGGTGGGACGGGGTCTGTGACACTGACAGGGAGCAGACCAGGGACAGAGACACAGCTGCAGGCAGCACAGACATGGGCAGGGAGAGTTTTGCCCCAGAGCTATGTTCATGGAAACTAGATGCCCAAGCTGCATTTCAAACTGTGATGAACGTTTTTTCTCACTTGGAAGAGAGAATGAGCGGAAACATCCCTCCATCAGGGAGGGTTTTTTCCATTATAAACAACATGGTATTTTCCCCAGAGAAGTCTCCCCTAACATGTAATTGTCTTTCCTCCTTGCACAGGTCCTCATGCCCACAGGCAGCCAATGTCCAACAGCAGCTCCATCACCCAGTTCCTCCTCCTGCCGTTCACAGACACACGGGAGCTGCAGCTCTTGCACTTCTGGCTCTTCCTGGCCATCTACCTGGCTGCCCTCCTGGGCAACGGCCTCATCATCACCACCATAGCCTGGGACCAGCACCTGCACACCCCCATGTACTTCTTCCTGCTCAACCTCGCCCTCTTCGACCTGGGCTCCATCTCCACCACTGTCCCCAAATCCATGGCCAATTCTGTCTGGGACACCAAGGCCATCTCATACTCAGGATGTGCTGCCCAGGTCTTTGCTTTGTTTTTCTGTGCTACAGCAGAGTATTGTCTCCTCACAGTCATGTCCTACGACCGCTACATTGCCATCTGCAAACCCCTGCACTACGGGACCCTCCTGGGCAGCAGAGCTTGTGTCCACATGGCAGCAGCTGCCTGGGCCACTGGGTTTCTCAATGCTCTGCTGCACACGGCCAATACATTTTCACTGCCCCTGTGCAAGGGCAATGCCCTGGGCCAGTTCTTCTGTGAAATCCCCCAGATCCTCAAGCTCTCCTGCTCACACTCCTATCTCAGGGAAGTCTGGCTTCTTGTAGTCAGTGCCTGTTTAACTTTTGGCTGTTTTGTGTTCATCATCCTGTCCTATGTGCAGATCTTCAGGGCCATGCTGAGGATCCCCTCTGAGCAGGGACGGCACAAAGCCTTTTCCACCTGCCTCCCTCACCTGGCTGTGGTCTCCCTGTTCCTCAGCACTATCATGTTTGCCCACCTGAAGCCCCCATCCATCTCTTCCCCATCCATGGACCTGGTGGTGTCTGTTCTGTACTTGCTGATACCTCCAGCAGTGAACCCCCTCATCTACAGCATGAGAAACAAAGAGCTCAAGGATTCCCTGAATAAACTAATGGCCGGAAGCATTTCAAAAACAATAAAGTGTTTGTCGTCTGCTCTTTGACAGATAAGAGTTTTAATGTAACTCATTAGAGGCCCAGACTTCTGTGTGTGTGTGTGGTGGCGGTGGATTTCTGTTTAATAAATTGTGATATTTTTCTCATCCCTTTTTCTAATTAATTGTCTTGGTTTTTTTTTTCAAACCCATTGCCTGTATAAATATGAAGCCATGCTCTCTGCAAAATAAAGGTCTCTACTGTAACTTTTTTTTTCTGGTATTCTTCCTTCAAGGCCTATTTTGAGCTGCAGGGACTATCTCTTTGTCAATGGGAGGAGGGGAAAAGAGTCCAGCATGTCAGCACTGCCAGGGAGCAGCAGCGCGTGTTCTTCCAGAGCTGTTCTGGTTCCACTCCCACACTCTCCTTCTCATCCCTTGTGTTGGTGCAAGGCCTGAGTGCTCTGGCAGCTTGGTCACTGTCCTGCTGTGTGGCAGTTCTTGTAGAACATGCCCAAGAAAGTGGCCACAGACGCAAACACCAGGGTACAGGAAAAAAAGAGCTTGTGTGTGCAAGGCTGGCACACAGTAGTGTCCTCTCACAGCCAGGCTCCTGCCAGAGACCTGCAGGACCAGCAGAGCAGGGGCTGGGCTGTGCCCCTGTGCACTGGACACCCCATGGAAGGAGCCTCATGTCAATCATCATGGACTGGCCCCTCACAACCACCATTTCCAGCACTGGCCTCTCACCCACAGAGGTTTTTCTTCCCTCCATGAATGAACACTGAATGAATAGTTCAGCAGTCTGTGTTTGCTTTGTACAGATGAGATGTGAGCACGCACATCATGTACGTGAGGTGACATGAACGTGAGCAACCATAAACACCACCAACTATTCCTTGGGGCTTAATGAAGGTCTGTGGCACAGACAGAGGCTTGAGGTCACATCACATTGGGAAAACACCTGAATGCAGCACTGGGATATGCATCCTTGATCTGAGGTCTACGTGTCCATTCCTCATGACGCTGGACATTCCAGATGAGTGCAGAGCAGGTGACACACCACAGGGCTGAGGTGTCTCCTGTCCCTTTGGAGTGGCAACAGGAGGCCAGGGGAACACTGTGACTCCTGCCTCTGTGAGTAAAAAGGACAGACTCTGTCTCTGAGCATCCCTGGGTGCATAAGGAGTCCTGAGACCAGCTCTGATGTGGACACTTCACAGAACCCTGATATTTCTGTGTGTGACTCCAGGAACAAACCCCACTGGATCAGTGAGATTCATCTCAGCTGCCTTGGACAGGATCATTTCAAGTGCTCTTGTCTGCTACATCACTCTTGCCCTTGATTCCCCATTGTGCTCTCAAAAGTGCCATAGAAACCAGAGAGGTTCTGGGGTCCTCAAAAAATGCAGAACTCAGTCCCATCTTCGAGAAGAGCACAAACAGGAACAGGGAGAATAACAGGCTGGCCACCCTACCTGCCTCCCTGGGAAAGGGATGGGACAAGCCTCCTGCAGCCATTTCCAGGAATGTGAAGGACAAGGAAGGGATTGCTGAACCCAAATGGACAGTGGAAAGAAAGGCATGTTGTGCACAGGGTGTTTGCAAGGCTCAGCCATGATCTCCTTCTGGCCAGAGTGGTGCTGATGGGGCTCAAGAAGTGGATGCTGGGTGGGAAGTTGGATGAACCATCAAGCCCAAATATCACCAGTGGTACAAAGTCCTGTGTGCAGCCAGTTACTGGTGTCATCCCTCAGTGACCAACACTTAGACCAATGCTGTTGAACATCTTTGTTCTCCCCTTCTATGATGTATCAGAGTGCACTTTCAGTGCCTTTGAGAATGATGCAAACCTGGGTGGAGGCCTTGAGCAACCTCACCTGGTTCACCCTGAGCAGGAGAGTGAGACAAGATGAGTGAGACAAGGGCTCTCTGCAAACCTGAGTTATTCTGTGATTTGACAGAATTTTTGCCTTAGAGAGGTTTCAGGAGAAGGAATAGATATAGAGATATAGAAGGTGTTAACATAAAAAAAAGCAGTTCCACTGAGGAGTGTTTTTCACTCACATTGTTAGTAGGAAATATATTTGGCAAATTTCAACAAGGTGAGGAAGCGAGATGGGTGTCTACAGCCTGTGGGAAAGAGGGGCAGGTGTAGGAATGTGCTTCTGTCCTGGGTGCTAAAGAGGGGGAATGGATGGTTGTCATATTATGAGGTTACACGTGTCTCGGGCACTCATAATCCAGTCAGAATCCTGTGGCTGTGAAGGGGACAGTGGGGTCAGTTCTGTGTCTGGAGGTGACAGCCCAGCAGCAGGGACATGGCTGGGAAAGAACCTCTGCCAAGGTACCCACAGGCCCTACCCAGGAAGAGCCTTTGGAGATGGGTTGTCATGTCCATCCCACCTGAGAACATGATGGGACAACAGCAGGGACATGGTCGTGTCTGTCAGAGAAGCTGAAAGGCCAGTGGCACTCATGGGATTTAGAAGATCATGGGGAGGTGACTTCTCTATGGTCAGGTAAAAAAACACAAGAAGCCTGATGATGGGATTCTCTGCATGAAGAGCAGTTTCTGAGGTGGCTGAGCTTCCCTTGGTAGTGGGAAGAGGCAGGAAAGACAAAAAAATGTCAGAAAGTACAGCTTGGAATGTGAGGACTGGATATGAGGAGAAAGAAATGTCACTGGAAGGTCAGTGCTGTGGGGCAAGAGCTGACCCAGAGGGAGCTGGATCAGCCCATGGTTTGTGTTCCAAAGAGCAGCTGGTGAGGGTGCAGACACAGCAGTGAGGGTACAGAAATGCTGGGGTGAGAGCAGGTAGGGAAGCGAGATGGGTGTCTGCAGCCTGCAGGGAAAGAGGGGCAGGGGTAGGACTGTGTAGAACAGCCTGTGCTGGAGATGGCAAAGGGCGCTGTAAGGCTGGAAGGGACCCACAGAACCCAGGTCTGTGTCCCCTTGGCCAGGGCAGTTGTCGCTGCCACTGAGGCCCAGGAGAAGACATGTTGTCCTCATGGCACTGGGGCCTCGGTGCCTCCTTGCAGCCCCATGGGGAAGTTGGAAGCTGTTGTCCCAGTGTTGTCCTTCCCTGGGCCTTGCACACCCACATCCCACGGTCCAAGGAAGAGCCCTGAGCCGTGTGTGAGGGACAGGATCCCCCTTCCCATTTCCTGGAGCTCATGGCTCCTCCTTTCTGCTTCAGAAAGCAAACCAAGGGGTTTCTGAGCATCAGAGCTGAAGAAAAGACTCAAGGGAGACCTCATGGTGGCTACAGCTTCCTCACAAGGATTCTCTCTGTATTCTCTCTGATGACCAATGACAGTGCCCAAGGGAATGGAAGAAGGGTGTGCCAGGAAGGCCGAAGGGAATGGCAGGAAGATGAGACAGGGGAGGGTCAGTGGGACATGAGGAAAAGGTTCTTCCCCCAGAGGTGCTGGACACTGAACAGGCTCCCCAGGGAGCTGTCACGGCCCCAACCTGACAGTGTTCAAGAAGAGACTGGACACCGTCCTCAGACACACGGGGTGACCTGTGGGGTGTCCTGTGCGGGGACAGGAGTTGGACTCCATGATCCTTTGGGACCTTCCAACTCAGGACATTCCATGATTCTATGAAACACTGGGTCAAAAGTCCGTGTTTTCATTGTACAGATGAGTTGTAAACATACACATCATGTGCCTGTCCAGTGTGTCCATGTGGTGACATGAAACCAAGTGAGCACAAATGCCTTCAGCTATTCCTTGAGGTGCCATAAAGGTCAGTGGGACAGAGATGGTGTTCTGGGGTCTCTTCCAACCTGCGTTATTGTAGGATTCCATGAATCTTTTCCTCGGAGAGCTCTTTCATGTCAGAATAGAGAGAGAAAGATGAAGAAAGAAAAGAGGCAGAAGCAGAGATATAAAATGCCCCAGAGTAAATACAGCAGCTCCTCTGAGGAACGTTTCTCCACTCAAACCCTTGATAAGAATCTATTAGATAAATGTGATGAAAGCAGCTCAGTTTGATCTGCTCACACACTGGACCACAAGGAGGGCGATGGTGGGTACGATGCCATGTGGTCACTTGTGTCTCAGGAACTCATAGTCCAGTAGGAACCAATGGCTGTGCAGGGCACTGTGAGGTCACTTCTGCCTCTGCAGGGGATTGGTCAACAGCAGGAACATGGCTGGCAAAGGACTGTGAGGTCACACACACAAGACGAGCAATCGGGCCCAATCAGCATGGCTGGATGAAAGGCAGGTCCTGCTTGACCAGCCTGATCTCCTTCTGTGACAAGGTGACCGGCTGAGCAGATGAGGGAAAGTCTGTCGTGGGGAGTGAATCCGCCACACGGGCTGTGGGTGTTGTGTCCTTAGACTGCAGTAAAGCCTTTGACATCGTATCCCACAGCATCTCCTGGAGAAGCTGCAGCTCATGGCCTGGATGGTGTATCTGCGATGGGTAAAGAACTGGCTGGAAGGCATTTTAGAGCCATTTGTCCCCTTCTTGTTCACATGGGCATCCCATGAATGTGTCACTGCTCTGCCCCAGTGTAGACGGGCACAAGGCCTTCTCCTCCTGGACCTCTCACCTCACTGTGCCACTGGTTTCTCCAGCACCCTCATCCTGGACTGTGGATGCCCAGAACAGCCCTCCCAAGACAGTTTGACAAAGTCTTCTTTCTACACCTTCCCCACATCCCTGCTCAATCCCCTCATGTACAGTTCAAGGACCAGATAGGTTGGGTACAAGTGGGGTATTGAGAAAAATGGTCAGGAAAGCTTTGAGGTGCACAGAGAGCCCATCAACATGTTGTCAAGCTGCTCTCTCTGAACAAGCCCAGAAGACCAGCACAGCATTTGCTGTGTCCCAGAAACTCGCCTGGAAGTTTGGAATATGGAGAAAAGGTTTGGCCTGGGAAGGGAGAGACAGGGGCTGGTGGAACTGGCTGGTGTGACCGTGAGACATCTCTCCAACACCTCAGAAAAGTCCTGGCTCTCAGGGAGGCTGCATGGTCCTCTGAGAAAGAAAACAGCAAAAATGACTTATCATGGAATCATAGAATAACTGTGGTTGGAAGAGACCCTTAATATCATCAAGTCCAACCATAACCTAAATCTGGCACTAAACCATGTCCCTAAGAGCCCCATCTATCTGTGTTTTAAACACCTTCAGGGATGGGGACTCCACAACCTCACTGAGCAGTCTGCTCCGCTGCTTCAAAACCCTTTCCCTGAATAATTTTTTCCTCATATCCAATCTAAACCTCCCCGTGTGCAACTTGAGGCCATTTCCTCTTGTCCTATCTCTTGCTACTTGGGAGAAGAGACCAACACCCTCCATGATAAAACCTCCTTTCAGGTAGTTGTAGACAGCGACAAGGTCTCCCCTCAGCCTCCTGTTCTCAAGGCTGAACAGCCCCAGCTCCCTCAACCGCTCCTCGTAAGACTGGTGCTCCAGACCCTTCACCAGCCTTGTCACCCTCCTCTGAACTCTCTCCAGCACCTCAATGTCTTCCTTGCCATGAGGGGCCTAAAACTGACCCCAGGATTCAAGGTGCAGCCTCACCAGTGCCCAGTACAAAGGGATGATCACTTCTCTAGTCCTGCTAAAGCTCTGATTGAATCAAGGCTTGAACACCTTGGTGTGACCCAATTGGTGATGGGTTGGACTGCAGACTCCTGAGGTCCCTTCAACCTCAGTTCTCTCATGATCCCATTGTGATGTTGGGCTCTGTTTCAGACTGGAGCAGAGCAGGCGATGATGGGGCAGGATCCACCTGTGCTGTAGGTGACCATCTAAACCAACATCTCAGTCAGTGAACCAGCCAACACCTCAGTGTGACTCGCTCTGGGCAACGAGTGAGGAGTCCTGGGCAGGGAAGGTTCAGAGGGCATGGGGCGCTGTGCAAGACACAACATGATCTTGGCTTCATGCCTGCAGGCCCATCAGATGTCAGTTGATGTCAATGAAAATTAAAATAAGAAGAACTGAAGACAAAGATCCAAAGCAGAGGAAGGTGTCAACATACTTTTTTTGTTTCTTTGATGTGGTGTCTTTTCTTTGAAAAGGTAAGTGTTTTCTAGAACTGGGCATGGATTTAGGACACCAGTGTCTTCAGCTCCAGGGTCACAAACATCTGGTGCCAGTGTAGATGCCCCGGGAACCCCTGCCCAGGCTCCACCTGCACTGCAAGGTGCTCTGGTCTCGCCAGGTCCTGTGTGATAGATGCCAATCCCAGGCCAGCACCTCAGGTACATGGGCCCCTAAAATGGCCCTGGCTGTTTATGGTGAGACAGCTGATGACTGATGTACTAAGGGTAGGAGAAGAAATATTGGTCTTCCCCTGTACTTCTATTACCAACACTCTAGTATTTCATCTCCCTCGTCATTCAGGAGTTCCCACCTCTCCTGATTAAATGTCCCTGTCCAAGGACAACTTTCCAGCACTGTCTGGACATTTGCCCTTCCCAGTGCTCTCAGGTTTCTCCTCCACTTGCTCTTTGGTCATTCAGTGGCCTCTCAACTGTCTGGTTTCTGCTTTGACTTTCAGGGAGTTACAAACTTGCCCCATTCTTCAGAGCTCTAATTAACATGGCAGTCAACACGTTCATTGTGTTTATTTCTATCCTCTCCTGTCTCTCTGTCCAAAGCAGTTCTTGTGTGGGTGTCCCTTGTGGGTGCTGGACCTCATCAGATCCAGCTTACACACACAGCTGAGGAAAGTGTTTTGCTGTTTATTAAACTGTGTAGTGTTTGCACAGGAGAGCAGGTGGAGCCGGTGCACGGGAGCTGCAGCATCTCCTGCAGAGCTCAGTGGAGAAGTCTGATGTAGGAAAAGTGATGCAATCTCTGGTGGCCAATGAGGGACCCGGCAGACTGGGGGTGGGGGTGAGGAGCCAGGTTGTCCATACAGTGTCCAGCCTCAAGGGGCTGTTCTCCTGCCTGTCCAGATGTCTCCAGGAGTCCGTCGGCATCAATGTCCAGTGTAGAATGCTGCTGTCACTTCTTCTATACACTGAAAAATGACAGAAAACACCCTGGAAAGAAAAACCCTCCTTTATGAAATCTTTGAAATCTTCATCTAGCAAGTGTCCCATTGAAACCTCTCCAGTTAGTTCTACAAGTCTTGAAGATCTGAAGAAAATTACAGAAAGAAGCATTGCTCATTAGGGCTTTCTGTGTTTTAATGAGCCCCATGGCGTATTTGGTGCTGAGTCCATGAACCTCAGATACCAAGCACAGACTGAAGAATCTGCTTAAGAAGTCCAAGCCAGAAGCATCTCCAAAGTACCTTGAAGCACTAATGGGCCCCACTGAGTGCTATTACTGACAGAGCCTCCCCAGGGACTCGTTAGAGCAGATAATTGGAGGCAGTGATTGCATCAGGCAAAGGCAAAGTGCAGCAGCTCTGATGCTGAGAAAGCCCTTGGTTTGTCTGATGAAGGACAATGGCCAAGCCTTGAGCCCCTGACCCTGGGAAGGGAGATCCTGTCCCTCACGTGTGGCTCAGGGCTCTTCCTGGGGATCTGGGGAGCGCGATGCCCAGTGCAGGACAATGGTGTGACACTCCCTGGGGGTGCAAGGAGGCAATGGGTGCCATGGCCATGACAACCATGTGTCTCCTCTTAGACCTCGCTGGCAGGGACACCAGCTATAGCCAAGGGGACAAAGACCTTGGCTCTTTCAGGGACATCCAGCCTTGCCAGTGCCCTTGGCCATGTCCTCCACAGTCCATCCTGCAGTGTCCCAGGCCTGTGGCTGTTTCCCCACAGGCTGCAGACACCCCATGCGCTTCCCCACTTGTTCTCACCCCAGTGTGTCCCCACCTGTGCTGCTGTCTCTCCATCCTCACCAGCTGTTCCTTGAAACACAAAGTCATGCCTCATCCAGAGTCCTTCTGAATGACCACAGCACTGTGCTCAGAATGACATTTCTTTATCCTGAGCTCTACTCTGGACCTCCAGAGCTGCAGTTTCTGATGGTTTTCCTTTCTCATGCTCTTTCCCAACAACAACGACAAAAAATTCAATATTGACACCATCTTGGAAAGTGATTTTCAAGATTTCTGAAGCTACTACTGCCTTTTCTTGTCATGGTTTTACCACAGACACCAACCAAGACCATGAGAGCTGCTCACATCCTGCTCCCAGTTCCCAGGTGGGATAAGGGAGAGAACTGAAAGGGAAGGGAGAAACTTGTGGGTTTAGACAAAAAATTAATAAGACAATAATAATAATACACTACTACTAATAATATACTTATACTAAGATATACATAAAGTAAAATATATGACACTCAGTGCAATCCCCCACATAACTCCAGTTGTGCTGAACAGGCAGCCCAAAAGAAGAGAGCACCCTGGTCCTGAACAGCTGATCCCAGCAAGAGAAAGTACAAGTGGAAAAGGCAGAGAGGCCCAAGGGCCAACTGAAAAACAGCAAAACATCGTAAAATTGAACTAACACTGAACTCCCAATAGAATGGAACTTCCGAACAGAGCTAAGCAATGGAGCTGGAAAATCAAAATTAACGGGCTGGAAAAGGCACCTCCAGCTTTATACTGAGCATGACACTAATGGTAGAGAATAGTTGTTGATTGACCTGGATGTCAATCAAGGTGCTGTCCTGTCTGTGCCTCCTCTTACCAATTTGCACCTGCATCTGCACTCCAGAGAAGTCCTTGGTTTCACTGACAATAGTCCAGGTAAATTAAATAGAAATAGATAAATTAAATTAAAATATATACTCAGTGCTATCCCCCGTGTAACTCCAGTCACACGGAGCAGCCAGTCCTGCAGAAGGGAGCACCTTGGTCCTGAACAGCCCATCCCAGCCTGAGAGAGCAAAAGGGCAACAGGCAGAAAGGCCCAAAGGCCAACAGCAAAATGGCAGAACGGCAAAAGGCCGAACTGACATCGAACTCCTGACAGGATGAAACTTCTGAATGGAACTGACCAAACCAGCTGCAAAACCCAAAGTAACGGATGTAACAAGCCCTAAACGCCAGCTCCAGCTTTAGACTGAGCATGGCGCTAATCATAGGGAATATTTCATTGATCAACCTGCACATCAATCCAGGTGCTGTCCTGTCTGTGTCCCCTCCTGCCAATCTGCATCCACAGCTGGATGGCCAAAGAAGTCCTTGGTTTCCCTGACAACAGCCAAGATATCAGTGAGTTCTGACATTCCTTTCATAGCAAATGGCAAACACTGTAAAGCTGTTAAAAGACAAAATGAACTCTCTCCCAGGGAAGAAACAGCATTATCTCATTATTCTCATAGTAAATCAGAACAAAAGACTGTACTGGCTGTGAAGGAGAGAGGTTCAAAATGCATGAAGAAAATTAACTCAATTTCAGTAAAACCAGCACATTTCCTCAGCCGCCCCTTCACCAGGCTAAAGCAGTTTGGGTCCCTCAACATCTCCACATATGACCCAGACTTTCTCTGGCCACACGACAGCTCCTCCCGTTCCTCCAGAATGGGGAACCTCACACTGGGACACACGGCTCCAGATGTGACCACACCAGTGCTGAGTCACGATGGACAATAACTGCCCTTGTCTGGGTGGCCACTCTCCTCCCAGTGCAGCCCAATGTGCTCATGGGCATGTTCCTGTTTAGCACCACTGAGAACTGGCTGAACATCCAGGCTCAGAGGGTTGTGACCAGTGGCACAAAGCCCAGCAGGAGGTACCATGAGGAGCACTGAAGGACGCCACATCCCTACCCAACAGGTGTCTCTTGGGTCCCTGGAACCACCTCAGTGCCAAGGGGGAGAGCACTGCCTGTATGGGTGGAGGAGCTGGGGTCTGGAATGAGGGTCCAGGGGCAGTTTCTCCTGGTTGTTCATGCAGCAGCAAGCTGGGCTGGATATTTGGAGAGAGGAACTCTTCCTAAGGGCCTCCAATGGGCTTGGGGATGGTCTAGATGTTAGCAATCAGGACACATAACCACGGGCGTAGTTATATGCGGTGCTTTATTTCAGCGCTGGGAAACCAGGGGTTCGCACCCAAAGCTGGCTTCGCTGGTCTGTCTAAGTTACACAGTATTTATACAGTCCATTCACATACATATTCATATATTCATTAAGACATGTAACGATTACTCACTATTGATTACAACATCGGTTGCTACATCTTGGAACTATTTTGATCATGTGCAGTGTCCTCACTCTATACGTATTTAGGCTAAGATAAAAGCTAGGTTGTTAAGACAGGAGTGTACTCGAGCACGATATGCTTGAACATCCTCTCAGGGACAGTTTACAAAACTGATTCATCCTTCCAGGAACATTTTGTAAAACTGGTCCGCTTACTAACATTTCCCCCCTTTGAAAATGCTTTTCTATTCTTAGACAATGCATTTTCACCTCAATCAATTTCTTCGATTATTGATTGGTAATTCCCCTCAGGTGTGATAGTTCCAGTCGTGCCTCTTCATAAGCTGGAGGGTTATCAAATATAGGATTAGCATAATTCCTACTCAGGATACTGAAAATGCGATTATTCCTAGCATTTGTTTGACTAATTATGCGCTTAATACCTACATACAACAAACAATGAAGAACAATGACAATTGCAAGTACAACTACACTTTCTAGTAGTGAATGTACCCATCCTCCCAAACTTAAATCGAATTTATTCAACAGAGCTCCTATCCAGCTCTGTTCTGCATCTTGTTTTTCCTTTTGCAGCTCCACTTGTATTTGGGTCAGCTTGGAAATGTCTTTCTCAGCCTCTGAAGTTACGTCTGGAATATGGATGCAGCAGTGATCGATTCTGTCTTTCAAATATCCACAGACGCCATTTTCTTTTAATAACATTATGTCGAGTGCCATTCTATTCTGCAAGGTCATTTTAGTCATAGCTTGTAATTGTATATTGAGATCCCGAAAACCTTTTTAGTTATTCTAGCCAATCGATCCATTTGCCTGATCAATTTATCAATCATTTCTCTATTCCTATAGGCTGGAATTGGTGCAATTGAAAGATTCTAGTGCCCAGCTAAATTTAACACTGCCTGATGGTTCATGCCACACATCATCCTTGTTTATTTTTCGTTTATGTCTGACCTGTAATAGTTCTTGCTTATTTTTCCAAGGTGACCTCTTCCAAATGGGACATAGTGTTGACAACCCCAAAGTAATTTCTCTAATTGGTCCTCCCATTGGAAAATGTGTAGTCCAGGTCCCATCACTTAAGGCCCAAACTAAATGTCCCATACTGCCTATAACTCCTTTACAGTCAATTTTGTCTTTATCAATCCCAATTTTAAAGGCTGCCTGTGAGTCTAATTGTTTCCGACAAGTGCAGCCCGTAATCACTGCTACTTTGACAATGGACAAAGGTATCTCTTTAATGTCTGTTTGACAAGTTATCACCTGTGAGCAATTCCACCATGGTACTGTCATTCGTTCTGTTACATCGGACCACCATATGCACCATGGAATTGCTTCACTGTATTGGTATTATTGTATAATACTTAATGTCCACATATTGTTCCATAATTCAGTTATGTTTTTGTTATCCTGATCTTTGCATTCCCAGTAGGTCTGTTCAACCTTTTGATTAACTATTTTAGTGGTCCACTTGTCATAGAAGCACCATCCTACATCGTGGAATCGTCCTATTGTAATATACCTTGCTTTAGGAAATTTTAAACAATCTGCCCTGTGTCCTGGCATTTTCCATTTTTGTCGTTCTCTTATCCTTTGTTCAGTTGGGACTTCTTCTATTCTAGTGTGGGATTCACATGCTATCTTACCAGATATTCCCCACTGTACTGGATTATTCCCCACTGTACTGGATCCTCAGCTGATTTTGGTATGGGAAGGCAGGCAGTGATGCTACTGATATTTTGTGTTCGTGCAAAGTCTCGGATTAATCCTATCATTAGGTTCTCTGCCTGATTTTGTACACTTTGTACTACCTGTGGTACCTGGGTACTTTCATTACTATCTACTGCTCTTCGTGGCCTAATTTGCAATTCCATTCGAATAGTCTCATTTTTGCATTTATAAATTTTTCATGCATCGGGCGAGCTTTCCCACTGTCTATCAGGGGCCTTGTGGAATAGAGTAGCACTTCCCTCTCCAATTTTCAAAAACACAAAAACTCAGGGTATAACCAAAACCAAAGCTTGGTAATGCAAACCAGGCATTATTGCGATGTAATCTTGAGTGTGGTTGGACCTAGGATATGTGATGACCACGCTCTTGGAACCTTCTTCACACGGGTCTAATGTATCCAGGAGTCTACTCCGACAACTTTAACTGCAGTAAACATGGTCAAGAGTACTTGATAGGGTCCGTCACAACGTTCTCTCAAAGGCTCTTCGTTCTAGTTTTTCACATACACAGTGTCCCCAGGTTCTATATTATGTACTGGATTTTCAAGTGTCAGGGGTCGACTCCGCACTAATGCAGATCGGAGTTGATTCAGTGTCCTGCCAAGAGATAACACACAATTGTACAGGTCCTGATTACCCTTTATGCGGACCTCTGGATTTGGGTTTGGCGCTTCATAGGGTTTGCCATACAGAATTTCGTACGGACTTACTGACATTCCGCCCTTAGGTTTTATCCTGATACACAACAGTGCTATTGGTAAGGCCTGCGGCCATTGAATCTTTGCCTCCTGACAGACCTTACTAAGTTGTCTTTTTAAAGTTTGGTTCATTTTCTCTACCTGTCCACTGGACCGGGGCCTCCAGGGAGTATGCAGATCCCACTGAATCCCTAAACATCTGCTAACCTCCTTTACCAGTTGTGTCACAAAATGGGGCCCCCTATCGGATGATACTCCTATTGGTACCCCAAATCTAGGGATTAACCATTTCACAGTTTCTTTTGCTTGGTTGGTGCGACAAGGGAAGGCTTCTGGCCATCCAGAAAAGGTATCCACCACAACAAGTAGATATCTATATCCACGAGTTCGGGGGAGTTCCGCGTAATCTATTTGCCAATAATCCCTGGGTTGCATGCCTGTCTTAATTTTCCCATTTCTATTTTTCTTTTTACTAGAGGATTATTTTTCAAGCAAATTTCACACTTAGCTGTAATAGACTTTGCCATTGTTAACATCTGGACCGACATAATTTGTTTTCTTAGATAAATTACCAATGCTTCTGCACCCCAGTGACACTTCTGGTGTTCCGTCTGAAGTATTCCTCTCATAATAGTGGTTGGCACCACAACTTGTCCATTGGTGGTTACATACCACCCAGAATTATTCTTGCTGGCTATGAAGGTAATAAATCAATTGCTCTTACCTTCTGGGAGACAAGACCCACCATTGTTCTCACTTGCCGTGCCACCGACCGAGATGTTTGATCAGCAAGCCGATTACCCCCAATAATTTTCGATGTTCCACTTTGATGAGCTTTACAGTGCATTATAGCAACTTGCGATGGTTTCTGAATGGCATTAATCAAGTTCAGTATTTCCTTCTGGTATTTAATGTTTGTTCCTTGTGAAGAGAGCAGTCCCCGCTCTTTCCAAAGGGCTCCATGCACATGAACAACTCCGAACGCATCTGCCAGTGGGGTGTCTCTCAAATCAGGATGACTTGTATGGGTGTATTCGATAACTTCCACACAATCATGTTCCAGGTCTCCTTCTTCTGTACCTGCACCCAAAAACTCAGCAGGATTCATTAGGTTAGTAGTTTTTAGAACAACATCATCTTGTTCTGTCAGAATTACCTGGTATTTCATCATTCTGCTTGGGGAAAGCCAATGGCCCCCCTTTTGTTCCAATACTGTTGTCACCATATGGGATAAAAACACTTCTATCCTTTTTCCCATAGTTAGTTTTTGGACCTCCTGGATCAGCATTACTGTAGCAGCTACCGCCCGTAAGCATGCCGGCCACCCAGCACTTACCGGATCTAGCTGTTTGGAAAAATAGCCAACAGGTCTTTTCCAGGATCCTAGTCGTTGGGTTAATACTCCCAAGGCAAGTCTTTGTCACTCGTGTACAAACAACTGGAAGTCTTTGCTCAAGTCCAGCAGGCCCAAAGCAGATGCCTGCATCAAAGCCTGTTTTAGCTTTTGGAAGGCCTCACGTTGTGGCTTTCCCCACTTGAATGTTTTATTCCTTTGTGCTTCATACAAAGGTTTGGCGATCAACCCATAGTCCATAATCCAGAGTCTGCACCATCCTGTCATTCCTAAAAAAAGATCTCAACTCATGTAAGTTTTGTGGTTCTGGAATAGCACAAATAGCATGTATCCTGTTCAGGCTTAGCCTTCACTGTCCTTGAGAGAGCTCGCATCCTAAATAGATCACAGTCTCGGATGCAATCTGAGCTCTATTTTACGATACTTTGTACCGTTCATTCCCAATTGGTTCAATATTTCAATTGTTACCTGGATGCAGAGTTCTCAAGTCTCAGTCGCAATCAGAATATCATCTACATATTGTAGCAACAAATACCATTGTCGAGGGATCATGATATGACCTTTTGTAGTCCATTCCTCGAGTTCCTTGGCTAGTTGATTTCCAAAGATGGTTGGGCTATTCTTGAACCCTTGTGGAAGGCGTGTCCAGGTTAACTGAGTTTTCCTCCCATTGTGTGGATTTTCCCATTCAAAGGCAAATAGCTTTTTGCTTTCATGGTCAAGGGGTATGCAGAAGAAGGCATCTTTTAGATCAAGTACAGTAAACCATTTATATTTCTCTTTCACAGATGTTAACAAGGTATATGGATTTGCAACTACCGGATAAATGTCCTTAGTGATCTGGTTTACAGCCCGCAAATCTTGGCCTAATCGATAACTACCATCAGGTTTCTTTACTGGAAAAATTGGAGTATTATATTCTGATTCACATTCCTCTAGAATACCATATTTCAAGAATTTTCAATTAGAGGTACTATTCCTAACCTAGCTTCTAGTTTCAGTGGGTCCTGCCTCAACTGTACTGGCTTGGCATCTTCCTTCAGTTCCACTTTTACAGGCTGGGCTGTTTTTGATTTCCCAGGTATGTCAGTCTCCCATACCATAGGAATCACAGCCTCCTCCACTGCTTGCGGTATTTTCACTACCAGGTTTTATTTAAAAACAGAATTTGTCCTACCTTAGATTCTGGAATTTTCATTACCAGGTTTCCATCCTCAAATGTTATTACGGCATCCAATTTGGTCAATAATTCCCGTCCTAAAAGGCAAACTAGACAGTCTGGAACATATAAGAACTTGTGGGTTAGTTCCTTTTCTCCAAAACACAAATCCAAGGGTTGTAGGAATGGCCGTACTTCCTCCTTCCCTGTGGCACCAACAGTTGTTGTAGCTCTGTGACCTACCGTCCCCTGTAAGGAATTCAGTACAGACTAAGTAGCCCCTGTGTCTACTAAAAATTTACATCCCGGTTTTGGCAGCTTCTTTTAATCTTTCTAAAAGGCCGAGGGAGACTCATTCTTTTCCTGCATCACATTATACAATTTTGACCAATTCATTTGCTTCGGCATAGCAGTTTGAACGCTAATCAATAACCAATCCTGATACCTCCGGAGACGGCATAACCCGCCTCCTGTATTATAATTCCATCGGGGATCTTCTTCTGGAAAGTTCTCACCAATGTTAGCCTCTACTTTCCCATTCCGAATATCTTATCTCACTTTATCCCTCGCAACCTGTATAACCATATCTTTTCTGTAGGGTCCATTAATGTATCCAAAATCACTTGTAAATCATCCCAATCAGGATTCTGCATTTTAATTATCATCTTAATTATTGCAACCTTATCTGGATTTTCCCAATAAGGACCAGCCAATTGCTTTCAGATTACTAAATCCCCTGGCGAAAACGGAACTTTTACATAGACTGGTTACCCCCCACACCTACTGCCTGCCGCAGGGGTGCTATTACGTTTGGTGATCCCGCCCCTGCTTCATCCCCCGCGGGCGGCGAGCCCGGAGGAGAGGAGCTGTAGCTCCAACTCTAGCAGCCGCCGCTCCCCCCTTTTCACCGCTTTAGCAGACAGACAGCTTTTCACCTTTTTTTTTTTTTTTTTTTTTTCCTCCGCAGTTTATCAAGGAGAAGCTGCCGGGCACAGGTTTAGACTCCTTTTGCCCTTTTCTCTCTTCATTTAATTCCTGCGATTATAAACTTTATATGTAATTCCAATTAGCTGAACAATAGTTACATCTCTCAGCTCCTACCTTTTGTAACTTCTTACAGATGTCAATAAACAGCATATTAAGCATCAATCCCTGACTTTAATTTTAGATCCAAATCAGTCTATCCACAGAACAACACTAACTGCAATACAGCTAACTCAATTTACTTTCATGTGTACAGATGCATCTGAAGGGGAGCAAGGTGGCACTTTAGTAACGGAACCGGTTCTTATTTTGTAATTATTTCCCCAAACAAATACTTTTGGTACCAAATATAAACATACAAACTAAAATACTGAGCTCAGACACACAAACCGAATAGCGAGTTCAAATATGCAAACAGATCACAATTACACTTCTTTTTATGCATAAACTGTCCAAACCCAACCTCCTTCTAATGTTTCAGAAAGCAATTTGACGGCGATACGTTTGAATTGGACATATAAACACAGAAGGATACAGATAACTAACACAGAAAGATAACACAGGTAACTTTACCAGAACAACAGTAAACAGGATCAAATCACCGGTTTCAACAGTAAATACAGATTAAATCACCAGAACTACAGACCAGGTGCTGAGCAGCACAAATAACCAGACCAGGTGCGCACAAATAACCAGACCAGGTGCGCACAAATAACCAGACCAGGTGCCGAGCCTGCGGCACAAATAACCAGACCAGATGCCGAGCCTGCAGAGGTTTCCCTCTGTCTGACGGACGGCTGCCTAGGCAATACCCCGGGAGCTCCCTGCCCAACCGAGCGTGGCTTTCGCCGCGTCTGACTGGCAGGCTACCAGATGCCTGACCAGCAGGCTACCAGACCAGGTGGGTACCCACTAATCCAGATAAAGCACCTTCTTACCAGTCAGAGGTCCGTCGTGAGCAGCAGAGGGTTGGTCACATCCGATACACTCCCCAAGAATACCTCGGTGCTAGCCGGAGCAGGATCGAGACGCGATCCGCCTCAGCAGCCCACGATGTCCCACCTGGGTCGCCAAAATGTTAGCAATCAGGACACATAACCACGGGCGTAGTTATATGCGGTGCTTTATTTCAGCGCTGGGAAACCAGGGGTTCGCACCCAAAGCGGCTTCGCTGGTCAGTTTAAGTTACACAGTATTTATACAGTCCATTCACATACATATTCATATATTCATTAAGATACGTAACGGTTACTCAATATTGATTACAACATCGATTGCTACATCTTGGAACTATTTTGATCATGTGCAGCGTCCTCACTCTATACGTATTTAGGCTAAGATAAAAGCTAGGTTGTTAAGATAGGAGTGTACTCGAACACGATATGCTTGAACATCCTCTCAGGGACAGTTTACAAAACTGATTCATCCTTTCAGGAACATTTTGGAAAACTGGTTCGGTTACTAACAAAGGGGACAGTGAGGTCAGTTCTGTGTCTGGAGGTGACAGCCCAGCAGCAGGGACATGGCTGGGAAAGAACCTCTGCCCAAGGGCCCACAGGTCTTACCCAGGAAGAGAGACGGGTTGTCATGTCCATCCCACCTGAGAACATGACGGGACATCGGCAGGGACATGGTCGTGTCTGTCAGAGAAGCTGAAAGGCCAGCAGCACTCATGGGATCTAGGAGATCATGGCGAGGTGACTTCTCTCTGGTCAGGTAAAAGACCACAAGAAGCCTAACAGGTTGGGTTCCCTGCATGAAGGGCAGTTTATGAGATGGTTGAGCTTTTCTTGATAGTGGGAAGAAGCAGGAAAGAGGAAAAAGAAGTCTACTTGGAGGGCGAGGAATTGATATGAGGAGGAAGAAATGTCACTGGAAGGTCAGTGCTGTGGGGCAAGAGGTGACCCAGAGGGAGCTGGATCAGCCCATGGTTTGTGTTCCAAAGAGCAGCCAGTGAGGGTGCAGACACATCAATGAAGGTGCAGAAATGCTGGGGTGAGAGCAGGTGGGGAAGCGAGATGGGTGTCTGCAGCCTGCAGGGAAAGAGGGGCAGGGGTAGCACCGTGCAGAACAGCCTGTGGTGGAGATGGCAAAGGGCGCTGTAAGGCTGGAAGGGACCCACAGAACCCAGGTCTGTGTCCCCTTGGCCAGGGCAGTTGTCTCTGCCACTGAGGCCCAGGAGAAGACATGTTGTTCTCATGGCACTGGGGCCTCGGTGCCTCCTTGCAGCCCCATGGGGAAGCTGGAAGTTGTTGTCCCAGTGTTGTCCTACCCTGGGCCTTGCACACCCACATCCCACGGTCCCAGGAAGAGCCCTGAGCCGTGTGTGAGGGACAGGATCCCCCTTCCCATTGCCTGCAGGTCATGGCTCCTCCTTTCTGCTTCAGAAAGCAAACCAAGGGGTTTCTGAGCATCAGAGCTGAAGAGAAGACTCAAAGGAGACCTCATGGTGGCTACAGCTTCCTCACAAGGGGAGAAGGAGGGGAAGGTCTGTTCTCTCTGGTGACCAATGACAGAACCCAAGGGAATGGAAGAAATATGTGCCAGGGGAGGGTCAGGTTGGACATGAGGAAAAGGTTCTTCCCCCAGAGGTGCTGGACACTGAACAGGCTCCCCAGAGGTGTCACGGCCCCAACTTGACAGTGTTCAAGAAGAGACTGGACACCGTCCTCAGACACACGGGGTGACCTGTGGGGTGTCCTGTGCAGGGACAGGAGTTGGACTCCATGATCCTTGTGGGTCCTTCCAACTCAGGACATTCCATGATTCTATGAAACACTAGGTCAAAAGTCCATGTTTTTATTGTCCAGATGAGATGTAAACATACACATCATGTGCATGTCCAGTGTGTGCATGTGGTGAGATGAACCCAAGGGAGCACTAATGCCATCAGCTGTTCCTTGGGGTGCCATAAAGGTCAGTGGGACAGAGATGGTGTTCCTACAATAACGCAGGTTGGAAGACAGTGGCTGAACATGAGCCAGCGTGTGCCCAGGTGGCCAAAAAGGCCACCAACAGTATCCTGGCTTGTATCAGGAATGGTGTGGCCAGCTTGACTAGAGAAGTGATTGTGCCGCTGTACTCAGCACTAGTGAGGCCCCACTTTGAATCCTGTGTTCAGTTTTGTGTCCCTCTTCATTAGAAGGACATTGAGGCACCAGAGAGAGTGCACAGGAGGCAACGAAACTGCTGAGGGGCTGGAGCACAAGTGTGATGAGGAGTGGTTGAGGGAAGTGGTGGGTTCAGACTGGAGAACAGGAGGCTGAGGGGAGACCTTATTACTCTCTACAGCTACCTGAAAGGAAGTTGAACATGGAGGGGGTTGGTCTCTTCTCCCAAGTAGCAAGTGATAGGACAAGAGGAAATGGCCTCAAGTTGTGCCAGGGAAGGTTCAGATTGGATATTAGGAAAAAATTCTTCCTGGAAAGGGTTGTCAGGCATTGGAACAGGCAGCTCAGGGCAGTGGTGGAGTCACCATTCCTGCAGGCGTTTATAAGATGTTTAGATGAGGTTCTTAGGGACACGGTTTAGTTCTAGATTTAGGTTGTGGTTGGACTCAATGGTACTGAGGGTCTCTTCCAACTGAAATAATTCTATGATTCTCTATTATCAACTGAAATATTCTTCTATCACATCTTGTAAGTGCTCTTCACATATCTGCCTCTTCACCTACAGTCCTGAAACTTATCTAATTAGATGCACAAGTGTTGAATACTAATTGTAAATGATGAAAGCACCATCTCTCTATCAGTCTGGTCTGATACCTGCCCGTCCCAGGCAAACACCTCAGGTACACGGGGCCTCTCGAGGTTTGCACTGGGTGCTTATAGTGAGACCATGGTGCTCAGCCCAAAAACCTGAGAACTCCCCTCAAAACTTAAAAACCAAACCAACAACAACAACAACAAAAAGAACAAAAAACCCCACACTCTTTTTTTTCATCAAATTAAATAATTCAATATTTCCAATGAAATGTCTGTGGAATTTCTATTCTGCGAAAATATGAATTTTCAGAATGTGTACGGACTGTGGGAGATGAAACGTTGGCCTTTCCCTGTGCTTGCAGTGCCAGAACTCTGTCTATCACTACGTGTATTTAATCCCCTGGACATCCAGGAGTTTCCACCTGTCCTTCCCCAGCTCACCGTGTCTGAACTCATCTCTTCAGAAGCCTGTCTGGACATTTGCACTTTCCATCGCTCCCCAGAGGTTCTTCACCTCTCACTCTTGGCTCATTCAGAGCTCTCAGCTCTCACTCTGCTTTGAGCTTCAGGCAGGTAAAGTCTTTCAGCAGTTGCTCTCCTACTCCCTATAGGCAACTCTTCAATTATGGCAACGGACCTTGCTGGAAACTACTTAATTTAACCACAGAACTGAGAAACATCATTAAGTTCTATTGTGTTTTGTTTTTTGTTTTCCTTTTTTGTTTCCTCTAATTAAAAATTCCCCGGTGCCTGTTTACATCCAGTTCTCTAAGGAAACATGAAGCAATTCCTGTGAAGAAGCTGTAACAATCAGTGCAAACTTCAGTGCAGAATCTGATGTAAAGAAATGTGCTGGAAATCCCAGGGGCCCATGAGCAGAACAGGGAGTTTGGGGAGCTGGTTATAGATTTTCTGCTAACAATCTGAGCAGAGAAACATTCTTCACAGAACTGCTCTGTTTATTTGAACCCTTTTAGGTCTCCTCCTCTGCCTGTATTTTTTTATTTTCTTGTTCCCTCACCTATTCCATCTTCCAAAACCTTTCCAAGGGAAAGATCCCTTGAATCACAGAGTAACTCAGGTTTGAACACCATCTTGTCTCACTGTCCTGCTCAGGGCAGGGTGACCCAGGTGAGGTTGTCCAAGGCCTCTGTCCAGCTTTGCACCATCCACTAAGGAGCTGAAGGTTCACTGTGTCACATCATAGAGGGGGAGAATAGAGACGTTCAACAGTGTTGGCCCAAGTGCTGGTCCCTGAGGGATCCCACTGGTAACTGGCTCTGTGGGCACTTTGTACCACTGGTGACATTTGGACTCTACAGGGAACTACAGTGCCACATAAAATGACATATAAAAAGATGTTCTCATGTTTTTGTGACAGTGGTGTATTGAAAAATTACAATGTCATGAGTTTGCCTGTTTAAGAGTTGGGGTGTTCAGCTGGAGAAGAGAGGCTCCTGGAGACCTCATTGCAGCCTTTCTGGACCGAAAAGGGGCCGATAAGAACAACGGGGACAGACTTTTGAGCAGGGCCTGATGCGATGGGACAAAGGTGATGGTTTAAACTAGAAGAGGGGAGAGTCAAGGAATGAAATGAGGAAGAGATTTTTTACACTGAGGGTGGTAAAACACTGGGACAGGCTTCCCAGAGAGGGGGTGGATGAACCATCCCGGAGACATCCCAGGCCAGGCTGGACGGGGCTCTGAGCAACCTGAGCTGCTGAAGATGTCCCTGATCGCCGAGGGGAGTTGGACCAGACGGGCTGTGAATGTCACTTCCAACTCAAACTACTTTGTGATTCTAGGATTCAGTGACAGGAAAGACTGGATGCATCGATGCTGATAACCAGAAAAGGTCTTGTCTGGCTTGTGCGAGCCAGGCCGGCAGCTTCACCCAGCAGCTCTGCCCACCCGAGTGGAGAGCTGACCCACCTGTGTACAACCGACCCTGCCCCTGCCCCACAGTGCCCAGAGGATGCTGCCCAGGGCCCCAGGATGGACATTTGTGGGGGAGTATTGGGAGCATGGGAGGTTTACTGGGAGCACTGGGGGTTTACTGGGACTTCTTGGAGGTTTCCTGTGAACAATGGGGGTTTCTGTGATCACTGGAGAGGATAGTGGGGGTTACTACGTACACAAGAAAGATTAGTGGGGGAGTACTGGGAATACTGGGAGGGTTACTGGGAGCATGTGGGGTTGCCTGAGTGTTACTGGGAGTACTAGGTGGTTACTGGGAGCACTGGGAGGGCTACTGGGAACACTGGGGGTTTACTGGGAGTCCTTGCAGGATTACTGGGAACAATGGGGGTTGCTGTGAGCCCTGGAGGGGTTAGTGGGGGCCACTGGCTGCTCTGGGGAGGTGTCTGGGAACACTGGGGGTTGCTGGGGATTTCCTGGGAGCACTAGGTGGTTACTGGGAGCACTGGGAAGGTTACTGGGAACAGTAGGTTTATTAGTGGAGGGTTTCTGGGAACACTGGGAGGGTTACTGGGAGCACTGGGGGTTTACTGGGAGTTCTTGCAGGATTACTGGGAACATTGGGGGTTGCTGGGGCTTTACTGGGAGGGTTATTGGGAGTGTAACTGGGAACATTAGAAGGATTAGTGCGAGGTTATTGGGAACATTGTGGGGGTTACTGGGATCATTCCAGTTGGTGGAGGTTTACTGGGAGCACTAGGTGGTTGCTGGGAGCACTGGGAGGGTTACTGGGAGCACTGAGGGTTTATTGGGAATTTTTGGAGGATTACTGGGAACAATGGGGGTTGCGGGGAGCACTGGAGGGGTTAGTGTGGGGTTACTGGGAGCACTGGGAGGGGTTACTGGGAACAGTGGGGGTTGTTGAGGGCTCACATGAAAGCACTAGGTCGTTACTGGGATCACTGGGAGGGCTAGCGGGTGATTACTGGGGGCAATGAGGGGGTTGCTGGGGCTCACTGCGAGCACTGAGGGGGTTGCTGGGAGCACTGGGAGGTTTACTGAGAGCACTGGGAGGTTTACTGGGAGAATTACTGGAAACAGTAGGACGATTAGTGAGGGGTTAATGGGAACACAACGTGGTTACTGGGAGCACTGTGGGGGCCTGCTGGGAGCACAAGGACAGTTAGTGAGAGCACTGGGGGTTAACTGGGAGTTCTTGGAGGATTACTGGGAACAATGGGTGCTTCTGGAAACACTGGAAAGGTTAGTTGGGAGCTACTGGGAGCATTGGAGGGTTTAGTGGGAGGGTTACTAGAAGCACTGGAAGGGTCAGTGGGAGTGTTACTGGGAGCACTGGAAGGGTTAGTGGGAAGGTTACTGGGAGCACTGGAGGGGTCAGTGGGAGGGTTACTGGGAGCACTGGAAGGGTCAGTGGGAGGGTTACTGGGAGCACTGGGAGCATTAGGGTGATACTGCTGTGGGTGTCCATCACAACCCACCAGCTCAGGGTGAGGACGTTGCCGAGGCCTCTCCAGCAGCTGAGAGCGGCCTCAGTCACAGGCCCTGCTTGTCATGGGGTTTGAACTGCCCTGATGTTTCTGGAAGGACGACTCAGCCAGACACAGTCCAGGAGGTTCAGCAAGTGCATCCATGGGAACTTCCTGATGCAAAGGGTGGAGGAGCCGACAAGGAGAGGAGCTGCTGGACCTCATCCTTACTAACAAGGAGGGGCTGGGTGAGGCGGTAAAGGTTGAGGGCTGCCTTGGCTGCAGCGACCATGAGATGGTGGAGTTCAGGATCTCCTGTGGCAGGAGAAGGATAGCGAGCAGAATTGCAACCCTGGATTTCAGCAGGGCCAACTTTGGCCTTTTAAGGCAATTGCTGGGGGAAATCCCATGGGCAAGGCTGCTTGAAGGTAAATCCATAAATCCATGGGTTCGGATGGGATGCACCCGCGGGTGCTGAGGGAGCTGGCTGAGGTAATTACTGGGCCACTCTCCATCATCTTTGCTAAGTTGTGGCAAATGGGAGAGGTGCCTGAGGGCTGGAGGAAAGCAAATGTCACTCCAGTCTTCAAAAAGGGCAAGAAGGAGGACCCGGGGAACTCTAGACCGGTCAGCCTCACCTCCATCCCTGGGAAACTGATGGGATGACTTCTCCTTGGTGCCGTCTCAAGGCATATCAGGGATAAGAGGGTCACTAGGGGCAGTCAACATGGCTTCACCAAGGGGAAGTCGTGCTTGACCAACCTCATTGACTGTTATGAAGACATAACGAGGTGGATACATGATGACAAAACAGTGGATGTGGTCTACCTTGACTTCAGTAAAGCCTTTGACACAGTCTCCCACAGCATCCTCACAGCTAAACTGGGGGAGTGCGGACTGGATGAGCGGGGAGTGAGGTGACTGTGAACTGGCTGAAGGGAAGAAGCCAGAGAGTCGTGGTCAGTGAGCAGTCCAGTTGAAGCCTGAATCTAGTGCAGTGCCTCAGGGGGCAGTGCTGTGGCCAGTACTATTCATTAAATTCATCAGTGACGTGGATGAGGGAATAGAGTGACTGTCAGCAAGTTTGCTGGTGACATCAAGCTGGGAGGAGTGGGTGACACTGGAAGCTGTGCTGCCATCAGAGACCTGGACAGGCTGGAGAGTTGGGCGGGGAAAATGTAATAAAATAGAACAAGGGCAAGTGCACAGTATTACATCTGCGCAAGAAGAACCCCAGGTTCCAGTGTAAGTTGGGGAAGGACCTGTGGGAGAGCAGTGTAGGGGAAAGGGACCTGGGGGTCCTGGGAACAGCAGGGTGACCATGAGCCAGCACTGGGCCCTTGTGGCCAGGAAGCCAATGGGACCTGGGGTGGGTTAGAAGGGGGTGGTCAGTAGGTCAGAGAGGTTCTCCTGCCCCTCTGCTCTGCCCTGGGGAGACCACACCTGGAATATTCTCATACCAATTTATTTTTTACTAGCAAGAATACAATGCTGTCAAGAAGTGTCTCTGTAGAGCAGACACAACTAACATTACTGATTACTTCAGGTTGTCTCAAAGGATGTGCCCCTGGAGCCCCAGGGACACCTGGAAAAGCCCCGAGGGGACAGAGGAAGGGACATCATGGGCTGCTCCTGTGCTGCTGAGCTGGGCTGGGCTCCTGGGACACAGGGAGCTCATGGCAGCGGCAGCGCTGCAGAGAGACAGCTCTGCCCAGGAGCAGCTCCTCTGCACACGCAGCAGGGCTGAGGGCTCTGCCTGCAGCACCGAGGGCACAGGAGACAGGCACAGAGAGGGAAACGCAGTCTGGGCTGGGAGGATGCTGAGAGGTCACTGGAAATGAAATCCTCTCAGATATGAAGCCTGTGGCTGCATGGCATTGAACCTGCAAATCATGGTAGGATCTCAGAAAGCTGTCACATTGCAGAGCCTGCGAGAGATGTAAGTACAGCTCTCAGAGGTTCTCTGATCAGAGGGTCAATGTGCTGCAGAGCAGGGGTTGCCTTCTGCACTGTCAGAGTGACAAGACGTGAATGTTGCGTTCTCCCCAGGGTGGCTGTGGGTGTAAATGTCAATGTGCAGGATGGGTGCCCAGGGCTGTCCTGCAGAGCAGGGTCCCTGCACCCAGGGCTGTGCCGGGCAGGGACTCTGCCGCCTGCCAGGGTCAGCGCTCAGCCTGCCCGGGAGAGCCCAACACACTGAGGGGAGAAGCTGTGGGGGGAAGGAGCGACCCCCGGCAGGGCAGGGTCCTTCTGCTGCTGGGTTCTCCGTGGGTCGGGGCTGCTCACAGCTCCAGCTCATTCCAGAATATTGACAAGAGGAGCTTTCAAGGAGAAGAAGAAGACAAAGAGTACTGCAAAGATAAGGAACCTCCCTGAGTCTGTGTTTTCAGTCTCCTACTCTGGGGAATGGGTGGTGATTAAGGCTGTTCTTAGTTTTAAACAAATACTTGAGACACATGAACTGCAGTAGGTCTTCAAGAGAATCCTGGCATGCCTTGCCTCTCCTCTGCCTATGCAGAACCAGCATCACCTTGGCTGGACACCTTACACTTAGTCTGACCTGTCCTGTTTTCCAGCCTGCAGACAGGAAGATGCCCCCAGGCAGTGCCTGTGAACAGGCAGGATCTGTAGGGCCAGGGGGAGGGCACAGAGGGTGGGATGGTCTGTGAGCACTGACAGGGAACAGACATGGACAGGGAAACACCTCCCAGGGGAGAATCTCCAGGCAGCAGGGAAATGATCAGAAATGAGAGGAAACCAAACCCGGAATGGTTATGGGAGGGAGAACAGAGAAAAGTCCCTGTGATCCCCTGCATTGCAGATCCCTCCTGTGAGCAGCCCCCTGGCCTCCTGTCCCACCCAGCAAAGCCTCTGCCCTCAGGGCCGGGGGCTCCAAGGCATGAAGCAGCTCCTGTGCAGCCAGAGCTCCAGTTCCTCTGCAGAGCACAGGGGCTGAGAGCAGCTGCCCGGCAGTGTTGGTGTCTGGGAGGTGGCTGCACAGCTGGGGAAGGGTGACGCTGTCTGAGTGCCCGGCTGCCTCTGCCCTGGCCTCTCTCACACCCACCGTCACCACATTTTCCTTCTCGCTCCCCTGCTCTGGGTCACTGCTGTTGGGATCTTGTTCTTGCTGTCAGGCTCTCTGGGGATGGCAGTTTCAGCTGCAGAGTCACAGCCTGATCTTGTGGGTCCTTTCCTGCAGGTGTGTCCATGGGCACACGTGTCCCAGCTTTGCTCTGACCTGTGGGCTGTGGGCAATGCAGTCTGTGGGGCTGGGGAGATGAGCCGTGTGTGTCCTGGGCTAAACGTTGCGTGCTGAGACCTTAGAGAAGGGTGAGACCTGTCATGGTATGAGGTGGGTCCCTCTGTTTTCAGCAGTGCCTGGTGGCTTTTCAGGGTAACATGGGAGTGTGATCAGCCCCCATCTCAGAAAGGTGCCAGCCCAGGGCAGCTGGAGCAGGACAGAGGGACAGAGCAGCTGCCCTCACTCTGCACTGACCCACAGGCACCCTCTGGTCTCGCAGGACTCGCTCTGTTCTCCCTGAGTGCAGCAGAAATGTTGAGGGTTTCTGACACCCAACAACACTCTGCAGTGAATATGGAGGGAGGTGTAAAAAAACCTGGAACTCTTAAACTGCCTTCACCATCTCTGTTCCCTATCACTGGGAAAGCAAGTGCTGACAGCCCTTCTGTGTTAGCAGAACCAGGACAGTCCCCACCGTTCCCGTGGCCCCACTTCTGCAGAGCTGGGCTGACTTATCGACGGCCCATGGGCACAGGCCCTGCTCTTGGTTGCACATTTTCCAGCCCCAAGCAGGGCTGCAGCCACAGTGCTGAAAAAGGTTCTCCTAGAAAAACACAAGAGTGTCTGAGTGTGACAGGGGAGGGTCTATGGGAGTTGGTTTGATTTTTGTCAGAGAACTCTGCCCTGGATTCTCACTGTCTTTTTTTTTTTTTTTCTCTTGAATGCGCCCCGTGCTCAGGAAAAGCAAATGTCCAACAGCAGCTCCATCACCCAGTTCCTCCTCCTGCCGTTCGCAGACACACGGGAGCTGCAGCTCTTGCACGTCTGGCTCTTCCTGGGCATCTACCTGGCTGCCCTCCTGGGCAACGGCCTCATCATCACCACCATAGCCTGGGACCAGCACCTGCACACCCCCATGTATCACAGTATCACAGTATCACAGTATGTTTGGGATTGGAAGGGACCTCAAAAGATCATCTAGTCCAATCCCCCTGCTGGAGCAGGAACACCTAGGTGAGGTCGCACAGGAACATGTCCAGGCGGGTTTTGAACGTCTCCAGAGAAGGAGACTCCACAACCTCCCTGGGCAGCCTGTTCCAGTGCTCTGTCACCCTCACTGAGAAGAAGTTTCTTCTCAAATTTAAGTGGAACCTCTTGTGTTCCAGCTTGATCCCATTACCCCTTGTCTTATCATTGTTTGCCACTGAGAAGAGTCTGGCTCCATCCTCATGGCACTCACCCTTTATATATTTATAAACATTAATAAGGTCCCCCCTTAGTCTCCTCTTCTCCAAACTAAAGAGACCCAGCTCCCTCAGCCTTTCTTCATAAGGGAGGTGCTCCACTCCCTTAATCATCTTCGTTGCCCTACGCTGGACCCTCTCCAGCAGTTCCCTGTCCTTCTTGAACTGAGGGGCCCAGAACTGGACACAATATTCCAGATGTGGTCTCACCAGGGCAGAGTAGAGGGGAAGGAGGACCTCTCTCGATCTACTAACCACCCCCCTTCTAATACACCCCAGGATGCCATTGGCCTTCCTGGCCACAAGGGCACAGTGCTGGCTCATGGTCATCCTGTTGTCCACCAGGACCCCCAGGTCCCTTTCCCCTACACTGCTCTCTAATATGTAATCTCCCAACCTATACTGGAACCTGGGGTTGTTCCTGCCCAGATGCAGGACTCTACACTTGTCCTTGTTAAATTTCATCAGGTTATTCCCTGCCCAGCTCTCCAGCCTGTCCAGGTCCCGCTGGATGGCAGCACAGCCCTCCGGCGTGTCAGCCACTCCTCCTAGCTTGGTGTCATCAGCAAACTTGCTGATAGTACACTCAATTCCCTCGTCCAAGTCGTTAATGAATATATTGAATAATATTGGCCCCAGCACTGACCCTTGGGGCACTCCACTAGATACTGGCCTCCAACTAGACTCCGCACCATTGACTACCACTCTCTGGCTTCTCTCCCTAAGCCAGTTTGCAACCCACCTCACTACTCTATTGTCTAGACCACACCTCCTCAACTTAGCTGTGAGGATGCTGTGGGAGACTGTGTCAAAGGCTTTACTGAAGTCAAGGTAGACAACATCCACCGCTCTGCCACCATCCATCCACCTTGTTACATTCTCATAAAAGGCTATGAGGTTGGTCAAGCATGACCTACCCTTGGTAAAGCCATGCTGACTGCCCCTAATAACCCTCTTATCCTTGATATGCCTTGAGATGGCACCAAGGACAAGCTGTTCCATTACTTTCCCAGGGACAGAGGTGAGGCTGACCGGTCTATAATTACCCGGGTCCTCCTTCTTGCCCTTTTTGAAGACTGGAGTGACATTTGCTTTCCTCCAATCCTCGGGCACCTCTCCCGTTTCCCAAGACTTGGCAAAGATGATGGAGAGCGGTCCAGCAATGACTTCAGCCAGCTCCCTCAGCACCCGCGGATGCATCCCATCTGGACCCATGGATTTATGAATGTCCAGACTATTTAATTGCTCCCTAACCCAGTCCTCATCGACTAAAGCAAACTCCTCCATTGACCTGGCTTCATCCGGGGTCTCAGGGGTACAGGGCTCCCCAGGACAGCCTCCGGCAGAGTAGACAGAGACAAAGAAGGCATTCAGTAATTCTGCCTTCTCTGTATCTTCTGCCACCAGGGCACCCACCCCATTCATCAGTGGGCCTACATTGCCTCTGGTGTTAGTTTTATCTGCTATGTATTTGAAAAAGTTCTTTTTGCTGTCCTTGACCCCTCTCGCCAGCTGTAATTCTAAGGAGGCCTTGGCTATCCTAGCTGCCTTTCTATATCCTCTAACAGCAGCCTTATATTCCTCCCAAGTGGCCAGCCCCTGCTTCCATGACCTGTAAACTCTCCTCTTCTGCTTGAGCATACCCAACAGCTCCCTATTCAACCACGCAGGCCTCCTGGCTCCCTTCCTTGACTTCCTACGTGTGGGGATGCTCTGATCCTGAGCGTGGAAGAAGCAATCTCTGAATGCCACCCAGCTATCTTGGGCCCCTTTTCCTTCAAGCAGTCTTGCCCATGGGATTTCCCCCAGCAATTGCTTGAAAAGGCCAAAGTTAGCCCTGCTGAAGTCCAGGGTTGCAATTCTACTTGCTATTCTGTTCCTGCCACATGAGATGCTGAACTCCACCATCTCGTGGTCACTGCAACCCAGGCAGCCCTCAACCTTTACTGCTTCGACCAGACCCTCCTTGTTAGTGAGGATGAGATCCAGCAGTGCACCTCTCCTAGTCGGCTCCTCCACCATCTGCATGAGGAAGTTATCATCAATGCACTGGAGGAACCTCCTGGACTGTGGCTGGCTGGCTGAATGGTCCTTCCAGCAAACATCAGGGAAGTTAAAATCACCCACAACAACCATGGCCTGTGACTGTGAGGCCACTCTCAGCTGCCCATAGAAGGCCTCATCAACTTCCTCAGCCTGATCTGGCGGCCTGTAGCAGACGCCCACAACAGTGTCAGCCCTGCCAGCCTGCCCCTTGATCCTGATCCATACACTCTCAACTCGCTCGTCATCCGCTCCTGGGCAGAATTTAGTACATTGTAGTTGCTGTCTCACATAGAGAGCAACTCCACCACCACGCCTGGCTGGCCTGTCTTTCCTGAAAAGGGCATAGCCATCCATGACCACATTCCAGTCATGTGAACTGTCCCACCATGTTTCTGTAATTGCCACCAGATCATAATCTCCCGACCGAACATAGGATTCTAGCTCCTCCTGCTTATTCCCCATGCTGCGCGCATTGGTATACAGGCATTTCAGGGAGCGAGCAGAGCACACCAGTTTCTCCCTAGGGGCATAGGAGGCCACCCGGTCCTCATCAGTTTTAGATTGCAGCCCCACTGGGACAAGCCCAGCTACAACCCCATCCCCCTTCGAGCCTAGTTTAAAGCTCTCCAAATGAGCCCAGCTAATTCCTGCCCCAGCATCCTTTTGCCCCTACGAGATAAACCTTTCCCACGTGACAGTGTCCGGACTGGTGTCTTATAAAACCAACCATTATCAAAAAATCCAAAGCCCTGCCTGTAGCACCAGTCTTGGAGCCAACCATTTAGAGAGTGAATTTTCCTATTCCATCCCACATCATCACTTGAAGATGGAAGGAGTGAAGAGAAGATCACTTGAGCCCCTGAGTCTTTCACCATCCTTCCCAAGACCTTGAAATCATTCTTCATCCCCCTCAGACTACGGGAAGCAGCTTCCTCCCCATCTGTCTGGAAGACCAGCAGCGGGTAGTAGTCCGTTGGGTGCACCAGTTTGGGGAGCTCTCTAGCGATGTCCTTGATCCGGGCTCCAGGGAGACTACAAACTTCCCTAAGATGAGGGTCAACTCTGCATATTGGGCCCTCTGTTCCTTTCAGAAGGGAGTTTCCTATTACAATCACCCTTCTTTCTTTCTTATCAGAGGCAGTCTTAAGTTGTGAGGTCGACTGCCTCTTCCTACGTGATCTTGTAGGCTTGTTGGCTTGTAGGCTTGGCACCACCTCCTCACCTACCTCTTCTTCAAGATCCAGGGCCTCAAAACTATTACGGAGGGGCACCTGGGGAGGCAAAGCAGGCAGGGAGGGGGGCTGCCCGCGACGCCGTACTTCTTCCTGCTCAACCTCGCCCTCCTCGACCTGGGCTCCATTTCCATCACTGTCCCCAGATCCATGCCAATTCCCTCTGGGACACCAGGACTATCTTCTTTTTGGGATGTGGTGCCCAAGTCTTTCTGTTTGTCTTTTTTGTTTCAGGAGAGTATTGTCTTCTCACCATCATGTCCTACGACCGCTACGTTGCCATCTGCAAACCCCTGCACTACGGGACCCTCCTGGGCAGCAGAGCTTGTGTCCACATGGCAGCAGCTGCCTGGGCCACTGGGTTTCTCCATGCTCTGCTGCACACGGCCAATACATTTTCACTGCCCCTGTGCAAGGGCAATGCCCTGGGCCAGTTCTTCTGTGAAATCCCCCAGATCCTCAAGCTCTCCTGCTCACACTCCTACCTCAGGGAACTTGGGCTTCTGATGGTCAGTGTCTGCTTATCATTTGTGTGTTTTGTGTTCATTGTGGTGTCCTATGTGCAGATCTTGAGGGCCATGCTGAGGATCCCCTCTGAGCAGGGACGGCACAAAGCCTTTTCCACCTGCCTCCCTCACCTGGCCGTGGTCTCCCTGTTCATCAGCAGTGCCATGTTTGCCAACCTGAAGCTCCCGTCCATCTCCTGCACATCCCTGGACCTGCTTGTGTCAGTTCTGTACTCGGTGGTGCCTCCAGCAGTGAACCCCCTCATCTACAGCTTGAGGAACCAGGAGCTCAAGGATTCCCTGTGGAAACTGATGGCTGGATTATTTTCTTAAGCAATAAACTGCCCATCATCTTCTGCATAACAGTGACTGTATAATTTGTTGCAGGCCCAATCTTTCTTCTGCTCCCAGTGCTCCCAGTAACCCTCCGGCTGACCCCTTCAGTGCTCCCAGCAGCACTCCCACTGACCCCTCCAGTGCCCCCAGTAATCCTCCCACTGACGCCTCCAGTGCTCCCTGTAACCCCTCAAGTGCTCCCACTGACCCCTCCAACGCTCCCAGTAATGCTCCTACTAACCCCTCCAGTGCTCCCAATAACCCTCCCACTAACCCCTCCAGTACTCCCAGTAATGCTCCCACTCACCCCTCCAGTGCCCCCAGTAACCCCCACTAACCCCTCCAGTGCTCCCAGTAATGGTCCCACTAACCCCTCCACTGCTCTAAGTAACCCCCACTAACCCCTCCAGTGCTCCCAGTAACCCCCACTCACCCCTCCAGTGCTCCCAGTAACCCTCCCACTAACCCCTCCAGTGCTCCCAGTAACCCTCACACTAGCCCCTCCAGTGCTCCCAGTAACTCATCCAGTGTTCCCAGTAATGCTCCCACTCACCCCTTCAGTGCCCCCAGTAACCCGCACTAACCCCTCCAGTGCTCCCAGTAATTTTCCCACTTACACCTCCAGTGCCCCCAGTAACCCCAAATAACCCCTCCAGTGCTCACAGTAACCCCCACTAACCCCTCCAGTGCCCCCAGTAACCCCCACTAAGCACTCCAGTGCTCCCAGTAATGCTCCAACCAACCCCTCCAGTGCCCCCAGTAACCCCCACTAACACCTCCAATGCTTCTAGTAACCCTGCTACTAACCCCTCCAGTGCTCCCAGTAACCCCCACTAAACCCTCTAGTGCTCCCTGTAATGGTCCAACTAATCCCCCCAGTGCTCCCAGTAACACTCACTAACTCCTCCAGTGCTCCCAGTAATCCTCCCAGTAACCCCTCCAGTGCTCCCAGTAACGCCCACTAACCCGTCCAGTACTCCCAGTAACTCCCACTAACCCGTCCAGTGCTCCCAGCAATTCTCCCACTCACCACTCCAGTACCCCCAGTAACCCCCACTAACCCCTCCAGTGCTCCCAGCAATGCTCCTACTAACCCCCCCATGCTCCCAGTAACCCCCACTAACCCATCCAGTGTTCCCAGTATGCTCCCACTAACCCCTCCAGTGCACCCATTAACACCTCCTGGGCTCCCAGTAACCCCTACTATCCCCTCCAGTGCTCCCAGTAATGCTCCCACTCACTCCTCCAGTGCCCCCATAACCCCCACCAACCCCTCCAGTGCTCCCAGTAACCCTCACACTAACTCCTCCAGTGCTCCCAGTAACCCTCACACTAACCCCTCCAGTGCTCCCAGTAATGCTCCCACTAACCTCTCAGTGCTCCAAGTAACCCCCACTAACCCCTCCAGTGCTCCCAGTAATGCTCCCACTAACCCCTCCAGTGCTCCCAGGAATGCTCCCAGTAACCACTCCAGTGCTCCCAGTAACCCTCCAGTGCTCCTAGTAAGCCCCACTAACCCCTCCAGTGCTCCCAGTAACCCCCACTAAACCCTCTAGTGCTCCCTGTAATGGTCCAACTAATCCCTCCATTGCTCCCAGTAACACTCACTAACCCCTCCAGTGCTCCCAGTAATCCTCCCAGTAACCTCTCCAGTGCTCCCAGTAACGCCCACTAACCTGTCCAGTGCTCCCAGTAACTCCCATTAACCCGTCCAGTGCTCCCAGCAATGCTCCTACTAACCCCATTATGCTCCCAGTAACCCCCTGTGGTGGAATGCAACCCCCCTCTTTCCCCTTCCCCCCCTTCAGTTTGGAAGGAGTGGGCACATCTCCCTCTTTCTCTGGTACTTGAGGCTAACAGCTTATTTTGTTTGGCCCCAGAGCACCCTGGCCAGGGCCATTAGGAGAAGGGAGTGCCGAGGTGCCACTGAGCCGCTGGGTGCCTGCGGCCAGTGTGGGGGATGTTTTGGAGGCTTCAGGGGCATCCCACAAACAGTGTGGGGGTGCAGAGAAGCTTTTAGAATGCCTACAGGTCAGATCTGATCAGCCTATAAAAACGGGATTCTCGTCGGCGACTCCACCCATTGTGCGGGTCCCTCGGAGCACGAGCTTGGCCACTGCCGCTGGGAGCCACGGCCCCCCCCCGCTCCCCGGGATGGAGACTCCACTTGCCCTGCTGCCACGTGTGTAAGTAAAACTTCTCGCAGGATTGTGAGCATATTTATACTTTCCGTGCACATTTGCACGTGTACTTTAAATTAATCCTCGCACAATCGCGAGTGGCTGCCGAGAGCCCCTCGCACAACCGCGAGTGTATTTTCCTCCCGTGCACGGGTACTTTAAATCCTCGCACAATCGCGAGTGGCCGCTGAGAGCCCCTCACACAATTGCGAGTGTATTATAAATTTACTCGCGCGGAATCGCGAGTGCACACTTCCCGTACTCACTACGAGTACGTGCATCTCTTTTAAAAAATAATCCTGCACCGTGTTTGGCAAGTGTGTGCTTCTCCGGGACCCAAGGCCGGCTCCGGCATTGTTTTGGTGCAGCCACGTGCATGCACACTGTGGACCGCCTGCTGTATTAGTTGCTGCCCCTTCAAATTATTTCCTCAACTGATATCCGAACCTGTATTTAGGTCACTTGTGGAGCGCTAAAACCCTGTTTCTCACTGGTTTAATAAAAGTTGTTGTGGACTCTTTTGTCCCTTAAATTAACCTCGGGGTGCCTCTGTGTAATATTTCGTGACACCCCCACGAACCCCTCCAGTGTTCCCAGTATGCTCCCACTAACCCCTCCAGTGCACCCATTAACACCTCCTGGGCTCCCAGTAACCCCTACTATCCTCTCCAGTGCTCCCAGTAATGCTCCCACTAATCCCTCCAGTGCACCTAGTAACCCTCCAGTGCTCAAAGTAACCCCCACTAATCCCTGCAGTGCTCCCAGTAACCCCCACTAACCCCTCCAGTGCTCCCAGTAATGCTCCCACTAACCCCTCCAGTGCTCCCAGTAATGCTCCCACTAACCCCTCCAGTGCTCCAAGTAACACTCACTAACCTGTCCTGTGCTCCCAGTAACCCCCACTAACCCTACTAGTGATCCCAGAAACCCTCCAGTGCTCCCAGTAACCCCCACTAACTCTTCCAGTGCTCCCAGTAACCGTCCCTCTGACCCCTCCAGTGCTCCCAGTAACACTCTCACTAATCCCTCCAGTGCTCCCACTAACCCTCCCATTAACCCCTCCAGTGCTCCCAGCAGCCCCCATGTTTCCCAGTAATTCTCCAAGAACTCCCAGTTAACCCCCAGTGCTCCCACTAACTGTCCTTGTGCTCCCAGCAGGCCCCCACAGTGCTCCCAGTAACCACGTTGTGTTCCCATTAACCCCTCACTAATCCTCCTACTGTTTCCAGTAATCCTCCCAGTAAACCTCCCAGTGCTCTCAGTAAACCTCCCAGTGCTCCCAGCAACCCCCCAGTGCTCGCAGTGAGCCCCAGCAACCCCCTCATTGCTCCCAGTAATCCCTTGCTAGCCCTCCCAGTGATCCCAGTAATGACCTAGTGCTTTCATGTCAGTCCTCAGCAACCCCCACTGTTCCCAGTAACCCCTCCCAGTGCTCCCAGTAACCCGCCACTAACCCCTCCAGTGCTCCCAGCAACCCCCATTGTTCCCAGTAATCCTCCAAAAATTCCCAGTAAACCCTCAGTGCTCCCAGTTACCCTCCCAGTGCTCCCAGCAACAACCTAGTGCTCCCAGTAAACCCCCACCAACTGGAATGTTCCCAGTAACCCCCACAATGTTCCCAATAATCCCGCACTAATCCTTCTAATGTTCCCAGTTACACTCCCAATAACCCTCCCAGTAAAGCCCCAGCAACCCCCAATGTTCCCAGTAATCCTGCAAGAACTCCCAGTAAACCCCCAGTGCTCCCAGTAACCCTTCCAGTGTTCTCAGAAATCCCCCACTAATAAACCTACTGTTCCCAGTAACCTTCCCAGTGCTCCCAGTAACCACCTAGTGCTCCCAGGAAATCCCCAGCAACCCCCAGTGTTCCCAGACACCTCCCCAGAGCACCCAGTGGCCCCCACTAGCCCCTCCAGTGCTCACAGCAACCCCCATTGTTCCCAGTAATCCTGCAAGGACTCCCAGTAAACCCCCAGTGTTCCCAGTAGCCCTCCCAGTGCTCCCAGTAACCACCTAGTACTCCCAGTAACACTCAGGCAACCCCACATGCTCCCAGTAACCCTCCCAGTATTCCCAGTACTCCCCCACTAATCTTTCTAGTGTACATAGTAACTCCCAGTATCCTCTCCAGTGATCACAGAAACCCCCATTGTTCACAGGAAACCTCCAAGAAGTCCCAGTAAACCCCCAGTGCTCCCAGTAAACCTCCCATGCTCCCAATACTGCCCCACAAATGTCCATCCTGGGGCCCTGGGCAGCATCCTCTGGGCACTGTGGGGCAGGGGCAGGGTCGGTTGTACACAAGTGGGTCAGCTCTCCACTCGGGTGGGCAGAGCTGCTGGGTGAAGCTGCCGGCCTGGCTCGCACAAGCCAGACAAGACCTTTTCTGGTTATCAGCATCGATGCATCCAGTCTTTCCTGTCACTGAATCCTAGAATCACAAAGTAGTTTGAGTTGGAAGTGACATTCACAGCCCGTCTGGTCCAACTCCCCTCGGGGATCAGGGACATCTTCAGCAGCTCAGGTTGCTCAGAGCCCCATCCAGCCTGGCCTGGGATGTCTCCGGGATGGTTCATCCACCCCCCTTTCTGGGAAGCCTGTCCCAGTGTTTTACCACCCTCAGTGTAAAAAATCTCTTCCTCATTTCATTCCTTGACTCTCCCCTCTTCTAGTTTAAACCATCACCTTTGTCCCGTCGCATAAGGCCCTGCTCAAAAGTCTGTCCCCGTTGTTCTTATCGGCCCCTTTTCGGTCCAGAAAGGCTGCAATGAGGTCTCCAGGAGCCTCTCTTCTCCAGCTGAACACCCCAACTCTTAAACTGGCAAACTCATGACATTGTAATTTTTTAATACACTAGTGTCACAAAAGCATGAGCACATCTATTTATACAACATTTTATATAGCATCTATAGTCCCTCGTAAAGCCCAAATATCACCAGTGGTAAAAGTGCCCACAGAGCCAGTTACCAGTGGGATCCCTCAGTGACCAGCACTTGGGCCAACACTGTTGAACGTCTCTATTCTCCCCCTGTATGATGTAACACAGTGAACCTTCAGCTCCTTTGTGGATGGTGCAAAGCTGGGCAGAGGCCTTGGACAACCTCACCTGGGTCACCCTGCCCTGAGCAGGACAGTGAGACAAGATGATGTTCACACCTGAGTTGCTCTGTGATTCCAGGAACCTTTCCCTTGGAAAGGTTTTGGAAGAAGGAAGAGGTGGAGGAACAAGAAAATAAAAATACAGGCAGAGGAGGAGACTTAAAAGGTGTCAAATAAACAGAGCAGTTCTGTGAAGAATGTTTCTCTGCTCAGATTGTCAGCAGGAAATCTATAACCAGCTCCCCAAACTCCTTTTTTCACTCATTGCCCCCTTGGATTTACAGCACATTTCTTTACATCAGATTCTGCACTGAAGTTTGCACTGATTGTTACAGCTTCTTCGCAGGAATTGCTTCTTGTTTCCTTAGAGAACTGGATGTAAACAGGCACCGGGGAATTTTTAATTAGAGGAAACAAAAAAGAAAAAAAAAAAAAAAGAAAACACAATAGAGCTTAATGATGTTTCTCAGTTCTGTGGTTAAATTAAGTAGTTTCCAGCGAGGTCCATTGCCATAATTGAGGAGTTGCCTATAGGGAGTACGAGAGCAACTGCTGAAAGACTTTACCTGCCTGAAGCTCAAAGCAGAGTGAGAGCTGAGAGCTCTGAATGAGCCAAGAGTGAGAGGTGAAGAACCTCTAGGGAGCGATGGAAAGTGCAAATGTCCAGCCAGGCTTCTGAAGAGATGAGTTCAGACACGGTGAGCTGGGGAAGGACAGGTGGAAACTCCTGGATGTCCAGGGGATGAAATACACGTAGTGATAGACAGAGTTCTGGCACTGCAAGCACAGGGAAAGGCCAACGTTTCATCTCCCACAGTCCATACACATTCTGAAAATTGATATTTGGGCAGGATAGAAATTCCGCAGACATTTTATTGGGAATATTGAATTATTTCATCTGATTTTAAAAGTGTGGGTTTCTTGTTCTTGTTGTTGCTTTGTTTTAGTTTGGTTGGGTTTGTTTTTCAGTTTTGAGGGGAGTTCTCAGGTTTTCGAGCTGAGCTCCATGGTCTCACTATCAGTACCCAGTGCAAACCTCGAGAGGCCCCATGTACCTGAGGTGTTTGCCTGGGACGGGCAGGTATCAGACCAGACTGATAGAGCGATGGTGCTTTCATAATTTACAATTAGTATTCAACACTTGTGCATCTAATTAGATAAGTTTCAGGACTGTAGGTGAAGAGGCAGATATGTGAAGAGCACTTAGAAGATGTGATAGAAGAATATTCCAGTTGATGATAGAGAATCATAGAATTATTTCGGTTGGAAGAGACCCTCAGGACCATTGAGTCCAACCACAACCTAAATCTAGAACTAAACTGTGTCCCTAAGAACCTCGTCTATACATCTTATAAACCCCTGCAGGAATGGTGACTCTACCACTGCCCTGAGCAGCCTGTTCCAATGCCTGACAACGCTTTCCAGGAAGAATTTTTTCCTAATATCCAATTTGAACCTTCCCTGGCACAATTTGAGGCCATTTCCTCTCGTCCTATCACTTGCTACTTGGGAGAAGAGACCAACCCCCTCCATGTTCAACCTCCTTTCAGGCAGTTGTGGACAGCGAGAAGGTCTCCCCTCAGCCTTCTGTTCTCCAGGCTGAACCCACCAGTTCCCTCAGCCGCTCCTCATCAGACTTGTGCTCCAGACCCCTCACCAGCTCCATTCCCTCCTCTGCACTCTCTCTGGTGCCTCAATGTCCTTCTTATGATGAAGGACCCAAACCTGAACACAGGATTCAAGATGTGACCTCATCAGCACTGAGAACAGTGGCACAATCACGCTAGTCCTGCTGGCCACACCATTCCTGATACAAGCCAGGATGCTGGTGGCCCTTTTGGCCATCTGGGCACACACAGGCTCATGTTCAGCTGCTGTCGATCAACACCCCCTGATCCCTTTCCACCAGGCAATTTTCCAGCCACTCTTCCCTGAGCCTGGGGGTGTTGTGACCCAAGTGCAGGACCCGGCACTTGGTCTGGTCAAACCTCATACAAATGGCCTCAGCCCAATGATCCAGCGGGTCCAGATCCCTCTGCATGGCCTTCCCACCCTCCAGCAGATCAACACTCCCACCCAACTTGGTGTCATCTGCAAAGTTAATGAGGGTGCACTCGATCCCCTCATCCACATCATTGATAAAGCTTAAATAGAACTGAGTCAAATACTGAGCCCTGGGGACACCACTTGTGACCGGACGCCAACTGGACTTGGCTCTGTTCACCACAATTCTTTTGGTGCAGCCCTCCATCGCACATACACCATCCAGGCCACGAGCTGCAGCTTCTCCAGGAGATGCTGTGGGATACGGTGTCAAAGGCTTTACTGCAGTCTAAGGACACAACACCCACAGCCCGTGTGGCGGATTCACTCCCCACAACAGACTTTCCCTCATCTGCTCAGCCGGTCACCTTGTCATAGAAGGAGATCAGGCTGGTCAAGCAGGACCTGCCTTTCATCCAGCCATGCTGATGGGGCCCGATTGCTCGTCTGGTGTGTGTGACCTCACAGTCCTTTCCCAGCCATGTTCCTGCTGTTGGCCAATCCCCTGCAGAGGCAGAAGTGACCTCACAGTGCCCTCCACAGCCATTGGTTCCTACTGGACTATGAGTTCCTGAGACACAAGTGACCACACCACATCGTACCCACCATCACCCTCCTGTGGTCCAGTGTGTGAGCAGATCAAACTAAGCTGCTTTCATCAAATGTATCCAATAGATTTCCTATGAAGGGTTTGAGTGGAGAAACGTTTCTCAGAGGAGCTGCTGTATTTACTCTGGGGCATTTTATATCTCTGCTTCTGCCTCTGCATTTTTTTTCTTCTTCTTTTGTCTTAAAAGAGGTCTTCAAAGAAAATAATCATGCAATCCTACAATAACGCAGGTTGGAAGAGACCCCTGAACACCTTTATGGCACTCCAAAGAATAGCTGATGGATTTGTGCTCACTTGGGTTCATCTCACCACATGCACACAGTGGACATGCACATGATGTGTGTGTTTACATCTCATCAGGACAATGAAAACATGGACTTTTGACCTAGTATTTCATAGAATCATAGAATGTCCTAGGTTGGTAAGACCCACCAGGATCATGGAGTCCAACTCCTGTCCCTGCACAGGACACCCCACAGGTCACCCCGTGTGTCTGGGGACGTTGTCCAGTCTCTTCTTGAACACTGTCAGGTTGGGGACGTGACACCTCCCTGGGGAGCCTGTTCAGTGTCCAGCACCTCTGGGGGAAGAACCTTTTCCTCATGTCCCACTGACCCTCCCCATAGAATAATTGAACCATATAATAACTCAGGTTTGAAGAGAGCCCTGAACATCATCTTGTCTCCCTCTCCTGCTCAAGGCAGGGTGCACCAGGTGAGGTTGTTCTAGGCCTCTGCCCAGCTTTGCATCATCCACAGAGGACCTGAAAATGTGCTCCATGACATAATGAAGAGGCAGAATAAAGCCATTCAACAGTGTTGGCCCAAGTACTCATCACTGAGGGATGCCGCTTGTGACTGGCTAAACACAGGACCTTGTACCACTGATGATGTTTGGGTTTGGTCATGCTGCCAACTCCCCACCCATCACAACATCCACATCTGCATCCCAGATCTCACCAATCTGCTCTAAGGCACCACAGGAGACCATGTCTGGGGCCTTGCAAAGCTCCATGTACTCAACATGCCTTTCTTTCCCCTGCCCATTTGGGTTCAGCAATTCCTTCCTTGTCCTACAACTGCCTGGAGATGCCTGCAGGAGAATGTGGCCCGTCACCCTCCTGGGGACAGACGTAGGCTGAGCATCCTGTCATTCTCCCAGTTCTCCTTCCTGCCATTCCTGAAGATGGGTTTGACGTCTGCCTTTCTGAGGGAGCTCTGAACCTCTCTGATCACTCTGGCACTTCTGAGACCACAATCCACAACTTCCCACAGGGAAAGAGGGGCAGGTGTAGGACTGTGTAGAACAGCATGTGATGGGGATGGCAAAGGAGAGATAGCCAATAGGGACACTTGCAATGAGCCTGTCCAAGGGAGCTGAGATGAATCTCACTGTGCCACTGGGGTTTCTCTTTGGAGTCACACACAGAAATATCAGGGTTCTGTCAGGTGTTCACATGTGAGCTGGCCACGTGGACTCTTAAAGCACATTGAGATATTCAGGGACAGACAGTTTCCCTTATACACACAGAGGCAGGAGTCACAGTGCCTCTCTGGGCTCCTGTTCCTATTCCCAAAGGTTGGGAGTATTATAATGAGCGTAAAAGGAGCAAAGCTCAGCTAAAGGACACTTTATGTCACAGTCTTGAGACAGGTGTTAAAACAAGACTCAGCTAATTTTGCAGGCTCCAGAGAGTCTGCGCTGCAAGGACAGTATTCATTGCAGGTTCTGATTAGGTGTTTTAAACGTCACTTTTATCTTTGTTATAGCAGCAGACTGACAAAAACTGAGAGGATTTACATATTTTAGGTTAGCAATTGTAGGATGGTGTTTTTGCTGACTCAGTTTCATGTCACCTCACATACTTGATGTGCATGCTCACATCTCATCTGTACAAAGCAAACATGAACCTCTCACCTACTCATTCAGTGTAACTCCATGGAGGGACAAAGAACTCTGAGCTGGGGTGAGAGGCCAGTGCTGGAAATGGTGGTTGTGAGGGGCCAGTCCATGGTGACTGACCTGGGGCTCTTTCTGTGGGGTGTCCAGTGCACAGGGGCACAGCCCAGCCCCTGCTCTGCTGGTCCTGCAGGTCTCTGGCAGGAGCCTGGCTGGGAGAGGACACTGCTGTGTGCCAGCCCTGCACACACACACTGTTCAGCTGCACACTGATGTTTCATCTGTGGCCACTTCTGTAGGAATAAGCTTGAGAGAAACTTTGCAAGAAGATATAAATCATCATGCACTGCCCATAGGAGATCACCTTTCTATCTGGAAAGGCTGTTCTGGGGCCAGCTCTGTCACAGCAGTGCCCATTGCCTGTCCCTGCCTGCGCCCACAGGACTGACACACAGCAGGACGGTGACCAAGCTGCCAGAGCACTCAGGCCTTGCACCAACACAGGGATGAGAAGGAGAGTGTGGAGTGGAACCAGAGCAGCTCTGGAAGAACAAGCGCTGCTGCTCCCTGGCAGGGCTGCCAGGATGGACTCTTTTCCCTTCCACCCATCGCGGGAACCATCCCTGCAGCTCTTAAAAGGCCTTGCAGGAAGGATGTAGTGAAAAACAAGTCACTGAAGAGCCCTTTATTTTGTTTAAAGGCAAGGAGAGCACAGCTCCCCATTAAAAAAAAAAGTGGCTATAAAAGAAAAGCAGAGAGAGAATTAGGAAAGCGGACAAAAACATTATCACAATAAAAACCCTACTAACAACAACAGACAATCCAGATGACAGGCTGGGTCTGTAGTTACATTGAAACAACTATGCAGAAGCAGATGAGCAGTTTATTGATTCAGAAAACCATCCAGTCATCAGTTTCCACAAGGCATCCTTGAGCTGCTGGTTCCTCATGCTGTAGATGAGGGGGTTCACTGCTGGAGGCACCACTGAGTACACAACAGACACCACCAGGTCCACGGATGGGGAGGAGATGGAGCGGGGCTTCAGGTAGGCAAACGTGCCAGTGCTGACAAACAGGGAGAGCACAGCCAGGTGAAGGAGGCAGGTGGAAAAGGCTTTGTGCCGTCCCTGCTCAGAGGGGATCCTCAGCACGGCCCTCAAGATCTGCACATAGGACACCACAATGAACACAAAACACATAAAAGCTAAACAGGCACTGACTGCAAGAAGCCCAAGTTCCCTGAGATAGGAGTGTGAGCAGGAGAGCTTGAGGATCTGGGGGATTTCACAGAAGAACTGGCCCAGGGCATTGCCCTTGCACAGGGGCAGTGAAAATGTATTGGCCGTGTGCAGCAGAGCATGGAGAAACCCAGTGGCCCAGGCAGCTGCTGCCATGTGGACACAAGCTCTGCTGCCCAGGAGGGTCCCGTAGTGCAGGGGTTTGCAGATGGCAACGTAGCAGTCGTAGGACATGACGGTGAGGAGATAAAACTCTGCTGTAATGAAAAACAAAGACAGAAAGACCTGTGCAGCACAACCTGAATAGGAAATGGCTCTGGTGTCCCAGAGGGAATTTTCCATGGACGTGGGGACAGTGGTGGAGATGGAGCCCAGGTCGAGGAGACCGAGGTTAAGCAGGAAGAAGTACATGGGGGTGTGCAGGTGCTGGTCCCAGGCTATGGTGGTGATGATGAGGCCGTTGCCCAGGAGGGCAGCCAGGTAGATGCCCAGGAAGAGCCAGAAGTGCAAGAGCTGCAGCTCCCGTGTGTCTGTGAACGGCAGGAGGAGGAACTGGGTGATGGAGCTGCTGTTGGACATTGGCTGCCTGGGGGCATGAGGACCTGTGCAAGGAGGAAAGAGAGTTACATGTTAGGTGTGACTTCTCTGAGGAAAATAAACGTGCTGTTTCTCATGGAAATCCCCCTCCCTGATGGAGGGATGTTTCCGCTCATTCTCTCTTTCTACTAAGTTTGAATAACAGTTCATCACAGCTTAAAATGCAGCTTGGGCATCTGGTTTCCATGAACACACCTCTGGGTCAAGACCCCCTGTGTTGGTGTCAGAACAAAAACTGACCCACACTCCCACCCCAAACCCAGAGAGCAAGAGCACCAGGGACAGGTAGAGAAACAGGGAAGGACACTGCAGTGCTACCAGAAAATAAAGCAAGGACAGAAAGGCAGACGGGCATGCTGTGGAACCTTCTCCTGACCCGGCTGTGCTGCTGCCACTCACATAATGACACTAGAGAGCAAGTACTTTTAGCACCTTTTTTGAGTACCATGTTGCAGGAACCCTTCACCTGTAGGTCCAGCTGCTGAGGTGGAGACTCGTGACCTGGACCCCATGGCTTTGGGGCAGAGGGTCTGCTGGGGAGGAGAGGAGACCGGGGTTGCACTGGGAAATGTGTCTGCACTGCAGGGGATTGCAGGGGAGTTCCTAAATCCTCTCCCTGGCATATCTGGTAGGAGCTCCTTCTCCCTGCCCATGTCTGTGCTGCCTGCAGCTGTGTGTCTGTCCCTGGTCTGCTCCATATCAGTGTCACAGACCCCGTCCCACCCGCTGTGTGCTCAGCTCTGTCCAGCTCACACCTCCTGGCACTGCCCAGGGGCAGCTCTGTCTGCAGGCTGGAAAACAGGACAGGTCAGACTAAGGCTGACGGGTCCAGCCAAGGTGATGCAGGTGCTGTGCACAGGCAGAGGGGTGGGGAAGGGATGTCATGGGCCTTCTGGTAGATGTACTGACCACTCAGAGTAGCAGTTCAGGAGTCTCAGTGACTTGTTTAAGCATGAGAGCTCATTTTCATTTTATCCTTTCCTGCACCCCCCACCCCTTGGGAGAGGAAACTGAAAAGACAGGCTCAGGAAAGCTCCTTATCTGTCTGCTAATCCTTGCATTGATCTCCTCCTTGAGGCATCCACTTGGAAAAATCCAGGGGGTCATCTGGATGTGTGAGCAGCCCTGACCCACACAGCACCCTCTCCACAGCAGAAGCACTTTTCCTGCCCAATAGGGTTCGCTCCTTCCACCCACATCTTCTCTCCTCAGTGTTTTTGGGCTCTCCCGGGCAGGCTGAGTGCTGACCCTGGCAGGCAGCAGAGTCCCTGCCCGGCACAGCCCTGGGGTGCAGGGACCCTGCTCTGCAGGACAGCCCTGGGCACCCCTGGGTGCTCACCCGGCTTCACAGCTGTTCAACATGGCCTGACAAGAGCCCCGTCCTTACAGACCCCACAAGCTGTGCCTGTGCCAGTTTCAGGAGATGCCTCCAGGAGATACAGCTGCACTGCCCTGCACCAGAGACTTACCATGGCAAGGGCTGCAAAGGTTTCTCCTCCAGTGAGCTCTCAGTCATCCTCCCAGTCCTTACCACCTTTAATCTCTCTCTGCCTCGCTCGTCTCCTGAGATCCCCAGGCAGAGCCCTCAGCCCTGCTGCGTGTGCAGAGGAGCTGCTCCTGGGCAGAGCTGTCTCTCTGCAGCGCTGCCGCTGCCATGAGCTCCCTGTGTCCCAGGAGCCCAGCCCAGCTCAGCAGCACAGGAGCAGCACAAGGCGCTTTAATGACCCCTCTGGTGGGTTTGGTGCTGAGTCCATGGACCTCAGACCCTGGAGGGAGGTGATGAAACCTCTCAAGAAGTCAAAGTCAGATTCAAACTCCAAAGTTTCTTGTAATGTTAATGGCTCCCACTGAGGGACACAACTGAGAAACAATATCGAGGTTCAGTTAGAGAAGAAAACTGGAGGTCAGGAAGAGCACAGTAAAGGTGGCTCTGATGCTGACTAAACCTGGTTGTGTTTCATTAATCAAAAGGCCAAGCTCTGACCCCCAGCCCTGGGAAATCAGATCCTGTCCCTCCCACGTTGCCCAGAGCCCTTCCTGGGACAGTGTGATGTAGGGCTGTGCAAGGCCAAGGGCAGGACTATGGTCCCACTCCTCCCAGGTTCCTGGCTGGGGACAAGGAGGCTGAGATCTCTCCATCCTCCCCAGCTGGTCATTGAAGCACAAAGCCTTGGGCTGATGCAGACTCCCTCTGCTGACCTGCTCCACCACAGCGCTGCCCTTCCATCACATTCCTTTCTGCTCATGTGCATCCTCGACCTCACCAGCTGCACTTTGGGCCATTATTTCTTTCTCAAGCTCTTTCCCGCTATCCAGAAAACCTCCACCAGCTCTGAAACCGCCCTTCAAGCGCTCTCAGGCTACTCCTGCACTGCTGCAGCCTCCCCAGCGCTGCTGGGCCAAAGCAGCCCAGGTCCCTCAGCACCCCACACCATGTGCACAAGGTGCTGAACCTGCCTTGGCACAGCCCTGCACTCTCCAGTTCCTCCCTGCTGCTCCAAACTGGGAAGTCGCACAATGGCACACACCCGTGTGTGTGGGTCACACCAGTGCTGAACCGAATGGGATGAGAACTGCAGGTGTCTGGGTCCCCACGCTCCTCCTCATGCAGCCCCGTGTGCATCTGCCTTGTTCATGGTGAGCGTGCACCACGGGCTGGTGTGGGGACCTTGTAGTGTCCAGGCCCTTCTACTCAGGGTCACTGCTCAGCGTGTCAGGTCCTGCTCTGTCCTGATGGAAGAGGTTATTGTCCCACCCGGATACAGCACTGCTCATTTCTCTATGTACAAATTAGAGACCTTTCTGTTGGGTGAATCCCAGATTTTCTCAAGGTCTGGACCTTCCTTTGACTGAAGCTCCATTTGCTCAGCTGTTAATATTTGCATGCAGATTGTTTATCCTGATGGGTTGTCTCTCCCAACATAACAGTATGAGGAGTTATAGGATACTATAAGTACCATCTCCTGTAGAAACAGTAGGGTCTTGAGGCTCTGCTGCTCATAATACCGGAGATCTGGATTTAGAGAGCAAGTTTCCGTTCATGTGGGAGAGCAGCAGGAATGCGTGGAGCTCTGCCTGGGGACAGACAATGTCAGCTGAACGTTGAGGAGTCAGCATGAGAGGACAGAACAACATGGGCAATGTTGTGGTGACTGGACATCAGCTACAGACTCACTGGTGAGGAAGAGGAATGAGATGAGGCCTCCTTCAGACAAATGAAAGAAGCCTCATGTTTCCAGGGCCGTGTCCTCATGGCAGACCTGAGATATCCCAATATCTGCAAGGTACCAGCCATCCAGGAGGGTTTGGAGCTCATTGACAACATCTTCCTGACATCGGTGACTGAGGAGTCAGTGGGGTGAGGTGGCCTGTGGGACTTCACACTTACAAACCAGAAAGAGTTGGTCAGGATGGAACAGTCAGGGATGGGAAAGTGGAGCTGAGGCTCCTGGGAGATGAGAACAAGGCCAAGAGCAGGATTTCAGGAGAGCATGATTTGGCCTGGTGAGGGACCTGCTTGGGTCCTATGGGATATGACCTTGGTGTCTGCAGTGCTTTTCTCTCCCATTTCCTCCCTCCTCTCTCCCACCTGCTGTTGTGCAGTGTTTTTTACCCTTTCTCAAATACAATATCCCAGAGGTGCTGCCAACATCACTGATGGCTCAGGTTTGGCAAGGAGTGGGTCCATCTTGGAGCAGCTGAAATCGGCTCTGTCTGACATTGGTCCAACTCCTGTTGTCTTCTCAGATCGGTGACAACTGTAGCACAGCCACACTCTCCCCGTTCCAAGACTTTGCCATGTAAACCCAGTACAGGGTGACAATGTGTTGGGTGTTTGTCGAGGGTTAAGATTGCGGGGTGACAATAAAACCCTGGCAGATGTATTGTTAACCTGCTCTCCCTCCCCCCCAGTTCCCCCGTTTTGCCCCTCCCTCTCCCCCCTTCCCACTAAGGACAGGCGATCGGGAGGGAAAGAAGAACGAAGAGAAGAGAGTTGGAAAAATTAAAGATGTTTTACTAATGCTACTAATAAGAATAGAGAAAATAATACAAAATATACAAAACCAATCTTGAAAGTCTCAGCAACTGCAGAGCCGGCCACCAAAGTCCTGGATTAGACTCTGCAGCCAACCGGAGCTGGATTCAGTCTCTCACTAGGCCTCAGTTCTCAGGGACGACCAGCCAGATCCTCTCCTAAGGTCGGCCATAAGGAAAAAGGGAAGAGATCCTCGTGGTCTCCCACTTTTATATGAAGTATTCACGTGAATGGAATGTTATACACAGTTGGTCAGTTTCTTGGTCACTTGTTTCTCGTCGCCCCTCTCGCGAGATGTCCATCCATGCTTATCAATATGTTTGCATTCCATTGCTAGGTTTACCAAAACATGTGTCTGGTTCTCCAGGAAAATGCAGTTAATATGAAGGCTTTAGCTGACAGGCAAAATTCACTGAAAGAGAAACTTGTTTTTTAGCAAAACCAGGACATTCCACCCCTTATAATATGCCATTTACTGAATACTTAAACCTTATCAAAACAATCTATCAACACAATCTAATTAATCACTACTACTATATATATACACAGGAGTAATTAATCAGTGGACCATCCTTTAAAAAGTTCATTAAGTTAATTTTGTCACGACAGTCTCCCAGGGCAGGAAAAATGGTACAAGTGCATCTCATGACCACTGTTTGTGGGTTAAAGACATCAACTTCGAGGAATTTGTCAGGCGCCACTCGAAGAAGCTAGCTCTGGTTTCATCATCACTGTTTTGATCTGAAAAACACTTATTAAACACTGTTAGTACGGCAATTCACATCATGCAGTTCAGTATTGAATATTTTCACCCAAACTCAAATCCCCTTGAGGTACACACCGAACTTCTCCATCCTTAAGCATCACCCACCAGGTGCTGCCAGGTCCCTGGGCAAAAACAATCCCACGAATGGGCTTGCCTTTGCTTGAGGCAGGAGTAACCCAGACTGCCTTTCCTAACATGTTTTTCATGTGTACTACAGGGACTTTATCTCCTTCTACAGTCCGTAGAATTTCTGATTGGGCAGGCCCGGCTCGATTGGTTGATCCCCTGGTGTTGACCAACCAAGTGGCTTTTGCTAAATGTGAATCCCAGTTTTTAAAGGTTCCACCACCAAGTGCCTTTAGTGTAGTTTTTAGCAAACCATTGTACCTTTCAATTTTCCCAGAGGCTGGTGCATGATATGGAATATGATATACCCACTCAATACCATGTTCTTTGGCCCAATTGTCTATAAGACTGTTTTTGAAATGAGTACCATTGTCTGATTCAATTCTTTCTGGCGTACCGTGTCGCCAAAGGACTTGCTTTTCAAGGCCCAAGATAGTATTTCGGGCTGTAGCATGAGGTACGGCATATGTTTCCAACCATCCAGTGGTTGCTTCCACCATTGTAAGTACATAACGCTTACCTTGACGTGTTTGTGGAAGTGTAATATAATCAATCTGCCAAGCTTCTCCATACTTATACTTTAACCATCGCCCCCCATACCATACAGGCTTTAACCGTTTCGCTTGTTTGATTTCAGCGCAAGTTTCACATTCATGAATAACCTGTGAAATAGTGTCTATAGTTAAATCCACCCCTCGATCACGAGCCCATTTATATGTTCCATCTCTACCTTGATGCCCTGAAGCATCATGGGCCCACCGAGCTAGGAAAAGTTCACCTTTATGTTGCCAGTCCAAGTCCACCTCAGCTACTTTAATCTTAGCAGCTTGATCTGCTTGTTGGTTGTTTAGATGTTCCTCAGTGGCTCGACTTTTAGGCACATGAGCATCTACATGCCGAACTTTCACAGGCAGGCTCTCTTGGTCACTTGTTTCTCGTCGCCCCTCTCGCGAGATGTCCATCCATGCTTATCAATATGTTTGCATTCCATTGCTAGGTTTACCAAAACATGTGTCTGGTTCTCCAGGAAAATGCAGTTAATATGAAGGCTTTAGCTGACAGGCAAAATTCACTGAAAGAGAAACTTGTTTTTTAGCAAAACCAGGACAGTGTTACAAACTACTTGACCATGGAGAAGAAATGATCCTCTGTCAGTAAGCTGAGGAAGTCACCAGTGAATGAGCAGGTTCCTATGGGGAACTGTAATTTCCCTGACATTCACTGGCCAGCAAAGCGGCAGGTGCCAACCGTCCAAAGGATCTTGGGCCAACTGCTTAACATGGCTGCCTGTTGGGCCAACACGGGTGATGTTTTCCAGGTCTGGAACTGGGAAAGAAGGAAGAGCTGGTGAGGGATGCGAACATCAGTGTCCACCTTGACTGTCGTGACCAGGACACAGTGGTGTCCCAGGCACCAGAGGGGAGGGAGGAAGGCCAGCAGCAGAGCACAGGCTGGTGGGCTCCAGAGGAGAAGACTTGGACATATTGGACTATGGTAGCCAATAAACATGGTGATTGGAAGTAGGTCTGAAGGGTGAAGGAGCTCAGGAAATCTGATCAGCCTTACAGGACAGACTGCTCCAAGCACAAGAATGATCTCTCCAAGTACCCATGAACAGAAGCATTTATCTCGTGAGGCTGCTCCTCTGCACTGATGGAGCTCCAGGGCAAAAAGGCAGCACACAGGAGGTGGGAGCAGGGGAAGCTGCAAAGGAGGAATTGAGAAACCTTGTCCATGGATGTGGAGATGATGACAAAGCTGCCCTGGACTTGATCCCTGCAGGGCAGCAAGATCCCTGAGGGCAGCAAGATGAGCTGATATAGCTTCATCTGCAGTAAAAGAATAGACAGGGTGAACGCGGGCCTGCTGCTGAATTTCCTATTACTAGAATCAGACAGGACTGGGGTTCTTCATGGCTTCTTTGCCTCCATCTTCACCAGCAAGGTCTCCTGGGACTTGTTTCCTGAAGGCAGGAGACTGGAGAACACCCAGCAGTGGATGGGGCTCAAGTCAGGGGTGACCTGAGCAAACTCAGACACCGTTACAGAACAGGAGATGGGTCATTTGACCAGCTCCCTGAACACAAGTATCACTGTGCTGTGCCACCTGAGATTGCCAGGAACACCCACCTCTTGGTCCAGAGGAGTGTGACTCCTCTTGAGGTGTCCTGGCCTGTCTCCTTACTCACAAGCTGATTCAGGCACCCCCTTTTGTGACATGTTCAGTCTTTATCAGGAGCCGCTCCACATCAATATGAATTGAAGGCTGCTGATGCCACCTGTTCTGGAAAGGGAGGGAAGGGCGAGCAGGGAAGAAAATAGAAGAAATTTGGCTTAACTGCTATTTGTTATGGAAATGCTCTCTGTTTGGCTATTCCTGAAATCTCCCTAGTCATCCACACCAGACTTAAAGCCTTTAGGAAAATGATGCACAGAACCTGGCATATAAGAGCATTTTAGCTGTTAATGAGCCCTCTGGTGCCATGATCCTGAACTGCAGCTACTGAAAGAATGAACAAACCTCTAATGAAGTGAAAGGCAGAAGCAAACCACAAGTTTCTGCCATGTCAGCCCTTGATGCTTGTTCATCACCAGAATGGCTGAGCCCTGACCTCTGGGACCTGGTAGATTTTTCTCCAATGTTTTCCAAGGCTTTTCCTGTGGTCAGTGTGAGGGTTTTGTGATTTGGGGGTGGTGTTTATGTCAAGTCCTGTTGCTTTAGCTGCAAGGCTCAGGTTTAATGTGGAGTTGGAAATGCCTGTGAATTCCTCATATCTCATCCAGCTTCTTTCATACACCTGGCAATGGTCACCAGTCTCCTCTATGTCCCAGTCCCACAGTTGCTTGAATCCCCTATTTGCATCCATACCCATCACTCCAGGAGGTTCATGGATCCACCAGGCTCATGGATGATTCCTGAGGACCATCCAAGTGTGGGCAGTGTAAGAGAGGAGCAGAGCAGGGTCAGCTCATGGGCCATGACTGAGCACAGCCACCCCAGCAGCAGCCGTTCCCCATCTCCCAGGCACAGCCATGCCCACAGCATGCAAATGGCACTGCCATACATGATTAGCCCAAGAGAGGCCTTTCTTCCTTCCATATTCCCAGGAAGATCTTCCTCCTGCTCCTCCTCCACCTGCAGACGTCAACTGCTTTCCATTTCTGGACTCAGACATGGCTGGAAGGGTTCACTGAAGCCATCAGCCATCTCATTGCTTCTCCCTGACATGCCCTGACCCTCTCCCACACCTACAATGGCCAATCACGGCTGCTCAGGGACTCCTGCTCTTCAGAAGAGGCCTCGAGCTTCTTGGTTCTTCCTGGTGCTTATTATAAACTCCCTCGCTCTCTCCAGAGTTCACGGTGAGCTTTCTTGTCCATAATAGCCCTTTATGACCATGTCTTACTAAATGGTTGTGTTTGTATGATCATTTGTGCAGAAAGGGCAGTCACAGGACAGCACCCAATATGCCAAAACTGATGCCAGTGAAATGCCGTAAAGCCCTGATGAGTTCCCCTGTGTCTGTGTCTCTCCTGGAAGGAGTCTGTCCCAATAAGAGGATCCAGCTCCTGCCACTCTCTGCAGAGGCACATGAGCAGTGTCCATCACCTGGGGACACAAAGGGTGACAACTGCCACACCACCCATCATCTGAACCACTTAGATGTGTGCTTGTGGATGGGGTATGGAGCCTTATAGTGCAAATACCTATTTAATTGTCATTGCCAGAGGGTCTACCACTGATGCAGTGTACTATTTTACAGGTATTTAAATATAAACATGTTAAACATTTTTTTTTTCTTTAAAAACTGTCATTCCTAGACAAATTACATGAACACTTGAAGGATTATTCATGCCTTTTAACATGATTATCCACAGAAGTCCACCTTCTTTGCATCTCAGGAAATGGGATCCAGAGTCCAAGGGCAGGATGGTTTGGGCTCTGTCCTGGGATCTGGAAACTGAAATGTGCTCCCATCTCCCAGCCCCCTGCCCTCCTCAGTGAGGGTGTGAGACATTCTGCAGCGAGGGCTGAACTCACAGCCATGACCAGTATCTTATGTCCAACTGCAGCCAGTGCTGTCCTGCCAGCTCAGGATTGGAGCTTCCATTGCTGGAGGTGTTTAAAAGATGTGGAGATGTGGCACTTTGGGACATGGTTTAGTGGTGTACTTGGGAGTGTTAGATTTACGGTTTGACTCCATGTTCTTAAGGGTCTTTTCCAGCCTAAATGGTTCTATGATGCTATGGTTCTATGATTTTGGTTGAAACCATTTCAATCCCATCACCTCCAGCTTCCCTCAGAGGCAGCTGTTGTGTGGCTGTCCTGGCTCTCCAGGCAGGTTGGACACTGGTTTGGTGCCTGCATTGGGAGTTTTCCCCTTCCTGGGGTAAGAGGCTGTTGAGCAGAGACAGTTGTAGAGATTTGGGTCACAGGGGTTTGCAGCAATCCTGTCAAACTCTGAGCAGGATGAGCTTTGGAGCCCAGGAAAAATGGAGATGGGCTGAAGGATGTTTGTGAACAGTGATGCTGTCACTAGTACACCTCTTGGACAGAATTAACACAAAACCATGCATCTTTCAAAACTTCTATCTTTTTTCCCCTGTTGTGAGGTGCTGTTGGCACAGGAGAACAGTTTCTTTTTGAGACAAAGGTGGCCAAAGAACAGATCCCAGGTCAGTGCAAAGGCCCAAAGGAAGCCAGAATCTTTATGTGTGTGCACTGACACACACTGTCACCTGCATTTCCAGTCTCTGCAGTCCCAACTGTGCAGCAGAGTCTGGAGTTCTGAGCTCCCTCACCTGTCCTGTGTGACACGTGTAAAATGGAACTACCCCAGTCCAATGGCTGGTTTTGATTCTCTTCACATCCTGAAGCACCACATGGGTCAGGAGACAAGCCAGGATACCCAACCAGGACTCTCATGCTCTGCTTTTAGAGTTCAGGTGTTCCCAGGAATCTCAGCAGACATGTCACGCTGATATCTGGGTGCAAGGAGCTGGTCAAGTGTCGTGTCTCCATTTCTGTAACAGTGACTTTGATGCCTGGCTGCGGTGCAGACTCTGTACATGGATGTTGACACCTCTTGAACAACCTGCTATGAAAGGATTAGCAAGATGGGCTGTTCATTTTGTAAGGGTATAAGGACAGCGAAAAAGACCCAGGGTGGGGACATATGAAAAGGGATGCACAAGATGTGGTCAGGGTTGTTTGGGGGCACTTGTAAAGCAGCTCTGGACCCTCTGTGAATTATTCCTGTGCTCAGGGAGAACCTGAGAGCTTTTTCTAAATTTAAAACATTAAGGGGATGAAAAGACAGTGTCATTCAGGATCCAAGGGAGCTCAGGAGGTGTCCTGACGAACCTCCTGCTCACAGCAGGGTCAGACCAGATTGCTCAGGGCTTTATCCAAACACATCTTGGTCACTTTCTGGGACAGAGTGGGTGCGCACTCCTGGGAAACAGCTTCCAGTGGTGGACTGTCCTCATGACTGGAAAGTTTCTCCCTTTCTACAGCACCTTTCCAAGCCCAACCATCCAGATGGCTTTTTACCCATCTACTTACTCACTGACACAGACCATAATATCCCACCTTGGACACAAGAATATTGCGGGAGATGGTGCTGAATGCCTTGCTGACCTCCAGGTGACAGACCACCACTGCTCTGCCCACGTCCACAACCCTGTCCTTTCCTCACAGAAAGCAAAGAGGATGAACAGGCACAACCTGCCCTGGGTAAACCCCGTCACCTTCTCTTCCACACACCCAGAAATGGGGTCCCAGTGGACATGCTCTGGGGCACAGCCCTTAGTTCCCCTGCTCACCCATTGGCCATTTTGAAAAGTGCACACACTGTGTGAGAGCTGCCAGTGGTCAGGGAGTCCCCCCAGTCTCCATGAGCTTTCCAAGGTGGTGGAGAGTGGCCTCACTGTGACATCGTCCTGCTGTCCCAGCTCCTGGGATGCTGCTCTGCTGTCCCATAGACTGGAGAGGATTGTGTTAGTTCCAGTGACCCCTGACTTGATCCCCATCCACTGCTGTATGTTCTGCAGCTTCCCCTGGTGAAGATGGAGGACAGGAGGACACAGGGATTCTCACCTCTTTCTCTTATTAAATTCAACAGAAGCTACAAAGTGTCTTTGTTTGTCCTTTAACTGTTCCTGCAGTAGTAACAGCTCATTATGGGGCCCCTGAATTGCCTTACAGGTCTGGACTGAGTTTTGATCTGGACTGTTGCTGTGCTTGGAGGCTGCTGTCCTTGCAGACCAGATGAACTCACTCCTGCCACCCTGCCTGGCAGTTCATTCCATCCGTGTCACAGCTCTGTCTGCAGCACTGACAGCTCCAGCTCCCCCAGTCAGGTCCCTGCTGAGGACATTGCCTCACATCTGGGCTGAGCCACCCCAGCTGTGGCGCCAGCCCAGCTCTGACCTGCCACAAGAAACCTGGTACCAAGTGTCCAAGAGCCCATGTGTGCAAAGGCTTTGAATCAGAGCACAGACATGACATGGCCAAAGATTGATGAATGTCTCTCTAGACACAGGAGTATAAAACCAGAATAAAATGCCTGAACTCATTCAACTTAAGATATTCCTTCCCCGGCTTGGAGGAATTAGGTTCTTTGCTGTAATATTGCTGGTGTCCCGTCTAATGATGGGACAAGAAAAGTTGATTCTCATACTAATTCTTTGTTTAATACAAAGAAGACAATGATGTGTCTCTGTAGAGCAGACACAACTAACATTACTGATTACTTCAGGTTGTTTCAAAGGATGTGCCCCTGGAGCCCCAGGGACACCTGGAGGAGCCCAGAGGGGACAGAGAAAGGGACATCATGGGCTGCTCCTGTGCTGCTGAGCTGGGCTGGGCTCCTGGGACACAGGGAGCTCATGGCAGCGGCAGCGCTGCAGAGAGACAGCTCTGCCCAGGAGCAGCTCCTCTGCACACGCAGCAGGGCTGAGGGCTCTGCCTGCAGCACCGAGGGCACAGGAGACAGGCACAGAGAGGGGAAAGGCAATGTAGTGGATTAGTTTTTGAGAGCTCATTGAGAGACCAGTCTTCACAGTCCTTAGACGGTATGTTTCTGCATGTAGGACAAAGCAGCTGCATTTGCTGGCAGAATCTCCTAAAGCTGGTACATGACACAGTTCGCAGGATCTGTCAGGTCTCTCTCACAGTATCTCTGTTGTAGAGAAGAACACACTTCAGACCAGCGCTTCCCTGCTGCACCGTCAATGGGAAAGGGCATGATGGCACCTTCCGCTGAGGGTGACTGCAGGGGGAGCACCCAGGGGTGCCCAGGGCTGTCCTGCAGAGCAGGGTCCCTGCACCCCAGGGCTGTGCTGGGCAGGGACTCTGCCGCCTGCCAGGGTCAGCGCTCAGCCTGCCCGGGAGATCCCATGGCAACACTGAGGGGAGAAGCTGTGGGGGGAAGGAGCGGCCCCCGGCAGGGCAGGGTCCTTCTGCTGCTGGGATCTCCGTGGGTCAGGCTGCTCACAGCTCCAGCTCATTCCAGAATATTGATAAGAGGAGGTTTCAAGGAGAAGAAGAAGACAAAGAGTACTGCAAAGATAAGGAACCTCCCTGAGTCTGTGTTTTCAGTCTCTTACTCTGGGAAATGGGTGGGGATTAAGGCCGTTCTTAATTTTATACAAATACTTGAGACACATGAACTGCAGTAGGTCTTCAAGAGAATCCTGGCATGCCTTGGCTCTCCTCTGCCTATGCAGAACCAGCATCACCTTGGCTGGACACCTTACACTTAGTCTGTCCTGTCCTGTTTTCCAGCCTGCAGACAGGAAGATGCCCCCAGGCAGTGCCCTGTGAACAGGCAGGATCTGTAGGGCCAGGGGGAGGGCACAGAGGGTGGGATGGTCTGTGAGCACTGACAGGGAACAGACATGGACAGGGAAACACCTCCCAGGGGAGAATCTCCAGGCAGCAGGGAAATGATCAGAAATGAGAGGAAACCAAACCCAGAATGGTTATGGGAGGGAGAACAGAGAAAAGTCCCTGTGACCCCCTGCAGGTCAGATCCCTCCTGTGAGCAGCCCCCTGGCCTCCTGTCCCACCCAGCAAAGCCTCTGCCCTCAGGGCCGGGGGCTCCAAGGCATGAAGCAGCTCCTGTGCAGCCAGAGCTCCAGTTCCTCTGCAGAGCACAGGGGCTGAGAGCAGCTGCCCGGCAGTGTTGGTGTCTGGGAGGTGGCTGCACAGCTGGGGAAGGGTGACGCTGTCTGAGTGCCCGGCTGCCTCTGCCCTGGCCTCTCTCACACCCACCCTCACCGCATTGTCCTTCTTGCTCCCCTGCTCTGGGTCACTGCTGTTGGGATCTTGTTCTTGCCGTCAGGCTCTCTGGGGATGGCAGTTTCAGCTGCAGAGTCACAGCCTGATCTTGTGGGTCCTTTCCTGCAGGTGTGTCCATGGGCACACGTGTCCCAGCTTTGCTCTGACCTGTGGACTGTGGGCAATGCAGTCTGTGGGGCTGGGGAATGAGCCGTGTGTGTCCTGGGCTGAATGTTGTGTGCTGAGACCTTGGAGAAGGGTGAGACATGTCATGGTCTGAGGTGGGTCCCTCTGCTCTCAGCAGTGCCTGGTGGCTTTTCAGGGTAACATGGGAGTGTGATCAGCCCCCATCTCAGAAAGGTGCCAGCCCAAGGCAGCTGGAGCAAGAGAGAGGGACAAAGCAGCTGCCCTCACTCTGCACTGACCCACAGGCACCCTCTGGTCTCACAGGACTCGCTCTGTTCTCCCTGAGTGCAGCAGAAATGCTGAGGGTTTCTGACACCCAACAACACTCCCCAGGGTGGGAGGGGAGAAGGAGCTGTAGAAACACCAAACCTCTCAAACTCAGTTTCTCAGGCCTGGGGGTACAGATGCTGACAGTCCCTTCTGCACCAGGAGCGGTTCCAGCTGACAAAGCTGAACCCCAGGACTGGCCCCTGCCCACCCGATCACACAGGGTCAGGCTGACTCCTCAGGAGCCCCTGGGCAGAGACCCTGCTCTTCATTGCACACTCCTCAAGCACCAACGAGGGCTCCAGCCAGGACGTTCTCCTGGAAAAAGAAAAGTGTCTCTGTGTGTGACAGGGTGGGAGGGTCTGTGGGAAATGGTTTTGATTATCCCCAGAGAAGTCTCATCTAAACCTTCACTGCCTTTTCCTCCTATGACAGGTCCTCATGCCCCCAGGCAGCAAATGTCCAACAGCAGCTCCATCACCCAGTTCCTCCTCCTGCCGTTCACAGACACACGGGAGCTGCAGCTCTTGCACTTCTGGCTCTTCCTGGGCATCTACCTGGCTGCCCTCCTGGGCAATGGCCTCATCATCACCACCATAGCCTGGGACCAGCACCTGCACACCCCCATGTACTTCTTCCTGCTCAACCTCGCTCTCCTTGACCTGGGCTCCATCTCAACCATTGTCCCCAAATCCATGGCCAACTCCCTCTGGGACATCAGGGCCATCTCATACTCAGGATGTGCTGCACAGCTCTTTTTTTTCTTTTTCTTTGCTACAGCAGAATATTGTCTCCTCACCATCATGTCGTACGACCGCTACGTTGCCATCTGCAAACCCCTGCACTACGGGACCCTCCTGGGCAGCAGAGCTTGTGTCCACATGGCAGCAGCTGCCTGGGCCACTGGGTTTCTCACTGCTCTGCTGCACACGGCCAATACATTTTCACTGCCCCTGTGCAAGGGCAATGCCCTGGGCCAGTTCTTCTGTGAAATCCCCCAGATCCTCAAGCTCTCCTGCTCACACTCCTACCTCAGGGAACTTGGGCTTCTTGTGGTTAGTGCCTGTTTAGTTTTCATGTGTTTTGTGTTCATTGTGGTGTCTTATGTGCAGATCTTGAGGGCCGTGCTGAGGATCCCCTCTGAGCAGGGACGGCACAAAGCCTTTTCCACCTGCCTCCCTCACCTGGCCGTGGTCTCCCTGTTTGTCAGCACTGTCATATTTGCCCACCTGAAGCCCCCCTCCATCTCCTCCCAATCCCTGGATCTGGTGGTGTCTGTTCTGTACTCTTTGATGCCTCCAGCAGTGAACCCCCTCATCTACAGCATGAGGAACCAGGAGCTCAAGGATGTTCTGTGGAAACTCATATCTTAGTGTTTTCTGAAGCAATAAACTGCTCATCTGCTTCTACATAGAAGTTGTAATGTAACTTGTTACAGGTCCAGCTTGTCATCTGTATTTTCTATTGTTGTTGGCATTTTTTATTCTGATATTTTTATTAGATTTAACACCATTGTACATCTGAACAGTGTGTGTGTGCGGGGCTGGCACACAGCACTGTCCTCTCACAGCCAGGCTCCTGCCAGAGACCTGCAGGACCAGCAGAGCAGGGGCTGGGCTGTGCCCCTGTGCACTGGACAACCCGTGGAAGGAGCCTCAGGTCAATCACCATGGACTGGCCCCTCACAGCCACCATTTCCAGCACTGGCCTCTCACCCCAGCTCAGAGTTCTTTGTCCCTCCATGGAATTACACTGAATGAGTAGGTGAGAGGTTCATGTTCGCATTGTACAGATGAGATGTGAGCATGCACATCATGTATGTGAGGTAAGATGAACGTGAGTCAGCGCAAACACCATCAGCTGTTCCTTGGGGTTCCATGAAGGCCTGTGAGACAGACAGTTTATTGAGGTCACATCATGTTGGGACTAATATCCCATAGGAAACCACCAGAATGCAGCACTGGGATGTGCTTCCTTGAACCAATGTCCACTCCTAATGATTAGGGACGTCAAAGAACATGGCGACGCACCACGGGGCTGAGGTGCCTCCCATCCTTTGGAAATAGGAACAGGAGGCCAGAGAGACACTGTGACTCCTGCCTCTGTGTGTAAATGGGAAAGTGTCTCATCCTGGTTATCTCAATGTGTTTTAAGAGTCCACAGGGCCAGCTCAGATGTGGATGTCTGACAGAACCCTGATATTTCTGTGTGTGACTCCAAAGAGAAACCCCAGTGGCACAGTGAGATTCATCTCAGCTCCCTTGGGCAGGCTCATTGCAAGTGTCCCTATTTGCTACCTCTCCTTTGCCATCCCCATCACATGCTGTTCTACACAGTCCTACACCTGCCCCTCTTTCCCTGTGGGAAATTGTGGATTGTGGTCTCAGAAGTGCCAGAGTGATCAGAGAGGTTCAGAGGTCCCTGAGAAAGGCAGACGTCAAACCCATCTTCAGGAATGGCAGGAAGGAGAACTGGGAGAATGACAGGATGCTCAGCCTACGTCTGTCCCCAGGAGGGTGATGGGCCACATTCTCCTGCAGGCATCTCCAGGCAGCAGAAGGACAAGGAAGGGATTGCTGAACCCAAATGGGCAGGGGAAAGAAAGGCATGTTGAGTACATGGAGTTTTGCAAGGCCCCAGACATGGTCTCCTGTGGTGCCTTAGAGCAGATTGGTGAGATCTGGGATGCAGATGTGGATGTTGTGGTGGGTGGGGAGTTGGCAGCATGACCAAACCCAAAAATCATCAGTGGTACAAAGTCCTGTGTTCAGCCAGTTTCTTGTGGCATCCCTCAGTGATGAGTACTGAGGCCAACACTGTTGAATGGCTTTATTCTGCCTCTTCATTATGTCATGGAGCACATTTTCAGCTCCTTTGTGGAGGATGCAAAGCTGGGCAGAGACCTAGAACAACCTCACCTGGTGCACCCTGCCTTGAGCAGGAGAGGGAGACAAGATGATGTTCAGGGCTCTCTTCACACCTGAGTTATTCTATGGTTCAAAGAATCTTTACATTGGAAAGGTGTTTGAAGACAGAAGACGTAGTCCTTACCAGTTAAAAGAATGAATCCTGCCTGCAATCGCAAACCTAAAACATGTAAATCCTCTCAGTCTTGGTCAGTCTGCTGCTCTAACAAAGATAAAAGTGATGTTTAAAACACCTAATCAGAACCTGCAAAGAATACTGTCCTTGCAGCGCAGACACTCTGGAGCCTGCACAATTAGCTGAGTCTTGTTTTAACATCTGTCCAAGACTGTTACATAAAGTGTCCTTTAGCTGAGCTTTGCTCCTTTTACGCTCATTATAATACTAAAACACACACCCCCAGGATGGGAGCCCCAGGCTCAGCCCGGGACCCTCTCTCAACAAGCATGTGTAGTGGTAAAATGATTATGTAACCAATATGCCAGTGAGTGAACACTTGGCTCTTTAGGACTGCCAGGAGGGTCTGAATTTAGGGATAAGATTTGTATATAATAGATGTTCCTTCTCTATCTGTTGTGCTGGTCTCATTCCAGCATCCAGACTTGCACAAATCTGGAATAAACAAGATCTCATCTCTGGGTGTGGGATTGGCTTTGCACTTCAGGTAGCGAATTCACCACAAGCAACCAGGAAGAAGGAAAACAATAAGAAATAAAAGAGGTAGGAGAGGACATAGAAAAGGTTTCAGCATTTCACATTCCTGTAAAGAATGCTTCTCCTCTCAGATCTTTAGCAGGAAATAGATTTGATCAGTTGGGTAAAACAAGCATAGTTTTATCTAGTCAGGTTATAGCCCATAAGGAGGGGGATGGATGGCTGTGGGATTATGATGGCAGTTGAGTCTCTGAAACTCAAAATTGAGTGGAAAGACTTTCGCTGTGAAGGAGACAGTGGAGTCAGTTCTGTGTCTGGAGGTGACAGCCCAGCAGCAGGGACATGGCTGGGAAAGAACCTCTGCCCAAGGGCCCACAGGTCTTACCCAGGAAGAGAGACGAGTTGTCATGTCCATCCCACCTGAGAACATGACGGGACATCGGCAGGGACATGGTCGTGTCTGTCAGAGAAGCTGAAAGACCAGCAGCACTCATGGGATTTAGAAGATCATGGCGAGGTGACTTCTCTCTGGTCAAGTAAAAGACCACAAGAAGCCTAATGGTTTGGGTTCCCGGCATGAAGGGCAGTTTATGAGATGGTTGAGTAGCAGAAAAAAAGCAAGAAAGAGGAAAAATGTCACAAAGTGACTTGGAAGATGGAGACTGGATATGAGGATGACGATATGTCACTGGAAGGGCAGTGCTGTGGTGCAAGAGGTGACCCAGAGGGAGCTGGATCAGCCCATGGTTTGTGTTCCAAAGACCAGCCAGTGAGGGTGCAGACACAGCAGTGAAGGTGCAGAAATGCTGGGGTGAGAGCAGGTGGGGAAGTGAGATGGGTGTCTGCAGGCTGCAGGGAAAGAGGGGCAGGGGTAGGGCCGTGTAGAACAGCCTGCGGTGGAGATGGCAAAGGGCGCTGTAAGGCTGGAAGGGACCCACAGAACCCAGGAAGCTGTTGTCCCAGTGTTGTCCTTCCCTGGGCCTTGCACACCCACATCCCACGGTCCCAGGAAGAGCCCTGAGCCGTGTGTGAGGGACAGGATCCCGCTTCCCATTGCCTGGAGCTCATGGCTCCTCCTTTCTGCTTCAGAAAGCAAACCAAGGGGTTTCTGAGGATCAGAGCTGAAGAAAAGACTCAAAGGAGACCTTATGGTGGCTACAGCTTCCTCACAAGGGGAGAAAGAAAGGAAGGTACTGATCTCTTCTCTCTGGTTACCAATGATAGAACCCAAGGGAATGGCAGGAAGATGTGCCAGGGGAGTGTCAGTGGGACATGACGAAAAGGTTCTTCCCCCAGAGGTGCTGGACACTGAACAGGCTCCCCAGGGAGGTGTCACGGCCCCAACCCGACAGTGTTCAAGAAGAGACTGGACAACATCCTCAGACACACAGGGTGACCTGTGGGGTGTCCTGTGCAGGGACAGGAGTTGGACTCCATGATCCTTGTGGGTCCTTCCAACTCATGACATTCTAAGATTCTATGAAACACTAGGTCAAAAGTCCATGTTTTCATTGTGCAGATGAGTTGTAAACATACACGTCATGTGCCTGTCCATAGTGTGTATGTGGTGAGATGAACCCAAGTGAGCACAAATGCTGTCAGCTATTCCTTGGGCTGCCATAAAAATCAGTGGGACAGAGATGGTGTTCAGGGGTCTCTTCCAACCTGCGTTATTGTAGGATTCCATGAATCTTTGCCTTGGAGAGCTCTTTCATGTCAGAATAAACAGGAAGAAGAAAAAAAATCAGAGGCAGAAGCAGAGATATAAAATGCCCCAGAGTAAATACAGCAGCTCCTCTGAGGAACGTTTCTCCACTCAAACCCTTGATAGGAAATCTATTGGATACATTTGATGAAAGCAGCTCAGTTTGATCTGCTCACACACTGGACCACAAGGAGGGCGATGGTGGGTACGATGTCATGTGGTCACTTGTGTCTCAGGAACTCATAGTCCAGTAGGAACCAATGGCTGTGGAGGGGACTGTGAGGTCACTTCTGCCTCTGCAGGGGATTGGCCAGCAGCAGGAACATGGCTGGGAAAGGACTGTGAGGTCACACACACCAGACGAGCAATCGGGCCCCATCAGCATGGCTGGATGAAAGGCACGTCCTGCTTGAGCAGCCTGATCTCCTTCTGTGACAAGGTGACCGGCTGAGCAGATGAGGGAAAGTCTGACGTGGGGAGTGAATGCGCCACACGGGCTGTGGGTGTTGTGTCCTTAGACTGCAGTAAAGCCTTTGACACCGTATCCCACAGCATCTCCTGGAGAAGCTGCAGCTCGTGGCATGGATGGTGTATCTGCGATGGAGGGCTGGACCAAAAGAATTGTGGTTAACAGAGCCAAATCCAGTTGGCGTCCGGTCACAAGTGATGTCCCCAGGGCTCAGTATTTGACTCAGTTCTATTTAAGCTTTATCAATGATGTGGATGAGGGGATCGAGTGCACCCTCGGTATGTTTGCAGATGACACCAGGTTGGATGGGAGTGTTGATCTGCTGGAGGGTGGGAAGGCCATGCAGGGGGATCTGGACCCGCTGGATCATTGGGCTGAGGCCATTTGTATGAGGTTTGACCAGACCAAGTGCCAGGTCCTGCACTTGGGTCACAACACCCCCAGGCTCAGGGAAGAGTGGCTGGAAAATTGCCTGGTGGAAAGGGATCAGGGGGTGTTGATCGACAGCAGCTGAACATGAGCCTGTGTGTGCCCAGGTGGCCAAAAGGGCCACCAGCATCCTGGCTGGTATCAGGAATGGTGTGGCCAGCAGGACTAGCGTGATTGTGCCACTGTTCTCAGTGCTGATGAGGTTGCATCTTGAATCCTGTGTTCAGGTTTGCGCCCTTCATCATAAGAAGGACATTGAGGCACCAGAGAGAGTGCAGAGAAGGGAAGGGAGCGGGTGAGATTCTGGAGCACAAGTGTGATGAGGAGCAGGTGAGGGAACTGGTGGGTTCAGCCTGGAGAACAGGAGGCTGAGGGGAGACCTTCTCGCTGTCCACAACTGCCTGAAAGGAGGTTGAACATGGAGGGGGTTGGTCTCTTCTCCCAAGTAGCAAGTGATAGGACAAGAGGAAATGGCCCCAAGTTGTGCCAGGGGAGGTTTAGATTGAATATTAGGAAAACAATTCTTCCTGGAAAGGGCTGTCAGGCATTGGAACAGGCAGCTCAGGGCAGTGGTGGAGTCACCATTCCTGCAGGGGTTTATAAGATGTTTAGACGAGGTTCTTAGGGACACGGTTCAGTGCTAGATTTAGGTTGTGGTTGGACTCAATGGTACTGAGGGTCTCTTCCAACTGAAATAATTCTATGATTCTCTATTATCAAATGGAATATTTTTCTATCACATCTTGTAAGTGCTCTTCACACACCTGCCTCTTCACCTACAGTCCTGAAACTTATCTAATTAGATGCACAAGTGTTGAATACTAATTGCAAATGATGAAAGCACCATCGCTCTATCAGTCTGGTCTGATACCTGCCCGTCCCAGGCAAACACCTCAGGTACACTGGGGTTTCTCGAGGTTTGCCCTGGGTGCTTATAGTGAGACCATGGAGCTCAGCCCAAAAACTTGAGAATTCTCCCTAAAGCTTAAAAACCAAACCAACAACAACAAAAAGAACAAAAAAACCCACCCTCTTTTTTTCATCAGATGAAATAATTCAATATTTCCAATAAAATGTCTGCGGAATTTCTATCCTGCCAAAATACGAATTTTCAGAACGTGTATGGACTGTGGGAGATGAAACGTTGGCCTTTCCCTGTGCTTGCAGTGCCAGAACTCTGTCTATCACTACGTGTATTTCATCCCCTGGACATCCAGGAGTTTCCACCTGTCCTTCCCCAGCTCACCGTGTCTGAACTCATCTCTTCAGAAGCCTGGCTGGACATTTGCACTTTCCATCGCTCCCCAGAGGTTCTTCACCTCTCATTCTTGGCTCATTCAGAGCTCTCAGCTCTCACTCTGCTTTGAGCTTTAGGCAGGTAAAGTCTTTCAGCAGTTGCTCTTGTACTCCCTACAGGCAACTCTTCAATTATGGCAATGGACCTCGCTGGAAACTACATAATTTAACCACAGAACTGAGAAACATCATTAAGCTCTATTGTGTTTTCTTTTTTTTTATCCTTTTTTTTTCTGTTTCCTCTAATTAAAAATTCCCCGGTGCCTGTTTACATTCAGTTCTCTAAGGAAACATGAAGCAATTCCTGCGAAGAAGCTGTAACAATCAGTGCAAACTTCAGTGCAGAATCTGATGTAAAGAAATGTGCTGTAAATCCCAGGGGCCAGTGAGCAGAACAGGGAGTTTGGGGAGCTGGTTATAGATTTCCTGCTGACAATCTGAGCAGAGAAATGTTCTTCACAGAACTGCTCTGTTTATTTGAACCCTTTTAGGTCTCCTCCTCTGCCTGTATTTTTATTTTCTTGTTCCTCCATGTCGGGGGTCAAGACCCTGGCATGGGTCCGGGCCTACGGCGACGGAGGAAGAAATGTCATCAATTCAATGTGAATTATAGACATGCTTCCCTTATTGACATGAGCCACTGGCTTTTATAACAATTCTATTAATTATGCCTACTTGTCAAACACCGGTTTGATAGCATACGTAATGAGCACATCCCAACATACATAATGAATCCATCCCCTCGAGTCCATCCCCTTCTGTGGCCCCCCCTGGTATGTGAGTTCCCTCGTTATCTCGGAGCTGCCTCCTGGTACTTGTTTATCCAGGCCTTTCTCAGGAGCTGCCTCCTGAGACTGTGAGACTTGTTTGTGCAGGCCTTTCCCAGGCAATACCTTCTCACCCACCCTTGCTCAGCTCATGCTAACTGAGGCCTACTCATGCTAACTAGAAGAGATCCTCTCCGTAGAGAGGGTCTCATGCCCTTTCTCTCTTGGCCATTCTCCAACATCTCCCCCCTTTTTCTTTTAGGATGAGCAGAGTTTTCTCTTAATACAAGATAAGGCACAACTTAAACACAAAAGCCCTATAACTGCAATAATCACAATAGCTAACAGACTTTGCAAAAGGTCTTTGACCCATCCTCCCAGTCCCAGCCAGTTCGTCAAACCTTCTAGGCCGAAAAACCCCATATCCTTTTGAATCTTTTGGGAGTGGTCCATAAGTCATTGAATTTCCTTATGGATTGAAATCTATTTATCTTTTAGATCCATACAGCAGAGACCATCACATCCTTCACACCCATGTCCTTGAGCCAATTACAAAAGTCTGTCGCAGCTCTACTCTACCGTGTGGCATGTCTTACAGAATCTACATCTAACAAAAGTCCACTTAAAGCCTTTGAAGTTCTGTTAGTTTGCTTAACTAGCCAACATCCTAACTTTCTAAAATATTTAAAGCTGTAGCTGTGCCAACACCAGATACAAGCGATCCTAAAACCCTTAGCCTTAGCCCCCAAAAATCTACATTATCATCACATTTTGACTTATATGCATGCAAAAGGTGTCTTTCTCATCTTGCTCTTCTGTGATCTATTATCATAGAAACATTGGGTGTTAAGAGAGTCAATAGTCCCAAAATACACAGTCCTCCAACAGCATTAGAAGGCATTCCCGGTTAGGCTCTATCTTCACAGATCAAGAATACACCATACAGTCTGTCCCACACTATCAATGACATCCCTCGGATTCTTCTGCGAGGCATTACACCATCGAGTTACACTTCTATAATCACCAAGGGTAGCATTAATATTTGCAGTCTTATCCATCCATGCTTTAGCATATTGTCCTGGCACTTTTCACAAACCAGCTGTATACAAACATCCATGGGCACAGATCCCAGCAATTCCAGTTCCTGTGGTTCAATGTCTGTTTCCAGGAGACAGTTAATCCAAAGTGCCATGTTGGTATTATTACAGTTTGTTGCAATGCCTTTATGCCGACCACTATTTTGAAACAGTTGTGTGATGCTGCTGTAGTCATCAAGGGCGATGCCAACCAAGCATGTGTGGAACGGTTCTTCTGGAGACATCATAGTTAGGCATATAGAGTCCTGGTCAGTCACGTTGGCTAAAGTAATCCACATGTTAGTCCTTGTCTGTGCAGGCATTCAAAACACAGTAGCTGGAACACAGGTTTCACGTTTCGTGCCAGCAACCATTGCGGCCCTTGATCTGTAAAGACACAAGCACAACCTCTCCCCCAGGTTATCAATTGATGTGGCCTTTTTCATTGACTGCTGATTTGACCATAACTAATGTAGGTTCTTTCTGATTTAGCATGGTTTTGGGTCACACTTGCAAAGTATTTCATCACATACAATGCTTTTGATAATTGGTTTTGTGATGTTTTCCCTACTTCTCCCCACTTTTTCTTTTAAGAAGGAACAAAACTAAAACAAAAGCACAGTGCAGAATCAGATACGTGCGTTGGATTTTGACTACGTACTCAGAATCACAAATCAAATTCAGTGGTTCCTCCTTAAAAAGCTCTAAGTAATTTAAAGCTGTGCCAAGTTCTGTTAATTGGGTTGAGCCTTCAATAATTTTTACAGAATGATGTCAATTGTTATCTTCACACCTCCCAGAATCATCAACAAAAACTTTGCAAGTATGTAAGATCAGACCAAATACAAGTATGACCTATGACCTGATGTTAAAGACTTTCAGGTTCTGCAGCAATTTACATTTTACATGCATGCCAAAAGCTGTGCTGTTAAGAAAACCAGGTAGTGCAATTTATAAAGACATAGATCACAAACTAAAGAAATCAGAATTACATTTCACAAATGGTACATATGGCCTATTAAGACTTAAAGTCATTTCCTGCATTTTCTTGATCAGAGTGACAATTGGCATATAACAGTGAGTATATCAGTGTGCTAGCAGTCTCATCATACTGTCCCACAATAGCCACAGGTTGTTTCTAGGTGGTAGCTAGAAATAGACAAATCTGCAAGTCCAATTGAATGCAGTCAGCCTGTAAGGTTGTCATAAATTCATTCCTCAAAGTTCCTAACTCCATTTTGGCTGTCATAGTTATTGGATATTGCTTTCCCTTACCAGATCGAAGTCCTGTTTCAGATTTCTCAGCGTAGTATTTGCTTTATCGAAACATTGGCTGTTAATACTAGTGGAAATACAGCATTCGAAATTTCCTTGGAGATTTCTCACTTGCAGCAAGCAGATCTGCATCGTCCCAGCAGCTTCTTGTAGGCCATGCAACTAAACAGAATTCTCAGAAAACGTTATTGGAGCTTACAATTTACTTAACAAATCTTAACCTAAGAGAGGTATAGGACTTTCTGGCAACTATAAGTATTTATGTATTAAAACTTTGTTCCAAATTTGACATTCCATTTGTCTCAAAAAACAGCCTTTCTTTCGTTTTCTCCCATAACCTCAAACTGCACCCTCGGACTGCTCCATTCAGTATTACATCGCCATAGTGGGGGGAGAGAACCCCCCCCTTTTCACTGCTTCAAAAGCAGGCAGCCAGGTTTTTCCATTTTTGTTTTTCTTTCTCTTCGTGCTGCAGTTTAGAGATAACCAAGGTCACGCAGCTGGCATAATGGCTGGTACCATTTTTTTTTTTTTTTTTTTTTTTTTTTTTTGCGGAGTTTAACACTTTACACTAACACTTTAACACTAAGCAAGTACTCTAATGTGTAAGGATGCAATCCTAAGGTGAAGCAAGGTGGAATTTTAGCAATGGAACCGGTTCCCATTATAAATATGCAAATTAAAATACTGAGCTCAGACGTGAAAACCAAATACCAAGGCCAAATATGCAGATAGATCACAGTCACACTAATTTAAGACAATAGCTCAATTTTTTGCATTGCACCTTTGGACCGCTCACTGCTCAGGCAGGTGGAGGTACCTCTGGGTCTCCCTGACAAAACAGGTCAGCGGCGCCGGAGCCCATTAGTACTCGCCCCCCCGCCATCGTAATGAGCTGAACCGGGCAAGGCCTTCCTTTTTGCTTTGTTTTGTTTTCAGTGTCTCATCTGGTGCGCTATAACTGTTATTCCAAAACCTGGATTCTTTACTTGATGTGCATATGAAAAAGCCAAATTTAGTGTACCGAGATGAGAGACAGCCTGTCACAGAGTTGCGCAAGTCTGGATATTGGAATAAGGCTAGTACGCTAGAGAGAAAAACAACAGCTACTACACGCAGAATTTTTACGATCACATTCATATAGCAATGAACCAAATCACTCATGATCTTCCGAACCATCACAAAATGCACATTTTGAGTCAACGGATTCTCACGATTTAACAGAGTACGAACTTATCATACCATATAGCACAGACCTACCAAAATTGCAACATACTTAAACAGATACCCTCAAAGAAAACAGGTTAATGAGGAGAGAATCTTGCAGACTTTAACAAGTTTGCTGTGACCTGTGTGTTATCAGTCAACGCTCTCAGCTGTCTGAAATGATTTAACGATCTCTTGTAGGGATTCATTTTGTCCTGCTCTGCTGGCCTCAAAAACAACATTAATTGCAACAAGATTCTATCCTCCGGACACTTTTCCCAATCATTTAACTTATACAGCAACAAACACCGATGTCAACATTTAACAAGATCTTCCTTCCTCACAATTCCGAATGTTTTCCAAGCCTTAAAACACCTTCCAACACTGATCTTCTAGGAACACAACTGAAAGCAACTATTCCTGACCCCATCTTGCAAGTAAAACCTTGAAAAGAGGGAGGGAGGGAAGGGGGGGGAAGGGAGGGGGAACGCACATTCCTGACAAGCTGCTTGATTTTCAAAGAGGCAATACACAGGAACACATAATACGTACTTTAAAACTTGCAAATAACATGTTGATAGCAAACATTAGCATTCTCTACTGCTAATCTCAACACTCGTGCTTCCTCAGCTTCTAAGTTTTCAACCTGCTTACTGACGGCCTCTTGGAGATAGTCAATAAATTGCGTGTAAGTCTCATTGGGACCCTGATTACGGTGTTTCAATTAGTGTCTCTTCCAGGAGTTGTGTGATACCTGCCCCTTCCAACGAATCGGCATAGTTCTGTCCTAAATGATCTATAGCTGTTACCTTTCACAGAGTTCTTTTGCCCAGTTCTTATCCGGCAACTCCTTCTGCTCTCTCGTAGGGGTTAGAGGGTTGAAAGACAGTAAAAGCAGACTGGTAAAATTGGTAAAAGGACTGACAGTACACTTGTTTACGACTTTAGCATTCTCCTCTTTCACAGGGTCTTTGAATAAGTTGACTGACTCCAATCCACTGGACTCGTTGTTAGATGATGGTACAGGAGGCCACCCGCTCGGCATTTTTCCTCCCCCCGCCCTGGACTGCAACGCTGCAAAAATTCCGGCAGCAGCAGATCGTTCAGCCTTAAGATCTTCTAAGACAGTCCCATGATTTCCATTGCTGACTCTATCCCATTTTTTCTGCTCTATATTGTCCCAAAGTTCAAATTTTGAATCACTAATGCTCATAACAGTCTTTTCAGGTTTTAATTGCTTCATTGTAGTAATTATCAGTTTCCAGGCGGTTACAAGGCCGAGAATATATCTTTCACGGTGACTTACTGCCTTCCACAACACAGTTCCCATGCCTCTGCACCAAATTAATAGTCCTTTGAGGTTCTCCGTTGATTTATCATCATCTATAACCATATTCTATAACACATCTCCTAGTTTTCTCTACTCTCCCTGTTGCTACTAGACCAGCTAGCTGTTTAACGCAACTATTATCGACCCCTCGCTTTTCTGAAAAGCTCCGTAAAAGATCGCTTTCCTAAAAAGCTCCGTAAAAGATTGCTTTTCTAAAAAGCACTGTAAAAGATTTAGGGCTACTTCCTTTTATCCATGTTCCTTTTATCCGTGCCGCCTTTATCCATACTACTACTGGCACGGTCCCCTTCTGTATCCCCTTATGTATCCCCTTATGTATCCCCTTATGGAACTACTTACAGCGATATCCTTTTTTGCCCTGCCCTTTAGTAGCCCCTCGGCAGCGAACTTTAATCGGTTCAGGCATCGGAGACGACACACCGCAGCACAGTGTTCGGTCGCTCTTGCCCGCCAGTCGCTGTTTCTGGCGCCGCTGTCGTTTCCGTCGCTTTTGGGCCCGCGTGCGTTGCTAGTTCTTGTAAATCCCCGTTAATCCTTGTAAGTGCCTGGTAGTCCTCCAGGTCCCCGCTAGGTCTTCAGGTGCGGGTTCGGCCTTCAGGTGTTCTGTTTGGCCTGTTCGGGCGCCAAATGTCGGGGGTCAAGACCCCGGCATGGGTCCGGGCCTACGGCGACGGAGGAAGAAATGTCATCAATTCAATGTGAATTATAGACATGCTTCCCTTATTGACACGAGCCACTGGCTTTTATAACAATTCTATTAATTATGCCTACTTGTCAAACACCGATTTGATAGCATACGTAATGAGCACATCCCAACATACATAATGAATCCATCCCCTTGAGTCCATCCCCTTCTGTGGCCCCCCCTGGTATGTGAGTTCCCTCGTTATCTCGGAGCTGCCTCCTGGTACTTGTTAATCCAGGCCTTTCTCAGGAGCTGCCTCCTGAGACTGTGAGACTTGTTTGTGCAGGCCTTTCCCAGGCAATACCTTCTCACCCACCCTTGCTCAGCTCATGCTAACTGAGGCCTACTCATGCTAACTAGAAGAGATCCTCTCCGTAGAGAGGGTCTCATGCCCTTTCTCTCTTGGCCATTCTCCAACACCTCCACCTCTTCCTTTTTCCAAAACCTTTCCAAGGAAAAGATTCCTTGAATCAGAGTCACTCCTGTTAGACCATCATTTTGTCTCACTGTCGTGCTCGGGGCAGGGTGACCCAGGTGAGGTTGTCCAAGGCCTCTGCCCAGCTTTGCACCATCCACTAAGGAGCTGAAGGTTCACTGCATCACATCATTCAGGGGGAGAATAGAGACGTGTTGGCCCAAGTGCTGGTCCCTGAGGGATTCCACCGGTAACTGGCTGCAGGAAGACTTGTCCCATTCCCTTCCCAGGGAGGAGATGGACTGACCAGCCTGTAATTCTCACAGTTCTCATTCTTGCCCTTCTTGAAGACAGGTTTGACTATTACCTGTTTCAAAGACCTCAGAACGTCCCTGATTGATTTGGCACATTTGAGACCACAATCCAGAATCACGGGTAAGGATGACATAGCAGACAGGAGCATGTAAGATTGATCTGCTGGGGCCAGTGGGGTTTGTTCTGGAGTCACATACAGAAACGTCAGGGTCTGTCAGGTGTCCACATCTGAACTGTCCTCATGGACTCCTTATGCATGCAGGGATGTTCAGAGACAGAGGCTGTCCCTTTTACACAGAGGCAGGAGTCACAGTGTCCCTCTGGCCTCCTGTTGCCCATCCCAAAGGACGAGAGGCACCTCAGCCCTGTTGTGTGTCCCCCTGCTCTGCACTCATCTGAGATGTCCCACATCATGAGCAATGGACACAGGGATCACAGTTCAAGGAAGAAGATCCCAGTGGATGATTTCCCATGGGCTGTTACTCCCAACGTGAAGTGACCTCAAGACACTGTCTGTCCCACAGGCCTTCATGGAATCCCAAGGAACAGCTGATGGCATTTGTGCTCACTTGGTTAGTAGATCCAGAGAGGTTCTCTTTCCCCTCTACTCCTCCCTGGTGAAACCCCATCTGGAGTATTGCGTCCAGTTGTGGCCCCTCAGTTCAAGAAAAACAGGGAACTGCTGGAGAGAGTCCAGCATAGGGCAACAAAGATGATTAAGGGAGTGGAGCATCTCCCTTATGAAGAAAGGCTGAGGGAGCTGGGTCTCTTTAGTTTGGAGAAGAGGAGGCTAAGGGGGGACCTTATTAATGTCTATAAGTCACAGGGAATTGCAGGAAGATGTGCCAGGGGAGGGCCAGTTGGACATGAAGAAAAGGTTCTTCACCCAGAGGGTGCTGGACGCTGGAACGCTGGATGCTGTCACAGCCCCAAGCTTGACAATGTTCAAGAAGAGACTGGACAATGTCCTCAGGCGCACGGTGTGAACTGTGCAGGGACAGGAATTGGACTCAATGATCCTGTGGGTCCTTACAAATCAGGACATTCTATGATTCTGTGTATCCCTGAGGCAATACTTAGAAAGTACATTGCCTCAGCTCCACTTTCCCATCCCTGACTTTTCCATCCTGACCAACTCTTTCTGGTTTGTAAGTGTGAAGTCCCACAGGCCACCTCACCCCACTGACTCCTCAGTCACCCGTGTCAGGAAGATGTTGTCAATGAGCTCCAAACCCTCCTGGATGGCTGGTACCGTGCAGATATTGGGATATCTCAGGTCTGCCATGAGGACACGGCCCTGGAAACATGAGGCTTCTTTCATTTGTCTGAAGGAGGCCTCATCTAATTCCTCTTCCTCATCAGTGAGTCTGTAGCTGATGTCCAGTCACCACAACATTGTCCATGTTGTTCTGCCCTCTCATGCTGGCTCCTCAGTGTTCAGCTGACATTGTCTGTCCCCAGGCAGAGCTCCACGCATTCCTGCTGCTCTTCCACATGAAAGGAATCAACCCCTGTGACTCCAGCTGGATCCCTGCAAGTCGATGAGGCCTGATGAGATTCATCCAAGAGTGCTTAAAGAGCTGGGTATGTCATGACAGAACCTGTGCAAGAGAGATGGGAGATTTGGGGGAAGGGAGAGAGACTTTGCCAGAAGAGATGAAAAAAAAGGTAAAATGGGTTTTGGTGATGTTCTTGTGAAAACACAGACTGTGAAAACATTTCTGTTTAGCCCCTTGTCGTGGTTTAGCCTGAGCTAGCAATCACAACCACGATAGCTGCTCGTTCACTCCCACCCCCCAGCCCCAAATGGGGGAGAGAATCAAAAGCGAAGGGAGAAACTCCTGGATTGAGATAAACACGGTATAATAAAATAACAAAATAATACTAATATACCACCACGGCTAGTAACACATATAAAATGGAAAATTGAATATAAAATAAGATACTCAATGCAATTCCTCACAAGCTCCACCTGCACCAAGCAGCCGGTCCAAGAAAGAGAGAGAGCAGCCTGGTCGTGAACACCTGATCCCAGGGGAAGAGGGAAAAGTGCAGAAAGGCCCAGAGGTCATTGAAAAATGGTAAAATGGCAAGAGGTCAAACCAAAACAAACTCCCAAATGGAACTCCACCGAAACACAGCAGAACTGAAACAGCTCTCGATTTCTGCATCCAGAAAACCCTGCCCTCCTTCAGCATGAAGCCTGATACTAATGTCATGGAATATTCTCATTGGTCAGTCTGGCTGTCAGTCAAGCTCTGTCCCACCCATGCCTCCCTTCCCAGCTGCTTCGCACCTGTGGGCACAGAGCTCAGAAAGACCTTGGCTCCCAGACAACAACTAAGATAATAGGCTCTTGTATTCTCTTTGTTCCACTTCAAAACCACTGGAAAGTTACTTGGAGAAAAACATTATCTCTGTCCCGGGGTGTTATCTGATTTCTCCCAAACTAAATCCAAACAATGACCATGCTAGCTGCAAAAAGGTTTCTAACTGCATGAAGAAAATTAACTCAGTTTCAGTCAAAGCAACACAATGAGATTTGAGCAACCTTTTCTAGAGGAAGATGTGGGTCAGGGGGGGTAGAACTAGATGATCTTTAAGGTCTCTTCCAACCCAAATCATTCTGTGATTCTAAGGGAAGAGGGAGATGTGTTTCATTATCCTCTCCACAAGATAGAATACCTACCCCAACACAGTAAAGACATCAATACCAGGGCAAAGAGCGCAGACTTTGTTTGTATTAACATGTTCCCAAGCTCAGCAAAATCAGGAGATAAGTAGCACAGACAGAAAACTCAGTGACCTGCACGGACACTCTCCACCAAATAGCTACTATAACTGTAGCACCATTAATACAAAACTGCCCTTGTCTCATGCCCCACGTTGGGCACAAAAAGGAATGTAGTGGGTTAACCTGGCTGCCACATTTTAGTTCCACTAAAACACTCAATCACTCCCCTGCTCGAGAGGACACGGGGAAGAAAAACTCATTGTTTGAGATAAAGGCAGTTTAATAAAGAAAAGCACAGACCGCCTGTGGAAGCAAAAGGATTTATTCTCTGCTTGCCATCAGCAGGTGATGTCCAACCCTTTCCCGGGAAACTGGGCATCAGTTCACGTAGCAGTTGCTTCAGAAGGCAAATGCCTTAATTATGAATCCCCCCTGCACACCTCGGCCCTTCTCATGAGCATCACAAGAGGACAAGCAAGCTCCAGCTGGTCTGACTATACTGACTGACTTCCATGGTCATGGGGAACCTGAGAACGTTCCCTGCTGTCATCAGGGGAAGACTCAGAGGGGAAGACACCACAACACCATTCGGGTTTCCACTCTCCTGCATGGGAGTTCAGGAGGTCTCAGGTCTGACCTCCTCCCCACAGCACGTTCAGCTGTGGAGTGAGACCACGTTGCTCGAGGCTTTACCATGTGGGGGCTGGAAAACATCCAAGGACAGAGACAGCACAACAAAGCTGGGGAAGCTGCTCCAATGCTCTGATGCCTTCACTGAGAAGGATATTTTCCTTATCTGCAGCCTGAACCTTCCTTATTTCAACATCTGACTATTGTCTATTATCCCCCTGCCAAGCGTCTCCATAACAAGACTGGCTTCACCTTCTGGAAAAACCTCCCCGCAGGGACAGAGAGGCTGTTACAAGGTGCCCAAAGCCTTCTCTTCTCCAGGCTGAACAAGGCCCTTTGCCTCAGTTTCTCCTCCCAGCAAGTGTCACAGTCCCTGAGCATCTTAGCAGCCCTCCACTGACCTCTCTCCCAGTTATCAACATCTCCAGGGGTTAGTCTATGCCAGGTGCAGGACCTGCCCTTTGTCCTTCTCTGTCGTGATGTTCCTGACAGGACAGCCCTCCTGCCTATGAGGTTTCCCAATTTAGCATCATCAACAAATGTGGTGGGAGTTGTCTCCTCAAGGTCACAGATTATCAAAGTATTAAACTGCCCAGGTCTCAGCAGAGTCCCCTGTGCTGCCCCACAAGCCCCCAGTAAATCCCAGTGGTCTCGAGGTTGGGCATGAGACCCCTTCACCACTGCTCTGTCAGCCTGATATCCAACTGTTTTCACCCATCTGTTTGTCAACCCATCCAACTGTAATGGCCTACCTCGGGTACAAGAACATTGAGGGACACCATGCCAAGAGCCTTGCTGAAGCTCGGGTAAATGCCATCCACTGTTCTGCCCTCACGCAGAAATGCAGTTACTTCATCATGAAGGCAATCAAGTTTGTGAGACATTAATTACCCTTGCTAAGTCCATGCTGATGGCTTTCGGACACATTTTTCTCTAGTAGGTGCCCAGAAATGTCACCCAAGAGGACTCATTGGACAGGTCACTCCTCACCAAAGTGTTCTTGTACAGCTTGCGGCTCCCTGGCTGGCACTTCTGGCTGCAACATTGGTTTGTTTTCACTCACAAGAGACCTCTACCAATCCTGTGACCTTTCCAAAGGCATATTCCAAAGATGTGTTGATCTCCCGCAACATCCTTGCCACTATTGTGCCTGTTATATGGTGTATTTGATTTCTGTGATCTTTCACCTATTTTCACCTGTCCTGATATAATGACTGTTTCTAAAGTCCCATTTTCAGTTGCAGACTCTCTACACAAAGACCCTTTTCATTATTCTCCAGTTTTCTTTTTCTCTTATTCTTTATTCATTCAGATTGCTCTCAACTTGCCAGCTGCTGTTTTGAACTTCAGGTAGTTAAATATTTGCCTGTTTTGCAGTAGTCTAATTGTCTCCTTAGTCAACACTTTAATTATGTTTGTATCTTTATTATTTTATCTGCTTACCTAAAACATTTCTCATAAGATTATCCCTTGTTGAAAGACAACCTCATTAGAGGCAGCTTGTACTTAACTTATGGTGGAGGAGTGTGTTTTATTATTTTTGAAGCTCAATTGTGCTTCACTTTTCTTTGTTTGTAATTAGGAAAAATCATTTGGTGCCTCTGTGCAGCCAGTTTTCTAGGAAGAGCATTTGGGAGATGATGCAAAGGAGCTGTAACATCCAGCTGCAGAGAAATGTGGACAAATCTGATGTAACAAAAAGTGAGAACAAGTCCCAGGGGGCAACGAGAGAAAGGGTGAGGTTGGGCAGGTGAGGAGGATCATTGTCCATACCATGTTGGATGTCAAGGGACTGCTTTTCCTACCTGTCCAGACCTACTGAGGAGACATTCTGGATCATTATCAACCAGAGAACACTACTATCACCTCTTCACTGAACTGAAAAGGAACATAATATGCCCTTCAAAATACAGAATAATTTCTGCTAGGTGTATTTTGAAATCTTCCTTCTTTGCTACATTATGAAACAGCTCAAATTAGTTGTAGTGCCTTGAAGACTTGAAGAAAATTACAGGAAGGGAAATAGTTCATTAGTACTTCCTGTATTTTAATGAGCCCCACGGTGTATTTGGCCCTTAGTCCATGAACTACAGATACTGAGAGGAGACTGAACAAATCGCTCAGGAGGTGGAAGTCAGAAGCGCAACTCAAAGTACCTTGAAACATTGATTGACCCCACTGAGGGTCATTATTGACAAAGACTCTCCATGGACTCATTAGAGAAGATAATTGAAGGTTGTGATTGCAGGTAGGAAAAGGCACTGTACAGGTCATTCTGCTATGGAGAAAATCCTTGATTTGTTTACCAGCTAAAGGCCAAACCCTGACCCCAGGCCCTGGGAAGGCAGATCCCTCATGCCTGGCTCAGGCTCTTCCTGGAGCAGTGGGGTGTGAGTTTGAGCAAGGCCGAGTGTAGGAAACTGTACAACCCCTCCTGGCTTCCCCAAAAAGGGGCAACGAGAATCAAAGCTCAGAGCCTCAAAATAGAGTTTATCCTGGCAGGTCTCAGAGACAGATACAATTGTCATAGCCAGGGGGACAAAGACCTTGGTCCTGTGTGGCCTTTCAGCCTCACCAGAGCCCTTGGCAATCTCTACTTCAGGTTACTTATACTGTCCCTTCGGGCACCTTTGTCCCTTCAGGCTGTTGACGTCCATCTTGCTTTCCTACCCAGCTCTCATCCCAGTATTTCCTACTTTCACTGATGTCTCTCTACCCTCTCTGGTCTTTCCTTGAAGCACAAAGCCATGGGCTGATCCAGACTCCCTCTGCGTGACCTCTTGCACCACAGCACTGCCCTTGGACTGAGATGTCTTTTTCTGAATCTCTAATCTGAACCTTCCAAGTTGCAATTTGTGGAGGTTTCCTTCTCTTTCTACTACAAAGAAAAGCTCCATTATCTCTGAAACCACCCTTCAAGCAGTTACAGGCTACTGCTACAGTGCCCTGAGCTTCCACTTCCCCAGGCTCAAGAAGCCCAGGTTTCTCTGCCTCTCTCAAAGGCCCCAAACCCCATCCTGGCAGATCTCTGAAGTTTCTCTAGTTCCTCTCCATTCCTCCAGAACAGGGAGTCCCACACCCAGACACACTAGCCCAGATGTGGCCACCACAGCGCTGATTCAAAGGGGACGATAATTCCGTTGCTTGTTTGGCCACACTCCTCCTAACGCAGCCCCACATGCCCTTGGCCTTACTCATAGTGAGCATGCACCACTGGCTCGTATGGCATCCCTCATAATGCCCAGCCCCTTCTGCTCAGAGTCACTCCTGAGCTGTTCAGGTCCCAGCCTGCCCTCATGTGTGGGATTATTCTGCCCCCAGTAAAGAACCGGCAACTTCTCCTTGTAAAATTTCATGAAGTTTTTATTGTCGAATCCCGGAGTTTCTCAAGGTTCTCCTGGAGTGAAGCTCTGCTTTGCCAGCTGTTAATGAGTCTGTATAGATGGCCGATCTGATTTGTGGTGCCCCTGACAAGATCAGAGTGTCAGGCATTACAAGCCACTCCAGATGATAGAAGGAGGTACTAGTTTAGTTGAATAGCTGACCAAGGGAGGAATCCCCATGGTCAAAAGCTGAGAAAGATCGAATGAGAATACAAAGGAAGCCAAACTCAGGCCAGGGAGGATATCTTGTTGGTAAGCAAGAAGCTATGGGAGGCTGTTTTTATGTCTTCCCAAAGCCTTGTCCTCTCCTGGCTTTTCACTTTCGAAGTAAAGGTACCCAATGGGCTGCATTAGTGGGAGTGTGGCCAACCAGACGAGGGAGCTGTCATCCCCCTTGACTCAGCACTGCCAGATGGTTGAGGGAGGTCATCCTTCTTCTCTACTCAGCGCTGCTACAATTTGTCTTGCTCACTTCCCTCAGGGTTTTCTAGCCCCTCCACATCTTCCAGCAGTCCTGCTTTGTCTTCTTGAGAAAAACGTATCCAGGAGGCCATTCCCACCGTGTTGGATCAGGGAATACATTCTACTTTCCCTTAAACCAAAGACTTCTAGTAGAGGTCCATGGCATTCAAAGTGACAACCAGGGCCTAAAATTGTGATGTTTCCTCCAGCTGTCTAAGGGACAAATGATCCTCTCCCTAACCTTCATCAGGAGGTTCTGTGATCCTGACCAGAAGACCATTGTACCTGGGCAGTTAGAGGCCCACATAACAGTAAACTAGAGTAGACCCAGGGTTGTGCCCATGCACAGCTTGGCCTTCAGTCTGTGTTGTGCTGAGCACACAGTTCTGCAGGTTGCAGGATAGACTGGGTTACAACAGAAAAGTCTGCAGGAAGCTCCCACCTGCTGCCAATGATTAGGCCAACTGCATGTCCTTATCTTTATGTAAAACTGCAGCAACAAATTCACATGTGAAGAGCCCCTTTTAGGGCCAGTAGAAATGACAACTTGATTTCTTTCCTTGTAAGAAAACAAAGTGATCAGTGGAGCGAAATGGAATAACCCTTCCAAGGATGAGTTCTGCAAGACGAGCTGCACCAGCTGACCAGGCAAAAGTGACCTCACCAGGATCTTCCAAGCCACATGCCGTTCAACTCCAGACAGAACTGACCTCACAGCCACCTCCACAGTCCCATGCTGCCTGCTGGAGTAGGAGTTTCTAAGGCACAGCTTTATTAACAGCACTAAGGCCATGTACCAGCAAGTTGGTCATGTTCTCTTGTTTTATGTGAATAATTTGAGGCAGCCACTTAGCAAAGCAAATTTTGTTCTGTATTTAGAGTGTAACATTCTCTCTATGTACTTCTGTTTCACTGGCTTTTCTTAAACCTCTCCCTGTTCTGTCTTCAAAGAGCTCTCCAAGGGAGAGATTCTTTACATCATAGAATAACTCAGATTGGAAGAGACCTGAATTTCATCTTGTCTGACTGTGCTGCTTGAGGCAGGTGAACTCGATGGGGTAGCTCAAGGGCTCCCCACAGTTTGCCTTTATCCACAAAGGACCATAAGGTGAGTTCTATCCTATCATATAGGACGATAATGAAGATGTTCACAGGTGTTGGCTCAAGTGCTGGTCACTGAGGGATGCCAACAGTGACTGGCTGCCAGGAGGAGTCCATTCCACTGATGGCATCTGGGCCTGACCATCCAGCCAAACTCCCGCACACATTCTCGTCTTTATTTTCCATCCAGATATGACTAATACGACCATGGTGGACCATGTCAAAGGCCTTGTTAAAGTCCAGGTACACAACATTCCCTACTTTCCCCTCCCTGCACTCTTTTTTGTTTCCTTCAAGTGCCTGGAGATGTCTGGAAGAGCATTTGCCCCATCACTTCCCCAGGGACTGAGGTGAAGCTGCCCAGCCTGTAACTCTACCAATCATCTTCCTTTGTAACCTACTTGAAGACAATTTTGATATTTTATTTCTCAGAGGACCATGGAACCTCCCTGATAGCCACAACTTTTCTGGGGTGTTTGAGAGACAGAGACACCAGCCAGCTCCACCAGCAACTCTCTGCCCCTTCCCACACCAAAGGCTTTCTCTATATCCTGGCCTTCCAGGTGAGTTTCTGGGACACAGCAAATGCCGTCCAGGTCCTCTGGGCCTGTTCAGAACACAACAGGAGGTCAAAAACTCTGATGGTCTCTGTGTGAACCTCAAAGCTTTCCTGACATTTTTTCTCAGTGCTTCACTTCTGCTCAACCTTTCTGGTTCTTGGGCTGCAGGTTGAGCAGGGATGTGAGGATGGTGTAGAAAAAAGGCTTTGTCAAACTGTCTCAGGAGTGCTGTTCTGGCATCATGCAGTCAAGCATGGGAGTGCTGTAGAAAACAGTGGCACTGGTGAGGTGAGAGGGCCAGGTGGAGAAGGTCTTCTGCCTGTCTGCACTGGGGTGAAGAGCAGCAATGCATTCACAGGATGCCCATGTGAATGGGAAGAGGAAAACTGGCTCTAAAATGCAGTTTATGAAAACGTGAGTGCCACGGTATTACTGCAGGAAGCCTCCAGCAACGTGGCAAAATCGCAGAAGTTATCAACTCCATTGAGGTCACAGAATATCTAGGGCAAGAATGAAATTATGAAAATAGAAATCCCCGTAGCCAAGGCGCAGGTGCCTTCTGGAGACAGATCATCCAGTGCATGACTCTTCCATTCAGGTGGTTTCTTAGGGAAGTTACTCTCAACATGAAGTGAACTCAATACACTGTCCCACAAGCCTCCATGGCCTCCACAGCAATAACTGATGGCGTTTATGCTCATTCGGGTTCATCTCCCCCACCACACAATGTGCATGCTCACATCTCGCCTCATTGAAAATTTGGACTTCTGATCTAGTCCATTGGTGTCCTTCCATGGAGGGAAGAACAACCTCTCTCAGCTGTGGTGAGAGGACAATGATCTACAAGGTGGTTGCAAGGGGCTGGTCTGTGACCATTGTCCTGGGGTAGGTGCCCCATGTTGTCCAGGAGCTTGGGCACAGACCAGACCCTGCTCTGCTGGTCTTTCACGTCTCTCCCAGGAGGCCTGGCTGTGTGAGAACATTGCTGTGTGCCCGCACCATGCACACTCACACACTTCATCTTTTCACGGGTGGTTTCCTCTCTGGGGCACTTTCCAGCCCAGCTCCTCGCCAGCTCTCCCCACATCCTGCTCTCACTCCAGCCCAGCAGGAAAGCCCAGTCTGGGCAGTCCCTGTAGAGTGAGATGGAAGAAACAGGTCAGTGACAGTGTCTCTCTGGCCGCCACGCCCAGGATGTCCCGATGCCCGGCAGCCTCCAGCACCCTGTGCCAGCCCCGCTCCCCAGGACAGCACCGAGTCCTGGCCCCGTGGCTCTTCAGGCAGCTCCTGCTGTCCCATGGACAGGGCAGCCTGCCCCAAACTGGCACCCACGGCAGAAAAGGGTTTCTCTTTCCGTGCCTGCACACACACGGTGCCCTGCTCTTCTCCTGGGACATCCCATCTCCCCACAGAGCCTTTCCCCAAGGAGAGCACATCTGCACTGGCCTGGCCAGCTGTTCCTGCACCCTGTTCCCACACTCCCCACAGCCCCCGAGCTGGGGGTTTTGCTCTGTGCAGTGAGTGAGCTGTGATGCCCAGGCTGTGGTGACTCTGCAGGGACATACTGGTCAGGTTGAGAGACAGACCCAGCTGATGTTGGTCACTGTCACTGTGATGGCCTCCCACACGAGCTCTGAGGTGGCCATGGAGGGTGCTCAGAGCTGCCCTGCCTTATCCACCATCTGCCGGGGTGCTGGCCACCAACAACCATAACCTGAACCACCAGCTCTAAGTCCCTCGAAAGCCAAACTGGGACTCTGATCTCATCCCACTGAGCCCATAGAAAATACAGAAAACAAAGCCTTTTGAGGGTCTATTCCTTACACATATTCTTGAGAGAGACTATGGAAAAAGACCTAAGCCTTCGAGCACTGTGCTAAGGAGATCCCCTTGCTGATGGAGATGCTGTTCTGGAGGTCACCTCTGTCACAGAAGTGCCCATTGCCTGTCCCTGCCTGTGGTCACAGGACTGACACGCAGCGGGTCTGTAACCAAGGGTCAGGAGTGCTCAGATCTTACACCAACACAAGGGCTCATAGGAGAGTGGGGAAGCAGAAGGAGAACAGCTCTGGAAAGGACAAGGCTGGTGCTCCCTGGCAGAGCTGCTGTGCTGAGACTGTTTCCCTTCAATAATTTCTTTACTACTTCTCTAGCTTTGTTGGTCTGGCATGGGAGAGCTTCAGGTCTGTGCTGGTTTGACTGAAAATGAGTTAATTTTCCTCATGCAGTTAGAAACCTTACTTTTTCATAGCTGGCATGGTCATTATTTGGATTTAGTTTGAGAACAAGAGATAACACCCAGGACGGAGTTGATGTTTGCAATTGCTCTGGTCTGAGAGCCAAGGACACTCTGAGTGCTCTGCCCACAGGTATGAGGCATCGAGGAAGGGGGGAGGGACGGGGCAGAGCTTGACTGACATCCAGGCTGACCAATGAGAGTGTTCCATCCCATTAGCCTCACGCTTCATCTTTAGGAGAGTTGGGATCTTCCGGCCTCTCTCTCTCAGGCGTTCTTGCTCTTGGGCTCTTTTATTTCTCTTGTGAGTTCTTCCTTAGTTTTTTTATCGGAGCCAGGGGAATTCAGTTCATGATGTTTAATTTGGCCTTTTGCCATTTTGGAGAGGCCTCTGCGCTTTTCTGCTTTTTTTCTCTCTTTGGGATCAGCTGTTGGGACCAGGTACTGCTTCCTGGGACTGGCTGTGTGCAGACAGAGTTTGTGAGGAATTGCATTGCGTAGCTTTTATCGCTATATTATATATATATTTACTAGCAGTGTATTAGTATTTTGTTATTTTATTAAACTCTGTTTATCTCAATCCAAGTTTCTCCTTTCCCTTTCGAGGGAAGGGGGTGAGTGAGTGTCTATCGTGGTTTTATTGCCAGCGCATTCAGTCTTTGCATTTTGGTTACTGATACTTTGGTGACCCAAGTGACACATGTGGAACTTGTCTGTCTTTCGGAGGGACACCAGCGCATTGAGCCTTTGCATTTTGGAAGCTTTGGTAACTTGGATAACTTTAAAAAAAGGGAAAAAGAAAAGAAAAAAAAAACTAAAAAGAAAAAAGAAAAATAAGTAAATTAGAGAAAAACGAGAAAACACTAAATAAAAGAGAAAAACAAGAAAACTGTAATTTGATAAAGGTACCTTTAGTGATTTGTTGTTCATGCCTTAGTAATTGTATCGTTGTTTGTGTCTTTAGTGATTTGTTGCTGTTGTTACTTGTGTCTTCGGTGATTTTCCAGTCCAATACTTATGGTTAACTAATTGTCTGTTATTGTGATTGTGAAATAGGTAGTGGATAATGGACAGGAGGGATTTGGAAGGAATCCCCTCCCCGCCCCAGGTTGTATTTTGTGACATTGGAAAGAGATTGTTTGACTCCCTGGGGAACAGCAACCGGGGAGAATCTGATTGAATTTTATAATCAATGGAGGCCACTGTAAATAATATGAATATGCTGCACAGATCGAGGTGGGTATACTTTGTGATGTGTAGTATAGTAATGCATTACGTGTAATATATCATAAGAAGTATATTTTAAATCATATATTGCCTATTGCATAATGCATATTACACAATAAATAAGGATACATAGGCATTATATTTATCCCCTTCAGATCCGTTTGTTTTGACCCTTGAACAGGATAATCAGGGAAATAGATTGAAACACTGTTGTGTAGGGCAGATATTGGGAGGGAATATACAGGGAACATTAGATCAGAATTGTCCCTTGGTCCATCCAGGGTGGGATCATTCTTAAATCTAGTGACAGGCTGAACTGTTATTGACAGTGGATTTTATACAGGATTAGGCACACTGTACCTACAGATATAAATATGCCAAAAATTTTGAGATTAAACAGGATTGTAAGGAATCTCCAATTGGGTTTTTAAACCGTCTTAAAGAGACATCTAGTTACAACAAATGATTGAAAAAAGGTTTAATCAGGTAATAGCTATGCAATTACATACTGCTATGGCTATGCACTTATTAAACACAAAGGGGAGATGTGGCAGTGTGTTAAGATCGGGCCTGTGAGAAACTGTGAGAGTCGACAGTGTGAGAACAAGCACTAGTGGAAAAATACAAGCAGCAAGTACCGTATGCTGCATGATACATCAAGGACAGAGGGACTGATATAGGATTGATACATCAAGGACGGAGGCATAGCTTATGATAGACAAAAACTGGTTTTATGACAGTAACTTTGGTAGGAACACGAAATAGATCGCTTATGTAAAAACTCACTTGGCAAATCAGCAAATGCTTGAGCAAGAATCATAGCAAGTATAAATGCAAGCCTGAGTTTGTAATAAATGTCTCTCATTGCACCTTCCCGAGAGTCCGTGCCTCATTCACTGCACCCTCACTTGCTGTTTGTTGAAACACAAACCATGGGCTGATCCCGACTGCCTCTGGGTGACCTCCTGCACCACAGCACTGCCCTTCCACTGACATTTCTTCCTCCTGATATCCAGAATGCACCTCCCAAGTTGTCCTTTTCAGTTATTTTTTTTTCCCCTCTCCAGCCTCTTCCCACTACCATGGAAAGCTTGACTATCTCAGAAACTGCTCTGCAGGCAGGGACCCCAACCTGTCAGACTTCTTGTGGTCTTTAGCCTGACCAGAGCGAAGTAACCTCACCATGGACTCCTTATGCACCCATGGATGTTGAGAGACAGAGTGTTTCCCTTGTACACACAGATGCAGGAGTCACTGTGTCTCTCTGACCTCCTGCCGCCACTCCAGGAGGCTGGGAGGCACCTCAGCCCTGCCATTTGTCACCCTACTCTGCACTTACATGAGATGCCTCATGGCATAAAGAATGGACACAGGATCTTCTGTTCCAGGAAGCACATCCCAGTGCTACATTCAGGTGGTTCCCCAAAGGATGTTACTCTCAACATGAAATCACATCAAGACACTGTCTGTCCCACTGACCTTCATGGAACCCCAAGGAACAGCTGATGGTGTTTCTGCTCACTGGGGTTCATCACCTCAGAAGCACTTTGTGCGTTTGTTTACATCTTGTCTATACAATGCAAACATGGACATCTGACCTACTCATTAGTTGTGCTTCCAGGGAGGGACAAAGAACCTCTTCAAGCTGAAGTGAGAAGCCAGTGCTGGAAATGGTGGTTGTGAGAGGCCGGTCCATGATGATTGACCTGCAGCAGGTTCTCTAGGGTGTCCAGTGGACATGGGCACAACCACTCAGTGAGAAAATGATTTATGTTATATATGCTATGCAGAAGATTATGGGCAGTTTATTGCTTCATAAAACAGCCATTCATTAGTTGCCACACTGAGTCCTTGATCTCCTTGTTCCTTATACTGTAGATGAGGGGGTTCACTGCTGGAGGCACCACTGAGTACAGAACTGACGCCACCAGATCCAGGGATGGGGAGGAGATGGAGGGGGGCTTCAGGTGGGAAAATATGATAGTGCTGACAAACAGGGAGACCACGGCCAGGTGAGGGAGGCACATGGAAAAGGCTTTGTGCCGTCCCTGCTCAGAGGGGATCCTCAGCACGGCCCTCAAGATCTGCACATAGGAGAAAAAGATGAAAACAGAACAGCCGAACGCCACTGAGAAAGAAATCACAAGAACCCAGACTTCCCTGAGGTAGGTGTCTGAGCAGGAGAGCTTGAGGATCTGGGGGATTTCACAGAAGAACTGGCCCAGGGCATTGCCCTTGCACAGGGGCAGTGAAAATGTATTGGCTGTGTGCAGCAGAGAATAGAGAAACCCAGTGGCCCAGGCAGCTGCTGCCATGTGGACACAAGCTCTGCTGCCCAGGAGGGTCCCGTAGTGCAGGGGTTTGCAGATGGCAACGTAGCGGTCGTACGACATGATGGTGAGGATAGAATACTCTACTGCAGCTAAAAAGACAAACAGAAGGAGCTGTGCAGCACATCCTGTGTAGGAGATGGTCCTGGTGTTCCAGAGAGAATTGGCAATGGACTTGGGGACAGTGGTTGAGATGTAGCCCAGGTCAATGATGGAGAGGTTGAGCAGGAAGAAGTACATGGGGGTGTGCAGGTGCTGGTCCCAGGCTATGGTGGTGATGATGAGGCCGTTGCCCAGGAGGGCAGCCAGGTAGATGCCCAGGAAGAGCCAGAAGTGCAAGAGCTGCAGCTCCCGTGTGTCTGTGAACGGCAGGAGGAGGAACTGGGTGATGGAGCTGCTGTTGAACGTTTGCTGATTTTGGCTACGGGAGCTATCACAGAAGAAAAAGACAGTGAGAATTTTTGGGAGATTTCTCTGAGCAAAGTCTAAGCCATTTCTCATACACCCTCCCCCTGTTCCACACCCCCTTGTCCTTTTCCAGACCTTCTCTCAGCTCCGTGTCTGAGCCCTGGGTGGTGCTGGCTGGAGGTGCCGTGAAGAGCAGGGCCTGTGCCCGCTGGCTGCTGAGGAGTCAGCCCTGCTCTGAAGCAGGGGGGTCATGGGAATGGGGGGACAGGGACCAGTCCTGGGGTTCAGCTTTGTCACATGGAGCTGCTCCTGGTCCAGAAATACCTGTCGGCATCTGCACTCCCAGGGATAAGGAAATGAGGTGGCAGAAGGCAGTCTGAGACGTTTGTTTTGTTTACAGCTCCTTCTCCCCTCTCACCCTGGGGAATGTGCTTGGATGTCAGAAACCATCAGCATTTCTGCTGCACTCAAGGAGAACAGAGTGAGTCCTGCAAGGCAAGAGGATGCCTGTGGGTCAGTGCAGGGTGAGGGGAGCTGCTCTGTCCCTCTGTCCTGCTCCAGCTGCCCTGGGCTGGCACCTTTCTGAGATGGAGGGTGATCACACTCCCATGTTACCCTGAAAAGCCACCAGGCACTGCTGAGAGCAGAGGGATCCACCCCAGACCATGACAGGTCTCAACCTTCCCTAAGGTCTCAGCACACAACATTTAGCCTGGGACACACACGGCTCATTCCCCAGCCCCACAGACTGCATTGCCCACAGCCCACAGGTCAGAGCAAAGCTGGGACACGTGTGCCCATGGACACACCTGCAGGAAAGGACCCACAAGATCAGGCTGTGACTCTGCAGCTGAAACTGCCATCCCCAGAGAGCCTGACAGCAAGAACAAGATCCCAACAGCAGTGACCCAGAGCAGGGGAGCAAGAAGGACAATGCGGTGAGGGTGGGTGTGAGAGAGGCCAGGGCAGAGTCAGCCGGGCACTCAGACAGCGTCACCCTTCCCCAGCTGTGCAGCCACCTCCCAGACACCAACACTGCCGGGCAGCTGCTCTCAGCCCCTGTGCTCTGCAGAGGAACTGGAGCTCTGGCTGCACAGGAGCTGCTTCATGCCTTGGAGCCCCCGGCCCTGAGGGCAGAGGCTTTGCTGGGTGGGACAGGAGGCCAGGGGGCTGCTCACAGGAGGGATCTGACCTGCAGGGGGTCACAGGGACTTTTCTCTCTTCTCCCTCCCGTAACAATTCCGGGTTTGGTTTCCTCTCATTTCTGATCATTTCCGTGCTGCCTGGAGATTCTCCCCTGGGAGGTGTTTCCCTGTCCATGTCTGTTCCCTGTCAGTGCTCACAGACCATCCCACCCTCTGTGCCCTCCCCCTGGCCCTACAGATCCTGCCTGTTCACAGGGCACTGCCTGGGGGCATCTTCCTGTCTGCAGGCTGGAAAACAGGACAGGTCAAACTAAGGCTGACGGGTCCAGCCAAGGTGATGCAGGTGCTGTGCACAAGCAGAGGGGTGGGGAAGGGATGGCATGAGCCTTCTGGCAGATGTACTGATCACTCACAGTTGCAGTTCAGGAGTCTCAGTGACTTGTTTCAGCATGACAGCTCATTTTCATTTTATCCTTTCCTGCACCCCCCACCCCTTGGGAGAGGAAACTGAAAAGACAGGCTCAGGAAAGCTCCTTATCGGTCTGCTAATCCTAACATTGATCTTGTCATTGGGGCATTGCCTTAGAAAAATCCTGCAGGTGATCTGGAGCTGTGAGCAGCACTGACCCACACAGAACCCTCTCCACAGCAGAAGCACCTTTCCTGCCCTTATCGGGGATGCTCCTTCCCCCCACATCGTGTCCCCACAGCACCACCGGGATCTCCCCCAGACAGGGATCCTGCTCTGCAGGACAGCCCTGGGCACCCCTGGGTGCTCCCCCTGCAGTCACCCTCAGCAGAAGTTGTCATCATTCCCTGTCCCTCTGACAGTGCAGCAGGGAAGCCCTGCTCTGGAGTGTGTTCCTCTCCTCTACAACAGAGATACTGTGAGAGAGACCTGACAGATCCTGTAAATCATGGATTGTACCAGCTTAAGGTCTCCCTCCAGGAAATGCAGCTGCATTGTCCTACAGCCAGAGACTTACCGTGTTACAACTGTGATTTGTCTCATTGAATCCTCAGCAACCAACCACCCCACATTGTCTTTAATCTCTCTCTGTCTGGCTCCTGTGCCCTCGGTGCTGCAGGCAGAGCCCTCAGCCCTGCTGCGTGTGCAGAGGAGCTGCTCCTGGGCAGAGCTGTCTCTCTGCAGCGCTGCCGCTGCCATGAGCTCCCTCTGTCCCAGGAGCCCAGCCCAGCTCAGCAGCACGGGAGCAGCACATGATGTCCCTTTCTCTGTCCCCTCTGGGCTCCCTCCAGGTGTCCCTGGGGCTCCAGTGGCACAACTTCGAAGTTGAAGTAATCAGTAATGTTGATTCTCTCTCTTTTTCAGAGACATTTCTTTCCAGCATTGTATTTTTCGTTTTAAAAAATGAATCTGTATGAGAATCATCTTTTATTTTCCTATCATTAGACAGGACACCAGGAATGTTACAGTAAATTATCTAATTTCTGCAAAACGGGGAAGGAATATCTTCAGTTGAATGACTTAGGCATTTTATTCTGGTTTTATACTCTCAGGTCTAGAGAGACATTCATCAATCTCTGGCCATGTCATGTCTGTGCTCTGATTCAAAGCCTTTGCACACATGGGCTCTTGGACACTTGGTACCAGGTTTCTTGTGGCAGGTCAGAGCTGGGCTGGTGCCACAGCTGGGGTGGCTCAGCCCAGATGTGAGGCAATGTCCTCAGCCAGGGACCTGACTGGGGGAGCTGGAGCTGTCAGTGCTGCAGACAGAGCTGTGACACGGATGGAATGAACTGCCAGGCAGGGTGGCAGGAGTGAGTTCATCTGGTCTGCAAGGACAGCAGCCTCCCAGCACAGAAACAGCCCAGATCAGAACTCAGTCTAGACCTGGAGGGCTATTCAAGGTCCTCATAATGAGCTGTTATTACTGCAGGAACAGTTAAAGGAGAAACAAAGACACTTTGTAGCTACTGAATAATTTAATAAGAGAAAAAGGTGAGAATCCCTGTGTCCTCTTGTCCTCCCTCTTCACCAGCAATGTGTACCAGGCCTCTGTGACTTGAGACGGGAATCTGCAGAACAAGCAGCAGCAGATGGGGATCAAGTCAGGGTCTGTGTCAGTGTGTAAGTAGATGAGTAAAAACAATCTGGATGGTTGGGCTTGGAAAGGTGCTGTAGAAAGGGAGAAACTTTCCAGTCATGAGGACAGTCCAGCACTGGAAGCTGTTTCCCAGGAGTGCGCACCCACTCTGTCCCAGAAAGTGACCAAGATGTGTTTGGATAAAGCCCTGAGTAATCTGGTCTGACCCTGCTGTGAGCAGGAGGTTGGTCAAGACACCTCCTGAGGTCCCTTGGAGCCTGAATGACGCTGTCCTTCCTTCCACTTCATGTTTTCAATTTAGGGACAGCTCTCAGGTGCTCCCTGAGCACAGGAATAATTCACATGAGGTGCAGGGCTGCTTTACAAGTGCCCCCAAACAGCCCTGACACACATCTATTGCATCCCTTTTCATTTGCCCTCAGCCAGGTTCTCCTTTTTTGCTCAGTTCATTCCCATCTTGTTGATCCTTTCAGAACAGGTTACTGAAGAGGTGTCAGCATCCATGTACAGATTCTGCACATCAGCCAGGCAGCAAAGCCACCGTTACAGAAATGGAGATGAGACACTTGACCAGCTCCTTGCACCCAGATATCAGCGTGACATGTCTGCTGAGATTGCCGGGAACACCTGAACTGTAAGTGCAGATCATGTGAGTCCTGGTTGGGTATCCTGGCTTGTCTCCTGACCCATGTGGTGCTTCAGGCTGTGAAGAGAATCAAAACCAGCCATTGGACTGGGGTAGTTCCATTTTGCACGTGTCACACAGGGCAGATGAAGGGAGCTCAGAACTCCAGACTCTGCTGCACGGTTGGGACTGCAGAGACTGGAAATGCAGGTGACAGTGTGTGTCAGTGCACACACATAAAGATTCTGGCTTCCTTTGGGCCTTTGCACTGACCTGGGATCTGTTCCTTGGCCACCTTTGTCTAAAAAAGAAACTATTCACCTATTCCAACAACACCTCACACCAGGGAAAAAAAAAAAGAAAAGTCATGAAAGATGCATGATTTTTTGTTAATTCTGTCCAAGACGTGTACTCTTTATATGATTACAAAAAAAAAAAAAAAAAAAAAAGGGAGAGAAAAAGCATTATTCTAAGAACTTCTTTCAAGACACAACTGCTGAGGTGTGGTAGATGTTTTGAAGAGCAAGAAGGACTGTTAGGAATGAAATTAAAGAGGTTTAGTTTATCATCATCATCAGTGAGAATAAGGAGTTCCCTGTTACTGTTACTAGTGACAGCACCACTGTTCACAAACACCCTTCAGAGCATCTCCGTTTTTCCTGGGCTCCAAAGCTCATCCTGCTCAGAGTTTGACAGGATTGCTGCAAACCCCTGTGACCCAAATCTCTACAACTGTCTCTCCTCAACAGCCTTTTACCCCAGGAAGGGGAAAACTGCCAATGCAGACACCGAACCAGTGCCCAACCTGCCTGGAGAGCCAGGACAGTTGTGACACACAACAGCCGCCTCTGAGGGAACCTGGAGGTGATGGGAATTGAAATGGTTTCCACCCAAATAATAGAATCATAGAAATATTTAGGCTGGAAAAGACCCTTGAAACATGGAGTCCAACCGTAAGTCAAACACTGCCAAGACCACCAGTAAAACATGTCTCAAAGCACCACATCTCCACGTCTTTTAAACACCTCCAGCAATGGAAGCTCCAATCCTGAGCTGGCAGGACACCATTGGCTGCAGTTGGACATAAGATACTGGTCATGGCTGTGAGTTCAGCCCTCGCTGCAGAATGTCTCACACCCTCACTGAGGAGGGCAGGGGGCTGGGAGATGGGAGCACGTTTCAGTTTCCAGATCCCAGCACAGAGCCCAAATCATCCTGCCCTTGGACTCAGACATCCCTTCTCCTGAGATGTAAAGCTGGTGGGCCTTTTGTGGATAACCATGTTAAAAGGCATCAATAATCCTTCTAGTGATTGTTTTATTTGTCTAGGAATGTCAGTTTTTAAAGAATAATAGGAGTTTAATGTGCTTACATTTACATTTACATATCTCTAAAATAGTATTGTGCATCTGTGGTCTCCCCTCTGGATATGACAATTAAATAGGTATTTGCACTATAAGGCTCCATACCTCATCCACAAGCACACATCTAAGTGGTTCAGATGATGGGTGGTCTGTCAACCCTCACCCTTTGTGTCCCCAGGTGATGGACACTGCTCATGTGCCTCTGCAGAGAGTGGCAGGAGCTGGATCCCCTTCTCGGGACAGACTCCTTCCAGGAGAGACAGAGACAGAGGGGAACTCATCAGGGCTTTACGGCATTTCACTCGGCATCAGATTTGACATATTGGGTGCTGTCCTGTGACTGCCCTTTCTGCACAAATCATCATAAAAAGACAACTATTTAGTAATACATGGTCATAAAGGGGCTGTTATGGACAAGAAAGCTCACCATGAGCTATGGAGAGTGTGAGAAAGTTTATAATAAGCAGCAGGAAGAACCAAGAAGCTCGAGGCCTCTTCTGAAGAGCGGGACACATGAGCAGACGTGATTGGCCATTGTAGGTGTGGGAGAGGGTCAGGGCATGTCAGGGAGAAGCAATGAGATGGTGATGGCTTCAGTGAACCCTTCCAGCCATGGCTGAGCCCAGAAATGGAAAGCAGTTGATGTCTGCAGGTGGAGGAGGAGCAGGAGGAAGGTTTTCCTGGGAATATGGAAGGAAGAAAGGCCTCTCTTGGGCTAATCATGTATGGCAGTGCCATTTGCATGCTGTGGGCATGGCTGTGCCTGGGAGATGGGGAACGGCTGCTGCTGGGGTGGCTGTGCTCAGTCATGGCCCATGAGCTGACCCTGCTCTGCTCCTCTCTTACACTGCCCACACTTGGATGGTCCTCAGGAATCATCCATGAGCCTGGTGGATCCATGAACCTCCTGGAGTGATGGGTATGGATCCAAATAGGGGATTCAAGGAAGTTTGGGACTGGGACATTGAGGTGACTGGTGACCATTGCCAGGTGTATCAAAGAAGCTGGATGAGATATGAGGAACTCACAGGCATTTCCAACTCCACAGAAATCCAGAGCCTTGCAGTTAAAGTAACAGCACTTGACATAAACACCACCCCCAAAACACAAAACACTCACACTGACCACAGGGCTCAGCCATTCTGGTGATGAACAAGCATCAAGGGCTGACATGGCATCAGAGCCACCTCCACATGGCCCTCACCACCTGGAAACAGCGTCTCCAAGTCTTCCCTTCACCAGCCTCAAGGGACAGGGACCTGCACTGGTTGTTTCCTTCACAGCTGTGTCAGTGATGGCCCTTCATGGGGTCCAAACACCCTCAGAAACTTGGGGTTTGTTTCTGCCTTTCCCTTCATTAGAGGTTTTTTTATTCTTTCACTATCTGCAGTTCAGGATCATGGCAGCAGAGGGCTCATTAACATCGAAAATGCTCTTACAAGCCAAGGCTCTGTGCATCATTTTCCTAGAGGCTTCGAGCCTGGTGTGGGTGATTAGAAAGATTTCAGAGAGCATTTCCATAATAAAGAGCAATAAAGCTAAATATCTTCCTTTCCTTCCCCCTGTCCCTCCTCCACATTTCCAGAAGAGGTGGTATCAGCAGTCTCCAATTATGATAGATCTGGAGTATTTCCTCATGTAGACAAAACAATATGTCTGAAAAGTGGGTACCTGACACACCACTTGAGACAGGAGACAGGCCAGGACACCTTAAGAGGAGTCACACTCCTCTGGGCCAGGAGGTGGGTGTCCCTGGGAATCTCAGGTGCCACAGCACAGCGATACTTGTGTTCAGGGAGCTGGTCAAGTGACCCATCTCCTGTTCTGTAACGGTGTCTGAGTTTGCTCAGGTCACCCCTGACTTGAGCCCCATCCACTGCTGGGTGTTCTCCAGACTCCTGCCTTCAGGAACCAAGTCCCAGGAGACCTGGTTGGTGAAGATGGAGGCAAAAAAGCCATGAAGTTCCACTATCCTGTCTGATTCTACTCTCACAAAGTTCAGCAGCAAATCTATGTTAACCTGGTCTATTCTTTTTCTGTAAGGAAGCTCTGTCAGCTCATCTTGCTGCCCTCAGCCTCCCCTGCAGGTATCAGTTCCAGGGCAGCTTTGGCATATTCTCTGCATCCATGGACAAGGTTTCTCAATTCCTCCTTTGCAGCTTCCCCTGCTTCTACCTCCTGTGTGCTGCCTTTGTGCCCTGGAGCTCCGTCAGTTCAGATAAACACCCTCACGAGATAAATGCTTCATTTCACTGGTTCTCAGATAGATCATTCTTGTGCTTGGAGCAGCCTGTCCTGTAAGGCTGATCAGATTTCCTGAGCTCCTTCACCCTTCAGGGCTGCTTCCCATGGCACCACCTGAATCAGCCCCCCGAGTTTGACAAAGTCTTTTCCTCTGGAGCCCACCAGCCTGTGCTCTGCTGCTGACCTTCCTCCCTCCCCTCTGGTGCCTGGGACCCCACTGTGTCCTGCTCACAACAGCCATGGTGGACACTGATGTTCACATCCCTCACCAGGGTTTCCTTGTTTCCCAGTTCCAGATCTAGGTGAGCATCACTCTCATTGCCCCACAATGCAGACATGTTAAGCAGTTGGCCCAAGATCCTCTGGACTGTTGACATTTTGTCAGGCCAGTGAATATCAGAGCAATTACAGTTCCCCATAGGAACCTGCTCATTGACTGGAGACTTCCTCCTTGAGTTGCTGACAGGAGATGTCCATTTCTTCCACATGATCATGTAGTTTGTAACACCCAACACATTGTCACTCTCTATTGGATTTACATGACAAAGTCTTGGAACTGGGGGTAGGTGTTGATGAGCTACAGTTGTCACCTCTCTAAGAAGACAAAAGGAGTTTGACTGATGTCAGAGCAGATTCAGTGGACTCCAAGATGAAACCACTCCTTGCCCAATCTGAGCCACTCAGTGATGCTGGCAGCACCTCTGGGATATTGTATTTGAGAAAGGGTAAAAAATGCTGCACAACAGCAGGTGGGAGAGAGGAGGGAGGAAACGGGAGAGAAAAGCTCTGCAGACACCATCGTCATATCCCATAGGACCCAAGCAGGTCCCTCAGCAGGCCAAAGCTTGCTCTCCTGAAATCCTGCTCTTGGCCTTGTTCTCATCTCCCAGGAGCCTCAGCTCCACTTTCCCATCCCTGACTGTTCCATCCTGACCAACTCTTTCTGGTTTGTAAGTGTGAAGTCCCAGAGGGCACCTCACCCCACTGACTCCTCAGTCACCCATGTCAGGAAGATGTTGTCAATGAGCTCCAAAACCTGCCTTGTCCCCAGCCAGGAACCTGGGAGGTGTGGGACCATAGTCCTGCCCTTGGCCTTGCACAGCCCAACATCACACTGTCCCAGGAAGGGCCCTGGGCAACGTGGGAGGGACAGGATCGACGTCCCAGGGTTGGTGGTCAGCACTTGGCCCTTTGGTTAATGAAACACATCCAGGTTTACTCAGCATCAGAAAGACCTTTACATTGCTTTTACTGACCTCTCATCTCTGCCTCCAGTTTTCTTCTCTAACCAAACTTGAATATTGTTTCTCAGTTGTGTCCCTCAGTGTGACCCATTAACCTTACAATAAACTTTGCAGTTTGAATCTAACTTTGACTTCTTGAGAAGTTTCATCACCTTCCTCCAGGGTCTGAGGTGCATGGACTCAGCAGCAAACCCACCAGAGGGGTCATTAAAGCGCCTTGGGCTGCTCCTGTGCTGCTGAGCTGGGCTGGGCTCCTGGGACACAGGGAGCTCATGGCAGCGGCAGCGCTGCAGAGAGACAGCTCTGCCCAGGAGCAGCTCCTCTGCACACGCAGCAGGGCTGAGGGCTCTGCCTGGGGATCTCAGCAGACGAGCAAGGCAGAGAGAGATTAAAGGTGGTCAGGACTGGGAGGATGGCTGAGAGCTCACTGGAGGAGAAACCTTTGCAGCCCTTGCCATGGTAAGTCTCTGGTGCAGGGCAGTGCAGCTGTAGCTCCTGGAGGCATCTCCTGAAACTGGCACAGGCACAGCTGGTGGGATCTGTAAGGATGGGGCTCTTGTCAGGCCATGTTGAACAGCTGTGAAGCCGGGTGAGCACCCAGGGGTGCCCAGGGCTGTCCTGCAGAGCAGGGTCCCTGCACCCCAGGGCTGTGCCGGGCAGGGACTCTGCCGCCTGCCAGGGTCAGCGCTCAGCCTGCCTGGGAGATCCCATGGCAGCAGCTGTGGGGGGAAGGAGCGACCCCCGGCAGGGCAGGCAGGGAGCTTGTGGGGTTGAAGGGGGCTGTGTGGGTCAGGGCTGCACAGAGCTCCAGATCCCCCCACAGACATGGCAAAGGGTCCTTCTGAACAACAACATGGATACAGCAACAGCCACAAGGGAAGGATTCTGTGCTTTCAGTTTTCCACTCTTGCTCGTCTGGGTGTGCAGTGGGAGATGGGGATTTATTTCTCTCTTTGGAGAAGACACTGAGACCCCAGTTCTCGTTAGGACTTGTCTGAGCTGCTCCTGAGCCCCTGCACACACAGAGCTGCCCCTGGGCAGTGCCAGGAGGTGTGAGCAGGACAGAGCTGAGCACACAGCGGGTGGGACGGGGTCTGTGACACTGACAGGGAGCAGACCAGGGACAGACACACAGCTGCAGGCAACACAGACATGGGCATGCAGAGGGAGCTACAACGTGAAAAGCTTGAGACGGGATTCAGGACCCCCCTGCCATCCCCCGTAGTGCAGACATATTTCCCAGTGCAACCCCTGGTCTCCTCTCCTCCCCAGCAGACCCTCTGCCCCAAAGCCATGGGGTCCAGGTCACGAGTCTCCACCTTGCTTTATTTTCTGGCAGCACTTCAGTGTTCTTCCCTGTTTCTCCACCTGTCCCTGGTGCTCTTGCTCTCTGGGGTTGGGATGGGAATGTGGGTCCGTTCTTGTTCTGACACCAACTCAGGGGGTTTTGCACCAGAGATGTGTTCATGGAAACTAGATGCCCAATCTGCATTTTAAGCTGTAATGAACTGTTTTCTTCAGTTGGTAGAAACAGAATTGTCTGAAACGTCCTTCCATCGGGGGGGGGTTTTCCATGAGAAACAGCACGTTTATTTTCCCCAGAGAAGTCGCCCCTAACATGTAACTGTCTTTCCTCCTTGCACAGGTCCTCATGCCCCCAGGCAGCCAATGTCCAACAGCAGCTCCATCACCCAGTTCCTCCTCCTGCCGTTCACAGACACCCGGGAGCTGCAGCTCTTGCACTTCTGGCTCTTCCTGGGCATCTACCTGGCTGCCCTCCTGGGCAACGGCCTCATCATCACCACCATAGCCTGGGACCAGCACCTCCGCACCCCCATGTACTTCTTCCTGCTCAACCTCGCCCTCCTTGACCTGGGCTACATCTCCATCACTGTCCCTAGATCCATGGCCAACTCTCTGTGGGATACCAGTGTCATTTCCTATGCAGGATGTGCTACACAACTCTTTCTGTTTGTCTTTTTAGCTTCAGCAGAATTTTATCTTCTCACCATCATGTCCTACGACCGCTACGTTGCCATCTGCAAACCCCTGCACTACGGGACCCTCCTGGGCAGCAGAGCTTGTGTCCACATGGCAGCAGCTGCCTGGGCCACTGGGTTTCTCACTGCTCTGCTGCACACGGCCAATACATTTTCACTGCCCCTGTGCAAGGGCAATGCCCTGGGCCAGTTCTTCTGTGAAATCCCCCAGATCCTCAAGCTCTCCTGCTCACACTCCTATCTCAGGGAAGTCTGGCTTCTTTTAGTCAGTGGCTGTTTAACTTTTGGCTGTTTTGTGTTCATTGTGGTGTCCTATGTGCAGATCTTGAGGGCCGTGCTGAGGATCCCCTCTGAGCAGGGACGGCACAAAGCCTTTTCCACCTGCCTCCCTCACCTGGCCGTGGTCTCCCTGTTTGTCAGCACTGTCATGTTTGCCCACCTGAAGCCCCCCTCCATCTCCTCCCCATCCCTGGATCTGGTGGTGTCTGTTCTGTACTCGGTGGTGCCTCCAGCAGTGAACCCCCTCATCTACAGCATGAGGAACCAGGAGCTCAAGGATGACCTGAGGAAACTCATGGCTAGATTCTTCTCAGAGGCATTAAACTTCCCATCTTCTGCAGATCACTCATGACATAACTCATGAGAGATCCAAACTGTCTTTTTTATATTTTGTAGTTATAGATGATGGATTGGAGTTGGGGGAAGGCTTGTTTGGTCATGTTTTTTTAAAATATGATAATATTGCCCACAAAGAAATGTCATTAATCATCTCACTTCTAATTCTCTGTCCACATTTATAGTTCGAGTCATAAAGCCTGTAAATGAGAAGACTTGCTCTCTGTGTATTTAAACAAAATAAATTACTCTGTAGTGAACTGTTTGTCTGAGATCTCTCCACCTTTGTGAAGCTTAAGACAAGGTGTCTGCAGGCAAAGTGTGAGGAGTCCTAGGCAGGAAGGTTTAGAGGGCGTGGGGTGCCGTTCAAGACACAAAATGATCTTGGCTTAATACTTGTGGGACCATCAGATGTCAGTTAATGTCAGTGAAAGTTAAAATAAGAAGAACTGAAGACAAAGATCCAAAGCAAAGGAAGGTATCAACATACTTTTCTTTTTCTTCCTTCCTTCCTTCCTTCCTTCCTTCCTTCCTTCCTTCCTTCCTTCCTTCCTTCCTTCCTTCCTTCCTTCCTTCCTTCCTTCCTTCCTTCCTTCCTTCCTTCCTTCCTTCCTTCCTTTTTTTCTTTCTTTAAGTCTTTGTAGGGGGTTTCTTTTGTTTTCCAGAACTGGGCATGGATTTAGGACACAAATGTCTTCAGCTCCAGGGACACAAACACCTGGTGCCAGTGTAGATGCCCCGGGAACCCCTGCCCAGGCTCCACCTGCACTGCAAGGTGCTCTGGTCTCCCCAGGTCCTGTGTGATAGATGCCAATCCCAGGCCAGCACCTCAGGTACACTGGGGACATAAAATGGCCCTGGCTGTTTATGGTGAGACAGCTGATGACTGATGTTTGTCTGGAAATGTGCACTTTTTTGTTGTTGTGTTTTTGTTTGGGGATTTTTGTTTGTTTGGTTCGTTGGTTGGTTTGGGTTTTGGTTTTGGTTGTTGCTGGTTGGTTGGTTGGGTTTTTGTTTTGCTTTGCTTTTGTGAGTTTTTTTGTTTATTTTGTTTGGTTTGTTATTTCCTTTGATTGGAGATTTTTGTTTACTTTTTTTAATTTAAAAGAAAAAAGCCAAAGAGTGAATTATGGGGAAGTGTAATAAGGGAAAGAGAAGAAATATTTGTCTTCCTCTGTACTTCTATTACCAACACTCTAGTATTTCATCTCCTTCATCATTCAGGAGTTCCCACCTCTCCTGATTAAATGTCCCTGTCCAAGGACAACTTTCCAGCACTGTCTGGACGTTTGCCCTTCCCAGTGCTCTCAGGTTTCTCCTCCACTTGCTCTTTGGTCATTCAGTGGCCTCTCAACTGTCTGGTTTCTGCTTTGAGCTTCAGGGAGTTACAAACTTGCCCCATTCTTCAGAGCTCTAATTAACATGGCAGTCAACACGTTCATTGTGTTTATTTCTATACTCTCCTATCTCTCTGTCTAAACCAGTTCTTGTGTGGGTGTCCCTTGTGGATGCTGGACCTCATCAGATCCAGCTTACACACACAGCTGAGGAAAGTGTTTTGCTGTTTATTGAACTGTGCGGTGTTTGCACAGGAGAGCAGGTGGAGCTGGTGCACAGGAGCTGCAGCATCTCCTGCAGAGCTCAGTGGAGAAGTCTGATGTAGGAAAAGTGATGCAATCTCTGGTGGCCAATGAGGGACCCGGCAGACTGGGGGTGGGGGTGAGGAGCCAGGTTGTCCATACAGTGTCCAGTCTCAAGGGACTGTTCTCCTGCCTGTCCAGATGTCTTCAGGAGACCCTCTGGATCAGTGTCCAGTGTAGAATGCTGCTGTCACTTCTTCTATACACTGAAAAATGACAGAAAATACCCTGGAAAGAAAAACCCTTCTCTATGAAATCTTCTTTGAAATCTTCATCAGTAAGTGTCCCATTGAAACCTCTACAGTTAGTTCTGCAAGTCTGGAATATTTGAATGATATTAGGGAAAGAAACATCGCTCATTAGGGCTTTCTGTGTTTTAATGAGCCCCATGGCGTATTTGGTGCTGAGTCCATGAACCTCAGATACCAAGGACAGACTGAAGAATCTGCTCAAGAGTCCAAGCCAGAAGCAAACTCCAAAGTACCTTGAAGCATTAATGGGCCCCACTGAGGGCTGTTACTGACAAAGCCTCCCCAGGGACTCGCTAGAGCAGATAATTGGAGGCAGTGATTGCATCAGGCAAAGGCAAAGTGCAGCAGCTCTGATGCTGAGAAAGCCCTTGGTTTGTCTGATGAAGGACAATGGCCAAGCCTTGAGCCCCTGACCCTGGGAAGGGAGATCCTGTCCCTCACGTGTGGCTCAGGGCTCTTCCTGGGGATCTGGGGAGCGCGATGCCCAGTGCAGGACAATGGTGTGACACTCCCTGGGGGTGCAAGGAGGCAATGGGGTGCCATGGCCATGACAACCATGTGTCTCCTCTTAGGCCTGGCTGGCAGGGACATCAGCCATAGCCAAGGGGACAAAGACCTTGGCTCTTTCAGGGACATCCAGCCTTGCCAGCACCCTTGGCCATGTCCACCACAGTCCATCCTGCAGTGTCCCAGGCCTGTGGCTGTTTTACCACAGCCACTAACTAAGATCCTGAGAGCTGCTCACATCCTGCTCCCAGTCCCCAATAGGGATAAGTAAAATATATGACACTCAGTGCCATCTCCCACATAACTCCAGTTGTGCTGAACAGGCAGCCCAAAAGAAGAGAGCACCCTGGTCCTGAACAGCTGATCCCAGCAAGAGAAAGTACAAGTGGAAAAGGCAGAGAGTCCCAAGGTTCAACTGAAAAACCGCAAAACATCGTAAAACTGAACTAACACTGAACTCCCAATAGAATGGAACTTCCGAACAGAGCTAAGCAAAGTAGCCGGAAAACCAAAACTAACGGGCTGGAAAAGGCATCTCCAGCTTTATACTGAGCATATCGCAAATGGTAGAGAATAGCTCGTTGATTGACCTGGATGTCAATCGAGGTGCTGTCCTGTCTGTGCCCTCTCCTACCAATTTTCACCTGCAGCTGGACTCCAGAGAAGTCCTTGGTTTCACTGAAAGTAGTCAAGGTAAATCAAATAGAAATAGATAAATTAAACTAAGAAAATACACTCAGTGCTATCCCCCGTGTAACTCCAGTCACACGGAGCAGCCAGTCCTGCAGAAGGGAGCACCTTGGTCCTGAACAGCCCATCCCAGCCGGAGAGAGCAAAAGGGCAACAGGCAGAAAGGCCCAAAGGCCAACGGCAAAATGGCAGAATGGCAAAAGGCCAAACTGACATCGAACTCCTGACAGAATGAAACTTCTGAATGGAACTGACCAAACCAGCTGCAAAACCCAAAGTAACGGATGTAACAAGCCCTAAACGCCGGCTCCAGCTTTAGACTGAGCATGACGCTAATCATAGGGAATATTTCATTGATCAGCCTGCATGTCAATCCAGGTGCTGTCCTGTCTGCGTCCCCTCCTGCCAATTTCCATCTGTGTCTGGATGGCCAAAGAAGTCCTTGGTTTCCCTGACAACAGCCAAGATATTAGTGAGTTCTGACATTCCTTTCATACCAAATGGCAAACATTGTAAAGCTGTTAAAAGAAAAAATGAACTCTCTCCCAGGGAAGAAACAGCATTATCTCATTATTCTCATAGTAAATGTAAACAAAAGACTGTACTGGCTGTGAAGGAGAGAGGTTCAAAATGCATGAAGATAATTAACCCAATTTCAGTAAAACCAGCACGTTTCCTCAGGCTCCACTTCACCAGGCTAAAGAAGTTTGGGTCCCTCAACATCTCCACACGTGACCCAGACTTTCTCTGGCCACACGACAGCTCCTCCCGTTCCTCCAGAATGGGGAACCTCACACTGGGACACACGGCTCCAGATGTGACCACACCAGTGCTGAGTCACGATGGACAACAACTGCCCTTGTCTGGGTGGCCACGCTCCTCCCAGTGCAGCCCAATGTGCTCATGGGCATGTTCCTGTTTAGCACCACTGAGAACTGGCTGAACATCCAGGCTCAGAGGGTTGTGACCAGTGGCACAAAGCCCAGCAGGAGGTACCATGAGGAGCACTGAAGGACGCCATATCCCTACCAACATCTCCTGCAACAGGTGTCTCTTGGGTCCCTGGAACCACCTCAGTGCCAAGGGGGAGAGCACTGCCTGTATGGGTGGAGGAGATGGGGTCTGGCATGAGGGTCCTGGGGCAGTTTCTCCTGGTTGTTCATGCAGCAACAAGCTGGGATGGATATTCGGAGAGAGGAACTCTTCCTAAGGGCCTCCAATGGGCTTAAGGATGTAGATGCATTCAAGGATTTTTACGTCCCTGTTGTAAAAATTTGTAGGGCCCAGAACTGCACACAGAACTCAAGGTGAGGCCGCACCAATGCTGAATACAGCAGCATAGTCACCTCTTTTGACCACATGGCCATGCTGTGTTTGATGCACCTCAGGGTGGGGGTTACTGTCTTGACTGCTGGGGGACAGTGTTGGCTCCTATTGACCCTGTGGCCAAGCATCACGCCAGATCCCTTTCTGCAGGGCTGCTCTCCAGCTGCTCTCTCCCAATCTACACTTGCACTCAGTGTTACTCTATCCCAGGTGAACAATCCAACACTTGGACTTGTTCAATTTCATGACAAGTGCTGGGTCCTGCACTTGGGTCACAACAACCCCAGGCAGCACTACAGGCTCAGGGAAGAGCGGCTGGAAATCTGCCCAATGGAAAAGGCCCTGGGGGTGTTGATGGACAGTGACTGAACATAAGCCAGCATGTGCCCAGGTGGCCGAGAAGGCCACCAGCATCCCAGCATGCATCAGGAATAGTGTGGCCAGCAGGACCAGGCAAGTGATCATCCCTCTGTTCTTGGCACTGGTGAGGATGCACCTCAAATCCTGTGTTCAGTTTTGGGCCCCTCACTACAAGAAAGACCTTGAGGTGTCGGAGTGAGTTCAGAGAAGGGCAACAAAGCTGGTGAGGGGTCTGGAGAACAAGTCAGATGGGGAGCAGTGGAGGTAACTGGGGCTGTTTAGCCTGGAGAACAGGAGGCTGAGGGGAGACCTTATTGCTGTCTACAGCTACCTGAAAGAAGGTTGGAACATGGAGGGTGTTGGTCTGTTCTCGCATATGGCAGTTGGAGAAGGAGAGGAAACAGCCTGAAGTGGCACTTGGGAAGGTTCAGTTTGGATATTAGGAAAAACTTCTTCTTAGAAGAGTTTGTGAGGCATCAGAACAGGCTGCCCAAGGAGTGGCTGAGTCACCACCCCTGGAGGTCTTTAAACTACATATAGATGAGGTTCTTAGGAACACGGTTTAGTGCCAGAGTTGAGTTAATGGTTGGACACAGTGATCTTGAGGGTCTCCTTCAACCTAAATTATTCTATGATCTCATTGGGATGAGAAACATGGTGAGACAGCTCTCCCAGATGGAGTACTGATATGGATGGATGGATGGATGGATGGATGGATGGATGGATGGATGGGAGTGGGACAGAGAGGAGGATCAGCCTATCAGCCTAAGGGCTGGGGCCATCCATGGCATGATGGAAGCAAGGCCAGCCCCCCTTTGTCCCCTGCTCTTGTTTCCAAGAGATCCTTTACACCCGTTGCTGGCAGCCCTCCTGTGCCAGCCCCTCTCACCAGCACACGACTCCTGGCCAGGAGCTCTTCATGCTGCTCCTGCTACCGCAGTGACAGACCAGCCTGCCCTGAGCTGGGGAATGCAGAAATAGGGTTCTGTGGGTCATTCATTCTCCTGTTGAAGCACAGAGCACAGGGAGCAGGCTGTGGTGCCTGGAAACCACAGCAAGACAGTCCAAGGCAGATCACTGAAGGTCCTTCACCATCTCCAGGAACACTGGGCACCCACAGATGGACACTCAAACCAGCACCATGACGTAACATGGTGCCCCATGTCCTCCCCTGAGCCATGAAAAACACAAGCACGGCAGCATGGCCTTGTGGGGGAAATTTATTCAGGCTGACCACAGCTTTGGAAGAAGAGCCCAAGCTCCAAATACTGAGCCTGAGGAAATCCCCTTTTGTGGGGTGTTTCAAAAAGATGGCCCCAATTTCAGAAATACAGTGATTTCAAAATGGGTCCACACCTGTATTGCAGAGATGTGACAGAGGACACCAGCTGTACCAGGGTCCCAGAAACAGGTAGACAGGCCTCTGAGTCACTGCTCTGGAGAAGTGCCGTGGGTGAAGAAATTCCTTGACAAACATGGTTATCACAGATAAAATGCTCAATGCACAGGAGGTTCCTGAGATGAACTGGAAATCACTTCTGAAGAGATGTGGGTAACTTATTGCTGCTGACAGAAAAATGATTGAATAGGCTTCTTCAGTGCCACTTTCAGCTCCTGGTTCCTCATGCTGTAGATGAGGGGGTTCACTGCTGGAGGCACCACTGAGTACAGAACAGACACCACCAGATCCAGGGATGGGGAGGAGATGGAGGGGGGCTTCAGGTGGGCAAACATGACAGTGCTGACAAACAGGGAGACCACGGCCAGGTGAGGGAGGCAGGTGGAAAAGGCTTTGTGCCGTCCCTGCTCAGAGGGGATCCTCAGCACGGCCCTCAAGATCTGCACATAGGACACCACAGTGAACACAAAACACCCAAATGCTAAACAGACACTAACCACAATAAGCCCAAGTTCCCTGAGATAGGAGTGTGAGCAGGAGAGCTTGAGGATCTGGGGGATTTCACAGAAGAACTGGCCCAGGGCATTGCCCTTGCACAGGGGCAGTGAAAATGTATTGGCCGTGTGCAGCAGAGCAGTGAGAAACCCAGTGGCCCAGGCAGCTGCTGCCATGTAGACACAAGCTCTGCTGCCCAGGAGGGTCCCGTAGTGCAGGGGTTTGCAGATGGCAACGTAGCGGTCGTATGACATGATGGTGAGAAGAAAATACTCGGTTGAAATAGAAAAGAAAAGCAAAAATAGCTGCGCAACACATCCTGTGTAGGAAATGGCCCTGGTGTCCCAGAGGGAATTTGCCATGGACTTGGGGACAATGGTGGAGATGGTGCCCAGGTCGAGGAGGGCGAGGTTGAGCAGGAAGAAGCACATGGGGGTGTGGAGGTGCTGGTCCCAGGCTATGGTGGTGATGATGAGGCCGTTGCCCAGGAGGGCAGCCAGGTAGATGCCCAGGAAGAGCCAGAAGTGCAAGAGCTGCAGCTCCCGTGTGTCTGCGAACGGCAGGAGGAGGAACTGGGTGATGGAGCTGCTGTTGGACATTGGCTGCCTGGGGGCATGAGGACCTGTGCAAGGAGGAAAGACAGTTACATGTTAGGGGTGACTTCTCTGGGGAAAATAAACAGGCTGATTCTCATGGAAAACCCTCTCCCTCATGGAGGGATGTTTCCGCTCATTCCTTCTTTCTACTAAGTTTGAATAACAGTTCGTTACAGCTTAAAATGCAGCTTGGACATCTAGATACCATGAACACAGCTCTGGGTCAAGACCCCCTGTGTTGGTGTCAGAACAAAAACTGACCCACACTCCCACCCCAGAGAGCAAGAGCACCCGGGACAGGTGGAGAAACAGGGAGGGACACTGCAGTGCTACCAGAAAATAAAGCAAGGACAGAAAGGCAGACGGGCATGCTGTGGACCTTCTCCTGCCCCGGCTGTGCTGCTGCCACTCACATAATGACACTGGAGAGCAAGTACTTTTAGCACCTTTTTTGTGTACCACGTTGCAGGAACCCTTCACCTGGAGGTCCAGCTGCTGAGGTGGAGACTTGTGACCTGGACCCCATGGCTTTGGGGCAGAGGGTCTGCTGGGGAGGAGAGGAGACCAGGGGTTGCACTGGGACATGTGTCTGAACTGTGGGGGATGGCAGGGGGGCCTGAATCCCCTCCCGAGCTCCCACTCCCTTCCCATGTCTGTGCTGCCTGCAGCTGTGTGTCTGTCCCTGGTCTGCTCCCTGTCAGTGTCACAGACCCCGTCCCACCCGCTGTGTGCTCAGCTCTGTCCTGCTCACACCTCCTGGCACTGCCCAGGGGCAGCTCTGTGTGTGCAGGTGCTCAGGAGCAGCTCAGACAAGTCCTAACGAGAACTGGGGTGTCAGTGTCTTCTCCAAAGCAGAGAAATAAATCCCCATCTTCCACTGCACACCCAGACGAGCAAGAGTGGAAAACTGAAAGCACAGACTCCTTCCCTTGCAGCTGTTCCTGTGTTGATGTCCTTGTTCAGAAGGACCCTCTGCCATGTCTGTGGGGGGATCTGGAGCTCTGTGCAGCCCTGACCCACACAGCCCTCTTCAACCCCACAAGCTCCCTGCCTGCCCTGCCGGGGGTCGCTCCTTCCCCCCACAGCTGCTGCCATGGGATCTCCCAGGCAGGCTGAGCGCTGACCCTGGCAGGCGGCAGAGTCCCTGCCCGGCACAGCCCTGGGGTGCAGGGACCCTGCTCTGCAGGACAGCCCTGGGCAACCCTGGGTGCTCCCCCGGCTTCACAGCTGTTCAACATGGCCTGACAAGAGCCCCGTCCTTACAGATCCCACAAGCTGTGCTTGTGCCAGTTTTAGGAGATGCCTCCAGGAGCTACAGCTGCACTGCCCTGCACCAGAGACTTACCATGGCAAGGGCTGCAAAGGTTTCTCCTCCAGTGAGCTCTCAGTCATCCTCCCAGTCCTGACCACCTTTAATCTCTCTCTGCCTTGCTCGTCTGCTGAGATCCCCAGGCAGAGCCCTCAGCCCTGCTGCATGTGCAGAGGAGCTGCTCCTGGGCAGAGCTGTCTCTCTGCAGCGCTGCCGCTGCCATGAGCTCCCTGTGTCCCAGGAGCCCAGCCCAGCTCAGCAGCACAGGAGCAGCCCAAGGCGCTTTAATGACCCCTCTGGTGGGTTTGCTGCTGAGTCCATGCACCTCAGACCCTGGAGGAAGGTGATGAAATTTCTCAAGAAGTCAGATTCAAACTCCAAAGTTTCTTGTAAAGTTAATGGCTCACACTGAGGGAACCTGCTGAGAAACAATATTCATGTTTGTTTAGAGAAGGAAACTGGAGGCAGAGATGACAGGTCAGGGAAAGCAAAGTAAAGGTCTCTCTGATGCTGAGGAAACCTGGATGTGTTTCATTAACCAAAGGACTAAGCCCTGACCCCCAGCCCTACGAAGTCAGATCCTGTCCCTCCCTCGTTGCCCAGGGCCCTTCCTGGGACAGTGTGATGTGGGGCTGTGCAAGGCCAAGGGCAGGACTATGGTCCCACACCTCCCAGGTTCCTGGCTGGGGACAAGGAGGGGTTTGGAGCTCATTGACAACATCTTCCTGACACAGGTGACTGAGGAGTCAGTGGGGTGAGGTGCCCTCTGGGACTTCACACTTACAAACCAGAAAGAGTTGGTCAGGATGGAACAGTCAGGGATGGGAAAGTGGAGCTGAGGCTCCTGGGAAATGAGAACAAGGCCAAGAGCAGGATTTCAGGAGAGCAGGATTTGGCTGCTGAGGGACCTGCTTGGGTCCTGTGGGGTATGACCTTGGTGTCTGCAGAGCTTTTCTCTCACATCTCCTCCCTCCTCTCTCCCACTTGCTGTTGTGCAGTGTTTTCTACCCTTTCTCAAATACAATATCCCAGAGGTGCTGCCGGCATCACTGAGTGGCTCAGATTGGGCAAGGACTGGGTCCATCTTGGAGAAGCTGAAATCAGCTCTGTCTGACATCAGTCAAACTCCTGTTGTCTTCTCAGATAGGTGACAACTGTAGCACACCCACACTCACCCTCAGTTCCAAGACTTTGCCATGTAAACCCAGTACAGGGTAACAGTGTGTTGGCTGTTACAAACTACTTGATCATGGAGAAGAAATGGAAAAGATCTTCTGTCAGCAACCTGAGGAAGTCACCAGTCAATGAGCAGGTTCCTCTGGGGAACTGTAATTGCTCTGACATTCACTGGCCAGGCAAAGCTGCAGCTGCCAACAGTCCAGGGGATCTTGGGCCAACTGCTCAACATGTCTGCCTGATGGGCCAACAAGGGTGATGTTCACCTGGATCTGGAAATGGGAAATAAGGAAACCCTGGTGAGGGATGTGAACATCAGTGTCCACCTTGGCTGTCATGAGCAGGACACAGAGGGGTGCCCGGCACCAGAGGGGAGGGAGGAAGGCCAGCAGCAGAGCACAGGCTGGTGGAATCCAGAGAAGACTTGGACATACTGGGGGATGGTGGGCAAAGTGGTGACATGGAAGTAGATCTGAAGGGTGAAGGAGCTCAGGAAATCTGGTAATCCTTACAGGACAGCCTGCTCCAAGCACAAGAATGATCTCTCCAAGTACCCATGAAGAGAAGCATTTATCTTTTGAGGCTGCTTCTCTGAACTGATGGAGCTGGAGGGCACAGAGGCAGCACACAGGAGGTGGGAGCAGGGGAAGCTGCACAGGAGGAATTTAGAAACCTTGTCCATGGATGTGGGGATGGTGACAAAGCTGCCCTGGACTTGATACCTGCACGGGAAGGGCAGCAAGATGACCTGACAGAGCTTCACTTGCAGCAAGAGAATAGACAGGGTGAACGTGGGCCAGCTGCTGAACTTTGTAAGAGTAGAATCAGATGGGACTGAGGTTCTTCACGGCTGCTTTGCCTCCATCTTCACCAGCAAGGTCTCCTGGGACTTTGTTCCTGAAGGCAGGAGTCTGGAGAACACCCAGCACTGGATGGGGCTCAAGTAAGGGGTGACCTGAGCAAACTCAGACACTGTTACAGAACAGGAAATGGGTCACTTGACCAACTCCCTGAACACAAGTATCACTGTGCTGTGGCACCTGAGATTGCCAGGAACACCCACTTCTTGGTCCAGAGGTGTCTGACTCCTCTTAAGGTGTCCTGGACTATCTCCTGATTCACATGGTGATATAGGTACCCACTTTTCTGACATATTCAGTCTTTATCAGGAGCTTCAACACATCAATATGAACTGGAGTCTGCTGATACTACCTATTCTGTAAAGGGAGGGAAGGGTGAACAGGGAAGGAAATAGAAGAAATTTGGCTTTATTGCTATTTATTGTGGAAATGCTCTCTGTTTGGCTATTCCTGAAATCTCCCTAATCATCCACACCAGACTCGAAGCCTTTAGGATAATGATGCGCAGAGCTTTGGCTTGCAAGAGCATTTTCGATGTTAATGAGCCCTCTGCTGCCATGATCCTGAACTGCAGCTACTGAGAGAATGAACAAACCTCTAATGAAGTGAAAGGCAGAAGCAAACCCCAAGTTTCTGAGGGTGTTTGGACCCCATGAAGCGCCATCACTGACACAGCTGTGAAGGAAACAACCAGTGCAGGTCCCTGTCCCTGGAGGCTGGTGAAGGAAAGACTTGGAGACAGTGGTTCCAGGTGGTGAGGGCCATGTGGAGGTGGCTCTGATGCCATGTCAGTCCTTGATGATTGTTCATCACCAGAATGGCTGAGCCCTGACCCCTGGGACCCGGTAGATTTTTCTCCAATGTTTTTCAAGGCTTTTCCTGTGGTCAGTGTGAGTGTTTTGTGTTTTGGGGGTGGTGTTTATGTCAAGTGCTGTTGCTTTAACTGCAAGGCTCTGTATTTCTGAGGAGTTGGAAATGCCTGTGAGCTCCTCACAACTCATCCAGCTTCTTTGATACACCTGGCAATGGTCACCAGTCACCTCAATGTCCCAGTCCCACACTTGCTTGAATCCCCTATTTGGATCCATGGCCATCACTGCAGGAGGTTCATGCATCCACCAGGCTCATGGATGATTCCTGAGGACCATCCAAGTGTGGGCAGTGTAAGAGAGGAGCAGAGCAGGGTCAGCTCATGGGCCATGACTGAGCACAGACACCCCAGCAGCAGCCGTTCCCCATCTCCCAGGCACAGCCATGCCCATAGCATGCAAATGGCACTGCCATACGTGATTAGCCCAAGAGAGGCCTTTCTTCCTTCCATATTCCCAGGAAAATCTTCCTCCTGTTCCTCCTCCACCTGCAGACATCAACTGCTTTCCATTTCTGGGCTCAGCCATGGCTGGAAGGGTTCACTGAAGCCATCAGCCATCTCATTGCTTCTCCCTGACATGCCCTGACCCTCTCCCACACCTACAATGGCCAATCACGTCTGCTCATGTGTCCCGCTCTTCAGAAGAGGCCTCGAGCTTCTTGGTTCTTCCTGCTGCTTATTATAAACTCCCTCACTCTCTCCACAGTTCATGGTGAGCTTTCTTGTCCATAACAGCCCCTTTATGACCATGTCTCACTAAATGGTTGTGTTTGTATGATCATTTGTGCAGAAAGGGCAGTCACAGGACAGCACCCAATATGTCAAAACTGATGCCGAGTGAAATGCCGTAAAGCCCTGATGAGTTCCCCTGTGTCTGTGTCTCTCCTGGAAGGAGTCTGTCCCAATAAGAGGATCCAGCTCCTGCCACTCTCTGCAGAGGCACATGAGCAGTGTCCATCACCTGGGGACACAAAGGGTGACGTTTGCCAGACCACCCTTCATCTGAACCACTTAGATGTGTGCTTGTGGATGGGGTATGGAGCCTTATAGTGCAAATACCTATTTAATTGTCATTACCAGAGGGGCTACCACAGATGCAGAGTACTATTTTACCAATATGTAAATATAAGAATATACGACTGACATTCCTAGACATATTACACAAACACCTGAAGGATTATTGATGCCTTTTAACATGATTATCCACAGTAGCCCCACCAGCTTTACATCTCAGGAAATGGGATCCAGAGTCAAGGGCAGGATTGTTTGGGCTCTGTCCTGGATCTGGAAACTGAAACATGCTCCCATCTCCCAGCCCCCTGCCCTCCTCAGTGAGGGTGTGAGACATTCTGCAGCGAGGGCTGAACTCACAGCCATGACCAGTATCTTATGTCCCACTGCAGCCAATGGTGTCCTGCCAGCTCAGGATTGGAGCTCCCATTGCGGGAGGTGTTTAAAAGACGTGGAGATGTGGCGCTTTGGGACATGGTTTGGTGGAGTACTTGGGAGTGTTAGATTTACGGTTGGACTCCATGTTCTTAATGGTCTTTTCCAGCATAAATGATTCTATGATGCTATGATTCTATGACTTGGGTTGAAACCATTTCAATCCCATCACCTCCAGCTTCCCTCAGAGGCGGCTGTTTTGTGGCACAACTGTCCTGGCTCTCCAGGCAGGCTGGGCACTGGGTTGGTGCCTGCATTGGCAGTTTTCCCCTTCCTAGGGTAAAAGGCTGTTGAGGAGAGACAGTCGTAGAGATTTGGGTCACAGGGGTTTGCAGCAATCCTGTCAAACTCTGAGCAGGATGAGCTTTGGAGCCCAGGAAAAACGGAGATGCTCTGAAGGGTGTTTGTGAACAGTGGTGCTGTCACTGATAACAGTAACAGGGAACTCCTTCTTCTTACTGGTGATTATGATGATGAACTAAAGCTCTTTAATTTCATTCTTAACAGTCATTCTTACTTTTGAAAACATGTCCTACACCTCAGTAGTTGCGTCTTGAAAGAAGTTCTTAGAACAATGATTTTTCTCTCACTTTTTTTTTTTAAATAATTTAAAGACTAAAACTCTTGGTCAGAATTACCCCAAAATCATCCCTTTTTCATAACTTTTCTTCTTTTTTTTTTTTTTTCCTGGTGTGCAGTGGAGGTGGTGTAGGGGAATAGTTTCTTTTTGAGACAAAGGTGGCCAAGGAGCAGATCCCAGGTCAGTGCAAAGGCCCAAAGGAAGCCAGAATCTTTATGTGTGTGCACTGACACACACTGTCACCTGCATTTCCAGTCTCTGCAGTCCCAACCGTGCAGCAGAGTCTGGATTTCTGAGCTCCCTTCATCTGCCCTGTGTGACACGTGTGAAATGGAACTACCCCAGTCCAATGGCTGGTTTTGATTCTCTTCACAGCCTGAAGCACCACATGGGTCAGGAGACAAGCCAGGATACCCAACCAGGACTCACATGCTCTGCTCTTACAGTTCAGGTGTTCCCGGCAATCTCAGCAGACATGTCACGCTGATATCTGGGTGCAAGGAGCTGGTCAAGTGTCTCATCTCCATTTCTGTAATGGTGGCTTTGCTGCCTGGCTGCTGTGCAGACTCTGTACATGGATGTTGACACCTCTTGAACAACCTGCTCTGAAAGGATTAGCAAGATGGGCTGTTCATTCTGGAAGGGTATAAGGACAGCGAAAAAGAAGACCCTGGGTGGGGACATTGGAGAAGGGATGAACAAGATGTTGTCAGGGCCGTTTGGGGCCCTTGTAAAGCAGCTCTGGACCCTCTGTGAATTATTCCTGTGGTCAGGGAGAACCTGAGAGCTTTCTCTAAATTGAAAACATGAAGGGGAAGGAAGGACAGCGTCATTCAGGCTGCATGGGACCTCAGGAGGTGTCCTGCTCAAAGCAGGTTCAGACCAGATTGCTCAGGGCTTTATCCAAACACATCTTTGTCACTTTCTGGGACACAGTGGGTACGCACTCCTGGGAAACAGCTTCCAGTGCTGGACTGTCCTCATGACTGGAAAGTTTCTCCCTTTCTACAGCACCTTTCTTAGCTCAACCATCCAGATGGCTTTTTACCCATCTACTTGCACACTGACAGAGACCATAATATCCTACCTTGGACACAAGAATATTGTGGGGGATGACACTGAATACCTTGCTGACTTCCAGGTAACAGATCATCAATGTTTTCCCAAAGTCCACAACCCTGTCCTTTCCTCACAGAAAGCAAAGAGGATGGACAGGCACAACCTGCCCTGGGCAAACCCCGTCACCTTCTCTTCCAGACACCCAGAAATGGGGTCCCAGTGGACATGCTCTGGGGCACAGCCCTTAGTTCCCCTGCTCACCCATTGGCCATTTTGAAAAGTGCACACACTGTGTGAGAGCTGCCAGTGGTCAGGGAGTCCCCCCAGTCTCCATGAGCTTTCCAAGATGGTGGAGAGTGGCCTCACTGTGACATGGTCCTGCTGTCCCTGTTCCTGGGATGCTGCCCCTGCTGTCCCATAGACTGGAAAGGATTGTGTTAGTTCCAGTGACCCCTGACGTGATCCACATCCACTGCTGCTTGTTCTCCTTCAGATTCCTGTCTCAAGTCACAGGTGCTCGGGAGGCAGCAATTTCTCAGAAGAAAGATTCTTCCATTCAGAGTGCTGGTAGGAAATGCATTTTGCTGAGTAACTGGATACAATTATATATTTTACTATATACTTACCAACACGTAAATATTTTTTTTTCCTTATGATCACATAGACAGAAAACACAGATCTGTTGAGATCACTGTCAATACGGCATTCTAAAAGAGAACAGTTCAATTAACAGGTCAATTAACTTTCTTAATGCTGTAGGCTTTGCTAGGATAGAAATCTTGAGAACATTTTTTTTTTAAATGGAGGTAAAAGGAAACCAAATGAAAGATTTAAATTGAAGATACTGTCTTCTTGCAACTTTAAGAATCAAATGTTATTGGTGTTTTATTTCTCTATTCTTTGTTTTGAATACTCTAAATATCAGTGTTTCCTCATGAGATCAAAATGAGACTTTTCAGGATGTGCATTAAGAACAAGAGGAGAACTTCTGATCCTGCACTAGATTTGCCTTCTCAGCACTCTCTCTGTTATCTGTGCATCCCATCTCCCTCATCCTCCAGGTATTTCCTCCTGCCCTGACTAAACTGACCATGTCTGCAGCCCCATTTCCAGCAGCTGATCTGCACACAACACTTGCAATTCCTCTCTGGATTTCCCTTCCTCTTACTGTTTGATCACTCAGACACTTGTCAACAACCCAGTTGCTGTTTTCAGCTTCAAGGAGTTAAAAGCTTCCTTGTCTTTCAGTAGTCTGTCTATTCTGTCTTTAGCTAACTCTTTTATTGTGTTTATTTTATTATTTCCTTTCTGTCTCAAACATTTCTTGCATGGTTCTGCCTTGGAGAAGGTGAACCTCAGTGGTGGCAGCTTGTCCTTGGTGTACAGTTGAGGAGCCTGTTTTCTTTTAATCATGACTCTCATCAGTTGTATTTTGTTTGTTCAAGGGTAAAGCAAAGTCCCTCTTTGCTGTGTGCACTTGGGTCTGCAAGGAGAGCAGGTGGGAGCTGGTGCAAAGGAGCTGGCACATCCAGCTGCAGATGCAGTGAAGTCTGGTGTGAGGAAAAGGGATGCAAGGCCCAGGGGGCCAATGAGAGAAACGATGGGGTTGGGGAGGTGAGGAGCAAGGTTGTCCACACGGTGTGAGACCTCAAGGAACAGCTTCTCCAGCCAGTCCAGACCTCCTTAGGAGAGACCCTGGATCAACATCAGACAATGCTGCAATCACATCTTCTCCAAACTGAAAAGGATTAAAATACACCCTTTACAATAGAAAGACTTCTTTATCAGAAGCTTTTTGAAATCTTTCTCCATAATTACACAAAGAAAACTCTCTAATTAACTATACAAGATTGGAAGGACATTACAAGAAGAGACATGGTTTGTTAGAGTGTAATGAGCCCCATGGTGCGTTTGGTGCTGAGTCCTTGAACATTACTCAGGTGCTGAGAGGAGATTGCACAAACCTTTCCAGAAGTTCAAAGCCAGAAGAAAAAAGTACTAAGTTCCTTGAAGTATTAATGAGTTCCACTGAGGGCAAGTACCAGCAAAGCCTCCCCAGGGACTCGTTAGAGCAGAGAATTGGAGGCCATGATGGCAGATAAACAAAGGGAAATGTGCAGGCAGCTGAGGTGCTGGGAAAACCCTGGTTTAGTTGGATGCAGCAGAGAGGCCAAGGCCTGACCCCCAGCCCCTGGGAAGGCAGATCCTGTCCCTCACACATTGCTCAGGGCTCTGCCTGGGGCAGGGGATGTGGGCTGTGTGGTGTGAGTGAAGGACAAAGGGGTGACAGTTCCCAGCCTTACTGGGGGTGTTCAGGAGGCCATGAGGTGCCCCAGTGCCTGAGGACAACACGTCTCCTCACAGGCCTTTGTGGCAGAGGCGATGGCCACAGCCAAGGGGACAAAGATTTGGGTTCTCCTGGTGACATGCAGCCTTGCCAGTGCCCTTTGCCATCTCCACCACAGGTTGTCCTACACTGTCCCTCAGCTGCTGCTGTTTCCCTGCAGGCTGTAGACACCCATCTCGCTTCCTCCCCTTGCTCTCACCCTGGTATTTCCATACATTGACTGATGTGTCTCCACTCTCATGCTGTTCCTGGAAACACAAGTACATGGACTGATCTCCTGCTCCTTCTGGATGATTTCTCGTACCACAGCACTGCCCTTTGAGTGACATTTCTTCCTCCTCATGTCCAGTCTCCACGTTTTAACCTGCGATGTGTGGCAGTGTTTCTCTGCTCTGCTGTAGAAAGGAGGATCCTGAAAACTACTGACCTGTCAGCCTCTTACCTGTGCCTGGGAAGATGATGGAACAGATCCTCCTATAAGCTGTGCTAAGGAACAGAGAATGGTGACTCAACCACTTCCCTGGGCAGCCTGTTCCACTGCTTCACAAACTTTTCCATGAAGAAATGTTTCCTAATATTAATTCTGAACTTTCTCTGGTACAAGCTGAGTCCATTTCCTCTCATCCTCTCACTTGCTACTCAGGAGAAGACCAACACCCTCCATGCTATGACATCTTTTCACATAGTTGTAGAGAGCGAAAAGGTCTCCTCTCAGCCTCCTTTTCTCCAGGATAAACAGCCTCAGAACCCCCAACTGCTCCTCAGCAGTCTTGTGCTCCAGACCCTCAACAGCCTTGTCCCCCTCCTCTGCACTCACTGCAACACCCCAAGATCTTTCCTATAGTGAGGGGCCCAAAACTGAACCAAGGATTTGAGTTGTGGCCTCACCAGTGCCGAGTACAAGGGGATGATCGCTGCTCCGGTTCTGCCCACTACACTATTCTTGATGCACATCAAGCCATTGGCCTTTTTGGCAACCTGGGCACACGCTGGCTCATGTTCAGCTGCTGTCAATCAACAACCCCAGGTCCTTTTCCACCAGGCAGCTTTCCAGCTACTCTTCCCCAAGCCTGTAGTGTTGCAGGGGATTGTTATGACCAAAGTGCAGGACCTGACACTTGGCCTTGTTAAACCTCGGACAAATGGCCTCAGCCTAATGAAACAGCAGCTACAGATCCCTCTGTAGAGCCTTCGTACCCTCCAGCAGATCAGCACTCCCACCCAATTTGGTGTCATCTGAAAACATAGTCAGGGTGCACCCGATCCCCTCATCCAGATCATTGATAAAGAGATGAGAGAGAACTGGCCCCAATACTGCTCCCCGGGCACACCACTCATGACCGGCCACCCACTACATTTGGCTCCGTTCACCAAAACTCTTTGGGCCCGGCCCTCCTGCCAGTTCTTTACCCATCGCAGATACACCATCCAGGCCATGAGCTGCAGCTTCTCCAGGAGATGCTGTGGGATACGGTGTCAAAGGCTTTACTGCAGTCTAAGGACACGACACCCACAGCCCGTGTGGCGGATTCACTCCCCACGACAGACTTTCCCTCATCTGCTCAGCCGGTCACCTTGTCACAGAAGGAGATCAGGCTGGTCAAGCAGGACCTGCCTTTCATCCAGCCATGCTGATTGGGCCCGATTGCTCGTCTCGTGTGTGTGACCTCACAGTCCTTTCCAGCCATGTTCCTGCTGTTGACCAATCCCCTGCAGAGGCAGAAGTGACCTCACAGTGCCCTCCACAGCCATTGGTTCCTACTGGACTTTGAGTTCCTAAGACACAAGTGACCACACGGCATCGTACCCACCATCACCCTCCTTGTGGTCCAGTGTGTGAGCAGATCAAACTAAGCTGCTTTCATCAAATGTATCTGATAGATTCCTATCAAGGGTTTGAGTAGAGAAACGTTCCTCAGAGGAGCTGCTGTATTTACTCTGGGGCATTTTATATTTCTGCTTCTGCCTCTGATTTTTTTCTCCTTTCTCTGTCTTTTCTGATATGAAAAGCTCTCCAAAGAAAAGATTCATGGAATCCTACAATAACGCAGTTTGGAAGAGACCCCTGAACACCATCTCTGTCCCACTGACCTTTATGGCACCCCAAGGAATAGCTGATGGATTTGTGCTCCCTTGGGTTCATCTCACCACATGCACACACTGGACATGCACATGATGTGTGTGTTTACAACTCATCTGGACAATGAACACATGGACTTTTGGCCTAGTGTTTCATAGAATCATAGAATGTCCTGAGTTGGAAGAACCCATGAGGATCATTAGTCCAACTCCTGTCCCTGCACACGACACCCCACAGGTCACCCCGTGTGTCTGAGGACGCTGTCCAGTCTCTTCTTGATCACTGTCAGGTTGGGGCCGTGACACCTCCCTGGGGAGCCTGTTCAGTGTCCAGCACCTCTGGGGGAAGAACCTTTTCCTCAGGTCCAACCTGAACCTCCCCTGGCACACCCTTCTTCCATTCCCTTGGGCACTGTCATTGGTCACCAGAGAGAAGAGATCAGTACCTCCCCTTCCTTCTCCCCTTGTGAGGAAGCTGTAGCCACCATGAGGTCTCCTTTGAGTCTTTTCTTCAGCTCTGATGCTCAGAAACCCCTTGGTTTGCTTTCTGAAGCAGAAAGGAGAAGCCATGACCTCCAGGCAATGGGAAGGGGGATCCTGTCCCTCACACACGGCTCAGGGCTCTTCCTGGGACCGTGGGATGTGGGTGTGCAAGGCCCAGGGAAGGACAACACTGGGACAACAACTTCCAGCTTCCCCATGGGGCTGCAAGGAGGCACCGAGGCCCCAGTGCCATGAGGACAACATGTCTTCTCCTGGGCCTCAGTGGCAGAGACAACTGCCCTGGCCAAGGGGACACAGACCTGGGTTCTGTGGGTCCCTTCCAGCCTTACAGCGCCCTTTGCCATCTCCACCACAGGCTGTTCTACACAGTCCTACCCCTGCCCCTCTTTCCCTGCAGGCTGCAGACACCCATCTCACTTCCCCACCTGCTCTCACCCCAGCATCTCTGCACCTTCACTGCTGTGTCTGCACCCTCACTGGCTGCTGTTTGGAACACAAACCATGGGCTGATCCAGCTCCCTCTGGGTGAGTTCTTGCCCCACAGCACTGCCCTTCCAGTGGTATTTCTTACTCCTGATATCCAGTCCTCACCTTCCAAGCTGTACTTTCTGACATTATTTTGTCTTTCCTGCTTCTTCCCACTACCAAGGGAACCTCAGCCACCTCAGAAACTGCTCTTCATGCAGAGAATCCCATCATCAGGCTTCTTGTGTTTTTTTACTCACCATAGAGAAGTCACCTCCCCATGATCTTCTAAATCCCAGGACTGCCACTGGCCTTTCAGGTTCTCTGACAGACACGACCATGTCCCTGCCGATGTCCCATCATGTTCTCAGGTGGGATGGACATGACAACCCATCTCCAAGGGCTCTTCCTGGGTAGGGCCTGTGGGTACCTTGGCAGAGGTTCTTTCCCGGCCATGTCCCTGCTGCTGGGCTGTCACCTCCAGACACAGAACTGACCTCACTCTCCCTTCACAGCCACAGGATTCTGACTGGATTATGAGTGTCTGAGACCCAGCTGACCTCATAACACCACACCCGTCCATCCCCCTCCTTAGCAGCCAAGACCTCACCAGACTGAAGTATGTTCTATACATTCCTACACCTGCCCCTCTTTCCCACAGGCTGTAGACACGCATCTCGCTTCCTCACCTTGTTCAAATTTGTCAAATATATTTTCTACTAACACTGTGAGGGAAAAGCACTCCTCACTGGAACTCCTGTACTTCTGTTAACACCTTCCAGATCTCTTCTTCTGCCTTACTTTTTTTTTTTTTTTTTTTTTTTTTTTCCCTATTCCGCTACTTATTCTCTCTCCAGAAACCTGTCCAAGGCAAAATTTCTGATAAATCACAGAATAACTCAGGTTTGCAGAAAGCCCTTGTCTCACTCATCTTGTCTCACTCTCCTGCTCAGGGCAGAGTGAACCAGGTGAGGTTGCTCAAGGCCTCCACCCAGGTTTGTATCATCCTCAAGGCACTTAAAGTGCTGTCTCTTATATCTTGGAAAGGGAGAATAAAGACGTTCAACAGTGTTGTCCAAGTGTTGGTCACTGAGGGATGACACCAGTAACTGGCTGCATGGAGGACTTTGTACTACTGATGACATTTGTGCTGGATGGTTCAGCCAACTTCCCACCCAGCACCTGCTTTTTGAGCCCCAGCAACACCCCTCTGGCCAGAAGGAGACCATGTCTGAGCCTTGCAAATGCGCTGTACACAACATGCCTTTCTTTCCCCTGTCCATTTGGGTTCAGCAATCCCTTCCTTGTCACTCACATTCCTGGAAATGGCTGCAGGAGGACGTGTCCCATCCCCTTCCCAGGGAGGGAGGAAGGGTGGCCAGCCTGTAGTTATCGCAGTTTCTATTCCTGCTCTTCTTGAAGATGGGTTTGAGGTCTGGGTTTTCTAAGGCCCCCAGAACCATTCTGGTTTCTATGGCACTTTTGAGATCACAATCTGGAATCACAAGAAAGGGTGACAGAGCAGACTAGAACACTTGAAATGATCCTGTCCAAGGCAGCTGAGACGAATCTCACTGATCCAGTGGGGTTTGTTAACTGAGTCACACACAGAAATATCAGGGTTCTGTCAGGCATCCATATCTGAGTTGGTCTCAGGACTCCTTGTTCGCCCAGGGATGCTCAGGGACAGAGTCTGTCCCTTTTACACACAGCGGCAGGAGTCACAGTGTCCCTCTGGCCTCCTGTTGCCACTCCCAAAGGACGGGAGACACCTCAGCCCTGCGCTGTGTCACCTGCTCTGCACTCATCTGAGATGTCCCACGTCATGAGGAATGGACACAGGGAGCTCAGTTCAAGGAAGCACAACCCAGTGCAGCATTCAGGTGATTTCCCATAGGCTGTTCCTCCCAATACGAAGTGATCTCAAGACCTCGTCTTTGCCACAGGCCTTCACTGAATGGAAATGAATAATTGATGGTGTTTGTGCTCACTCAGGTTCACGTCACCTCACATACATGATGTGCGTGCTCACATCTCATCTGTACAATGTGAACATGGACTGCTGAACTATTCATTGAGTGTCTATCCATAGAGAGAAAACAGGCTCTGTGGGTGAGAAGCCAGTACAGGAAATGGTGGTGGTGAGGGGCCAGACCATGGTGATTGACCTGAGGCACCTTCCATGGGGTGTCCAGTGCACAGGGGCACAGCCCAGCCCCTGCTCTGCTGGTCCTGCAGGTCTCTGGCAGGAGCCTGGCTGTGAGAGGACACTGCTGTGTGCCAGCCCTGCACACACACGCTGTTCAGATGATACACTAGTGTTTCATCTGTGGGTCACTTTCTTGGGCATGTTCTTGGGAGAATCTCTGTAAGAAGACTTAAACCTTCAGTGACAGCCTTGAGGAGATCACCTTTCTATCTGTAAAGGCTGTTTTGAGTCCAGCTCTGTCACAGCAGTGCCCATTGCCTGTCCCTGCCTGCGCTCACAGGACTGACACACAGCAGGACGGTGACCAAGCTGCCAGAGCACTCAGGTCTTGCACCAACACCAGGGATGAGAAGGAGAGTGTGGGAGTGGAACCAGAACAGCTCTGGAAGAACAAGCACTGCTGCTCCCTGGAAGTGCTGCCAGGCTGGACTCTTTTCCCTTCTCCCATGCACACAGGAACCATCCCTGCAGCTCCATAAGGCCTTGCAGGAAGGATATAGTGAAAAACAAGTCACTAAAGAGCCCTTTATTGTGTTTAGAGACAAGGAGAGCACGGCTCCTCATTTACACAGCCAACAGTTATAAAAGAAAAGCCAAGAGTGAATTAGAAAGGGGATGACAACATTATCACAATAAGAAAACAACTAATAACAACAAAAAATCCAGATGACAGGCTGGACCTGTAATTAGCGACATTAAAACGCCTATGGGCAGATGGGCAGTTTAAGGCTTCAGGAAACTGTAAGATATGAGTTTCCACAGGGCATCCTTGAGCTCCTGGTTCCTCATGCTGTAGATGAGGGGGTTCATTGCTGGAGGCACCACTGAGTACACAACAGACACAACCAGGTCCAGGGATGAGGAAGAGATGGAGGGGGGCTTCAGGTTGGCAAACGTGGCAGTGCTGAGGAACAGGGAGACCACGGCCAGGTGAGGGAGGCAGGTGGAAAAGGCTTTGTGCCGTCCCTGCTCAGAAGGGATCCTCAGCACGGCCCTCAAGATCTGCACATAGGAAGCCACAATGAACACAAAGCACACAAATGCTAAACAGGCACTGACCACAATAAGCCCAAGTTCCCTGAGGTAGGAGTGTGAGCAGGAGAGCTTGAGGATCTGGGGGATTTCACAGAAGAACTGGCCCAGGGCATTGCCCTTGCACAGGGGCAGTGAAAATGTATTGGCCGTGTGCAGCAGAGCAGTGAGAAACCCAGTGGCCCAGGCAGCTGCTGCCATGTTGACACAAGCTCTGCTGCCCAGGAGGGTCCCATAGTGCAGGGGTTTGCAGATGGCAACGTAGCGGTCGTACGACATGACTGTGAGGAGATAAAACTCTGCTGTGATCAAGAAGAGAAACAAAAAGAGCTGTGTCACACATCCCAAGTATGAGATGGCCCTGGAATCCCAGAGGGAATTGGCCATGGACTTGGGGAGAATGGTGGAGATGGAGCCCAGGTCGATGAGGGCAAGGTTGAGCAGGAAGAAGTACATGGGGGTGTGGAGGTGCTGGTCCCAGGCTATGGTGGTGATGATGAGGCCGTTGCCCAGGAGGGCAGCCAGGTAGATGCCCAGGAAGAGCCAGAAGTGCAAGAGCTGCAGCTCCCATGTGTCTGTGAACGGCAGGAGGAGGAACTGGGTGATGGAGCTGCTGTTGGACATTTGCTTTTCCTGAGCACGGGGAGCTGTCATGAGAAAAAAAAAAAAAAAAGAGTGAGAATCCAGGGCAGCGTTCTCTGACAAAAATCAAACCAACTCCCATAGACCCTCCCCTGTCACACGCAGACACTCTTGTGTTTTTCTAGGAGAACCTTTTTCAGCACAGTGGCTGCAGCCCTGCTTGGGCTGGAAAATGTGCAACCAAGAGCAGGGCCTGTGCCCATGGGCCGTCGATAAGTCAGCCCAGCTGGGCAGAAGTGGGGCCACGGGAACGGTGGGGACTGTCCTGGTTCTGCTGACACAGAAGGGCTGTCAGCACTTGCTTTCCCAGTGATAGGGAACAGAGATGGTGAAGGCAGTTTAAGAGTTCCACGTTTTTTTACACCTCCGCCCATATTCACTGCAGAGTGTTGTTGGGTGTCAGAAACCCTCAGCATTTCTGCTGCACTTAGGGAGAACAGAGCGAGTCCTGCAAGACCTGAGGGTGCCTGTGGGTCTGTGCAGAGTGAGGGCAGCTGCTCTGTCCCTCTGTCCTGCTCCAGCTGCCCTGGGCTGGCACCTTTCTGAGATGGGGGCTGATCACACTCCCATGTTACCCTGAAAAGCCACCAGATACTGCTGAGAGCAGAGGGATCCACCTCAGACCATGACAGGTCTCACCCTTTCCGAAGGTCTCAGCACCCCACGTTCAGCCCAGGACACACTCAGCTCATTCCCCAGCCCCACAGACTGCATTGCCCACAGCCCACAGGTCAGAGCAAAGCTGGGACACGTGTGCCCATGGACACACCTGCAGGAAAGGACCCACAAGATCAGGCTGTGACTCTGCAGCTGAAACTGCCATCCCCAGAGAGCCTGACAGCAAGAACAAGATCCCAACAGCAGTGACCCAGAGCAGGGGAGCAAGAAGGACAATGCGGTGAGGGTGGGTGTGAGAGAGGCCAGGGCAGAGGCAGCCGGGCACTCAGACAGCGTCACCCTTCCCCAGCTGTGCAGCCACCTCCCAGACACCAACACTGCCGGGCAGCTGCTCTCAGCCCCTGTGCTCTGCAGAGGAACTGGAGCTCTGGCTGCACAGGAGCTGCTTCATGCCTTGGAGCCCCCGGCCCTGAGGGCAGAGGCTTTGCTGGGTGGGACAGGAGGCCAGGGGGCTGCTCACAGGAGGGATCTGACCTGCAGGGGGTCACAGGGACTGTTCTCTGTTCTCCCTCCCCTAACAATTCCGAGTTTGGTTTCCTCTCCTTTCTGATCATTTCCCTGCTGCCTGGAGATTCTCCCCTGGGAGGTGTTTCCCTGTCCATGTCTCTTGCCTGTCAGTGCTCACAGACCATCCCACCCTCTGTGCCCTCCCCCTGGCCCTACAGATCCTGCCTGTTCACAGGGCACTGCCTGGGGGCATCTTCCTGTCTGCAGGCTGGAAAACAGGACAGGTCAGACTAAGGCTGACGGGTCCAGCCAAGGTGATGCAGGTGCTGTGCACAGGCAGAGGGGTGGGGAAGGGATGGCATGAGCCTTCTGGCAGATGTACTGATCACTCAGAGTTGCAGTTCAGGAGTCTCAGTGACTTGTTTAAGCATGAGAGCTCATTTTCATTTTATCCTGTCCTGCACCCCCCAGCCCCTGGGAGAGGAAACTGAAAAGACAGGCTCAGGAAAGCTCCTTATCTGTCTGGTAAACCTTGCATTGATCTTCTGCTTGAGGCATCCACTTGGAAAAATTCTGGGGGTGATCTGGATCTGTGAGCACAACTGACCCACACAGCACCCTCTCCACAACAGAAGCACCTTTCCTGCCCTGATAAGGCTCACACCTTCCCCCAAAATTTTCTCCTTACAGCACCGTGGAGATCTCCCCCAGACAGGGACCCTGCTCTGCAGGACAGCCCTGGGCACCCCTGGGTGCTCACCCGGCTTCACAGCTGTTCAACGTGGCCTGACAAGAGCCCCGTCCTTACAGATCCCACAAGCTGTGCCTGTGCCAGTTTCAGGAGATGCCTCCAGGAGCTACAGCTGCACTGCCCTGCACCAGAGACTTACCATGGCAAGGGCTGCAAAGGTTTCTCCTCCAGTGAGCTCTCAGTCATCCTCCCAGTCCTGACCACCTTTAATCTCTCTCTGCCTTGCTCGTCTGCTGAGATCCCCAGGCAGAGCCCTCAGCCCTGCTGCGTGTGCAGAGGAGCTGCTCCTGGGCAGAGCTGTCTCTCTGCAGCACTGCCGCTGCCATGAGCTCCCTGTGTCCCAGGAGCCTAGCCCAGCTCAGCAGCACCCCAAGGTGCTTTAATGACCCCTCTGGTGGGTTTGGTGCTGAGTCCATGGACCTCAGACCCTGGAGGAAGGTGATGAAACTTCTCAAGAAGTCAAAGTCAGATTAAAACTCCAAAGTTTCTTGTACTGTTAATGGGTCCCACTGAGGGAACCTACTGAGAAACAATATCCAGGTTCGGTTAGACAAGAAAACTGGAAGTCAGGAAAAGTAAAGGTGGCTCTGATGCTGAGTAAACCTGGTTGTGTTTCTTTAACTAAAAGGCCAAGCCCTGACCCCCAGCCCTGGGAAATCAGATCCTGTCCCTCCCACGTTGCCCAGGGCCCTTCCTGGGACAGTGTGATGTGGGGCTGTGCAAGGCCAAGGGCAGGACTATGGTCCCACACCTCCCAGGTTCCTGGCTGGGGACAAGGAGGCCACGAGGCCCCTGTGTTGGAAGGACAAGGTGTCTCCTCACAGGCATCAGAGGTGCAGACAACAGCCACAGCCAAGGGGAGAAGGAGCTCATGTCTGGTGGGGCTTTCAGCCTCTTTACATCCCGTGATCATCTCCAGGACAGCCTGTCCTGTGTTGTGGCATCCCCTGCACCTCTGTCCCTGCAGGCTGGAGACATCCCCCCTGCTGCCCCACCTTGCTCCTGTCTGAGCATCTTTCTTCCTTTGCTGAGATCTCTCCATCCTCCCCAGCTGGTCCTTGAAGCACAAAGCCTTGGGCTGATGCAGACTCCCTCTGCTGACCTGCTCCACCACAGCACTGCCCTTCCATCACATGTCTTTCTGCTCATGTCCAGCCTGGACCTCCCCAGCTGCACTTTGGCAATTATTTCATTCTCATGCTCTTTCCCACTATGGAGAAACCTCCACCATCTCTGAAACCGCCCTTCAAGCACTCTCAGGCTACTCCTGCACTGCTGCAGCCTCCCCAGCGCTGCTGGGCCAAAGCAGCCCAGGTCCCTCAGTACCCCACACCATGTGCACAAGGTGCTGAACCTGCCTTGGCACAGCCCTGCACTCTCCAGTTCCTCCCTGCTGCTCCAGACTGGGAAGCCGCACACTGGCACACAGCCGTGTGTGTGGGTCACACCAGTGCTGAACCGAATGGGACGAGAACTGCAGGTGTTTGGGTCCCCACGCTCCTCCTCATGCAGCCCCGTGTGCAGCTGCCTTGTTCATGGTGAGCGTGCACCACGGGCTGGTGTGGGGACCTTGGAGTGCCCAGGCCCTTCTCCTCAGGGTCAGTGCTCAGCGTGTCAGGTCCTGCTTTGTCCCGATCGGTGGGGTTATTGTCCTGCCTTGATAACGAACTAGTCACTTCTCCTAATCAAACTTCAGATCTTTCTGATGGGTGAATGCCACATTTCCTCAATGTGACTACGCTCCCTGGACACAAGCTCCATTTGCTCAGCTGTTAATGTTTCCATGCAGATGCCTTATCCTGATTAGGGTGTCTCCCAAAATAACAGTATAAGGAGTTACAGGGCACTACAAATAGCGTCTCCTGGAGAAACTGTGGAGTCTTGGGCGTCCAGTACTCATAATGCCAGATGTCTGCACTTTGAGGGGAAGTTTCCATTCATATGGTAGAGCAGCAGGAATGTGTGGAGCTCTGCCTGGGGACAGACAATGTCAGCTGAACGTTGAGGAGTCAGCATGAGAGGGCAGAACAACATGGGCAGTGTTGTGGTGACTGGACATCAGCTACTGACTCACTGATGAGGAAGAGGAATGAGATGAGGCCTCCTTCAGACAAATGAAAGAAGCCTCATGTTTCCAGGGCTGTGTCCTCATGGCAGACCTGACATATCCCAATATCTGCAAGGTACCGGCCATCCAGGAGGGTTTGGAGCCCATTGACAACATCCTACTGACACAGGTGACTGAGGAGTCAGTGGGGTGAGGTGCCCTCTGGGACTTCACACTTACAAACCAGAAAGAGTTGGTCAGGATGGAACAGTCAGGGATGGGAAAGTGGAGCTGAGGCTCCTGGGAGATGAGAACAAGGCCAAGAGCAGGATTTCAGGAGAGCAGGATTTGGCTGCTGAGGGACCTGCTTGGGTCCTATGGGATATGACCTTGGTGTCTGCAGTACTTTTCTCTCCCATTTCCTCCCTTCTCTCTCCCACCTGCTGTTCTGCAGCGTTTTTTACCCTTTCTCAAATACAATATCCCAGAGGTGCTGCCAGCATCACTGAGTGGCTCAGATTTGGCAAGGACTGGGTCCATCTTGGAGCAGCTGAAATCGGCTCTGTCTGATGTTAGTCAAACTCCTGTTGTCTTCTCAGAGAGGTGACAACTGTAGCACAGCCACACTCACCCCCAGTTCCAAGACTTTGCCATGTAAGCCCAGTACAGGGGGACAACATGTTGGGTGTTACAAACTACTTGACCATGGAGAAGAAATAAAAAAGATCTTCTGTCAGTAACCTGAGGAAGTTACCAGTGAATCATCATATTCCTATGGGGAACTGTAATTGTCCTGACATTCACTGGCCAGGAAAAGCTGCAGCTGCCAACAGTCCAAAGGATCTTGGGCCAAATGCTTAACATGGCTGCCTGATGGGCCAACATGGGTGATGTTCACCAGGTCTGGAACTGGAAAAAAAGGAAGAGCTGGTGAGGGATGTGAACATCAGTGTCCACCTTGGCTGTCATGAGCAGGACACAGAGGGGTGCCTGGCACCAGAGGGGAGGGAGGAAGGCCAGCAGCAGAGCACAGGCTGGTGGAATCCAGAGGAGAAGACTTGGACATACTGGGGGATGGTGGGCAAAGTGGTGACATGGAAGTAGATCTGAAGGGTGAAGGAGCTCAGGAAATCTGGTAATCCTTACAGGACAGGCTGCTCCAAGCACAAGAATGATCTCTCCAAGTACTCATGAAAAGAACCATTTATCTTGTGAGGCTGCTCATCTGAACTGATGGAGCACCAGGGCAAAAAGACAGCAGGGGAAGCTGCAAAGGAGGAATTGAGAAACCTTGTCCATGGAAGTGGGGATGATGTCAAAGCTGCCCTGGACTTGATACCTGCACGGGAAGGGCAGCAAGATGACCTGACAGAGCATCACTTGCAGTAAGAAAATAGACAGGGTGAACGTGGGCCTGCTGCTGAACTTCATAAGAGTAGCACAAGACGGGACTAAGGTTCTTCATGGCTTCTTTGCCTCCATCTTCACCAGCAAGGTCTCCTGGGACTTTGTTCCTGAAGGCAGGAGTCTGGAGAACACCCAGCACTGGATGGGGCTCAAGTCAGGGGTGACCTGAGCAAACTCAGACACCATTACAGAACAGGAGATGGGTCACTTGACCAACTCCCTGAACACAAATATCACTGTGCTGTGACACCTGAGATTGCCAGGAACACAAACCTCTTGGCACAGAGGTGTCTGACGCCTCTTAAGGTGTCCTCGACTATCTCCTGATTCACATGGTGATTTAGGCACCCACTTTTCTGACATATTCAGTCTTTATCTGGAGACGCTCCATACCGATATGAACTGGAGTCTGCTGATACCACCTGTTCTGGAAAGGGAGGGAAGGGCACGCAGGGAAGGGAATAGAAGAAATTTGGCTTTATTATTATTTATTATGCAAATGCTCTCTGTTTTGCTATTCCTGAAATCTCCCTAATCATCCACACCAGACTTGAAGACTTTAGGAAAATGATGCACAGAGACTTGGCTTACAAGGGCATTTTAGCTGTTAATGAGCCCTCTGGTGCCATGATCCTGACTGCAGCTACTGAGAGAATGAACAAACCTCTAATGAAGTGAAAGGCAGAAGCAAACCCCAAGTTTCTGAGGGTGTTTGGGACCCCATGAAGGGCCATCACTGACACAGCTGTGAAGGAAACAACCAGTGCAGGTCCCTGTTCCTGGAGGCTGGTGAAGGCAAGACTTGGAGACGCTGTTTCCAGGTGGTGAGGGCCATGTGGAGGTGGCTCTGATGCCATGTCAGCCCTTGATGCTTATTCATCACCAGAACAGCTGAGCCCTGACCCCTGGGACCTGGTAGATTTTTCTCCAATGTTTTTCAAGGCTTTTCCTGTGGTCAGTGTGAGGGTTTTGTGTTTTGGGGGTGGTGTTTATGTCAAGTGCTGTTGCTTTAGCTGCAAGGCTCAGGTTTAATGTGGAGTTGGAAATGCCTGTGAATTCCTCATATCTCATCCAGCTTCTTTCATACACCTGGCAATGGTCACCAGTCTCCTCTATGTCCCAGTCCCACAGTTGCTTGAATCCCCTATTTGCATCCATACCCATCACTCCAGGAGGTTCATGGATCCACCAGGTTCATGGATGATTCCTGAGGACCATCCAAGTGTGGGCAGTGTAAGAGAGGAGCAGAGCAGGGTCAGCTCATGGGCCATGACTGAGCACAGCCACCCCAGCAGCAGCCGTTCCCCACCTCCCAGGCACAGCCATGCCCACAGCATGCGAATGGCACTGCCATACATGATTAGCCCAAGAGAGGCCTTTCTTCCTTCCATATTCCCAGGAAAACCTTCCTCCTATTCCTCCTCCACCTGCAGACATCAACTGCTTTCCATTTCTGGGCTCAGACATGGCTGGAAGGGTTCACTAAAGCCATCAGCCATCTCATTGCATCTTTCTGACATGCCCTGACACTCTCCCACACCTACGCATGGCCAATCACGGGTGCTCAGGCCTCCCGCTCTTCAGAAGAGGCCTCGAGCTTCTTGGTTCTTCCTGGTGCTTATTATTAGTCTCCTTCTCTGGAGATATTCAAAACCCACCTGGACATGTTCCTGTGTGACCTCACCTGGGCGTTCCTGCTCCAGCAGGGGAATTGGACTAGATGATCTTTTGAGGTCCCTTCCAATCCCAAACATACTGTGATACTCTGATAAACTCCCTCGCTCTCTCCAGAGTTCATGGTGAGCTTTCTTGTCCATAACAGCCCCTTTATGACCATGTCTTACTAAATGGTTGTCTTTGTATGATCATTTGTGCAGAAAGGTCAGTAACAGGAAAGCACCCAATATGTCAAAACTGATGCTGAGTGAAATGCCGTAAAGACGTGATGAGTACCCCCTGTGTCTGTGTCTCTCCTGGAAGGAGTCTGTCCTGAGAAGGGGATCCAGCTCCTGCCACTCTCTGCAGAGGCACATGAGCAGTGTCCATGCACCTGGGGACACAAAGGGTGACGTTTGCCAGACCACATTTCATCTGAACCACCTATATATTTACTTGTGGACAGGGTATCTTGCCTTATATTGCAAATACCTATTAGATTGGCATGGCCAGTGGGGCTTTCATGAATGCAGAGTGCTATTTTACATATATTTAATTAGAAACATGTTAAACTTTTTTTTTTTCTTTAAAAAAATGACATTCCTAGACATATTACACAAACACTTGAAAGATTATTGATGCTTTTTAACATGATTATCCAGAGAAGGCTACCAGCTTTGCATTTCAAGGAACTGGATGCCAGAGCTCAAGGGCAGGATGGTTTGGGCTCTGTGCTGGGATCTGGAAACTGAAAGGTGCTCCCATCTCCCCACCCCCTGCCCTCCTCAGTGAGGGTGTGAGACATTCTGCCAGCGAGGGCTGAACACTCAGTCATGACCAGTATCTTATGTCCAACTGCAGCCAATGGTGTCCTGCCAGCTCAGGATTGGAGCTTCCATTGCTGGAGCTATTTAAAAGATGTGGAGTTGTGGTGCTTTGGGATATGGTTTAGTGTTGGACTTGGCAGTGTTTGATTCATGGTTGGACCCCATGTTCTTAAGGGTCTTTTCCAGCCTAAATGATTCTATGGTGCTATGATTCTATAATTTTGTTTGAAACCACTTCAATTCCCATCACCTCCAGCTTCCCTCAGAGGCTGCTGTTGTGTGGCACAACTGTCCTGGCTCTGCAGGCAGGTTGGGCACTGGGTTGGTGCCTGCATTGCAAGTTTTCCCCTTCCTGGGGTAAAAGACTCTTGAGGAGAGACAGTTGTAGAGATTTGTGTGTGAGATTTGTAGAGTACTTGTGTCCTGAAATAAGTTCTTAGAACAACGCATTTTTTTTTTTTTTTATTCATTACAAGAGTACACCTACGGGACAGAATTACCCCAAGATCATCCTTCTGAAAGAACATTTCTCCTTTTCTTTTTTTTTTTTTTTTTTTTAATTTTTTCCTGTTGTGAGGTGTTGTTGGCTGCTAGTTCGTGGCTGAGGAAAACATGCAGGCCGACTCAATGTGAGTGATAAAGCATGATTCATTTTTATTGCCTGAGATAGTGCGTATTTATACCAAATACCATAATTATGCATACTTGTCTCTATCTAATAGGCTAAGCACTAAAAGGTTACATTTACTTACTCCACCTACTTGCGGTTAGCTAACTATGCACATTCCGCACTCTTCTGACTCCTACTTTCTCAAGCTGCTTATCACCTCTTCAAAGGCCATGCTGACCCTGCTTTAATCAGTACTTTTCCATTTCTCCTTTTCCCGTGGCCTACTAGTAAAGCTAACTAAGGCCTACTTATGTCAACTAGAATGGGCTCTGCTCGTACAGTTGCTCGGTGGACTCATGTCCATGCTCCCTGAGCCAATCCCTGACAATTCCCCCTTTTTCTTTTTGTACGAGCAAAGTTTGTCTCAACGTGCTCTCAAATATTCTCTTAATACAAGATAAAGCACAGCTTAAACCCAAAATCCCAATAACTGCAATAATCACAATAGCTAACAGACTTTGCAGAAGGTCTTTGACCCATCCTCCCAGTCCCAGCCAGTTCGTCAAACTTTCTAGGCCGAAAAACCCTATATCCTTTTGAGTCTTTTGGGAGTGGTCCATAAGTTGTTGAATTTCCTTATGGACTGAAATCTATTTATCTTTTAGGTCCATACAGCAGAAACCATCACATCCTTCACACCCATGTCCTTGAGCTAATAACAAAAGTCTCCTGCGACTGTATTCTGCAGTGTAGCATGTCTTACAGAATCTACATCTAACAAAAGTCCACTTAAAGCCTTTTAAGTTCTGTTAGTTTGCTTAACTAGCCAGCATCCTAATTTTTCTAAAGTATTTAAAGCTTTAGTTGTGCCAACACCAGATACAAGAGATCCTAAAACCCTTAACCCTGATCCTCAAAAATCTACATTATCATAATATTTTGACTCATATACACGCAAAAAGTGTTTTTCTCATCTTCCTCTTCTGTGATCTATTATCATAGATACATTGGGCGTTAAGAGAGTTAATAGTCCCAAAATACACAGTCCTCCAACAGCATTAGAAGGAATTCCTGGTCAGGCTCTATCTTCACAGATCAAGAATACACCATACAGGAGGTTTTGGGGTCGCTGTCCCACATTATCAATGACATCCCTTGGATTCTTCTGTGAGGCGTTACACCATCGAGTTTCATTTCTGTAGTCACCAAGGGTAGCATTAACATTTTGCAGTTTTATCCATTCATGCTCTTGTATATTGTTCTGACACTTTTCACAAACCGGCTGGATACAAACATCCATGGGCATAGATGCCAGCAATTCCAGTTCCTGTGGTTCAAGATCTGCTTCTGGGAGGCAATTAATCCAAAGTGCCATGTTGGTATTATTACAGTTTGTTGCAATGCCTCTGCACCGACCACTATTGTGAAACAGTTGTGTGATGCTGCTGTAGTCATCAAGGGGGATGCCAACCAAGCATGTGTGGAACGGGTTTTCTGGAGATGCCATAGTTAGGCATATAGAGTCTTAGTCAGTCATATTGGCTAAAGTAATCCACATGTTAGTCTTTGTCTGTGCGGGCATCCAAAACGCAACAGCTGCAGCAATCATTGTCAGGAAGATAACATAGGTTTCACATTTCGTGCTGGCAACCATTGCGGCCCTTGATCTGTAAAAACACAAGCAGAGCCTCTCCCCCAGGTTATCAATTGGTGTGGCCTTTTTCCATTGACCGTTAACTAGTGATTTGACCATAACTAATGTAGGTTCTTTCTGATTTAGCATGGTTTTGGGTCATACTTGCAAAGTGTTTCATCACAGGGCAAAATTGGGCTGAACCACATAGATATAAGTGATTCATCACATACAATCCTTTTGACAATTAGTTTTGTGATTTTTTTTGTGAGGTTCCTCCTTAAAAAGCTCTAAGTAATGTAAAGCTGCGCCAAGTTCTCCTAATTGGGTTGAACCTTCAATAATTTTCACAGAATGATGTCAATCGTTATCTTCATGCCAAACCACTACAGCTTTATGAGACTTCCCAGAACCATCAACAAAAACTTTGCAAGTATGTAGGATCAGACCAAATACAAGTATGGCCTATGACCTGATGTTAAAGACCTTCAGGTTCTGCAGCAATTTACATTTAAGCGTGTCAAAAGCTGTGCTGTTAAGAAAATCAGCTAGTGCAATTTACAAAGACAGAGATTGCAAATAAAAAATCAGAATTAAATTTCACAAATGGTACATATATGACAAAAGGATCATGGCCTATTGAGACTTAAATTCATTCCCTGCTTTTCTTGATCAGAGTGACAATTGGTATATCAGTCTGTTAGCAATCTCATCATACTGTCCCACAATAGCTACAGTTTTTTTTTTCTAGGTTGTAGCTATAAACAGACAATTCTGCAAGTTCAATTGAATGCAGTCAGCCTGTAAGGTTGTCATAAATTCATTCCTCAAAGTTTCTAACTCCATTTTGGCTGTCGTATTTATGGGATATTGTTTTCCCTTACCAGATTGAAGTCCTGTTTCAGTTCTATCAGTGTAGTATTTGCTTTATCGAAACATTGGCCGTTAATACTAGTGGAAATACAGCATTTGAAATTTCCTTGGAGATTTCTCACTTGCACAAGCAGATATGCGCCATCCAAGCAGCTTCTTGTAGGCCATGCAACTAAACAGAATTCTCAGAAAACATTATTTGAGCTTACAATTTACTTAACAAATCTTAACCTAAGAGAGGTATAGGAGTTTCTAACAACTATAAGAATTCATGTGTTTAAACTTTGTTCCAAATTTGGCATTCCATTGGTCTCAAAAAATGGCCTTTCTTTCGTTCTCTCTCATGACCTCAAAAACTAGCATGGCGAATTTACTAAGAAGTCTCTTACAACTAGTTACCATAGAATAAGTCTATTAACAAATTTTTGGTTTAATTTTCCAGTTTCATTAGAACTATGTATCCACTGGTGATGCCTTTAAATTTCACCCTCAGACTCCTTCATGCAGTATTACAGTTCTCTAGCAGTAACATTGCTTGGGGGAGGGGCGCGGGGGGGAATAAAACTTCCCTCTCGCCCCCATCTGAGATGGCAAGACGTCCAGCCCAGCATGAAAACACATCAGTTCGAACTCCACATCAAACCAATCTGGCTCCACTCCACACTCAAATCAGTACCAGTCTGACCCAGAGAAGCACTGAACACTGTGACCCCCCAAAGCTGACCAGTGTGAAAAGACTGACTTCAGCGAGGAGGTAAAACTATGAGCTCTTTCCCCAGATGTGCCAAAACCTAGGAAACAAGACAGAAGCTAAAATAAACAACACCAACAACCCCTGAGTCAAAGCCGAAAAACAACACAGTGCCACAACAAAAATGGATGACAATACTTCAGGAAAAAAAAGGACAGAGCAGGGGGAGCAAAGCCCCCCTTTCTCTGCTTAGCAGCGGGAAAACAGTTTTTTTCCTTTTTTTTTTTTTTTTCTTTTTTTTTTTTTCTTTCTTTCTCTTCTCGCCGCAGTTCAGATATAGCCAAGGTCACGCAGCTGGTATAATCACTGGTACGAAGTGGGAGGCTCTGTCAAACTCCTCAGTTACAATGAGCTGCACATAGGCCTGGGATATTTTGCTGTTTTGTTTTCCCATTTCATTCCAACTACACTTTATATGCAATTTCAAGTAGCTCAGAAATAGTTACATTCCTTAGCTCCATTTACCTTTTACAATTTAGAAATGTCAAAAAAACAGTATAAACCAGTATAATAAACATAAATCCATTAGTCTATTTTCCTAGATCCAAATCAGTTAATATTCTAGCAAATACAACCTCTTCCAAATTCACATCTATCATAGCATTTTAACAATTTAAATGCTTTTCTAACAATATAAGCAAGTATTCTAATGTGTAAGGATGCATCCTAAGGGGAGGCAAGGTGGAATTTTAGCAGTGGAACCGGTTCCCATTTTGGAATTATCTCCCCAAACAAGATTCTTTTGGTACCGAATATGAATATGCAAACTAAAATACTGAGCTCAGATATGAAAACCATATACCAAGTTCAAATATGCAGATGGATCACAGTTACACTAATTTAAAACAATATCTCAATTTTTGCATTGCACCTTTGAACCACTTACTGCCCGGCCAGGTAGCAGTGCCTCTGGGTCTCCCTGACAAAACAGGTCAGTGCGTGCCGGAGCCCATCGGCACTCGCCCCCCCGGCGTCGCAGTGAGCTGAACTGGGCAAGGCCCTTTTTTTTGTTTTGTTTTGTTTTGGTGTTTTGTTTTGTTTTGTTTTTTTTTTTAGTGTCTCATCTGCTGCGCTACAGCTGTTATTCCAAAACTAGGATTTTTTACATGATGTACATACGGAAAAAACAAATTCAGCACACCAAGATGAGACACAGCCTGTCACAGAGTTGCGCAAGTCTGAATGCCGGAATAAAGGTAGCATGCTAGAGAAAAAAAAAATAACAACTACTACACACAAAATTTTACCATCACTTTCACGCAGTAAAGAACTAGATTACTTATGATCTTCTGTATTATCACAAAACGCACATTTTGAGTCAATGAATTCTCATGATTTAACAGACTGTGAACTTATCGTACCATATAACAAAGACCTACCAAAATTGCAACATGCTTAAACCGATACCCACAAAGAAAACAGGTTAATGAGGAAAGCATCTTGCAGACTTTAGCAAGTTTACTGTGACCTGTGTGTTATCAGTTAACTCTCTCTCAGCTTGTTGACGTTCAAACCGTTCCAGCTGTAAAACTGTCTGTAATGATCTAATGATCTCTTGTAGAGATTTATTTTGTCCTGCTCTTCTCACCTTAAAAACAACATTAATTGCAACAAGATTCTATTCTCCGGACACTTTTCCCAATCATTTAACGTAAACAGCAGCGAACACTGATTTCAATATTTAACAAGATCTTCCTTCCTTATAATTCCGAGTGCTTTCCTAAGTTTTAAAACACCTCCCAATACTGATTTTTCAGGAACACAACTGAAAACAATTATTCCTGACCCCATCTTGCAAGTAAAAACCTTGAGAAGGGGGAGGGGGGGTGCTGCTTGCAGCACAACTGGAAAAAATGGGGAGAGAGTTTTACGGCGCACTTAAAAACAAATAGTAAAACAATTAACTCACATTCCTAACAAGCTGCTTGATTTTCGGAGAGGAAATACACAGAAACACATAATATGTACTGTAAAACTTGCAGATAACATGTTGATAGCAAACATTAGCATTCTCTACTGCTAATTTCAACACCAATGCTTCCTTAGCTTCTAAGTTTTCAACCTGCTCATTGATGGCCTCTTGAAGATGGTCAATAAATTGCATGTAAGTCTCACCGGGACCCTGATTAATAGTTGCAAATGATTTGACTGCTTTGTTGGTTTCAGGTACCTTTATCATAGCTTGATATGCGAGGTCTGTTGACTGCCTCAGGATTTCAGAAAGTTATCGTGCCTGTAGTTGTGGTGTGTCAACTAGTGTCTCTTCCAGAAATGCACAGGGTCCCGTGGTTTAACTGTAATCGAAACTGGGGGTAAATCCCAGCTTTTTGGTAAGTTCGGTTTACACTCTGAAATTCTACCCCCACCCTCAGGAATTTGCTTTGCAGCAGCATGGGAGGGAGGCAGGGGAAGGTTGGAGGGACCCAAATCTGTAGGAATTACATTATTTGGCTCGGTCTAGCTCACCACAGGGGGGTCCTCCCCACCTAAATCTCCAGGCAAGGGGGGATAGGAAAAAAAAAAATGTCCATTTTTTTTCTTCCGCGACTGATAGCGGCGGGGCAGAGGGTTGAACTGTGATTAATGGCGGTGACGCAGACGGCGGAACCGCGGTTGATGATGGTAGAGGAGAGGTTCGAGCCGTGATTGATGACAGCGGAGCAGTCGGCCGAACGCACTGCTCTGACCGGTGCTCCGACCGGTGCTCTGAGGGCCCCTCCCGAGACCATGCACAACCCAACGCTGTTTTTTCATGTGAGTCTTTCATAGCTTTTATCTGATCTCGGGGCCACACATATGTATACGACTCTTTCATAATTTTTTTCTGATCTCAGGGCCACACATACATATGCTCCTCCTTTATTCCTTTTAACTTTCCAAGAAATGCCGCGGATCCTTATCCGTGTCAGATAATATGGACTTGGGCGGTTTTGACGAATCTTTAGTAACGGGGGGGGTCGGAGCAGTACTTAATCTTGCTTTTTTCTCTGAACCTGGCCCAGGAGAGCCAGGAAGACCATCCCCCTTCGCCGCCTCTGCCTGTTGCTGTTTTAACTCTTTCAGAGTATCTAATAACAAGCGCCATGTCGTTAACAGTTCAGTTGCTTCCTTGGACCCTTGGGTAGCACTATCAAACAGTTTATCTCCCAAGTCCATCCATTGTGACAGACTAAATGCTGTCACAGGATTAACCTCTAAACCTTGTGCTTTGCCCCATAGTAACATTTTTCTTAAAGTCAGTTCCGGGAGGCTAACACCCTGCTTCTTCAGAAGCAGCTTCCATGTGGATAATATAGTACCCACTTCTTTAGATAAGTTTCACCCCTGTTCCCGGTAGCTCACCTACTCCTTAGCGAGGTGTCTTTTCAACGATCCGGATCTTCGGCAGCTCTGTGCGGCTGCTCTCATCAGCTGTACCGGGCTCCGTCTCCACAGCTCTTCTTCGGCTGTTCACAGCTTCACGCTGTCACTTCGTTATGCGAGATCCTCTTCAGGCAGGATCACGTCGGGGTCACCATATGTCGCGGTTGAGACGGACAAACGGCATGGACCAAATTCTTTCAAGATGAAAGTAATAGGTGCCATTTATTGCTACAAGTGCATTTCTATACAATTCCACCATTTCATGTGTCCTTCCACCATTGGTTACAAGTTACAGCACTAACATCTCATTGGTCAATTTTTCTATCATCCATGTTATTCTTCTATCCCCTTCTCTCTCATGGGTACATATCTCCTCTCTCTGGATACTCCTTTACTCCCATCCTTCTCAAGGGTAAATCTTAATATCTCAAGGCTGATCTCTACTCCCATATTTTCTGCCAAGGATTCCACAGACCCGCTGCAGTTTCCCACACATGACCAAACAAGCCTTCCCCCAACTCCAATCCATCATCTACAACTAAAAAATATAAAAAAGACAGTTTGGACCTGTCATGAGTTATGTCATGAGTGATATGCAGAAGATAGGAAGTTTAATGCCTTTGAGAAGAATCCAGCCATGTGTTTCCTCAGGTCATCCTTGAGCTCCTGGTTCCTCATGCTGTAGATGAGGGGGTTAACTGCTGGAGGCACCAAAGAGTACGGAACAGACAACACCAGATCCAAGGATAGGGAGGAGATGGAGGGGGGCTTCAGGGTGAACCAGTGCTGACAAAGAGAGAGACCACGGCCAGGTGAGGGAGGCAGGTGGAAAAGGCTTTGTGCTGTCCCTGCTCAGAGGGGATCCTCAGCATGGCCCTGAAGATCTGCACATAGGAGACAAGAATGAAAATAAAACACCCAATTCCTAAACAGACAGCAATCACAATAAGAAAAACACCTCTGAGATAGGTATCTGAGCAGAAGAGTTTAAGGATGTGGGGAACTTCACAGAAGAATTGGCCCAGGGCATTGCCCTTGCACAGGGGCAGTGAAAATGTATTGGCCGTGTGCAGCAGAGCACTGAGAAACCCAGTGGCCCAGGCCGCTGCTACCATGTGGACACAAGCTCTGCTGCCCAGGAGGGTCCTGTAGTGCAGGGGTTTGCAGATGGCAACGTAGCGGTCATACGACATGATGGTCAGAAGATAAAATTCTGCTGAAATGAAAAAGACAAAGAGAAAGAGTTGGGCAGCACATCCTGCATAGGAAATGGCCCTGGTATCCCACAGAGAGTTGGCCATGGATTTGGGGACAGTGGTGGAGATGGAGCCCAGGTCGAGGAGGGCGAGGTTGAGCAGGAAGAAGTACATGGGGGTGTGCAAGTGCTGGTCCCAGGCTATGGTGGTGATGATGAGGCCGTTGCCCAGGAGGGCAGCCAGGTAGATGCCCAGGAAGAGCCAGAAGTGCAAGAGCAGCAGCTCCCGTGTGTCTGTGAACGGCAGGAGGAGGAACTGGGTGATGGAGCTGCTGCCAGCCATTATGGGGCACTGACACAGGAGCAAAAGACAGTGACAAGTTATGGGAGACATCTGTTAGCAAAATCAAAGCCATTTCTCACACACCCTCCCCTGCTCCACACCCCCTTGTCCTTTTCTAGACCTTGCTCCAGCTCCGTGTCTGAGCCCTGGGTGGTGCTGGCTGGAGGTGCCGTGAGGAGCAGGGCCTGTGCCCGCTGGCTGCTGAGGAGTCAGCCCTGCTCTGCAGCAGGGGCCAAGGGAACGGGGGCAGGGGACACTCCTGGGGTTCAGCTGTGTCAGATGGAACCACATCATGTCTCATCCTTTCCTAAGGTTTCAACACCCCACGTTTAGCCCAGGACACACACAGCTTGTTTCACAAACCCAACAGCATTTTATCCATCACAGCATCTCTGTGCTTCTCCATGGGGCTTTCAGATAAACACAGATGCTGTAGGACAGGTTTGCATCCTGGAGGGAAGCTCACAGCTTGGAAGGAAACCCCAGGGATATATCCAAGTGTCCTAATGATGGTATTTGATTCAGGGAGACTCTGCTCATTCCCCAGCCCCACAGGCTGCATTGCCCACAGCCCACAGGTCAGAGCAAAGCTGGGACACGTGTGCCCATGGACACACCTGCAGGAAAGGACCCACAAGATCAGGCTGTGACTCTGCAGCTGAAACTGCCATCCCCAGAGAGCCTGACAGCAAGAACAAGATCCCAACAGCAGTGACCCAGAGCAGGGGAGCAAGAAGGACAATGCGGTGAGGGTGGGTGTGAGAGAGGCCAGGGCAGAGGCAGCCGGGCACTCAGACAGCGTCACCCTTCCCCAGCTGTGCAGCCACCTCCCAGACACCAACACTGCCGGGCAGCTGCTCTCAGCCCCTGTGCTCTGCAGAGGAACTGGAGCTCTGGCTGCACAGGAGCTGCTTCATGCCTTGGAGCCCCCGGCCCTGAGGGCAGAGGCTTTGCTGGGTGGGACAGGAGGCCAGGGGGCTGCTCACAGGAGGGATCTGCACTGCAGGGGGTCAGTCAGAGATTTCTGAATTGTCCCTCCAACTTTATTTCTTGTGATAGTTCCCTGTCATTCATTGAATTTGTCCCTTTTGCCAGGAGATTTTCCTCCTGGGAGGTGTTTCCCTGTCCATGTCTCTTCCCTGTCAGCACTCACAGACCATCCCACCCCTGTACCCTACCTGAAGGGACGTTATGAGGTTTCTGGCAGATATACTGATAACTCAGAGATGCAGTTCAGGAGTCTCAGTGACTTGTTAAAACTTGAGAGAGTCTTTTACATTTATACTTTACTACAGCCTCCCTCCCCCTTGTCCTTCAATAGGAAACTGAAAGAACAGACTTGGGAAAGCTCCTTGTCTTTATAGTAACACCTGTATAGATCTTCTCCTTGAAAACTCCAATTGGAAGCAGTCTGGAATGAGCTGGATCTGTGAGCAGCCCCGACCCATGGAGAACCCAGCAGCAGAAGGACCCTGGCCTGCCGGGGGTCGCTCCTTCCCCCCACAGCTTCTCCTCTCAGTGTTGTTGGGATCTACTGGGCAGGCTGAGCGCTGACCCTGGCAGGCGGCAGAGTCCCTGCCCGGCACAGCCCTGGGGTGAAGGGACCCTGCCCTGGGCACCCCTGCCTGTACATTGACATTTACGCCCCACAGCCACCCTGGGGAGAACGCAGCATTCACGTCTTGTCACTGACAGCGCAGAAGGCAATCCCTGCTCTGCAGCACATCCTCTCCTCTGCATCTCCTCTAAGAGTTGTCCTTACGTCTCTTGTAGGCTCTGCAATGTGACAGCTATCAGAGATTCTGCCATGATTTGCAGATGCAATGTCCTGCAGCCACAGGCTTCATATTTGTGAAGATTTCTCTCCCAGTGATCTCTCAGCATCCTCCACCCCATGTTGTCTTTAACCTCTCTCTGCCTGTCTCCTGTGCCCTCGGTGCTGCAGGCAGAGCCCTCAGGCCTGCTGCGTGTGCAGAGGAGCTGCTCCTGGGCAGAGCTGTCTCTCTGCAGCGTTGCCATGAGCTCCCTGTGTCCCAGGAGCCCAGCCCAGCTCAGCAGCACAGGAGCAGCCCATGATGTCCCTTTCTCTGTCCCCTCTGGGCTCCTCCAGGTGTCCCTCAGGCTCCAGGGGCACATCCTTTGAAACAACCTGAAGTAATCAGGGATGTTGATTCTCTCTCCTCTGAAGAGACACATCATTATGTTCTTTGTATTAAACAATTAATTAGTATGAGAATCAACTTTTCTTTTCCCATCATTAGACAGGACATCAGCAACATTACAGCAAAGGATCTAATTCCTCCAAGCTGGGGAAGGAATATCTTAAGTTGAATGAGTTCAGGCATTTTATTCTGGTTTTATACTCCCAGGTCTAGAGAGACATTCATTAATCTTTGGCCATGTCATGTGTGTGCTCTGATTCAAAGCCTTTGCACACATGAGCCAGGTTTCTTGTGGCAGGTCAGAGCTGGGCTGGTGCCACAGCTGGGGTGGCTCAGCCCAGATGTGAGGCAATGTCCTCAGCCAGGGACCTGCCTGGGGGAGCTGGAGCTGTCAGTGCTGCAGACAGAGCTGTGACACAGATGGAATAAACTGCCAGGCAGGGTGGCAGGAGTGAGTTCATCTGGTCTGCAAGGACAGCAGCCTCCAAGCACAGCAACAGTCCAGATCAAAGCTCAGTCCACACCTGTAAGGCAATTCAGGGGCCCCATAATGAGCTGTTACTACTGCAGGAACAGTTAAAGGAGAAACAAAGACTCTGTGTGGCCACTGATGAATATAATAAGAGGTGAGAATCCCTGTGTCCTCTCGTTCTCCATCTTCACCAGCAAGGTCTCCCAGGCCTCTGTGACTGGAGTCAGAACAACCAGAAGAGCATGGGGATCAAGTCAGGGGTCACTGGAACTAACACAATCCTTTCCAGTCTATGGGACAGCAGGGGCAGCATTCCACGAGCTGGGACAGCAGGACCATGTCACAGTGAGGCCACTCTCCACCATCTGTGAAAGCTCATGGAGACTGGGGGGACTCCCTGACCACTGGCAGCTCTCACACAGTGTGTGCACTTTTCAAAATGGCCAATGGGTGAGCAGAGGAACTAAGGGCTGTGCCCCAGAACATGTCCACTGGGACCCCATTTCTGGGTGTCTGGAAGAGAAGGTGACGGGCTTTGCCCAGGGCAGGTTGTGCCTGTCCATCCTCTTTGCTTTCTGTCAGGAAAGGACAGGGTGGTGGACGTGGGCAGAGCAGTGGTGGTCTGTTACCTGGAAGTCAGCAAGGCATTCAGTGCAATATTCTTGTGTCCGAGGTAGGATATTATGGTCTGTGTTAGTGTGCAAGTAGATGGGTAAAAAGCCATCTGGATGGTTGGGCTTGGAAAGGTGCTGTAGAAAGGGAGAAACTTTCCAGTCATGAGGACAGTCCAGCACTGGAAGCTGTTTCCCAGGAGTGCGCACTCACTCTGTCCCAGAAAGTGACCAAGATGTGTTTGGATCAAGCCCTGAGCAATCTGGTCTGACCCTGCTGTGAGCAGGAGGTTGGTCAAGACACCTCCTGAGCTCCCTTGGATCCTGAATGACGCTATCCTTTCATCCCCTTCATGTTTTCAATTTAGAGAAAGCTCTCAGGTTCTCCCTGACCACAGGAATAATTCACAGAGGGTCCGGAGATGCTTTACAAGGGCCCCCAAATGGCCCTGACTACATCTTGTGCATCCCTTTTCATATGTCCCCACCCAGGGTCTTCTTTTTCACTGTCCTTATGCCCTTCCAGAATGAACAGCCCATCTTGCTAATCCTTTCATAGCAGGTTGTTCAAGAGGTTTCAACATCCACGTACAGAGTCTGCACATCAGCCAGGCAGCAAAGCCACCGTTACAGAAATGGACTCCTTGCACCCAGATATCAGCGTGACATGTCTGCTGAGATTGCCAGGAACACCTGAACTGTAAGAGCAGAGCATGTGAGTCCTGGTTGGGTATCCTGGCTTGTCTCCTGACCCATGTGGTGCTTCAGGCTGTGAAGAGAATCAAAACCAGCCATTGGACTGGGGTAGTTCCATCTTACACGTGTCACACAGGGCAGGTGAAGGGAGCTCAGAACTCCAGACTCTGCTGCACGGTTGGGACTGCAGAGACTGGAAATGCAGGTGACAGTGTGTGTCAGTGCACACACATAAAGATTCTGGCTTCCTTTGTGCCTTTGCACTGACCTGGGATCTGCTCCTTGGCCTTCATTGTCTCAAAAAGAAACTATTCCCCTATGCCACCTCCACTGCACACCAGGATAAAAAAAGGAGAAAAGTTAAGGAAGAAGGATGATTTTGGGGTAATTCTGTCCAAGAGTTGTAGTCTTTAAATGATTAAAAAAAAAAAAAAGTAAGAGAAAAATCATTGTTCTAAGAACTTCTTTCAAGACACAACTACTGAGGTGTAGGAGATGTTTTGAAAAATAAGAATGACTGTTAGGAATGAAATTAAAGAGCTTTAGTTCATCATCATCATCAGTGAGAAGAAGGAGTTCCCTGTTACTGTTACTAGTGACAGTACCAGAGTTCAAAAACATCCTTCAGAGCGTCTCCGTTTTTCCTGGGCTCCTGTGGCAGAATGCAAACCCCCCTCTCTCTCCCTCCCTTTTTCAGTATGGAAGGAGTAGGCACATCTCCCTCTTTCTCTGGTACTTGAGGCTAACAGCTTCTTTTGTTTGGCCCCAGAGCACTCTGGCCAGGGCCATTAGGAGAAGGGAGCGCCGAGGCGCCACTGAGCCGCTGGGCGCCTGCGGCCAGTGTGGGGGATGTTTTGGAGGCTTCAGGGGCACTCACAGCCACTGTGGGGGTGCAGAGAAGCTTCTAGAATGCCCACAGTCAGATCTGATCAGCCAGGATAAAAACGGGATTCTCGTCGAGACTCTGCCCTTTGTCGTGGGTCTCTCGGAGCACGAGCAAGATGCTGCCGCTGAGAGCCCCCCCACGATGGAGACTGCGCTTGCCTTGCCGCCACGGGTGTGAGTAAAACTTCTCGCAGGATTGCGAGTATATTTATACTTTCGTGCACATTTGCACATGTACTTTCTGTGCACATTTGCACGTGTACTTTAAATTATTTCCTCGCAGAATCGCGAGCGGCCACCGAGAGCCCCTCGCACAATCGCGAGTGTATTTTCCTTCTGTGCACACTTGCATGCGTAACTTTCCGTGCTCAATACGAGCACGTGTATAAATTATTTCCTCGCACAATCGCGAGTGGCCGCCGAGAGCCCCTCACACAATCGCGAGTGTATTTTCCTCCCATGCTTCCATATAAGCATGTGTAGGGTTCCATGCACACTTGTACGTCTAAGTAAATTAACCCTCGCAGGATTGCGAGTGTATTATAAATTTACCCTCACGGAATCACGAGTTCACACTTCCCGTACTCACTACGAGTACGTGTATCTCTTTAAAAATAATCCCACACTGTGTTTAGGCAAGTGTATTCATCTCTGACTCAGGGCCGGCTCCGGCATTGTTTTGGTGAAACCATGTGCATGCACACCGTGGACCGCCTGTTGTATTAGTTGCTGCCCCTTAATAATTTTCCTCAACTGATATCCGAACCTTTATTTAAGTCACTTTGGAGTGACTCACCAGTTTAATAAAAGTTGTTTTGGACCCTGTTGTCCCTTAAATTAACCTCGGGGTGCCTCCGTGACAGCTCCAAAGCTCAGCCTGCTCAGGTTTTGAAAGGATTGCTGCAAACCCCTGTGACCCAAATCTCTACAACTGTCTCTGCTCAACAGCCTTTTACCTCAGGAAGGGGAAAACTGCCAATGCAGACACCGAACCAGTGCTCAACCTGCCTGGAGAGCCAGGACAGTTGTGCCACACAACAGCAGCCTCCGAGGGAAGCTGGAGGTGATGGAACTGAAATGGTTTCAATCCAAACCAGAGAATCAGAGAATCATGGAATCATTGAGGCTGGAAAAGACCCTTAAGAACATGGAGTCAAACCGTAAATCTAACACTCCCAAGTACTCCACCAAACCATGTCCCAAAGTGCCACATCTCCACGTCTTTTAAACACCTCCAGCAATGGAAGCTCCAATCCTCAGCTGGCAGGACAGCACTGGCTGCAGTTGGACATAAGGTACTGGTCATGGCTGTGAGTTCAGCCCTCGCTGCAGAATGTCTCACACCCTCACTGAGGAGGGCAGGGGGCTGGGAGATGGGAGCACGTTTCAGTTTCCAGATCGCAGCACAGAGCCCAAACCATCCTGCCCTTGCACACTGGATCCCATTTCCTGAGATGCAAAGCTGGTGGCCTTTTGTGGATAACCATGATAAAAATCACTAAAAGTCCTTCAAATGTTTCTGTAATTTGTCTAGGAATGTCAGTTTTATATGCTTATATTTAAATATCTGTAGAATAGTACTCTGCACCTCTGGTAGCCCCTCTGGCAATGACAATTAAATAGGTATTTGCACTATAAGGCTCCATACCTCATCCACAAGCACACATCTAAGTGGTTCAGATGAAGGGTGTCTGGCAAATGTCACCCTTTGTGTCCCCCGGTGATGGACACTGCTCATGTGCCTCTGCAGAGAGTGGCAGGAGCTGGATCCCCTTCTCGGGACAGACTCCTTCCAGGAGAGACACAGACACAGGGGAACTCATCAGGGCTTTACGGCATTTCACTCGGCATCAGTTTTGACATATTGGATGCTGTCCTGTGGCTGCCCTTTCTGCACAAATGATCATAAAACACAACCATTTAGTAAGACATGGTCATAAAGGGGCTGTTATGGACAAGAAAGCTCACCATGAACTCTGGAGAGAGCGAGGAAGTTCATAATAAGCACCATGAAGAACCAAGAAGCTCGAGGCCTCTTCTGAAGAGCGGGAGGCCCTGAGCAGCCGTGATTGGCCATTGTAGGTGTGGGAGAGGGTCAGGGCATGTCAGGGAGAAGCAATGAGATGGCTGATGGCTTCAGTGAACCCTTCCAGCCATGTCTGAGCCCAGAAATGGAAAGCAGTTGATGCCTGCAGGTGGAGGGGGAACAGGAGGAAGATTTTCCTGGGAATATGGAAGGTAGAAAGGCCTCTCTTGGGCTAATCATATATGGCAGTGACATTTCCATGTTGTGGGCATGGCTGTGCCTGGGAGATGGGGAACGGCTGCTGCTGGGGTGGCTGTGCTCAGTCATGGCCCATGAGCTGACCCTGCTCTGCTCCTCTCTTACACTGCCCACACTTGGATGGTCCTCAGGAATCATCCATGAACCTGGTGGATGCATGAACCTCCTGGAGTGATGGGCTATGGATCCAAATAGGGGATTCAAGCAAGTTTGGGACTGGGACATTGAGGCGATTGGTGACCATTGCCAGGTGTATGAAAGAAGCTGGATGAGTTATGAGGAACTCACGGGCATTTCCAACTCCACAGAAATCCAGTGTCTTGCAGTTAAAGCAACAGCACTTGACATAATCACCACCCTTAAAACACAAAATACTCACACTGACCACAGGAAAAGCCTTGAAAAACATTGGAGAAAAATCTACCAGGTCCCAGGGGTCAGGGCTCAGCCATTCTGGTGATGAACAAGCATCAAGGACTGACGTGGCATCAGAGCCACCTCCACATGGCCCTCACCAGCTTGAACCAGTGTCTCCAAGTCTTTCCTTCACCAGCCTCCAGGGACAGGGACCTGCACTGGTTGTTTCCTTCACAGCTGTATCTGTGATGGCCCTTCATGGGGTCCAAGCACCCTCAGAAATTTGGGGTTTGCTTCTGCCTTTCACTTCATAAGAGGTTTGTTCATTCTTTCAGTAGCTGCATTTCAGGATCATGGCAGCAGAGGGCTCATTAACAGTGAAAATGCTCTTACAAACCAAGGCTCTGTGCATCATTTTCCTAAAGGCTTCAAGTCTGGTGTGGATGATTAGAGAGATTTCAGGAATAGCCAAACAGAGAGCATTTCCATAATAAATAGAAGTAAAGCCAAATCTATTCTATTTTTGTCCCTGTTCACCCTTCGCTCCCTTTTCAGAACAGGTGGTACAACTACTCTCCTGTTCATATGGATGTGGAACGTGTCTCCCCATGAAGACTGAATAGGTCAGAAAAGTGGGTGCCTAAATCACCACTTGAATGAGGAGATAGTCCAGAACACCTCAAGAGGAGCCACACTCCTCTGGATCAAAGGTGGGTTCTCTTGGCAACCTCAGGTGCCACAGCACAGCGATACTTGTGTTCAGGAGCTGGTCAAGTGACCCATCTCCTGCTCTGTAACGGTGTCTGAGTTTGCTCAGGTCACCCCTGACTCGAGCCCCATCCACTGCTGGGTGTTCTCCAGACTCCTGCCTTCAGGAACAAAGTCCCAGGAGACCTTGCTGGTGAAGATGGAGGCAAAGAAGCCATGAAGAACCTCAGTCCTGTCAGATTCTACTCTTACAAAGTTCAGCAGCAGGCCCATGATGACCCTGTCTACTCTTCTACTGCAAATGAAGCTCCGTCAGCTCATCTTGCTGCCCTTCAGGTACAGGTATCAAGTCCAGGACAGCTTTGGCATCATCCCCACATCCATGGACAAGGTTTCTCAATTCCTCCTTTGCAGCTTCCCCTGCTCCCACCTCCTGTGTGCTGCCTTTGTGCCCTGCAGCTCCAACAGTTCAGGCAAACAGTCTCATGAGATAAATGGTTCTTTTCACGAGTATTTGAAGAGAACATTCTTGTGCTTGGAGCAGGCTGTTCTGTAAGGCTGATCAGATTTCCTGAGCTCCTTCACCCTTCAGACCAACTTCCATGTCATCACCTTTATTGGCCACCATCCCCCAGTATGTCTAACTGTTCTCCTCTGGAGCCCACCAGCCTGTGCTCTGCTGCTGGCCTTCCTCCCTCCCCTCTGGTGTCCGGGACCCGTGTTTCCTGGTCACAAAAGACAAGGTGGACACTGATGTTCACGTCCCTCACCAGCCCTTCCTTGTTTCCCAGTTCCAGATCTTGGTGAGAAAAAGCACTGCAGACACCAAGGTCATATCCCATAGGACCCATGTAGTACCCTCAGCAGGCCAAATCCTGCTCCCAGGAAATCCTGCTCTTGGCCTTGTGATCATCTCCCAGGAGCCTCAACTCCACTTTCCCATCCCTGACTGTGCCATCCTGACCAACTCTTTCTGGTTTGTAAGTGTGAAGTCCCACAGGGCAACTCACCCCACTGACTCCTCAGTCACCCGTGTCAGGAAGATGTTGTCAATGAGCTCCAAACCCTGCTGGATGGCTGGTTCCTTGTAGATATTGGGATATCTCAGGTCTGCCATGAGGACACGGCCCTGGAAACGTGAGGCTTCTTTCATTTGTCTGAAGGAGGCCTCATCTAATTCCTTTTCCTCACCAGTGAGTCTGTAGCTGATGTCCAGTCACACCTGCCCATGTTGTTCTGCCCTCTCATGCTGACTCCTCAACGTTCAGCTGACATTGTCTGTCCCCAGGCAGAGCTCCACGCATTCCTGCTGCTCTACCATATGAATGGAAACTTGCTCTCTAAATCCAGATCTCCGGTATTATGAGCACCAGAGCCCCAAGACCCTACTCTTTCTACAGGAGATGGTATTTATAGTATCCTATAACTCCTCATACTGTTATGTTGGGAGAGACAACCCATCAGGATAAAAAATCTGCATGCAAATATTAACAGCTGAGCAAATAGAGCTTCAGTCAAAGGAGGGTCCAGACCTTGAGAAAATCTGGGATTCACCCAACAGAAAAGCCTCTAATTTGTACATAGAGAAATAATAAGTGATGTATCAGGGTGGGACAATAACCCCATTCCATCAGGACAGAGCAGGACCTGACACGCTGAGCAGTGGCCCTGAGGAGAAGGGCCTGGGCACTACAAGGTCCCCACACCAGCCCGTGGTGCACGCTCACCATGAACAAAGCAGCTGCACACGGGGCTGCATGAGGAGGAGCGTGGGGACCCAGACACCTGCAGTTCTCATCCCATTCGGTTCAGCACTGGTGTGACCCACACACACGGCTGTGTGCCAGTGTGCGGCTTCCCAGTTTGGAGCAGCAGGGAGGAACTGGAGAGTGCAGGGCTGTGCCAAGGAAGGTTCAGCACCTTGTGCACATGGTGTGGGGTGCTGAGGTGGGGCAGCGTGGGGGATGTCTCCAGCCTGCAGGGACAGAGGTGCAGGGGATGCCACAGCACAGGACAGGCTGTCGTGGAGATGATCACGGGATGTAAAGAGGCTGAAAGCCCCACCAGACATGAGCTCCTTCTCCCCTTGGCTGTTGCTGTTGTCTGCACCTCTGATGCCTATGAGGAGACACCTTGTCCTTGCAGCACAGGGGCCTCATGGCCTCCTTGTCCCCAGCCAGGAACCTGGGAGGGGTGGGACCATAGTCCTGCCCTTGGCCTTGCACAGCCCCACATCACACTGTCCCAGGAAGGGCCCTGGGCAACGTGGGAGGGACAGGACCTGATTTCCCAGGGCTGGGTGTCAGGGCTTGGCCTTTTGGTTAAAGAAACACAACCAGGTTTACTCAGCATCACAGCCACCTTTACTGTGCTTTTCCTGACCTCCAGTTTTCTTCTCTAATCGAACCTGGATATTGTTTCTCAGTAGGTTCCCTCAGTGGGACCCATTAACATTACAAGAAACTTTGGAGTTTGAATCTGACTTTGACTTCTTGAGAAGTTTCATCACCTTCCTCCAGGGTCCGAAGTTCATGGACTCAGCACCAAACCCACCAGAGGGGTCATTGAAGCGCCTTGGGCTGCTCCTGAGCTGCTGAGCTGGGCTGGGCTCCTGGGACACAGAGAGCTCATGGCAGCGGCAGCGCTGCAGAGAGACAGCTCTGCCCAGGAGCAGCTCCTCTGCACATGCAGCAGGGCTGAGGGCTCTGCCTGGGGATCTCAGCAGACGAGCAAGGCAGAGAGAGATTAAAGGTGGTCAGGACTGGGAGGATGACTGAGAGCTCACTGGAGGAGAAACCTTTGCAGCCCTTGCCATGGTAAGTCTCTGGGTGCAGGGCAGTGCAGCTGTATCTCCTGGAGGCATGTCCTGAAACTGGCACAGGCACAGCTTGTGGGGTCTGTAAGGACGGGGCTCTTGTCAGGCCATGTTGAACAGCTGTGAAGCCGGGGGAGCACCCAGGGGTGCCCAGGGCTGTCTTGCAGAGCAGAGTCCCTGCACCCCAGGGCTGTGCCGGGCAGGGACTCTGCTGCCTGCCAGGGTCAGCGCTCAGCCTGCCTGGGAGATCCCATGGCAGCAGCTGTGGGGGGAAGGAGCGACCCCTGGCAGGGCAGGCAGGGAGCTTGTGGGGTTGAAGGGTGCTGTGTGGGTCAGGGCTGCTCAGAGCTCCAGATCACTACACAGACATTGCAGAGGGTCCTTCTAAACAAGGACATCAAGACAGGAACAGCTGCAAGGGAACGAGTTTTCCACTCTTGGTTGGCTGGGTGTTCAGTGGAGATGGGGATTTATTTCTCTCTTTGGAGTAGACACTGAGACCGCAGTTCTTGTTAGGACTGGTCTGAGCTGCTCCTGAGCCCCTGCACACACAGAGCTGTCCCTGGGCAGTGCCAGGAGGTGTGAGCAGGACAGAGCTGAGCACACAGCGGGTGGGACAGGGTCTGTGACACTGACAGGGAGCAGACCCAGGGACAGAGACACAGCTGCAGGCAGCACAGACATGGGCAGGGAGAGGGAGCTGCGACCAGAAATGCTTGAGACGGGATTCAGGACCCCCCTGCAATCCCCCACAGTGCAGACACATTTCTCATTACAACCCCTGGTCTCCTCTCCTCCCCAGCAGACCCTCTGCCCCAAAGCCATGGGGTCCAGGTCACGAGTCTCCACCTCAGCAGCTGGACCTCCAGGTGAAGGGTTCCTGCAACGTGGTACTCAAATAAGGTGCTAAAAGTACTTGCTCTCCAGTGTCATTATGTGAGTGGCAGCAGCACAGCTAGGTAAGGAGACGGTTCCACAGCATGCCCATCTGCCTTTCTGTCCTTTCTTTATTTTCTGGTAACACTGCAGTGTCCTTCCCTGTTTCTCTACTTGTCCCTGGTGCTTGTGCTGTCTGGGGTTGGGGTGGGAGTGTGGGTCAGTTTTTGTTCTGACACCAACACAGGGGGTCTTGACCCAGAGCTGTGTTCATGGTATCTAGATGCCCAAGCTGCATTTTAAGCTGTAATGAACTGTTATTCAAACTTAGTAGAAAGAGAGAATGAGCGGAAACATCCCTCCATCAGGCAGGGGGTTTTCCATGAGAAACAGCATGTTTATTTTGCTCAGTGAAGTCTCCCCTAACCTTTCACTGTCCTTTCCTCCTTGCACAGGTCCTCATGCCCCCAGGCAGCCAATGTCCAACAGCAGCTCCATCACCCAGTTCCTCCTCCAGCCGTTCGCAGACACACGGGAGCTGCTGCTCTTGCACTTCTGGCTCTTCCTGGGCATCTACCTGGCTGCCCTCCTGGGCAACGGCCTCATCATCACCACCATAGCCTGGGACCAGCACCTCCACACCCCCATGTACTTCTTCCTGCTCAACCTCGCCCTCCTCGACCTGGGCTGCATCTCCACCACTGTCCCCAGATCCATGGCCAACTCCCTCTGGGACACCAGGGCCATCTCATACTTGGGATGTGCTGCACAGATCTTTTCATTTGCCTTCTTGACAGCAGCACAGTATTCTCTTCTCACCATTATGTCGTACGACCGCTACGTTGCCATCTGCAAACCCCTGCACTACGGGACCCTCCTGGGCAGCAGAGCTTGTGTCCACATGGCAGCAGCTGCCTGGGCCACTGGGTTTCTCACTGCTCTGCTGCACACGGCCAATACATTTTCACTGCCCCTGTGCAAGGGCAATGCCCTGGGCCAGTTCTTCTGTGAAATCCCCCAGATCCTCAAGCTCTCCTGCTCACACTTCTACCTCAGGTAGATTCACCTTTTTGCGATAAGTTTCTCAGTAGTTTTCGGGTGTTTTGTGTTCATTGTGGTGTCCTATGTGCAGATCTTCAGGGCCGTGCTGAGGATTCCCTCTGAGCAGGGACGGCACAAAGCCTTTTCCACCTGCCTCCCTCACCTGGCCGTGGTCTCCCTGTTTGTCAGCACTGCCATGTTTGCCTACCTGAAGCCCCCCTCCATCTCTTCCCCATCCCTGGACCTGGTAGTATCTGTTCTGTACTCAGTGGTTCCTCCAGCAGTGAACCCCCTCATCTATAGCATGAGGAACCAGGAGCTCAAGGATGCCCTGGGGAAACTACTTCAATACTCACTACTTCCGGTTTATAATGTTTGCGTTATCTCACTAGGGCTGCAATAGAAATACCCAGAACTAGCTTTTCATCTTATGTGTCTATATTTTTCCATAGTGCTTTTCCTGGGCTTTGTTTTTTGGTTCATGTCTATAATAATGTATTTCTTGGCCTCCTGTGAGTCTTTTATTGAACCAAAGACCTCATGTACATATGTATATGCACCCATTGGTTTTGATAAAGTCAATAAATAAAGCAGTAGAAAACAATTTGTCTCGGGTCCATCTCTTCACTCTCCTCTGGAGCTGAGGGATCAGCCCCAGGATGCAGAAGGGTCCAGGAGGCAAATGCTGCCCCATGGAGGAGCAGCCCCGGTGGCCTTGGGGCTGCTCATGGGCACCTCGGTTGTCGCTCCCTCTCTGCTGCCTGTGACTCGAGGCTGCTGCTTCCCTGGAGCCGTGGCCAAGGGCAACAGCAGGATGCTGCCTTTTCAGTGCTGGTATCTCCTCAGAAAGACATCGATTTTGTTGAACCTGCAGTGGAACTGGAGCACAGGATTGATTTCGAGCTCAAGGAAGGTCTCGTGGAGAGCAGATACTGGTCTGCAGTCACATCACAAACTGCCTACTGGTCATCTATGGATATCACTCTTGTCCTTCTAACCTTTGTGTGCAAGCATGATCAAGAACACACTGACACATCCAGTTTATATACTCTTTGAATTTTGAACTGGGGGTGGAGCAGGATGGGAAAGGCAATTTTAAAACAAATGGCTGTGCCCTTGGATTTGTGGGCCTCCTAAGGTCTCATGTAACTTGAGATAGTCCTCTTGTCCCTACAGTGGCATCCCTGAGGCTGCAGACAGGAGCAGGCCATGGGAACCACTTGATCAGAGCTGGTCTGTGCAAACAGCACCATAAACACAGGGGCTCCTCAGGGCAGGGCAGAAGACTGGACGCCTCTTCCAAAGCTGGTGTCAGGAATACAGCCCAGGTGCTGCTCCCTCAGGAGGACTCCTGCTCTCTTGGGGTTCTTGATGGATTCAGGGGGACAGGCTCAGAGTCCCAGGGGGGTGTGTTAGGGACCAAGGACTGAACTAAGAGCTTCCTTCTTGTTTGCACATGTCCAAGAAGACTGTAACAGGTCTTGGACTTATCTGCCTGTTGCTCCCCCACCTGCAATAGGAATGATGGCAGATATCTCCTGGAGAGGAACTGTGTGCACCCAGCAGAGCTCAGGGGATCTCCAGGGACAGCATGGGAGTAAACTTTGGAAAGAGGGGCAGGTTACTCAGGAGGAATAGAAGAATTCTGTGAGGTTATGGAGGGAGAGAACTAGAAGGACCAAAGCCCAACCGGAGCTACACCTGGGTACTGCTGTAAAAGTCAACAAGAAAAGTTGCTATAAACAAGAGGAGGGCTAAGGGGAATCTCCATCCCCTGATGGAGGGAGAGGGAAACACAGTGGCAAAGGGTGAGGGAAAGGCTGAGGTGCTAAATGCCTTCTTTGCCTCAGTCTTTAATAGTCAGAACAGTTGTGCTCCAGGTACCCAGCCCCCTGAGCCGGAAGACAGGGATGGGGAGCAGAATGACTCCCAAATAATCCAAGGGGAAATGGTTGGTGACCTGCTACACCACTGGGACACCCACAAGGCTATGGGGCCAGATGGGATACACACAAGGATGCTGAGGGAGCTGGTGGAGGTGATCACTGAGCCACTTTCTGTTATCTATCAGCAATCCTGGCTAAGTGGGGCAGTCCCAGTTCACTGGAAGTTGACTAACATGACACCCATCTAGAGGAAGGACCAGAAAGACGATCTGGGGAACTACAGGCTTGCCAGTCTAACCTAGGTGATAGGCAAGGTCATGGAGCAGATGATCTTGAGTAACATCACACAGCACATACCAGAGAACCATGTGATCAGGTCCAGTCAACATGGGTTTAAGAAAGGCAGGTCCTCTTTGACCAACCTGACCTCCTTCTATGACAAGGTGACCCAATTAGTGGATGAGGGAAAGGCTGTGGATATTGTGTCCTTAGACTTCAGTGAAGCCTTTGACACCGTATCCCACAGCATCTCCTGGAGAAGCTGCAGCTCATGGCCTGGATGGTGTATCTGCAATGGGTAAAGAACTGGCTGGAGAGCCAGGCCCAAGGAGTTGTGGTGAACGGAGCCAAATCCAATTGGTGACAAATCATGAGTGGTGTCTCCAGAGCTCAGTATTGAACTCAGTTCTATTTAATCTCTATCAATGAGGGTATTGTGTGCACCCTCAGTAAGTTTGCAGATGACACCAGGCTGGGTGGGAGTGTTGATCAACTGAAGGGTGGGAAGGCCACACAGAGGGATCTGGACCAGCTGCATTTTTGGGCTGATGTCAATTGTCTGAATTTTAACAAGACCAAGTTCCGGGTGCAGCACGTGGGTCACAACAACCCCAGGCAGCTCTACAGGCTCAGGGACGAGCGGCTGGAAAATTGCCTGGTGGAAAGGGATCTGGGGATGTTGAAGGACAGCAGCTGAACATGAGCCAGCGTGTGCCCAGGTGGCCAAAAGGGCCACCAACAGTATCTTGGTTTGTATCAAGAATGGCATGGCCAGCAGGGCTACAGAAGTGATTGTGCCGCTGTACTCTGCACTAGTGAGGCTCCACCTTCACTCCTGTGCTCACTTTTGGGTCCCTCTTCATTAGAAGGACATTGGGAAACTAGAGGGAGTGCAGAGGAGGCAACGAAACTGCTGAGGCGCTGGAGCACAAGTGTGGTGAGGAGGAGTTGAGGGAGCTGGGGCTGTTCAGCCTGGAGAACAGGAGGCTGAAGGGAGACCTTATCTCTGTCTACAACTACCTGAAAGTAGGTTGGAACATGGTGGGTGTTGATTTCTTCTCCCAAGTAGCAAGTGATAGGACAAGAGGAAATGGCCCCAAATTGTACCAGAGGAGGTTTAGATGGAATATTAGGAAAAAAAGTCTTCCTGGAAAGCGTTGTCATGTGGTGGAACAGGCTGCCCAGGGAAGTGGTGGAGTCACCATCTCTGTAGGTGTTTTAAAGGCATTTAGAGGAGGTTCTTAGGGACATGGTTTAGTGCTAGATTTAGCTTGTGCTTGGACTCAATGGTCCTGAGGGTCTCTTCCAACTGAAATAATTCTATGATTCTATATTATCAACTAGGATATTCTTCTATCATGTCTTCTAAGTGCTCTTCACATATCTGCCTCTTTACCTACAGTCCTGAAACTTAGCTAATTAGATGCACAAGTGTTTAATACTAATTGTAAATGAGGAAAACACCATCGCTCTATCAGTCTGGTCTGATACCTGCCCGTCCCAGGCAAACACCTCAGGTACACGGGGCCTCTCAAGGTTTGCACTGGGTGCTTATAGTGAGACCATGGAGCTCAGCCCAAAAACCTGAGAACTCCCCTCAAAACTTGAAAACCAAACCCAACCAAACTAAACCAAAGCAACAACAACAACAACAACAAGAAACCCACACCTTTTAAATCAAAAGAAATAATTCAATATTTCCAATAAAATATCTCTGAAATTTCTATTCTGCCAAAATATGAATTTTCAGAATGTGTATGGACTGTGGGAGGTGAAACGTTGGCCTTTCCCTGTGCTTGCAGTGCCAGAACTCTGTCTATCACTACGTGTATTTAATCCCCTGGACACCCAGGAGTTTCCACCTGTCCTCACCCAGCTCACCGTGTCTGAACTCATCTCTTCAGAAGCCTGTCTGGACATTTGCACTTTCCATCGCTCCCCAGAGGTTCTTCACCTCTCACTCTTGGCTCATTCAGAGCCTCTCAGCTCTCACTCTGCTTTGAGCTTCAGGCAGGTAAAGTCTTTCAGCAGTTGCTCTCGTACTCCCTACAGGCAACTCTTCAATTATGGCAATGGACCTTGCTGGAAACTACTTAATTTAACCATAGAACTGAGAAACAGCATTAAGTTCTATTGTGTTTTTTGTTTTGTTTCCTCTAATTAAAAATTCCCCGGTGCCTGTTTACTTGCAGTTCTCTGAGGAAACATGAAATAATTCCTGCGAAGAAGCTGTAACAATCAGGTGCAAACTTCAGTGCAGAATCTGATGTGAAGAAATGTGCTGTAAATCCCAGGGGGACAATGAGTGAAACAAGGAGTTTGAGGAGCTGATTATAGATTTCCTGCTAACAATTTCAGTAGAGAAACAATCTTCACAGGAACTGCTCTGTTTATTTGACACCTTTTAGATCTCTTCCTCTGCCTGTATTTTTTATTTTCTTGTTCCTCCACCTCTTCCTTCTTCCAAAACCTTTCCAAGGGAAAGATTCCTGGAATCACAGAGTAACTCAGGTTTGAACATCATCTTGTCTCACTGTCCTGCTCAGGGCAGGGTGAACCAGGTGAGGTTGTCCAAGGCCTCTGCCCAGCTTTGCACCATCCACTAAGGAGCTGAAGGTTCATTCCGTCACATCATTCAGGGGGAGAATAAAGACATTCAACAGTGTTGGCCCAAGTGCTGGTCACTGAGGGATTCCACGGGTAACTGGCTCTGTGGGGCACTTTGTACCACTGGTGACGTTTGGGCTTCATCATCCAGCCAACTTCCCACCGAACATCCACTTCTTCAGCCCAGAGGGCACCAATCCCATTAGAAGGACACCACGGGAAACCATGTCTGACACCTTGTGAAATATCATGTGCACAATGTGCCCTTCTTTCCCTGCCCATTTGGGTTCAGCAATCCCTTCCTTGTTTTCCAAGTGTCTGGACATGGCTGCAGGAAGACTTGTCTTATTTCCTTCCCAGGGATGGAGCTGGGCTGAGTAGCCTGTAATTCTGACAATTCTCATTCCTGCCCTTCTTGAAGACACATTTGACAGCTGCCTTTTCCAAGGACCTCAGAACCTCTCTGATTGCTCTGGCATGTTTGAGACCACAATCCAGAGTCATGGGTAAGGATGATGTAGCAAACAGGAGCAGGTGAGATTGATCTGCCTGGGCCAGTGGGGTTTGTTCCTGGAGTCACACACGGAAACGTCTGTGATATCAACTGCATAATTCTTCTATTACTTTTCTCAGTGCTCTTCACGTACCTGCCTCTTTACCTACAGTCCTGGAAGTTTTCTAATTAAGCGCACAAGTCTTGAATACCAGATGTAAATGATGGAAGCGACATGGCTCTGTCAGTCTGGTCTGATACCTGTCAGTCCTGGGCAAACACCTCAAGTACATGGGGCCTCTCGAGGTTTGCACTGGGTGCTTATAGTGAGACCATGGAGCTCAGCCCGAAAACCTGAGAACTCCCCTCAAAACTTGAAAACCAACCCAACCCAACAACAACTACAAAAAGAACAAAAATGTCTGTCAGGCATCCATGTCTGAGCTGGCCTCCTGGATTCCTTATGCACCCAGGGATGTTGAGACAGAGTCTGCTCCTTTTACACACAGAGGCAGGAGTCACAGTGTCCCTCTGGCCTCCTGAGGGAGGCACCTCAGCCCTGTGCTGTGTCACCCTGCTCTGCACTCATCTGAGATGTTCCACGTTATGGGAAATGGACACGGGGACATTGGTTAAAGGAATCACAACCCAGTGCTGCATTGAGTTTCCATGTGATGTTCCTCCCAATGTAAAATGACCTCGGGACGCTGTCTGTCCCACAGGCCTTCACAGAATCATACAATGTCCTGAGCTGGAAGGGACCCACACGGATCATGGAGTCCAACTCCTGTCCCTGCACAGGACACCCCACAGGTCACCCCGTGTGTCTGAGGATGTTGTCCAGTCTCTTCTTGAACACTGTCAGGTTGGGGCTGTGACATCTCCCTGGGGAGCCTGTTCAGTGTCCAGCACCTCTCGGGGAAGAACCTTTTCCTCATGTCTGACCCCTGGCACATCTTCATGCCGTTCCCTTGGGTTCTGTCATTGGTCACCAGAGACAAGAGAGAAGAGCTCAGCACTGCTCCCTTCTGAGGAACCTGCAGCCCCATGAGCTCTGCCCTCAGTCACATCTTCTCCAGGCTGAACAAACCCAGGGACTTCAGCTGCTCCTAATACGGCTTTTCCTCCAAACCCTTCACCAACTTCATAGCCTCTTCTGGGCACTGTCCAGTAGCTTTATCTCCTTTTCTCCTGTGTCCCCAGCCCTGCACACAGTGAATGCTGCAGGTGAGGCCGCCCCAGCGCAGAGCAGAGCGGGACAATCCCCTCCCTGCCCGGCTGGCCGTGCTGTGCGGGCTGCACCAGGACACGGTCCCTCTTGGCTCCAGGGACACTGGTGGCTCATGGTCAACTTGCTGTTGACCAGACCCTCAGATCCCTCTCTGCAGAGCTGCTCTTCAGCATCTCATCTCCCAGCCTGTATGTACAGACAGGGTTGACATGTCCAGGGGCAAAATGGCACCCCAGAATATCTGACAGCATTGGCGCTCACTTGGGTTCATCTCACATCATGTACATGATGTTCACGCTCACATCTCATCTGTACAATGCAAACATGGACTTCTGGCCTACTCATACAGGGTCTTTCCAAGGAGGGACAAAGTACCTCTCTGAACTGGGGCGAGAGGTCTGGGCTGGAAATGAAGGTTGTGAGGGATTAGAGCATGATGATTGGGGCAGATTTGATGGGGTGTCCAGTGCACAGGGGCACAGCCCAGCCCCTGCTCTGCTGGTCCTGCAGGTCTCTGGCAGGAGCCTGGCTGGGAGAGGACACTGCTGTGTGCCAGCCCTGCACACACACAATATTCAACTGTACACCGTTGTTTGCATCTCTGGCCACTTTTGTGGGAATGTTCTTGAGAGAAACTTTGCAAGAAGACATAAACCATCATGCACTGCCCTGAGGAGATCACCTTTCTATCTGGAAAGGCTGTTCTGGGGCCAGCTCTGTCACAGCAGTGCCCATTGCCTGTCCCTGCCTGCGCTCACAGTACTGACACACAGCAGGATGGTGACCAAGCTGCCAGAGCACTCAGGCATTGCACCAACACAGGGATGAGAAGGAGAGTGTGGGAGTGGAACCAGAACAGCTCTGGAAGAACAAGCGCTGCTGCTCCCTGGCAGGGCTGCAAGGATGGACTCTGTTCCCCTCCACCCATGGACACAGGAACCATCTCTGCAGCTCCAAACAGGTCTTAGTGAAAGGATCTCAGGAAAAAATACATGCTGCAGGGACTTTTAATTGGTTTAAACACACATAGAGCACAGCTCCTCATTTACACAGCTCCTCAATAAGCAAAGAAGACAGTGAATTAGAAAGGCGATAGCATGTAGAAAACCACAAGCGGCAACAAAAAATACAGAAGACAGGTGGGGCCTGTAGCAATATACACTGTAAATGTTATGCAGAAGCTGATGGGCAGTTTATTGCTTCAGAAAATAATCCAGCCATCAGTTTCCACAGGCTATCCTTGAGCTCCTGGTTCCTCATGCTGTAGATGAGGGGGGGGTTCACTGCTGGAGGCACCACCAAGTACAGAACAGACACCACCAGGTCCAGGGATGGGGAGGAGATGGAGGGGGGCTTCAGGTGGGAAAACATGGCACTGCTGATGAACAGTGAGACCACGGCCAGGTGAGGGAGGCAGGTGGAAAAGGCTTTGTGCCGTCCCTGCTCAGAGGGGATCCTCAGCATGGCCCTCGAGACTGCACATAGGACAGGATGATGAAAACAAAGCACATGAAAACTGAACAGGCACTGACCACAATAAGCCCAAGTTCCCTGAGGTAGGAGTGTGAGCATTTTCGATGTTCATGAGCCCTCTGCTGCCACAATCACCCCCAGTTTCAAGACTTTGCCATGTAAACCCAGTACAGGGTAACAGTGTGTTGGCTGTTACAAACAGAAGAAATGGAAAAGATCTTCTGTCAGTAACCTGAGGAAGTCACCAGTCAATGAGCAGGTTCCTATGGGGAACTGTAATTGCCCTGACATTCACTGGCCAGGAAAAGCTGCAGCTGCCAACAGCCCAAAGGATCTTGGGCCAACTGCTTAACATGTCTGCCTGATGGGCCAACAAGGGTGATGTTCACCTGGATCTGGAACTGGAAAACAAGGAAACCCTGGTGAGGGATGTGAACATCAGTGTCCACCTTGGCTGTCATGAGCAGGACACAGAGGGGTGCCTGGCACCAGAGGGGAGGGAGGAAGGCCAGCAGCAGAGCACAGGCTGGTGGAATCCAGAGGAGAAGACTTGGACATACTGGGGGATGGTGGGCAAAGTGGTGACATGGAAGTAGATCTGAAGGGTGAAGGAGCTCAGGAAATCTGGTAATCCTTACAGGACAGGCTGCTCCAAGCACAAGAATGATCTCCCCAAGCACACATGAATAGAAGCATTTATCTCGTGAGGCTGCTCCTCTGAACTGATGGAGCTCCAGGGCACAAAGGCAGCACACAGGAGGTGGGAGCAGGGGAAGCTGCAAAGGAGGAATTGAGAAACCTTGTCCATGGATATGGGGATGATGACAAAGCTGCCCTGGACTTGATACCTGCACAGGAAGGGCAGCAAGATGAGCTGACACAGCTTCACTTGCAGTAAGAGAATAGACAGGGTGAACGTGGACCTGCTGCTGAACTTCATAAGAGTAGAATCAGACGGGACTGAGGTTCTTCATGGCTTCTTTGCCTCCATCTTCACCAGCAAGGTCTCCTGGGACTTTGTTCCTGAAGGCAGGAGTCTGGAGAACACCCAGCAGTGGATGGGGCTCGAGTCAGGGGTGACCTGAGCAAACTCAGACACCGTTACAGAGCAGGAGATGGGTCACTTGACCAGCTTACCGAACACAAGTATCACTGTGCTGTGGCACCTGAGATTGCCAGGAACACCCACCTCTTGGTCCAGAGGAGTGTGACTCTTCTTGAGGTGTCCTGGCCTGTCTCCTCACTCACATGGTTATTTAGTTATGCACTTTTCTGACATATTCAGTCTTCATGGGGAGGTGCAACACATCAATATGGACTGGAGGCTGCTGATGCCACCTGTTCTGGAAAGGGAAAGAAGGGAGAGCAGGGATGGAAATAGAAGAAATTTGGCTTTATTGGTCTTTATTTTAGAAATGGTCTCTGTTTGGCTATTCATGAAATCTCTCTAATCATCCACACCCGACTTGGAGCCTTTAGGAAAATGATGCACAGAGCATTGGCTTCTAAGAGCATTTTAGATGTTAGTGAGCCCTCTGCTGCCATGATCCTGAACTGCAGCTACTGAGAGAATGAACAAACCTCTAATGAAGTGAAAGGCAAAAGCAAATCCCAAGTTTCTGCCATGTGAGCCCTGATGCTTGTTCATCACCAGAATGGCTGAGCCCTGACCCCTGGGACCTGGTAGATTTTTCTGCAATGTTTTTCAAGGCTTTTCCTGTGGTCAGTGTGAGTGTTTTGTGTTTTGGGGGTGGTGATTATGTCAAGTGCTGTTGCTTTAACTGCAAGACTCTGTTTTTCTGTGGAGCTGGAAATGCCTGTGAGCTCTTCACAACTCATCCAGCTTCTTTAATTCACCTGGCAATGGTCACCAGTCACCTCAGTGTCCCAATCCCAAACTTGCTTGAATCCCCTGTTTGGATCCATAGCCCATCACTCCAGGAGGTTCATGCATCCACCAGGTTCATGGATGATTCCTGAGGACCATCCAAGTGTGGGCAGTGTAAGAGAGGAGCAGAGCAGGGTCAGCTCATGGGCCATGACTGAGCACAGCCACCCCAGCAGCAGCCGTTCCCCATCTCCCAGGCACAGCCATGCCCACAGCATGGACATGTCACTGCCATATATGATTAGCCCAAGAGAGGCCTTTCTTCCTTCCATATTCCCAGGAAAATCTTCCTCCTATTCCTCCTCCACCTGCAGACATCAACTGCTTTCCATTTCTGGGCTCAGCCATGGCTGGAAGGGTTCACTGAAGCCATCACAATCTCATTGCTTCTCCCTGACATGCCCTGACCCTCTCCCACACCTACAATGGCCAATCACGGCTGCTCAGGGCCTCCCGCTCTTCAGAAGAGGCCTCGAGCTTCTTGGTTCTTCCTGGCGCTTGTTATAAACTTCCTCGCTCTCTCCAGAGTTCACGGTGAGCTTTCTTGTCCATAACAGCCCTTTATGACCATGTCTTACTAAATGGTTGTGTTTGTATGATCATTTGTGCAGAAAAGGCAGTCACAGGACAGCACCCAATATGTCAAAACTGATGTCGAGTGAAATGCCGTAAAGCCCTGATGAGTTCCCCCTGTGTCTGTGACTCTCCCGGAAGGAGTCTGTCCCGAGAAGGGGATCCAGCTCCTGCCACTCTCTGCAGAGGCACATGAGCAGTGTCCATCACCGGGGGACACAAAGGGTGACGTTTGCCAGACCACCCTTCATCTGAACCACTTAGATGTGTGCTTGTGGATGAGGTATGGAGCCTTATAGTGCAAATACCTATCTAATTGTCATTGCCAGAGAGGCTACCAGAGATGCAGTGTAATATTTTAGAGATATTTAAATATAAGCATATAGCACTGACATTCCTGGACATATTACATGAACACCTGAAGGATTATTCATGCCTTTTAACATGATTATCCACAGAAGTCCCACCAGCTTTGCATCTCAGGAAATGGGATGCCAGGGTCCAAGGGCAGGATGGTTTGGGCTCTGTGCTGGGATCTGGAAACTGAAACATGCTCCATCTCCCAGCCCCCTGCGCTCCTCAGTGAGGGTGTGAGACATTCTGCAGCGAGGGCTGAACTCACAGCCATGACCAGTATCTTATGTCCAGCTGCAGCCAATGGTGTCCTGCCAGCTCAGGATTGGAGCTTCCATTGCTGGAGGTGTTTAAAAGACGTGGAGACAGCTCTGCCCAGGAGCAGCTCCTCTGCACACGCAGCAGGGCTGAGGGCTCTGCCTGCAGCACCGAGGGCACAGGAGCCAGGCACAGAGAGGGAAACACAGTCTGGGCTGGGAGGATGCTGAGAGGTCACTGGAAATGAAATCCTCTCAGATATGAAGCCTGTGGCTGCAGGGCATTGCATGTGCAAGTCTTGGTAGGATCTAAGATAGCTGTCCCATTGCAGAGCCTGCGAGAGATGTAAGTACAGCTCTCAGAGATTCTCTGATCAGAGGGGAGGATGTGCTGCAGAGCAGGGATTGCCTTCTGCACTGTCAGAGTGACAAGAACTGAATGCTGTGTTCTCCCCAGGGTGGCTGTCGGGTGTAAATGTCAATGTGCAGGCAGGGGTGCCCAGGGCTGTCCTGCAGAGCAGGGTCCCTGCACCCCAGGGCTGTGCCGGGCAGGGACTCTGCCGCCTGCCAGGGTCAGCGCTCAGCCTGCCCAGGAGATCCCAGCAACACTGAGGGGAGAAGCTGTGGGGGGAAGGAGCGACCCCCGGCAGGGCAGGGTCCTTCTGCTGCTGGGTTCTCCGTGGGTCGGGGCTGCTCACAGCTCCAGCTCATTCCAGAATATTGACAAGAGGAGGTTTCAAGGAGAAGAAGAAGACAAAGAGTACTACAAAGATAAGGAACCTCCCTGAGTCTGTGTTTTCAGTCTCCTACTCTGGGGAATGTGTGGGGATTAAGGCCGTTCTTAATTTTAAACAAATACATGAGACACATGAACTGCAGTAGGTCTTCAAGAGAATCCTGGCATGCCTTGCCTCTCCTCTGCCTATGCAGAACCAGCATCACCTTGGCTGGACACCTTACACTTAATCTGTAATCTATTTTCCAGCCTGCAAACAGGAAGATGCCCCCAGGCAGTGCCCTGTGAACAGGCAGGATCTGTAGGGCCAGGGGGAGGGCACAGAGGGTGGGATGGTCTGTGAGCACTGACAGGCAAGAGACATGGACAGGGAAACACCTCCCAGGGGAGAATCTCCAGGCAGCAGGGAAATGATCAGAAATGAGAGGAAACCAAACCCAGAATGGTTATGGGAGGGAGAAGAGAGAAAAGTCCCTGTGACCCCCTGCAGGTCAGATCCCTCCTGTGAGCAGCCCCCTGGCCTCCTGTCCCACCCAGCAAAGCCTCTGCCCTCAGGGCCGGGGGCTCCAAGGCATGAAGCAGCTCCTGTGCAGCCAGAGCTCCAGTTCCTCTGCAGAGCACAGGGGCTGAGAGCAGCTGCCCGGCAGTGTTGGTGTCTGGGAGGTGGCTGCACAGCTGGGGAAGGGTGACGCTGTCTGAGTGCCCGGCTGCCTCTGCCCTGGCCTCTCTCACACCCACCCTCACCGCATTGTCCTTCTTGCTCCCCTGCTCTGGGTCACTGCTGTTGGGATCTTGTTCTTGCTGTCAGGCTCTCTGGGGATGGCAGTTTCAGCTGCAGAGTCACAGCCTGATCTTGTGGGTCCTTTCCTGCAGGTGTGTCCATGGGCACACGTGTCCCAGCTTTGCTCTGACCTGTGGGGTGTAGGCAATGCAGTCTGTGGGGCTGTGTCTGTCCTGGGCTAAACGTTGGGTGCTGAGACTTTAGGGAACGGTGAGACCTGTCATGGTCTGCGGTGGATCCCTCTGCTCTCAGCAGTGCCTGGTGGCTTTTCAGGGTAACATGGGAGTGTGATCAGCCCCCATCTCAGAAAGGTGCCAGCCCAGGGCAGCTGGAGCAAGAGAGAGGGACAGAGCAGCTGCCCTCACTCTGCACTGACCCACAGGCACCCTCTGGTCTCACAGGACTCGCTCTGTTCTTCCTGAGTGCAGCAGAAATGATGAGGGTTTCTGACACCCAACAACACTCCCCAGGGTGGGAGGGGAGAAGGAGCTGTAGAAACACCAAACCTCTCAAAGTCGTTTTCTCAGGCCTGGGGGTACAGATGCTGACAGTCCCTTCTGCACCAGGAGCGGTTCCAGCTGACAAAGCTGAACCCCCGGACTGGCCCCTGCCCACCCAATCACACAGGGTCAGACTGAGTCCTCAGGAGCCCCTGGGCAGAGACCCTGCTCTTCATTGCACACTCATCAAGCACCAACGAGGGCTCCAGCCACGACGTCCTCCTGGAAAAAGAAAAGTGTCTCTTTGTGTGACGGGGTGGGAGGGTCTGTGGGAAATGGTTTAGATTATTCCCAGAGAAGTGTCATCTAAACCTTCACTATCTTTTCCTCCTTGCACAGGTCCTCATGCCCCCAGGCAGCAAATGTCCAACAGCAGCTCCATCACCCAGTTCCTCCTCCTGCCGTTCACAGACACACGGGAGCTGCGGCTCTTGCACTTCTGGCTCTTCCTGGGCATCTACCTGGCTGCCCTCCTGGGCAACAGCCTCATCATCACCACCATAGCCTGGGACCAGCACCTGCACACCCCCATGTACTTCTTCCTGCTCAACCTCTCCCTCATTGACATGGGCTGCATCTCCACCATTCTCCCCAAGTCCATGGCCAATTCCCTCTGGGATTCCAGGGCCATCTCATACTTGGGATGTGCGACACAGCTGTTTTTGTTTCTCTTCTTGATCACAGCAGAGTATTGTCTCCTCACGGTCATGTCGTACGACCGCTACGTTGCCATCTGCAAACCCCTGCACTACGGGACCCTCCTGGGCAGCAGAGCTTGTGTCCACATGGCAGCAGCTGCCTGGGCCACTGGGTTTCTCAGTGCTCTGCTGCACACGGCCAATACATTTTCACTGCCCCTGTGCAAGGGCAATGCCCTGGGCCAGTTCTTCTGTGAAATCCCCCCGATCCCCAAGCTCTCCTGTTCACACTCCTACCTCAGCGAACTTGGGCTTATGGTGGTTAGTGTATTTTTTGACCTCTGGTGTTTTGTGTTCATTGTGTTGTCCTATGTGCAGATCTTGAGGGCCGTGCTGAGGATCCCCTCTGAGCAGGGACGGCACAAAGCCTTTTCCACCTGCCTCCCTCACCTGGCCGTGGTCTCCCTGTTCCTCAGCACTGCCGTGTTTTCCCACCTGAAGCCCCCCTCCATCTCCTCCCCATGGCTGGACCTGGTGGTGTCTGTTCTGTACTCTTTGGTGCCTCCAGCAGTGAACCCCCTCATCTACAGCATGAGGAACCAGGAGCTCAAGGATGCCCTGTGGAAACTCATATCTTATTGTTTTGTAAAGCAATAACCTGCCCATCTGCTTCTACATAGGCGTTTTAATGTAGCTAATTACAGGTCCAGCCTTTAATCTGGATTTTTTGGTTTTAGTAGTTGTTTTCTTATTGTGATAATGTTGTCATCCCCTTTCTAATTCATTATTGGCTTTTCTTTTATAACTCTTGGCTCTGTAAATGAGGAGCCGTGCTCTCCTTGTCTCTAAACAAAATAAAAGGCTCTTTAGTGACTTGTTTTTTACTATATCCTTCCTGCAAGCACATTTTTTGAGCTCCAGGGATGGCTCCTGTGTTCATGAGAGGAGGGGAAAAACGTCCATCATGGCAGCCCTGCCAGGGAGCAGCAGCGCTTGTTCTTCCAGAGCTGTTCTGGTTCCACTCCCACACTCTCCTTCTCATCCCTGTGTTGGTGCAAGGCCTGAGTGCTCGGGCAGCTTGGTCACCGTCCTGCTGTGTGTCAGTCCTGTGGGCGCAGGCAGGGACAGGCAATGGGCACTGCTGTGACAGAGCTGGCCTCAGTAACAGTACTTGCACAAGAAAAAGTGATCTTCTTTGGGCAGTGCATGATGATTTATATCTTCTTGCAAAGTTTCTCTCCAGCTTATTCCTACAGAAGTGGCTACAGATGAAACATCAGTGTGCAGCTGAACAGTGTGTGTGTGCAGGGCTGGCACACAGCAGTGTCCTCTCCCAGCCAGGCTCCTGCCAGAGACCTGCAGGACCAGCAGAGCAGGGGCTGGGCTGTGCCCCTGTGCACTGGACACCCCACAGAAGGAGCCCCAGGTCAATCACCTGGACTGGCCCCTCACAACCACCATTTCCAGCACTGGCCTTTCCACCCCAGCTCAGAGGTCTTTGTCCGTCCATGGAATTACACGGAATGAGTATGTCAGAAATCCATGTTTGCATTGTAAAGATGGGATGTGAGCATGCAGAACAGGTACATGAGTTGACATGAACTTGAGTCAGCACAAACACCATCAGCTATTCCTTGGGGTTCCATGATGGCCTGTGGGACAGACAGGATCTCATTGGGAATAACATAGCATGGAAACTGTTTGAATGCAGCACTGGGACGTGCTTCCTTTAACCAATGTCCCTGTGTCCATTCTTCGTGACGTGGGACATCTCAGATGAGTGCAGAGCAGGTGACACACCACAGGGCTGAGGTGTCTCCCGTCCTTTTGTGAGTGGCAACAGGAGGCCAGAGGGACACTGTGACTCCTGCCTCTGTGTGTAAAAGGGACAGACTCTGTCTCTGAACATCCCTGGGTGCATAAGGAGTCCACGAGGCCAGCTCTGATGGAACCCTGACATTTCTGTGTGTGACTCCAGGAACAACCCCAGTGGCCCAGTGACATTCATCTCAGGTGCTGGGACGGCTCATTGCAAGTGCTCCTGTTTTCTACACCTTCCCCACTTCCCTGCTCAATCCCCTCATCCACTGCCTAAAGACCAGAAAGGTTGGGTACAAGCGGGACATTGAGAAAAATGGTCAGGGAAGCTTTGAGGTGCACAGAGAGCCAATCAACATGTTGGCAAGCTGCTCTCTCTGAACAGGCCCAGAGGACTTGGACAGCATTTGCTGTGTCCCAGAAACTCGCCTGGAAGATTGGGTTATGGAGAAAAGGTTTGGTCTGGGAAGGGACAGACAGGGGCTGGTGGAACTGGCTGGTGTGACCGTGAGACATCTCTCCAACACCTCAGAAAAGTCCTGGCTCTCAGGGAGGCTGCATGGTCCTCTGAGAAAGAAAATTGCAAAAATGACTTATCATAGAATAATTGTGGTTGGAAGAGACCCTTAAGATCATCGAGTCCAACCATAACCTAAATCTGGCACTAAACCATGTCCCTAAGAACCTCTTCTGTATGTCTTTTAAACACCTTCAGTGATGGGGACTCCACAACCTCACTGAGCAGTCTGCTCCATTGCTTCAAAACCCTTTCCCTGAAGAATTTTTTCCTCATATCCAATCTAAACCTCCCCGTGTGCAACTTGACGCCACTTCCTCTTGTCCTATCACTTGTTACTTAGGAGAAGAGACCAACACCCTCCATGATAAAACCTCCTTTCAGGTAGTTGTAGACAGCGACAAGGTCTCCCCTCAGCCTCCTGTTCTCAAGGCTGAACAGCCCCAGCTCCCTCAACCGCTCCTCGTCAGACTGGTGCTCCAGACCCTTCACCAGCCTTGTCACCTTCCTCTGAACTCTCTCCAGCACCTCAGTGTCTTCCTTGCCATGAGGGGCCTAAAACTGACCCCAGGATTCAAGGTGCAGCCTCACCAGTGCCTAGTACAAAGGGATGATCACTTCTCCAGTCCTGCTAAAGCTCTGATTGAATCAAGGCTTGAACACCTTGGTGTGACCCAGTTGGTGACAGGCTGGACTGCAGACTCCTGAGGTCCCTTCAACCTCAGTTCTCTCATGATCCCATTGTGACGTTTGGCTCTGTTTCTAACTGGAGCAGAGCAGGCGATGATGGGGCAGGATCCACCTGTGCTGTAGGTGACCATCTAAACCAACATCTCAGCCCGTGAACCAGCCAACACCTCAGTGTGACTCTCCCCGGGCAACGTGTGAGGAGTCCTGGACAGGGAAGGTTCAGAGGGCATGGGGCGCTGTGCAAGACACAACATGATCTTGGCTTCACGCCTGCAGGCCCATCAGATGTCAGTTGATGTCAATGAAAGTTAAAATAAGAAGAACTGAAAACAAAGATCCAAATCAAAGGAAGGTGTAAACATACTATTTATTTATTTATTTATTTGTTTATTTATTTATTTATTTATTTTCAGGTCTTTGTAGGGGAGTTTCTTTTCTTTGGAAAGTAAAGAGTTCTCCAAATCTGGGCATGAATTTAGGACACAAATGTCTTCAGCTCCAGGGACACAAACACCTGGTGCCAGTGTAGATGCCCCGGGAACCCCTGCCCAGGCTCCACCTGCACTGCAAGGTGCTCTGGTCTCCCCAGGTCCTCTGTGACAGATGCCAATCCCAGGCCAGCACCTCAGGTACACGGGGCCCCTAAAATGGCCCTGGCTATTTATGGTGAGACAGCTGATGACTGATGTCTGTCTGGAAACCTCCACTCTTTTGTTGTTGTTTTTTTTTGTTTTGGGATTTTTGCTTGGTTGGTTCGTTGGTTGGTTTGCGTTTTGTTTTTGTTTGTTGTTCTTGGTTGGTTGGTTTGGTTTTTGTTTTGCTTTGGTTTTATGAGTGCTTTTGATTATTTTGTTTGGTTTGTTATTTTCTTTGATTGGAGATTTTTCTTTAGTTGTTTTTTTAACATATTAAAATTTAAAAGAAAAAGGCCAAAAAGGGAATTATGGGGAAGTTTAATAACGGAAGGAGAAGAAATATTGGTCTTCCCCTGTACTTCTATTACCAACACTCTATTGTTTCATCTCCCTCGTCATTCAGGAGTTCCCACCTCTCCTGATTAAATGTCCCTGTCCAAGGACAACTTTCCAGCACTGTTTGGACGTTTGCCCTTCCCAGTGCTCTCAGGTTTCTCCTCCACTTGCTCTTTGGTCATTCAGTGGCCTCTCAACTGTCTGGTTTCTGCTTTGAGCTTCAGGGAGTTACAAACTTGCCCCATTCTTCAGAGCTCTAATTAACATGGCAGTCAACACGTTCATTGTGTTTATTTCTATCCTCTCCTATCCCTCTGTCTAAATCAGTTCTTGTGTGGGTGTCCCTTGTGGATGCTGGGCCTCATCAGATCCAGCTTACACACACAGCTGAGGAAAGTGTTTTGCTGTTTATTGAACTGTGCGGTGTTTGCACAGGAGAGCAGGTGGAGCTGGTGCACAGGAGCTGCAGCATCTCCTGCAGAGCTCAGTGGAGAAGTCTGATGTAGGAAAAGTGATGCAATCTCTGGTGGCCAATGAGGGAACCGGCAGACTGGGGGTGGGGGTGAGGAGCCAGGTTGTCCATACAGTGTCCAGCCTCAAGGGACTGTTCTCCTGCCTGTCCAGATGTCTCCAGGAGACCCTCGGGATCAATGTCCAGTGTAGAATGCTGCTGTCACTTCTTCTATACACTGGAAAATGACAGAAAACACCCTGGAAAGAAAAACCCTCCTCTATGAAATCTTCTTTGAAATCTTCATCAGTAAGTGTCCCATTGAAACCTCTACAGTTAGTTCTGCAAGTCTGGAATATTTGAATGATATTAGGGAAAGAAACATCGCTCATTAGGGCTTTCTGTGTTTTAATGAGCCCCATGGCGTATTTAGTGCTGAGTCCATGAACCTCAGATACCAAGGACAGACTGAAGAATCTGCTCAAGAGTCCAAGCCAGAAGCAAACTCCAAAGTACCTTGCAGCATTAATGGGCCCCACTGAGGGCTGTTACTGACAAAGCCTCCCCAGCGACTCCTTAGAGCAGATAATTGGAGGCAGTGATTGCATCAGGCAAAGGCAAAGTGCAGCAGCTCTGATGCTGAGAAAGCCCTTGGTTTGTCTGATGAAGGACAATGGCCAAGCCTTGAGCCCCTGACCCTGGGAAGGGAGATCCTGTCCCTCACGTGTGGCTCAGGGCTCTTCCTGGGGATCTGGGGAGCGCGATGCCCAGTGCAGGACAATGGTGTGACACTCCCTGGGGGTGCAAGGAGGCAATGGGGTGCCATGGCCATGACAACCATGTGTCTCCTCTTAGGCCTGGCTGGCAGGGACATCAGCCATAGCCAAGGGGACAAAGACCTTGGCTCTTTCAGGGACCTGTATTGCAGAGATGTGACACAGGACACCAGCTGTACCAGGGTCCCAGAAACAGGTAGACAGGCCTCTGAGTCACTGCTCTGGAGAAGTGCCCTGGGTGAAGAAATTCCTTGACAAACATGGTTATCACACATGAAATGCTCAATGCACAGGAGGTTCCTGAGATGAACTGGAAATCACTTCTGAAGACACATGGGTAACTTATTGCTGCTGACAGAAAAATGACTGAATCAGCTTCTTCAGTGCCACTTTCAGCTCCTGGTTCCTCATGCTGTAGATGAGGGGGTTCACTGCTGGAGGCACCACTGAGTACAGAACAGACACCACCAGATCCAGGGATGGGGGGGAGATGGAGCGGGGCTTCAGGTGAACAAATATGATAGTGCTGACAAAGAGAGAAACCACGGCCAGGTGAGGGAGGCAGGTGGAAAAGGCTTTGTGCTGTCCCTGCTCAGAGGGGATCCTCAGCACGGCCCTGAAGATCTGCACACCACGATGAACACAAAACACCCGAATCCTAAACAGATACTAACCACAAGAAGCCCAAGTTGCCTGAGGTAGGAGTGTGAACAGGAGAGCTTGAGGATCTGGGGAAGTTCACAGAAGAACTGGCCCAGGGCATTGCCCTTGCACAGGGGCAGTGAAAATGTATTGGCCGTGTGCAGCAGAGCACTGAGAAACCCAGTGGCCCAGGCAGCTGCTGCCATGTGGACACAAGCTCTGCTGCCCAGGAGGGTCCCGTAGTGCAGGGGTTTGCAGATGGCAACGTAGCGGTCGTAGGACATGATGGTGAGAAGACAATACTCTCCTGTAACAAAAAAGACAAACAGAAAGACTTGGGCAACACATCCCAAAAAGGAGATGGTCCTGGTGTCCCAGAGGGAGTTGGCCATGGATTTGGGGGCAATGGTGGAGATGCAGCCCAGGTTGAGGAGGGCGAGGTTGAGCAGGAAGAAGTACATGGGGGTGTGGAGGTGCTGGTCCCAGGCTATGGTGGTGATGATGAAGCCGTTGCCCAGGAGGGCAGCCAGGTAGATGCCCAGGAAGAGCCAGAAGTGCAAGAGCTGCAGCTCCCGTGTGTCTGCGAACGGCAGGAGGAGGAACTGGGTGATGGAGCTGCTGTTGGACATTGGCTGCCTGTGGGCATGAGGACCTGTGCATGGAGGAAAAGGCAGTAACAAGTTAGAGGAGAATAAACAGGCTGTTTCTCGTGGAATACCCCCTCCCTGATGGAGGGAGGTTTCAGCTCATTCTTTATTTCTAACAAGTGAGAAAAACAGTTCATCACAGTTTAAAATGCAGCTTGGGCATCTAATTCCTATGAACACACCTCTGGGTCAAGACCCCCTAATTTGCTGTCAGAACAAAAACTGACCCACACTGCCACCCCAACCCCAGAGAGCAAAAGCACCAGGGACAGTTGGAGAAACAGGACACTGCAGTGCAACCAGAAAATAAAGCAAGGACAGAAAGGCAGACGGGCATGCTGTGGAACCTTCTCCTGACACAGCTGTGCTGCTGCCACTCACGTGATGACAGCGAGGAGCAAGTACTTTTGCACCTTTTTTATGTACCTCGTTCCAGGAACCCTTCACCTGGAGGTCCAGCTGCTGCGGTGGAGACTCGTGACCTGGACCCCATGGCTTTGGGGCAGAGGGTCTGCTGGGGAGGAGAGGAGACCAGGGGCTGCACTGGAAAATGTGTCTGCACTGCAGGGAATTGCAGGGGGGTTCCTAAACCCCGTCCCTGGCGTATCTCGTAGGATCTCCTTCTCGCTGCCCATGTCTGTGCTGCCTGCAGCTGTGTGTCTGTCCCTGGTCTGCTCCCTGTCAGTGTCACAGACCCCGTCCCACCCGCTGTGTGCTCAGCTCTGTCCTGCTCACACCTCCTGGCACTGCCCAGGGGCAGCTCTGTGTGTGCAGGGGCTCAGGAGCAGCCCAGACAAGTCCTAACGAGCACTGGGGTCTCAGTGTCTTCTCCAAAGAGAGAAATAAATCCCCATCTCCCACTGCACACCCAGACAAGCAAGAGTGGAAAACTGAAAGCACAGACTCCTTCCCTTGCAGCTGTTCCTGTCTTGATGTCGTTGGTCAGAAGGACCCTCTGCCATGTCTGTGGGGGGATCTGGAGCTCTGAGCAGCCCTGACCCACACAGCACCCTTCAACCCCACAAGCTCCCTGCCTGCCCTGCCGGGGGTCGCTCCTTCCCCCCACAACTGCTGCCATGGGATCTCCCGGGCAGGCTGAGCGCTGACCCTGGCAGGCGGCAGAGTCCCTGCCCGGCACAGCCCTGGGGTGCAGGGACCCTGCTCTGCAGGACAGCCCTGGGCACCCCTGGGTGCTCACCCGGCTTCACAGCTGTTCAACATGGCCTGACAAGAGCCCCGTCCTTACAGATCCCACCAGCTGTGCCTGTGCCAGTTTCAGGAGATGGCTCCAGGAGCTACAGCTGCACTGCCCTGCACCCAGAGACTTACCATGGCGAGGGCTGCAAAGGTTTCTCCTCCAGTGAGCTCTCAGCCATCCTCCCAGTCCTGACCACCTTTAATCTCTCTCTGCCTTGCTCGTCTCCTGAGATCCCCAGGCAGAGCCCTCAGCCCTGCTGCGTGTGCAGAGGAGCTGCTCCTGGGCAGAGCTGTCTCTCTGCAGCGCTGCCGCTGCCATGAGCTCCCTGTGTCCCAGGAGCCCTGCCCAGCTCAGCAGCTCAGGAGCAGCCCAAGGCACTTTAATGACCCCTCTGGTGGGTTTGGGGCTGAGTCCATGGACCTCAGACCCTGGAGGAAGGTGATGAAACTTCTCAAGAAGTCAAAGTTAGATTCAAACTGCAAAGTTTATTGTAAGGTTAATGGGTCACACTGAGGGACACAACTGAGAAACAGAGGCAGAGATGACAGGTCAGTAAAAGCAATGTAAAGGTCTCTCTGATGCTGAGTAAACCTGGATGTGTTTCATTATCCAAAGGGCCAAGCCCTGCCCCCCAACCCTGGGAAGGCAGATCCTGTCCCTCCCACGTTGCCCAGGGCCCTTCCTGGGACAGTGTGATGTGGGGCTGTGCAAGGCCAAGGGCAGGACTATGGTCCCACACCTCTCAGGTTCCTGGCTGGGGACAAGGAGGGTTTTGGAGCTCATTGACAACATCTTCCTGACACAGGTGACTGAGGAGTCAGTGGGGTGAGGTGCCCTGTGGGACTTCACACTTACAAACCAGAAAGAGTTGGTCAGGATGGAACAGTCAGGGATGGGAAAGTGGAGCTGAGGCTCCTGGGAGATGAGAACAAGGCCAAGAGCAGGATTTCAGGAGAGCAGGATTTGGCTGCTGAGGGACCTGCTTGGGTCCTATGGGATATGACCTTGGTGTCTGCAGTACTTTTCTCTCCCATTTCCTCCCTCCTCTCTCCCACCTGCTGTTGTGCAGCGTTTTTTACCCTTTCTCAAATACAATATCCCAGAGGTGCTGCCAGGATCACTGAGTAGCTCAGATTGGGCAAGGAGTCCATCTTGGAGCAGCTGAAATCAGCCCTGACTGACATCAGTCAAACTCCTGTTGTCTTCTCAGGGAGGTAACAACTGTAGCACAGCCCACTCATAACCAGTTCCGAGACTTTGCCATGTAAACACAGTACATGCTGACAACATGTTTCGTGTTACAAACTACTTGATCATGGAGAAGAAATGGAAAAGATCTTCTGTCAGTAACCTCAGGAAGTCACCAGTCAATGAGCAGGTTCCTATGGGGAACTGTAATTGCTCTGACACTCACTGGCCAGGAAAAGCTGCAGCTACCAACAGTCCAGAGGATCCTGGGCCAACTGCTTAACATGGCTGCCTGGTGGAGCAACAACACTGATGCTCACCTGGATCTGGAATTGGGAAATAAGGAAGAGCTGGTGAGGGATGTGAACATCAGTGTCCACCTTGGCCGTTGTGACCAGGACACAGTGGGGTCCCAGGCACCAGTGGGGAGGGAGGAAGGCCAGCAGCAGAGCACAGGCTGGTGGGCTCCAGAGGGGAAAACTTGGACATACTGGGTGATGGTGGGTGATGTGTGACATGGAAATAGGTCTGAAGTGTGAAGGAGCTCAGGAAATCTGATCAGCCTCAGAGGACATCCTGCTCCAAGCACAAGAATGATCTCTCCAAGCACACATGAAAAGAAGCATTTATCTCGTGAGGCTGCTCCTCTGAACTAATGGAGCTGCAGGGCACAAAGGCAGCACACAGGAGGTGAGAGCAGGGGAAGCTGCAAAGGAGGAATTGAGAAACCTTGTCCATGGATGTGGGGATGATGACAAAGCTGCCCTGGACTTGATACCTGCAGGGGAGGCTGAGGGCAGCAAGATGAGCTGACACAGCTTCCTTACAGAAAAAGAATATGCCGCGATTGAGAGACGGGGACGCAGTTTGATGCAAACAAATGTCCGATTTATTGATCAGAGGCGACACATTTATATAGTCTAAGGCTAACGTGTTACATACTGATTAGCTCATCTTTGTGCAAAGTTAGTTCAGCTGAGAAAGTTTCACAAGCTATGTTCCCATCGCTAACAGTTGCTAGTTTCATAGTCATGAGATATACAGTTGCTAGCTTCATAATCATAAGATATACTTTGTTGCAAGGAGAAGGCACCTGTTTATCACCGCAAGTCCCTTGTTCTTTGTTCTTGCTTCAGCACGCTGTAATTTTCCACTGCAGCACCCTTCCACTGCCACCAGGCCCCGCTCCCACAACAGACCAGCCAACTCACTATATACATAAGACTATGTTATAGATCAATTCACATCATATGAGTTTAGACAACCCACAAGAATAGACCAGGGTAACATAGATTTGCTGCTAAACTTTGTAAGAGTAGAATCAGACAGGACTGAGGTTCTTCATGGCTTCTTTGCCTCCATCTTCACCAGCAAGGTCTCCTGGGACTTTGTTCCTGAAGGCAGGAGTCTGGAGAACACCCAGCAGTGGATGGGGCTCAAGTCAGGGGTGACCTGAGCAAACTCAGACACCATTACAGAACAGGAGATGGGTCACTTGACCAACTCCCTGACCACAAATATCACTGTGCTGTGCCACCTGAGATTGCCAGGAACACCCACCTCTTGGTCCAGAGGAGTGTGACTCCTCTTGAGCTGTCCTGTCCTGTCTCCTCACTCACATGGTGATTTAGTTACGCACTTTTCTGAAATATTCAGTCTTCATGAGCAGATGCAACAAATCAATATGGACTGGAGGCTGCTGATGCCACCTGTTCTGGAAAGGGAAAGAAGAGAGAGCAGGGAAGGAAATAGAATAAATTTGGCTTTATTGCTATTTATTATGGAAATGGTCTCTGTTTGGCTATTCTGAAATCTCTCTAATCATCCACACCAAGCTTGAAGCCTTTAGGAAAATGATGCACAGAGCCTTGGCTTGTAAGGGCATTTTCGATGTTAGTGAGCCCTCTGCTGCCATGATCCTGAACTGCAGCTACTGAGAGAATGAACAAACCTCTAATGAAGTGAAAGGCAGAAGCAAACCCCAAGTTTCTGAGGTTGTTTGGACCCCGCGAAGGGCCATCACTGACACAGCTGTGAAGGAAACAACCAGTGCAGGTCCCTGTCCCTGGAGGCTGGTGAAGGGAAGACCTTGAGACACTGGTTACAGGTGGTGAGGGCCATGTGGAGGTGGCTCTGATGCCATGTCACCCCTTGATGCTTGTTCATCACCAGAATGGCTGAGCCCTGACCCCTGGAACCTGGTAGATTTTTCTCAGATGTTTTTCAAGGCTTTTACTGTGGTCAGTGTGAGGGTTTTGTGTTTTGGGGGTGGTGTTTATGTCAAGTGCTGTTGCTTTAATTGCAAGGCTCTGGATTTCTGTGGAGTTGGAAATGCCAGTGAATTCCTCACAACTCATCCAGCTTCTTTCATACACCTGGCAATGGTCACCAGTCACCTCAATGTCCCAGTCCCACACTTGCTTGAATCCCCTATTTGGATCCATGGCCATCACTGCAGGAGGTTCATGCATCCACCAGGCTCATGGATGATTCCTGAGGACCATCCAAGTGTGGGCAGTGTAAGAGAGGAGCAGAGCAGGGTCAGCTCATGGGCCATGACTGAGCACAGACACCCCAGCAGCAGCCGTTCCCCATCTCCCAGGCACAGCCATGCCCACAGCATGGAAATGGCACTGCCATACATGATGAGCCCAAGAGAGGCCTTTCTTCCTTCCATATTCCCAGGAAAATATTCCTCCTGCTCCTCCTCCACCTGCAGACATCAACTGCTTTCCATTTCTGGGCTCAGACATGGCTGGATGGGTTCACTGAAGCCATCAGCCATCTCATTGCTTCTCCCTGACGTGCCCTGACCCCTCTCCCACACCTACAATGGCCAAACACGGCTGCTCATGTGTTCCACCCTTCAGAAGAGGCCTCGAGCTTCTTGGTTCTTCCTGATGCTTATTATAAACTTCCTCACTCTCTCCAGAGTTCATGGTTACATTTCTTGTCCATAACAGCCCCTTTATGACCATGCTTCACTAAATGGTTGTGTTTGTATGATCATTTGTGCAGAAAGGGCAGTCACAGGACAGCACCCAATATGTTAAATCTGATGCCGAGTGAAATGACGTAAAGCCCTGATGAGTTCCCCTGTGTCTGTGTCTCTCCTGGAAGGAGTCTGTCCCGAGAAGGGGATCCAGCTCCTGCCACTCTCTGCAGAGGCACATGAGCAGTGTCCATCACCTGGGGACACAAAGGGTGACGTGTGCCAGACCACCCTTCATCTGACCCACTTAGATGTGTGCTTGTGGATGGGGTATGGAGCCTTATAGTGCAAATATCTATTTAATTGTCATTGCCAGAGGGGTGACCACAGATGCAGTGTACTATTTTACAGATATGTAAATATAAGCATATAGAACTGACATTCCTAGACATATTACACAAACACCTGAAGGATTGTTCATGCCTTTTAACATGATTATCCTCAGAAGGCCACCAGCTTTACATCTCAGGAAATGGGATCCAGAGTCCAAGGGCAGGATGGTTTGGGCTCTGTGCTGGGATCTGGAAACTGAAACGTGCTCCCATCTCCCAGCCCCCTGCCCTCCTCAGTGAGAGTGTGAGACATTCTGCAGTGAGGGCTGAACTCACAGCCATGACCAGTATCTTATGTCCAACTGCAGCCAGTGGTGTCCTGCCAGCTCAGGATTGGAGCTCCCATTGCGGGAGGTGTTTAAAAGATGTGGAGATGTGGCACTTTGGGACATGGTTTGGTAGAGTACTTGGGAGTGTTAGATTTACGTTTTGACTCCATGTTCTTAAGGGTCTTTTCCAGCATAAATGATTCTATGATGCTATGATTCTATGACTTGGGTTGAAACCATTTCAATCCCATCACCTCCAGCTTCCCTCAGAGGCGGCTGTTGTGTGGCACAACTGTCCTGGCTCTCCAGGCAGGTTGGGAACTGGTTTGGTGTCTGCATTGGCAGTTTTCCCCTTCCTGGGGTAAAAGGCTGTTGAGCAGAGACAGTTGTAGAGATTTGGGTCACAGGGGTTTCAAGAAATCCTGTCAAACTCTGAGCAGGATGAGCTTTGGAGCCCAGGAAAAATGGAGATGGGCTGAAGGGTGTTTGTGAACAGTGGTGCTGTCACTGATAACAGTAACAGGGAACTCCTCATTCTCACTGGTGATTATGATGATGAACTAAAACTCTTTAATTTCATTCCTAACAGTCATTCTTACTTTTGAAAACATGTCCTACACCTCAGTAGTTGCGTCTTGAAAGAAGTTCTTAGAACAATGATTTTTCTCTCACTTTTTTTTTTTAATAATTTAAAGACTACAACTCTTGGACAGAATTACCCCAAACTCATCCTTCTTTCATAACTTTTCTTCTTTTTTTTCCCTGGTGTGCAGTGGAGGTGGTGTAGGGGAATATTTTCTTTTTGAGACAAAGACGGCCAAGGAGCAGATCCCAGGTCAGGCAAAGGCCCAAAGGAAGCCAGAATCTTTATGTGTGTGCACTGACACACACTGTCACCTGCATTTCCAGTCTCTGCAGTCCCAACCGTGCAGCAGAGTCTGGATTTCTGAGCTCCCTTCATCTGCCCTGTGTGACACGTGTAAAATGGAACTACCCCAGTCCAATGGCTGGTTTTGATTCTCTTCACAGCCTGAAGCACCACATGGGTCAGGAGACAAGCCAGGATACCCAACCAGGACACACATGCTCTGCTCTTACAGTTCAGGTGTTCCCAGGAATCTCAGCAGACATGTCACGCTGATATCTGGGTGCAAGGAGCTGGTCAAGGGTGTCGTTTCCATTTCTGTAATGATGGATTTGTGTCTGGCTGCTGTGCAGACTCTGTACATGGATGCTGACACCTCTTGAACAACCTGCTCTGAAAGGGTTAAGAACATGGGCAGTTCTTTCTGGAAGGTTATTAGGACAGCAAAAAAGACCCTGGATTGGGGCAAATGAAAAGGGATGCAAAAGTTGTGCTCAGGACTGTTTGAGGGCACTTGTAAAGCAGCCCTGCACCTCATGTGAATTATTTCTGTGGTCACAGAGATCCTGAGAGCTTTGTCTGAATTGAAAACATGAAGGGTCAGGAAGGACAGCATCATTCAGGCTGCGTGGGACCTCAGGAGGTTTCTTGACCAACCTCCTGCTCACAGCAGGCTCAGACCAGATTACTCAGGGCTTTATTCAAACACATCTTGGTCACTTTCTGGGACAGAGTGGGTGCGCACTCCTGGGTAACAGCTTCCAGTGCTGGACTGTCCTCATGACTAGAAAGTTTCTCCCTTTCTACAGCACCTTTCCAAACACAACCATGCAAATTGCTTTTTAACCATCTACTTACACACTGACATATACCATAATATCCCACCTTGGACACAATAATATTACAGAGGGTGATACCGAACGCCTTGCTGACTTCCAGGTACCAGAGCACTGGTGGACCACCACTGCTCTGCCCATGTCCACAACCCTGTCCTTTCCTCACAGAAAGCAAAGAGGATGGACTGGCACAACCTGCCCTGGGCAAAGCCCGTCACCTTCTCTTCCAGACACCCAGAAATGGGGTCCCAGTGGACATGCTCTGGGGCACAGCCCTTAGTTCCCCTGCCCACCCATTGGCCATTTTGAAAAGTGCACACACTGTGTGAGAGCTGCCAGTGGTCAGGGAGTCCCCCCAGTCTCCATGAGCTTTCAAAGATGGTGGAGAGTGGCCTCACTGTGACATGGTCCTGCTGTCCCAGCTCCTGGGATGCTGCCCCTGCTGTCCCATAGACTGGAGAGGACTGTGTTAGTTCCAGTGACCCTAACTTGATCTCCATCCACTGCTGGTTGTTCTCCAGATTCCTGCCTTTAGTCACAGAGGCCTGGAAGAACATGCTGGTGAAGAGGGAAGGCAAGGGACACAGAGAATATAACTTCTTTCTCTTATTAAATTATTCAGTGGCCACACGGTGTCTTTGTTTCTCCTTTAACTGGTCCTGCAGTAGTAACAGCTCATTATGGGGCCCTTGAATTGCCTTACAGGTCTGGACTGAGTTCTGATCTGGACTGTTGCTGTGCTTGGAGGCTGCTGTCCTTGAGACCAGATGAACTCACTCCTGCCACCCTGCCTGGCAGTTCATTCCATCCGTGTCACCGCTCTGTCTGCAGCACTGACAGCTCCAGCTCCCCCAGTCAGGTCCCTGGCTGAGGACATTGCCTCACATCTGGGCTGAGCCACCCCAGCTGTGGCACCAGCCCAGCTCTGACCTGCCACAAGAAACCTGGTACCAAGTGTCCAAGACCCATGTGTGCAAAGGCTTTGAATCAGAGCACAGACATGACATGGCCAAAGACTGATGAATGTCTCTCTAGACCTAGCAGTGTAAAACCAGAACAAAATGCCTGAACTCATTCAACTGAAGATATTCCTCCCCTTGTTTTAGAAATTAGATAGTTTGCTGTGACATTCCTGGTGTCCTGTCTAATGATGGGACAAGAAAATATGATTCTCATACCGATTTATTTTGTAAAATGAAAAATACAATGTGGGAAGAAGTGTCTCTGAAGAGGAGAGAGAATCAACATCACTGATTATTTCAACTTCGAAGTTGTGCCTCTGGAGCCCCAGGGACACCTGGAGGAGCCCAGAGGGGACAGAGAAAGGGACATCATGGACTGCTCCTGTGCTGCTGAGCAGGGCTGGGCTCCTGGGACACAGGGAGCTCATGGCAGCGGCAGCGCTGCAGAGAGACAGCTCTGCCCAGGAGCAGCTCCTCTGCACATGCAACAGGGCTGAGGGCTCTGCCTGCAGCACCGAGGGCACAGGAGACAGGCACAGAGAGGGAAACGCAGTCTGGGCTGGGAGGATGCTGAGAGGTCACTGGAAATGAAATCCTCTCAGATATGAAGCCTGTGGCTGCAGGGCATTGAACCTGCAAATCATGGTAGGATCTCAGATAGCTGTCACATTGCAGAGCCTGCGAGAGATGTAAGTACAGCTCTCAGAGATTCTCTGATCAGAGGGGAGGATGTGCTGCAGAGCAGGGATTGCCTTCTGCACTGTCAGAGTGACAAGAACTGAATGCTGTGTTCTCCCCAGGGTGGATGTGGGGTGTAAATGTCAATGTGCAGGCAGGGGTGCCCAGGGCTGTCCTGCAGAGCAGGGTCCCTGCACCCCAGGGCTGTGCCGGGCAGGGACTCTGCCGCCTGCCAGGGTCAGCGCTCAGCCTGCCTGGGAGATCGCAGCAACACTGAGGGGAGAAGCTGTGGGGGGAAGGGCGACCCCCAGCAGGGCAGGGTCCTTCTGCTGCTGGGTTCTCCGTGGGTCGGGGCTGCTCACAGCTCCAGCTCATTACAGAATATTGACAAGAGGAGGTTTCAAGGAGAAGAAGAAGACAAAGAGTACTGCAAAGATAAGGAACCTCTCTGAGTCTGTGTTTTCAGTCTCCTACTCTGGGGAATGTGTGGGGATTAAGGCCGTTCTTAATTTTAAACAAATACATGAGACACATGAACTGCAGTAGGTCTTAAAGAGAATCCTGGCATGCCTTGCCTCTCCTCTGCCTATGCAGAACCAGCATCACCTTGGCTGGACACCTTACACTTAATCTGCAATCTGTTTTCCAGCCTGCAAGCAGGAAGATGCCCCCAGGCAGTGCCCTGTGAACAGGCAGGATCTGTAGGGCCAGGGGGAGGGCACAGAGGGTGGGATGGTCTGTGAGCACTGACAGGGAACAGACATGGACAGGGAAACACCTCCCAGGGGGAGAATCTCCAGGCAGCAGGGAAATGATCAGAAATGATGGAAACCAAACCCAGAATGGTTATGGGAGGGAGAGGAGAGAAAAGTCCCTATGACCCCCTGCAGTGCAGATCCCTCCGGTGAGCAGCCCCCTGGCCTCCTGTCCCACCCAGCAAAGCCTCTGCCCTCAGGGCCGGGGGCTCCAAGGCATGAAGCAGCTCCTGTGCAGCCAGAGCTCCAGTTCCTCTGCAGAGCACAGGGGCTGAGAGCAGCTGCCCGGCAGTGTTGGTGTCTGGGAGGTGGCTGCACAGCTGGGGAAGGGTGACGCTGTCTGAGTGCCCGGCTGCCTCTGCCCTGGCCTCTCTCACCCCCACCCTCACCGCATTTTCCTTCTTGCTCCCCTGCTCTGGGTCACTGCTGTTGGGATCTTGTTCTTGCTGTCAGGCTCTCTGGGGATGGCAGTTTCAGCTGCAGAGTCACAGCCTGATCTTGTGGGTCCTTTCCTGCAGGTGTGTCCATGGGCACACGTGTCCCAGCTTTGCTCTGACCTGTGGGCTGTGGGCAATGCAGTCTGTGGGGCTGGGGAATGAGCCGTGTGTGTCCTGCGCTAAACGTTGGGTGCTGAGACCTTGGGAAAGGGTGAGAGCTGTCATGGTCTGGGGTGGATCCCTCTGCTCTCAGCAGTGCCTGGTGGCTTTTCAGGGTAACATGGGAGTGTGATCAGCCCCCATCTCAGAAAGGTGCCAGCCCAGGGCAGCTGGAGCAAGACAGAGGGACAGAGCAGCTGCCCTCACTCTGCACTGACCCACAGGCATCCTCTGGTCTCACAGGACTCGCTCTGTTCTCCCTCAGTGCAGCAGAAATGATGAGGGTTTCTGACACCCAACAACACTCCCCAGGGTGGGAGGGGAGAAGGAGCTGTAGAAACACCAAACCTCTCAAACTCAGTTTCTCATGCATGGGGGTACAGATGCTGACAGTCCCTTCTGCACCAGGAGCGGTTCCAGCTGACAAAGCTGAACCCCAGGACTGGCCCCTGCCCACCCAATCACACAGGGTCAGGCTGACTCCTCAGGAGCCCCTGGGCAGAGACCCTGCTCTTCATTGCACACTCATCAAGCACCGACGAGGGCTCCAGCCAGGACGTTCTCCTGGAAAAAGAGAAGTGTCTCTTTGTGTGACGGGGTGGGAGGGCCTGTGGGAAATGGCTTTGGTTTCTCCCAGAGAAGTCTCAATCTATACCTTTTCCTCCTATGACAGGTCCTCATGCCCCCAGGCAGCAAATGTCCAACAGCAGCTCCATCACCCAGTTCCTCCTCCTGCCGTTCACAGACACACGGGAGCTGCAGCTCTTGCACTTCTGGTTCTTCCTGGGCATCTACCTGGCTGCCCTCCTGGGCAACGGCCTCATCATCACCATCATAGCCTGGGACCAGCACCTCCACACCCCCATGTACTTCTTCCTGCTCAACCTCGCCCTCCTCGACCTGGGCTGCATCTCCACCACTGTCCCCAAATCTATGGCCAACTCCCTCTGGGACACCAGGACCATCTCATACTCAGGATGTGCTGCCCAGGTCTTCTCTTTTTGTTTCTTGCTTGGTTCAGAGTATTCTCTTCTCACCATCATGTCCTACGACCGCTACGTTGCCATCTGCAAACCCCTGCACTACGGGACCCTCCTGGGCAGCAGAGCTTGTGTCCACATGGCAGCAGCTGCCTGGGCCACTGAGTTTCTCAATGCTCTGCTGCTCACCGCCAATACATTTTCACTGCCCCTGTGCAAGGGCAATGCCCTGGGCCAGTTCTTCTGTGAAATCCCCCAGATCCTCAAGCTCTCCTGCTCACACTCCTACCTCAGAGAACTTGGGCTTCTTGTGGTTAGTGCCTGTTTAGTTTTCATGTGTTTTGTGTTCATTGTGGTGTCCTATGTGCAGATTTTCAGGGCCGTGCTGAGGATCCCCTCTGAGCAGGGACGGCACAAAGCCTTTTCCACCTGCCTCCCTCACCTGGCCGTGGTCTCCCTGTTTGTCAGCACTGCCATGTTTGCCTACCTGAAGCCCCCCTCCATCTCCTCCCCATGGCTGGACCTGGTGGTGTCTGTTCTGTACTCTTTGGTGCCTCCAGCAGTGAACCCCCTCATCTACAGCATGAGGAACCAGGAGCTCAAGGATGCCCTCTGGAAACTCATATCTTAGTGTTTTCTGAAGCAATAAATTGCCCATCTGCTTCTACTTAGCATTTTTAATGTAACTAGTTACAGGTCCCGCCTCTCATCTCTATTTTCTTTTGTTATTGACATTGGTTTTGATGTGATAATGTTGTCATCCCCTTTCTAAATCACTGTCTGCTTTTATTTTATAACCACTGGTTGTGTAAATGAGGAGCCATGATCTGTGTGTATTTAAACAAAATAAAGGGTTCTGTAATGACACTATATCACTATATCCTTCACTATATCCTTCCTGCAAGGCTTTTTGGATCTGCAGGGACAGTTTCTGTGATGGAAGAAGAAGAAAAGAGTCCATCCTGGCAGCCCTGCCAGGGAGCAGCAGCACTTGTTCTTCCAGAGCTGTTCTGGTTCCACTCCACACTCTCCTTCTCATCCCTGGTGTTGGTGCAAGGCCTGAGTGCTCTGGCAGCTTGGTCACCGTCCTGCTGTGTGTCAGTCCTGTGAGCGCAGGCAGGGACAGGCAATGGGCACTGCTGTGACAGAGCTGGCCCCAGAACAGCCTTTCCAGATAGAAAGATGATCTCCTCAGGGCAGTGCATGATGGTTTATATCTTCTTGCAAAGTTTCTCTCAAGCATTTTCCTATAAAAGTCATCCACAGATTAAACACCAGTGTACAGCTGAACAGTGTGTGTGTGCAGGGCTGGCACACAGCAGTGTCCTCTCCCAGCCAGGCTCCTGCCAGAGACCTGCAGGACCAGCAGAGCAGGGGCTGGGCTGTGCCCCTGTGCACTGGACACCCCACAGAAGGAGCCCCAGGTCAATCACCATGGACTGGCCCCTCACAACCACCATTATCAGTACTGGACTTTCACCCAGAGAATCTGTTCTTCCCTCCATGGATGGACACTCAATGAATAGTTCAGCAGTCTGTGTTGCTTTGTACAGATGAGATGTGAGCACGCACATCATGGATGTAAGGTGACATGAACACGAGTGAGCACAAACACCATCAACTGTTCCTTGGGGTTCCATGAAGACCTGTGGCACACACAAGGTCCTGAGGTTACTTCCTGTTGGAAGTAACACCCCATGGGAAACTGCCTGAAAGCAGCACTGGGTTGTGCTTCCTTAATTGAGCTCCCCGTGTCCATTCCTCATGATGTAGGACATCTCAGATTAGTGCAGAGCAGGGTGACACACCAGAGCTGAGGTGTCTCCCACCCCTTTGGAGTGGCAACAAGAGGCTGGAGGGACACTGTGACTCCTGTCTCTGTGTGTAAAAGGGACAGACTCTGTCTCTGAGCATCCCTGGGTGCAGAAGGAGTCCTGAGACCAACTCAGATATGGAGGCCTGATGGAACCCTGGCATTTCTGTGTGTGACTCCAGGAACAAACCTCAGTGGCCCAGTGAGATTCATCTCAGGTGCTGGGACAGGATCATTGCAAGTGCTCCTGTCTGCTCTGCAACCCTTGCCTGTGATTCTCGGTTGTGCTCTCAAAACTAAGACAAAGTGGTAAGAGGGTTTCCGAGGTCTTTGGAAAAGGCAGATATCAAACCCATCTGCATGAAAAGCATGAAGGAGAATTAACAGCTGGTCAACCTGCCACCATACCCAGAATTTTGCAGGGTCATAGACATGGTGTTCCTTGGTGTCCTAGTAGCCAGATCCATGATCTCTGGGCTGGAGAACTGGAAGCTGGGTGGGAAGTTGGCTGGACAATCAAGCCAAATGTCATCAGCGGTACAAAGCCCTCCATGCAGCCAGTTACTAGTAGTATCCCTCAGTGACCAGCACTTGGACCAACACTGTTAAACGTCTTTATTCTCCCTCTGTATGATGTGACGAGTGCACTTTCAGCTTTTCTGTGGATGATGCATAGTTGTGAGGAACCCTTGAACAACCTCGCCTGGTTAACCCTGCCTGGAGCAGGACAGTGAGACAAGTGAGACAAGGGCTCTCTTCAAACCTGACGTTATTCTGCGATTCAATGAATCTTTCCCTTGGAGAGGATTTTGAAGGCAGAATAGGCAGAGGAAGAATAAAAAGAATAAAAGACAGAAAAGGAGTTCTAAATGTTGTTAACAAAAATACAGCAGTTCCTCTGAAGAGTGTTTTTCAACTCAAATCCTTAGTAGAGAATATATTTGATAAATGTGATAAAACAAGTATACTTTTATCTGATTGGGTCCTGGGCCATAAAAAAGGTGATGGATAGTTATGGTATTATGAGTTCAGTTGTGTCTCAGGCACTCATAATCCAGTCAGAATCCTGTGGCTGTGAAGGGGACAGTGAGGCCAGTTCTGTCTCTGGAGGTGACAGCCCAGCAGCAGGGGCATGGCTGGGAAAGAACCTCAGCCTAAGTATGACAGATCCTACCCAGGATAGTGGAGACAGGTTGTCACATCCATCCCACCTGAGAACATGACGGGACAGCAGCAAGGACATGGTCGTATGAATCAGAGAAGCTGAAAGGCCAGCAGCACTCATGGGATTTAGGAGATCATGGTGAGGTAACTTCTCTCTGGTCAAGTGCAAGACCACATGAAGAATAACAGGCTGGGATCTCTGCTTGATTGGCAGTTTTTGAGGTAGTAAAGCTTTCTCAAGTAGTGGGAAAAAGCAGCAGAGAAAAAAAAACAAAGCCACCTAGTGCAGATTGGGAAGTGGAGACTGGATATCAGGAGGAAGAAATGTCGCTGGAAGGGCAGTGCTGTGGTGCAAGAGGTGACCCAGAGGGAGCTGGATCAGCCCATGGTTTGTGTTCCAAAGAGCAGCCAGTGAGGGTGCAGACACAGCAGTGAAGGTGCAGAAATGCTGGGGTGAGAGCAGGTGGGGAAGCGAGATGGGTGTCTGCAGCCTGCAGGGGAAGAGGGGCAGGGGTAGCACCGTGTAGAACAGCCTGTGGTGGAGATGGCAAAGGGCGCTGTAAGACTGGAAGGGACCCACAGAACCCAGGTCTGTGTCCCCTTGGCCAGGGCAGTTGTCTCTGCCACTGAGGCCCAGGAGAAGACATGTTGTCCTCATGGCACTGGGGCCTCGGTGCCTCCTTGCAGCCCCATGGGGAAGCTGGAAGTTGTTGTCCCAGTGTTGTCCTTCCCTGGGCCTTGCACACCCACATCCCACGGTCCCAGGAAGAGCCCTGAGCCATGTGTTTACATCTCATATGTACAATGAAAACATGGACTTTTGACCTAGTGTTTCATAGAATCATAGAATGTCCTGAGTTGGAAGGACCCACAAGGATCATCAAATCCAACTCCTGTTCCTGCACAGGACTCCCCACAGGTCACCCTGTGTGTCTGAGGACGTTGTCCAGTGTCTTCTTGAACACTGTCAGGTTGGGGCCGTGACACCTCCCTGGGGAGCCTGTTCAGTGTCCAGCACCTCTAGGGGAAGAACCTTTTTTTCATGTCCAACCTGACCCTCCCCTGGCACATCTTCCTGTCATTGAGTAGAGCAGGAATTTCAAGGATGTTTGAGGAGGTGCCTTTAAGATTTCACAAGTCTATGTTCTATAAAGACAGAGGTTCAACTTGTGAAGCAAACAAGGCTAAACCTAAATTAGTGTGATTAGTGTTTTCTAAACTCTGGGTACAGTCACTTAAGTGTATTTACAAATCTCCTTCTTGCCAATCTTCCCTTATATTCCCACACCTACAATTAGGGTCACGCTCAGTATGAAGCTGGAGCTGACATTTCTGGCTGGTTACTTCCGTTAGTTCAGATTTGCCAGGTACTTTGGTTAGTTTAGTTTGGAAGTTCCATTCTGTTGGGAGTTTTGAGTGAGTTTTTTGCTGTTCTGCAATTTTGCAGTTGGCCCTTGGGCCTTTTTGCTCTGTCTTGCTGGGATTGGTTGTTCAGGACCAAGGTGCTCCCTTCTCCAGGACTGGCTGTTCCGTGTGACTGGAGTTAAATGACGGATTGCACTGAGTATATTTTCTTAATTTAATTTAGTTTGATTTTTTATATTTCATTTTAATTTTTAAATTTAATTTCATTTAGTTATATACATAGTAGTAGTATATTATACTATTTTCATTGTCTTATTAAAATGCTATTTCTGAACCCACGGGTTTCTCCATTCCCTTCCGTTATCTTCCATATTGCACTTAATAGGTTGGGGGACTATGTGAGAAGCTATTGTGGTCTTAGTTGTTCGCTGTGGTAGAACATTCACAGGGAAGGATGGTAGTGGTCGAGAACTCTTGAAAATCACTTTCCAAGATGATGGCACTTTTTTTTCTTTTTTGTAGTGGGAAACAGCATGAGAAAGGAAAATCATCAGAAACTGCAGCTCTGGAGGCCCAGAGTGGAGCTCAGGATCAAGAAATGTCATTCTGAGCGCAGTGCTGTGGTCATTCAGAGGGACCTGGATCAGCCATGACTTTGTGTTTCCAGGAACAGCTGGTGAGGATGGAGAGACAGCAGCACAGGTGGGGACACAGTGGGGTGAGAACAAGGTGGGGAAGCGCATGGGGTGTCTGCAGCCTGTAGGGAAACAGCCACAGGTCTGGGACAGTGCAGGATGGACTGTGGTGATGGCCAAGGGCGCTGGCAAGGCTGGATGTCCCTGCAAGAGCCAAGGTCTTTGTCTCCTTGGCTATAGCTGGTGTCCCTGCGAGTGAGGCCTAAGAGGAGACACATGGTTGTCATGGCCATGGCACCCCATTGCCTCCTTGCACTCCCAGGAGGTGTCACACTATTGTCCTGCACTGGGCATCGCACTCCCCACAGCCCCAGGAAGAGCCCTGAGCCACACGTGAGGGACAGGATCTCCCTTCCCAGGGGCAGGGGCTCAAGGCTTGGCCATTGTCCTTCATCAAACAAGCCAAGGGCTTTCTCAGCATCAGAGCTGCTGCACTTTGCCTTTGCCTGATGCAATCACTGCCTCCAATTATCTGCTCTAACGAGTCCCTGGGGAGGCTTTGTCAGTAACAGGCCTCAGTGGGGCCCATTAATGCTTCAAGGTACTTTGGAGTTTGTTCTGACTTGGACTTCTTGAGGAGATTCTTCGGTCTGTCCTTGGTATCTGAGCTTCATGGACTCAGCACCAAATACGCCATGGGGCTCATTAAAATACAGAAAGCCCTAACGAGAGATGTTTCTTTCCCTAATTTTCTTCAAATCTTCAAGACTTGTAGAACTAACTAGAGAGGTTTCAATGGGACACTTGCTGATGAAGATTTCAAAGAAGATTTCAGAAAGGAGGGCTTTTTCTTTCAAGGGTATTTTCTGTCATTTTCCGGTGTATAGAAGAAGTGACAGCAGCATTCTACACTGGACATTGATCCCGAGGGTCTCCTGGAGACATCTGGACAGGCAGGAAAACAGTACCTTGAGGCTGGACACTGTATGGACAACCTTGCTCCTCACCCCCACCCCCAGTCTGCCAGTTCCCTCATTGGCCACCAGAGGTTGCATCACTTTTCCTCCATCAGACTTTTCCACTGAGCTCTGCAGGAGATGCTGCAGCTCCTGTGCACCAGCTCCACCTGCTCTCCTGTGTAAACACTGCACAGTTTAACAAACAGCAAAACACTTTCCTCAGCTGTGTGTGTAAGCTGGATCTAATGAGGTCCAGCATCCACAAGGGACACCCACACAAGAACTGGTTTAGACAGAGAGATAGGAAAGGATAGATATAAACACAATTAATGTGTTGACTGCCATGTTAATTAGAGCTCTGAAGAATGAGTCAAGTTTGTAACTCCCTGAAGCTCAAAGCAGAAACCGGACAGTTGAGAGGCCACTGAATGACCAAAGAGCAAGTGGAGGAGAAACCTGAGAGAACTGGGAAGGGCAGACGTCCAGACAGTGCTGGAAAGTTGTCCTTGGACAGGGACATTTAATCAGGAGAGGTGGGAACTCCTGAATGACAAGGGAGATGAAATACTAGAGTGTTGGTAATAGAAGTACAGGGGAAGACAAATATTTCTTCTCCTATCCTTCGTACACTTCCCCATAATTCACTTTTTGGCCTTTTTCTTTTAAATTTTAATATGTTAAAAAAAGAAGTAAACAAAAATCTCCAATCAAACAAACAAACAAACCAAACAAAAGAAACAAAAAATCCCAAAAAACAAAGCAAAACAAAACCCCAAACCAACTAAACAATAACAACCAAAACCAAAACAGCAACAACAACAACAACAGCAAGAAAACAAACCACAAACAAAACAACAACAAAAAAGTGCGCCTTTCCAGGCAGACATCAGTCATCAGCTGTCTCACCATAAACAGCCAGGGCCATTTTAGGGGCCCAGTGTACCTGAGGTGCTGGCCTGGGATTGGCATCTATCACACAGGACCTGGGAGACCAGAGCACCTTGCAGTGCAGGTGGAGCCTGGGCAGGGGTTCCCGGGGCAGCTACACTGGCACCAGGTGCTTGTGTCCATGGAGCTGAAGACATTTGTGTCCTAAATCCATTCCCAGTTCTGGAAAACTCTTTCCTTTTCAAAGAAAAGACCCCACACCAAAGAAACAAAAAAAAGTATGTTCACACCATCCTCTGCTTTGGATCTTTGTATTCAGTTCCTCTTATTTTAATATTCATTGACATTAACTGGCATCTGATGGGCCTGCAGGCATGAAGCCAAGATCATGTTGTGTCTTGCACAGCGCCCCATGCCCTCTGAACCTTCCCTGCCCAGGACTCCTCACACGTTGCCCAGAACGAGTCACACTGAGGTGTTGGCTGGTTCACGGGCTGAGATGTTGGTTTAGATGGTCACCTACAGCACAGGTGGATCCTGCCCCATCATCGTCTGCTCTGCTCCAGTCTGAAACAGAGCCAAACGTCACAATGGGATCATGAGAGAACTGAGGTTGAAGGGACCTCAGGAGTCTGCAGTCCAACCTGTCACCAACTGTCTCACACCAAGGTGTTCAAGCCTTGATTCAATCAGAGCTTTAGCAGGACTAGAGGAGTGATCATCCCTTTGTACTCGGCACTGGTGAGGCTGCACCTTGAATCCTGGGGGCAGTTTTAGGCCCCTCATGGCAAGGAAGACATTGAGGTGCTGGAAAGAGACGAGAGGAGGGTGACAAGGCTGGTGAAGGGTCTGGAGCACCAGTCTGACGAGGAGCGGTTGAGGGAGCTGGGGCTGTTCAGCCTTGAGAACAGGAGGCTGAGGGGAGACCTTGTCGCTGTCTACAACTACCTGAAAGGAGGTTTTATCATGGAGGGTGTTGGTCTCTTCTCCCAAGTAGCAAGTGATAGGACAAGAGGAAGTGGCGTCAAGTTGCACACGGGGAGGTTTAGATTGGATATTAGGAAAAAATTCTTCAGGGAAAAGATTTAGAAGCAATGGAACAGACTGCTCAGTGAGGTTGTGGAGTCACCATCACTGAAAGTGTTTAAAAGACATACAGATGAAGCTCTTAGGGACATGGTTTAGTGCCAGATTTAGGTTATGGTTGGACTCAATGATCTTAAGGGTCTCTTCAAAATGCAATTATTCTATGATTCCATGATAAGTCATTTTTGATATTTTCTTTCTCAGAGGACCACGCAACGTCCCTGAGAGCCAGGAGTTTTCTGAGATGTCTCACAGTCACACCAGCCAGTTCCACCAGCTCCTGTCTGTCCCTTCCCAGACCCAACCTTTTCTCCATATCCCAACCTTCCAGGCGAGTTTCTGGGACACAGCAAATGCTGTCCAGGTCCTCTGGGCCTGTTCAGAAGAGAACAGCAGGCCAACATGTTGATGGGCTATCTGTGCATCTAAAAGCTTTTCTGACCTTTTTTTCTCAATGTCCCACTTGTACCCAACCTTTCTGGTCCTTAGGCTGTGGATGAGGGGATTGAGCAGGGATGTGGGGAAGGTGTAGAAAAAAGGCTGCAGCTTCTCCAGGAGATGCTGTGGGATACGGTGTCACAGGCTTTAGTGCAGTCTAAGGACACAACACCCACAGCCCGTGTGGCGGATTCACTCCCCACGACAGACTTTCCCTCATCTGCTCAGCCGGTCACCTTGTCACAGAAGGAGATCAGGGTGGTCAAGCAGGACCTGCCTTTCATCCAGCCATGCTGATTGGGCCCAATTGCTCGTCTCGTGTGTGTGACCTCACAGTCCTTTCCCAGCCATGTTCCTGCTGTTGGCCAATCCCCTGCAGAGGCAGAAGTGACCTCACAGTCCCCTCCACCGCCATTGGCTTCCTACTGGACTATCAGTTCCTGAGACACAAGTGACCACATGGCATCGTACCCACCATCACCCTCCTTGTGGTCCAGTGTGTGAGCAGATCAAACTAAGTTGGTTTCATCAAATATATCTAATAGATTTCCTATCAAGGGTTTGAGTGGAGAAACATTCCTCAGAGGAGCTGCTGTATTTACTCTGGGGCATTTTATATCTCTGCTTCTGCCTCTGATTTTTTTTCTTCTTCCTGTTTATTGTCTTGAAAGAGCTCTCCAAGGCGAAGATTCATGGAATCCTACAATAACGCAGGTTGGAAAAGACCCCTGAACACCATCTCTGTCCCACTGACCTTTATGGCACCCCAAGGAATAGCTGACAGCATTTGTGCTCACTTGGGTTCATCTCACCACATGGACACACTGGACATGCACATGATGTGTATGTTTACAAGTCATCTGTACAATGAAAACATGGACTTTTGACCTCGTATTTCATAGAATCATAGAATGTCCTGAGTTGGAAGGGACCCACACAGATCATCGAGTCCAACTCCTGTCCCTACACCAGGCAACCCCACAGTTCACTCCATGTGTCTGAGGATGTTGTCCAGTCTCTTGATCACTGTCAGTCTTGGGACCGTTACACCTCCCTGGGGAGCCTGTTCAGTGTCCAGCACCCTCTGGGGGAAGAACCTTTTCCTCATGTCCAACCTGACCCTCCCCTGGCACATCTTCCTGTTGTTCCCTTGGGTTCTGTCACTGGTCAGCAGAGGGAAGAGATCAGTACCTGCCCTTCCTTCTCCCCTTGTGAGGAAGCTGTAGCCACCATGAGGTCTCCTTTGAGTCTTTTCTTCAGCTCTGATGCTCAGAAACCCCTTGGTTTGCTTTCTGAAGCAGAAAGGAGAAGCCATGACCTGCAGGCAATGGGAAGGGGGACCCTGTCCCTCACACACGGCTCAGGGCTCTTCCTGGGACCGTGGGATGTGTGTGTGCAAGGCCCAGGGAAGCACAACACTGGGACAACAACTTCCAGCTTCCCCATGGGGCTGCAAGGAGGCACCGAGGCCCCAGTGCCATGAGGACAACATGTCTTCTCCTGGGCCTCAGTGGCAGAGACAACTGCCCTGGCCAAGGGGACACAGACCTGGGTTCTGTGGGTCCCTTCCAGCCTTACAGCACCCTTTGCCATCTCCATCCCAACCTGTTCTACACAGTCCTACCCCTGCCCCTCTTTCCCTGCAGGCTGCAGACACCCATCTCGCCTCTCCACCTGCTCTCACCCCAGCATTTCTTGAGGTCTTTTACCTGACTGGAGAGAAGTCACCTCGCCATGATCTCCTAAATCCCATGAGTGCTGCTGGCCTTCCAGCTTCTCTGACAGACACTACCATGTTCCTGCTGCTGTCCTGTCATGTTCTCAGGTGGCAAGGACATGACAACCCGTCTCCAAGTCCTCTTCCTGGGTAGGGCCGTTGGGTACTTAGGCAGAGAAACCTTCCCAGCTCTGTTCCTGTTTCTGGCCTGCCACCTCCAGGGACAGAACTGACTTCACTGTCTCCTTCACAGCCAAAGTCTTTGAACTCAGTTATGAGTTTCTGAGACACAATGACCTCATAATCCCATACCCATCCATCACCCTCCTTATGGGCCAGGAACTGACTAGATAAAAGTATGCTTCTTTTATCAAATTGATCAAATCTATTTCCTATCAAAGATCTGAGTGGAGAAGCATTCTTTACAGGAATGTGAAATGTTGACACCTTTTCTGTGTCCTTCCCTGCCGTTTTTCTTTTTTTTTTCCTTTTTCCTGGTTGCTAATTGCACATTCGCTACCCAAAGTGCAAAGCCACTCCCACACCCAGAGATGAGATGTTGTTTATTACAGAGTTGTGCAAGTCTGGATGCTGGAATAAAGCCAGCACATCAGATAGAAAAGGAACATCTATTATATACAAAACCTTATCCCTACATTCAGACCCTCCCGGCAGTCCTAAAGAGCCAAGTGTTTACACATTGGTATATTGGTTACATAATTATTTTATCACCACGCATGCTTGTTGAGGAAGCGTCCCGGGCTGGGCCTGGGTCTCCCACCCTAGGGATGTATATTTTAGTATTATAAAGAACGTAAAAGGAGCAAAGTTCAGCTAAAGGACACTTTATGTAACAGTCTTGAGACAGATGTTAAAACAAGACTCAACTGATCGTGCAGGCTCCAGAGTGTCTGCGCTGCAAGGACAGTATTCTTTGCAAGTTCTGATTGGGTGTTTTAAAAGTCACTTTTATCTTTGTTAGCAGAGCAGACAGACCCAAACTGAGAGGATTTACATGTTTTAGGTTAGCAATTGCAGGCAGGATTCATTCTTTTAGCTGGTAAGAACTACATCTTCTGTCTTCAAACACCTCTCCAAGGTAAAGATTCATTGAGTCATAGAATAACTCAGGTTTGAAGAGAGCCCTGAACATCTTCTTGTCTCATTCTTGTGCTCAAGGCAGGGTCCACCAGCTGATGTTGTTCTAGGCCTCTGCCCAGCTTTGCATCATCCACAAAGGAGCTGAAAATGTGCTCCATGACATAATGAAGAGGCAGAATAAAGACGTTCAACAGTGTTGGTCCAAGTACTCATCACTGAGGGATGCTGCTGGAAACTGGCTAAACAGAGGACTTTGTACCACTGATGATATTTGGGCTTGGTCATCCAGCCAACTTCCCACCCATCACAACATCCACATCTTCATCCCAGATCTCCCCAATTTGCTCTAAGGCACCACAGGAGACCATACTGGGGCCTTGCAAAGCTCCTTGTACACAACACGCCTTTCTTTCCCCTGCCCATTTGGGTTCAGCAATCCCTTCCTTGTCCTTCAACTGCCTGGACAGGGCTGTAGGAGAAAGTGGCCCTCTCCCATCTCTCTCCCAGGGACAGAGATAGGTTGACCAGCCCATAATTCTCCCAGTTCTCCTTCCTGCTATTCTTGAAGATGGGCTTTGTCCTCTGCCGTTTTGAAGGACCACTGTGCCTCTCTGATTATTGTGGCACTTTTGAGACCACAATCCAGAATTTCCCACAGGGAAAGAGGGACAGATGCAGGACTGTGTAGAACAGCATGTGATGGAGATGGCAAAGGTGATGGAGCAAACAGGGACACTTGCGGTGAGCCTGTCCGAGTAAGCTGAGATGAATCTCACTGGGCCACTGGGGTTTGTCCCTGGAGTCACACACAGAAGTATCAGGGTTCTGTCAGGTGTCCAAATCTGAGCTGGCCTCATGGACTCTGAAACACATTGAGATATTCAGGGTCAGACACTTTCCCTTATACACACAGAGGCAGAAGTCACAGTGTCTCTCTGGCCTTCTGTTCCTATTCCCAGAGATTGGGAGGCTCCTCAGCCGCACGGTGTGTTCCCATGTTCTGCATTCATCTTTGATGTTCCTCATCATTAGGAATGGACGTTGGCTCAAGGAAGCACATCCCAGTGCTGCATTCTGGTGGTTTCCTATGGGATATTAGTCCCAACATGATGTGACCTCAATAAACTGTCTGTCTCACAGGCATTCATGGAACAACAAGGAATAGCTGATGGTGTTTGTGCTGACTTGGGTTCGTGTCACCTCACGTACATGATGTGCATGCTCACATCTCATCTGTACAATGCAAACATGAACCTCTCACCTACTCATTCAGTGTAATTCCATGAAGAGACAAAGAACTCTGAGCTGGGGTGAGAGGCCAGTGCTGGAAATGGTGGTTATGAGGGGACAGTCCATGACAATGCCCTGGGGCAGCTTCTGTGGGGTGTCCAGTGCACAGAGGCACAGCCCAGCCCCTGCTCTGCTGGTCCTGCAGGTCTCTGGCAGGAGCCTGGCTGTGAGAGGACACTGCTGTGTGCCAGCCCTGCACACACACACTGTTCAGCTGTACTCTGATGTTTCAACCTCCAGGCTGCTTTCCTGTGAGAGTTCTTGAAAGAAACTTGAAGAAGACCTCAGCCTTTTGGCACTGCCCTGAGGAGATCACTTTTCTTTATAGAAGTACTGTTATGGAGGCCAGCTCTGTCACAGCAGTGCCCATTGCCTGTCCCTGCCTGCGCCCACAGCACTGACACACAGCAGGACGGTGACCAAGCTGCCAGAGCACTCAGGCCTTGCACCAACACAAGGGAGAGTGTGGGAGTGGAAGGAGAGCGTGGGAGTGGAACCAGAACAGCCCTGGAAGTCCAAGCGCTGCTGCTCCCTGGCAGGGCTGACATGATGATCTCTTTTCCCCTCCTCCCACACACACAGGACCTGTCCCTGCAGCTCCAAACAGGCCTTGGAGGAAGAATATCAGTGAAAAAAAATCACTGCAGAGCCCTTTATTTTGTTTAAATACACAGAGAGCACGGGTCCATATTTATACAGCCAGTGGTTTGAAAAAAAGCTGACAATGAATTAGAAAGGGGATGACAAAAATATCATGATTTATTAAAAAATAAACACCACCAACACACACACACACAGACGTCTGGGTCTCTAATGAGTTACATTAAACCTGTTACCTGTTAAAGAGAAGATGATGAACACTTTATTATTTTTTAAATGCATCCCGCCATTAGTTTCCTCAGGGCATCCTTGAGCTCCCTGTTCCTCATGCTGTAGATGAGGGGGTTCAATGTTGGAGGTATCAGCGAGTAGAGAACAGACACCACCAGGTCCAAGGATGGGGAAGAGATGGAGGGGGGCTTCAGGTAGGCAAAAAAGGAGGTGCTGGCAAACAGAGAGATGACAGCCAGGTGAGGGAGGCAGGTGGAAAAGGCTTTGTGTCGTCCCTGCTCAGAGGGGATCCTCAGCACGGCCCTCAAGATCTGCACATAGGACACCACAATGAAAATGCAGCACATAAAAGCCAAACAGGCACTAACCACAAGAAGCCCAAGTTCCCTGAGGTAGGAGTGTGAGCAGAAGAGCCTGAGGATCTGGGGGATTTCACAGAAGAACTGGCCCAGGGCATTGCCCTTGCACAGGGGCAGTGAAAATGTATTGGCCGTGTGCAGCAGAGCAGTGAGAAACCCAGTGGCCCAGGCAGCTGCTGCCATGTGGACACAAGCTCTGATGCCCAGCAGGGTCCCGTAGTGCAGGGGTTTGCAGATGGCAACGTAGCGGTCGTAGGACATGACTGTGAGGAGACAATACTCTGCTACTATCAAGAAGGAAAACGAAAAGAGCTGTGCAGCACATCCTGAGTATGAGATGGCCCTGGTGTCCCAGAAGGAACTGGCCATGGACTTGGGCACAGTGGTGGAGATGGAGCCCAGGTCGAGGAGGGCGAGGTTGAGCAGGAAGAAGTACATGGGGGTGTGGAGGTGCTGGTCCCAGGCTATGGTGGTGATGATGAGGCCGTTGCCCAGGAGGGCAGCCAGGTAGATGCCCAGGAAGAGCCAGAAGTGCAAGAGCTGCAGCTCCCGTGTGTCTGCGAACGGCTGGAGGAGGAACTGGGTGATGGAGCTGCTGTTGGACATTGGCTGCCTGTGGGCATGAGGACGCGTGAAAGGAGAAAAAGACAGTGACATGTTGTGGGAGACTTCTCTGAGAAAAATAAACATGCTGTTTCTCATGGAAAACCTCCTCCCTGATGAAGGGATGTTGCAGCTCATTCTCTCTTTCTAGCAAGTGAGAAAAACAGTTCATCACATTTTAAAATACAGCTTGGGCATCTAGTTTCCATGAACACACCTCTTGGACAAGACCCCCTGAGTTGGTGTCAGAACAAAAACTGACCCACATACCCAAACCCACCCCAGGGAGCAAGCGCACCAGGGACAGGTGGAGAAACAGGGAAGGACACTGCAGTGCTCCAGAGAAATAAAGCAAGGACAGAAAGGCAGATGGGCATGCTGTGGAACCTTCTCCTTACCTGGCGGTGCTTACTACCACTCACATGATGACACTGTAGAGCAAGTACTTTTAGCACCTTTTCTGTGTACCACATTCCAGGAACCCCTCACCTGGAGGTCCAGCTGCTGAGGTGGAGACTTGTGACCTGGACCCCATGGCTTTGGGGCAGAGGGTCTGCTGGGGAGGAGAGGAGACCAGGGGGTTGCACTGGGAAATGTGTCTGCACTTCGGAGGAGGGCCGGGAGGGTTCTTAATCCTGTCTCAAGCATTCCTGGTAGCAGCTCCCTCTCCCTGCCCATGTCTGTGCTGCCTGCAGCTGTGTCTCTGTCCCTGGGTCTGCTCCCTGTCAGTGTCACAGACCCCATCCCACCTGCTGTGTGCTCAGCTCTGTCCTGCTCACACCTCCTGGCACTGCCCAGGGGCAGCTCTGTGTGTGCAGGGGCTCAGGAGCAGCTCAGACAAGTCCTAACGAGAACTGGGGTCTCAGTGTCTTCTCCAAAGAGAGAAATAAATCCCCATCTCCCACTGCACACCCAGCCAACCAAGAGTGGAAAACTGAAAGCACAGACTCCTTCCCTTGCAGCTGTTGCTGTATCAATGTTGTTGTTCTGAAGGCCCCTCTGCCATGTCTGTGGGGGGATCTGGAGCTCTGAGCAGCCCTGACCCACACAGCCCCCTTCAACCCCACAAGCTCCCTGCCTGCCCTGCCGGGGGTCGCTCCTTCCCCCCACAGCTGCTGCCATGGGATCCTCCGGGCAGGCTGAGCGCTGACCCTGGCAGGCGGCAGAGTCCCTGCCCGGCACAGCCCTGGGGTGCAGGGACCCTGCTCTGCAGGACAGCCCTGGGCACCCCTGGGTGCTCACCCGGCTTCACAGCTGTTCAACATGGCCTGACAAGAGCCCCGTCCTTACAGATCCCACCAGCTGTGCCTGTGCCAGTTTCAGGAGATGCCTCCAGGAGCTACAGCTGCACTGCCCTGCACCAGAGACTTACCATGGCACGGGCTGCAAAGGTTTCTCCTCCAGTGAGCTCTCAGCCATCCTCCTAGTCCTGACCACCTTTAATCTCTCTCTGCCTTGCTCATCTCCTGAGATCCCCAGGCAGAGCCCTCAGCCCTGCTGCGTGTGCAGAGGAGCTGCTCCTGGGCAGAGCTGTCTCTCTGCAGCGCTGCCGCTGCCATGAGCTCCCTGTGTCCCAGGAGCCCAGCCCAGCTCAGCAGCACAGGAGCAGCCCAAGGCGCTTTAATGACCCCTCTGGTGGGTTTGGTGCTGAGTCCATGGACCTCAGACCCTGGAGGAAGTTGATGAAACCTCCCAAGAAGTCAAAGTCAGAATCAAACTCCAAAGTTTCTTGTAATGTTAATGGGTCCCACTGAAGGACACTACTGAGCAGGGCTCAGTACACTACTGTCCCCAGGGCCAGTTAGAGCAGAAAACTGGAGGCAGTGATGACAGGTCAGGAAAAGCAAAGTAAAGGTCTCTCTAATGCTGAGTAAACCTGGATGTGTTTCATTAATCAAAGGGCAAAGCCCTGTTCCCCAGCCCTGGGAAGGCAGATCCTGTCCCTCCCACGTTGCCCAGGGCTCTTCCTGGGACAGTGTGATGTGGGGCTGTGCAAGGCCAAGGGCAGGACTATGGTCCCACACCTCCCAGGTTCCTGGCTGTGGAGAAGGAGCCATGAGGCCCCTGTGCTGCAAGGATAAGGTGTCTCCTCACAGGCACCAGAGGTGCAGACAACAGCCATAGACAAGGGGAGAAGGAGCTCATGTCTGGTGGGGCTTTCAGCCTCTTTACATCCCTTGATCATCTCCACGACAGCCTGTCCTGTGCTGTGGCATCCCCTGCACCTCTGTCCCTGCAGGCTGGAGACATCCCCCCTGCTGCCCCACCTTGCTCCTGTCTGAGCATCTTCCTTCCTTTGCTGAGATCTCTCCATCCTCCCCAGCTGGTCCTTGAAGCACAAAGCCTTGGGCTGATGCAGACTCCCTCTGCTGACCTGCTCCACCACAGCCCTGCCCTTCCATCACATTCCTTTCTGCTCATGTCCAGCCTGGACCTCCCCAGCTGCACTTTGGCCATTATTTCTTTCTCATGCTCTTTCCCACTATGGAGAAACCTCCACCACCTCTGAAACCGCCCTTCAAGCACTCTCAGGCTACTCCTGCACTGCTGCAGCCTCCCCAGCGCTGCTGGGCCAAAGCAGCCCAGGTCCCTCAGCACCCCACACCATGTGCACAAGGTGCTGAACCTGCCTTGGCACAGCCCTGCACTCTCCAGTTCCTCCCTGCTGCTCCAAACTGGGAAGCCGCACACTGGCACACACCCGTGTGTGTGGGTCACACCAGTGCTGAACCGAATGGGATGAGAACTGCAGGTGTCTGGGTCCCCACGCTCCTCCTCATGCAGCCCTGTGTGCAGCTGCCTTGTTCATGGTGAGCGTGCACCACGGGCTGGTGTGGGGACCTTGGAGTGCCCAGGCCCTTCTCCTCAGGGCCACTGCTCGGTGTGTCAGGTCTTGACGGTTGGGGTTGTTCTCCTGCCCTGGTACAGAACTGGCCACTTCTCCCGGTAAAACTTAAGAGATTCCTGATGGTGGAACCCAAAGTTTCTCAAGGTCTGGACTCTCCCTGCACGGCTGCAGCCACAGTCCCTCTACTGCTGGCCAGGGCAGGGACCACTCGCCCAGGGAGCCCCAGATGGCCCCTGAAGAAAAGGGGCCCTGGCCTCCAGGACTCTCTTGAGCCCAGGAAGAGGCCACTACAGTGGCAGCAGTAGCAGATTCCATCAAGAGTTTATTCGAGAAAAAGGAAATAATTTCCAGTTTCTCTAGCACAGTCTTTCAGTGCTGCTTTCTCCTCCTCATCCTGGTGCCTCTCCCTGACTGCTGTGCCCCACTTTCGGTGGCCCCAGCTTGTTGGGGGGCATGGCCATGTACCCCCACAGCCCCAGGGCCTTGTCATTGGTACTCTCACTCACAATGAAAACCCACGTTGCCACAGAAAGGAGCTCCATAGATCCAAGCAACTCCTCCACTTTGAGGGAATCCCACCCCTGATCCTTCCAGCCCGTCTCATGAAAAGCCTGTACCCCCCCATGGCAGCACCCCAAGCTGTGTGACTTGTCCCACACGCCTTGGCGGTTACTGCATGGATGTCAAACAGCACAGGCTGCAGCTTGTCCTGGCTGTGCCTGCCAAGTGCATGTAGGGGTGTGTGAGAGCTTTGACACCTCACGTAACACTGCAGGCCTGGAACTGGCATTAAAGGGGATAACTGCCCTGAATTTGATTTTTCAGTTTTAAAAGCAGATTTTGATCAGCAAGAGAAATAGAGTATTTTTCTGAGGACTTGCGTGTAGACCTTAGATCACATTCTCTCCAGAGACAGATTTACCCTTCTGCTCTCCCTCTTTTGTTAATCTTTAAGGTCAAGCAAGGAGGAGGAATTAGCCCCAAGGTTTCCCCAGAGACCCTTACAAACTGCATTCCAGGGCACCTCAGGAGACTTGTCTGTAAGGAGAATGCCAAGATTCATCTCAGAAGTATAATAATTTCAAAAGACTTTGATGGGGGCCACAAACAAAACATGCCACTATATACAGGGGTTTTCCAGCACCAGTCCCGTGCGTGTTTTCCACCTACAGATTCACACGAAAATTTCAGGAGCCTGTAGAGGAGACAATGGCTATTAGGCACCTATGCATTATCTTTTTGTACTCTGTTTATTTTGGGTGGAAAAGGCTGTGTCATACGAGCAGTGACAAAAGTACAATCCAAAAGTTTTGTCAGTACAACTATTCTTACACTAGTGACTCTTTCTGGAAGAGACGACTTGGCCAAAAACCACAACACATCCCATCTCTGCCCATCATTTCCCTGTTAGCACATGTCAGCTCTGCAATGCAGGCTCTGTTGGCTGAACTACAAGCATAGGTTTTCTATTCCAGAACACAACCCTGATGCAAACCCGCAATCAGCTTAGAAGTAAGAAACTGTAGAGACAGGGGTTAAAAACAAACAAACAAACAAAGGTAAAATCAACCCCCGAAGTGTCTAGAGCTCTTTGTTTCTTTTAATTTCCCTAACGGTACCAGATAAACTTTGGAAGTAGCTACAGGGAAAGAAGGTAGAGACTAAAAGGCTCCCAGTTCAAATTGTCAACATCTTCATACCTCTGGCAGGGATATGACATTTGCAGAGTGCTCCCAACACTGGAGGTCATTCAGTTGGAAGCCTTTGCATGTGAGAAAAAACTTCTCCACACTTCTGTTTGAGAAAAAACTATGTGACTGTTTTTATTTAAGACAAGGGCTTAGCTTTATCTCCCAGGCCAAGCACCAGGCTCCTCATCAACCTGTGCCTCTCAAAGTTCCTCCTGCAATTACAGTTAAATCAGACACTGTTCCCTCTGTGTCCCCAATGCTGAAAGAACAACTTAGTTAAACTGCTTCAATAATCCACTCCAGTCACCAAAGAATGTCCAATTGCAGGAAAAGCCAAAACCCTTCAGGACGGCACCAGCCACAAAGCCGGGAGTCCCACCTCAGATACGTTCCATATACATCCTGGAACTGGTTGGCCTTCTGGTCCTCATCTTGGGAGGCAGCTCAGGAACATTTGTCGCTGCTCTGCTTGGCCTGGCTTATTTTCCCCAGTTGGATATGGTGGCGTGAGCGTTGCCACTTTGGACACTGTCCGCAAGCCCTTCACTTTAAAGCCCACTTCACCAAGTTGGCCAGCCTGCTGCCAAACATTCCTTCACCTATTCTAGACAGGTGGATCCCATCCCTCCCCAGCTGCTTATAGTCATCAAACGTCCCATTGTCAGAAAAGCCAACATCCTTCAGGACGGCACCAGCCACAAAGCCAGAAGTTGATGTGCATTATACATTTCTGGCTGCCCCCTTTCCTCCGAATGGTAGAAGGGAGGAGGAGATGACTTGGGCACCATTTGAATTCACTGGCACCCCCAGGGCTTTTGAGTCTTCCTTGATTCTACCCAGGTTGCGCCTTGTGGTGCCATTGGTGCCCACGTGGAAGAGTGGCTGTGCTGTACAGGGGCAGAGAGAGACCAGAGCCTGCAAAGGGATGGCCATGGACAGGGAGGTGAACTTCAGCTACTGTAGGAACCAACTGGAGAACAACATTTGTGAGGGGTGAGGATGGCTGCTGGGCATGATGGAACGGTTGGGAAGAACCGCTCAAGGCTGCATGAAGTAGAACTGGTTGGGATGATGAAACTGGTGAAAAGGTAGGTTAGTACATCCATAACCACCATTGAGAGGGGGTAATCCCCATCCCTGCTGTGCAGCTGACACCAGAGTGCCCATGCAACCCAGGTGTGATGTCACGGCTCGTGTTCCATCTGCAGCGCTGGTGCCCAGCAACGAGCACAACACAGTGACCCTCTCCAGCTCTCAGCACTGCCCACCTTGTCTACCTCTCTTACTTTCTTCCCACTTACCCTGCTCCCAGTCCAGCCCTTCTCTCCCAGTGCCTCGACCGCATAACCCAACCCTTCTCGCCTACACCCAGCACCTCAGTCCCTTTTTTCTGCTCAGCCTGTCTTTTGTTGTGAAGCTCCGGAGGAAGAGGAGACTTGTGTTGCTGGAGGTACAGTCCCGCTCCATGGCTTTGGGCACCTCCACTGCCCGGGCAGGCTGGAGCAGGCACCGCGGGGATGGCGTGGGGTGGGGACCCCACTCTGGGGAGCTTGGGGACCAGGTGACAAGGTGACCCCCCTAGTAGATGAGGGAAAGGCTGTGGATATTGTGCATTTAGACTGCAGTAAAGCCTTTGACACCGTATCCCACAGCATCTCCTGGAGAAACTGCAGCTCATGGCCTGGATGGTGTACCTGTGATGGATCAAGAACTGGCTGGAGGGACGGGCCCAAAGAGTTATGGTGAACGGAGCCAAATCCAATTGGTGGCCGGTCATGAGTGGTGTCCCCAGGACTCAGTATCGGGGCCAATTCTGTTTAATCTCTATCAATGATCTGGGTGAGGTGATCGAGGGCACCCTTAGTAAGTTTGCAGATGACACCAAGTTAGGTGGGAGTGTTGATCTGCTGGAGGGTGGGACGGCCATACAGAGGGATCTGGAGCTGCTGGATCATTGGGCTGAGACCAATTGTCTGGGGTTTTACCAGAACAAGTGCCAGGTCCTGCACTTGTGTCACAACAACCCCAGGCAGCGCTACAGGCTCAGGGAAGACTGGCTGGAAAATTTTCTGGTGGAGAAGGATGTGGGCATATTAATCGACAGCAGCTGAACAGGAGCCAGCGTGTGCCCAGGTGGCCAAAAAAGCCACCAATAGTATCCTGGCTTGTATCAGAAAGAGTGTGGCCAGTGGGACTAGAGAAGTGATTGTGCCACTGTACTTGGAACTGGTGTGGCTGCACCTTGAATCTGGTCCTTATCATAAGGCACATAGAGGCACTAGAGAGAGTGCAGAGGAGGTGATGAAGCTGCTGAGGGGCTGGAGCACAAGTTTAATGAGGAGTGGCTGAGGGAAATGGGTTCAGTCTGGAGAAGAGGAGGCTGAGGAGAGACCTTATCACTGTCTACAACTGCCCGAAAGGAGGTTGGAACATGGAGGGTGTTGGTCTCTTCTCATGACTAACAAGTGATAGGACAGAAGAAATGGCCTCGAGTTGTGCCAGGGAAAGTTTAGATTGGGTATTAGGAATAAAATCTTCCTGGAAAGGGCTGTCAGGCGTTGGAACAGGCTGCCCAGGGCAGTGGTAGAGTCACCATCCCTGCAGGGGTTTAAAAGGAGTTTAGTCGAGGTTCTTAAGGAAGATGGTTTAGTGCTCGAGTCAGATTATCGTTCAACTTGATGATCCTGAACGTCTCTTTTGCCTGAAATGATTCTATGATTCTGTGATATCAAGTGCATAATTTTTCTATTACTTCTTCTCAGTGCTCTTCACACACCTGCCTCTTTACCTACAGTCCTGAAAGTTTTCTAATTAAGCACACAAGTCTTGAATACCAGATGTAAATGATGGAAGCGACATGGCTCTGTCAGTCTGGTCTGATACCTGCCAGTCCCAGGCAAACACCTCAGCTACACGGGGCCTCTCGAGGTTTGCACTGGGTGCTTATAGTGAGACCATGGAGCTCAGCCCTAAAACCTGAGAACTCCCCTCAAAACTGAAAACCAAACCAACAACAACAACAACAAAAAGAAAGAAAAAAACCCCACACTCTTTTTTTCATCATATGAAATAATTCAATATTTCCAATAAAATGCCTGTGGAATTTCTATCCTGCCAAAACATGAACTTTCAGAATGTGTATGGACTGTGGAAGATGAAACTTTGGCCTTTCCCTGTGCTTGCAGTGCCAGAACTCTGTCTATCACTACGTGTATTTAATCCCCTGGACATCCAGGAGTTTCCACCTGTCCTTCCCCAGCTCACCGTGTCTGAACTCATCTCTTCAGAAGCCTGTCTGGACATTTGCACTTTCCATCGCTCCCCAGAGGTTCTTCACCTCTCCCTCTTGGCTCATTCAGAGCCTCTCAGCTCTCACTCTGCTTTGAGCTTCAGGCAGGTAAAGTCTTTCAGCAGTTGCTCTCGTACTCCCTATAGGCAACTCTTCAATTATGGCAATGGACCTCGCTGCAAACTACTTAATTTAACCATAGAACTGAGAAACATCATTAAGTTCTATTGTGGTTTTTTTTTCCTTTTTTGTTTCCTCTAATTAAAAATTCCCCGGTGCCTGTTTACTTGCAGTTCTCTGAGGAAACATGAAATAATTCCTGCGAAGAAGCTGTAACAATCAGTGCAAACTTCAGTGCAGAATCTGATGTAAAGAAATGTGCTGTAAATCCCAGGGGCCAATGAGCAGAACAGGGAGTTTGGGGAGCTGGTTATAGACTTGCTGCTGACAGTTTGAGTAGAGAAACATTCTTCACAGAACTGCTCTGTGTATTTGACACCTTTTAGGTCTCCTCCTCTGCCTGTATTTTTATTTTCTTGTTCCTCCACCTCTTCCTTCTTCCAAAACGTTTCCAAGGGAAAGATTCCTGGAATCACAGAGCAACTCAGGTTTGAACATCATCTTGTCTCACTGTCCTGCTCAGGGCAGGGTGACCCAGGTGAGGTTGTCCAAGGCCTCTGTCCAGCTTTGCACCATCCACTAAGGAGCTGAAGGTTCACTGTGTCACATCATACAGGGGGAGAATAGAGACGTTCAACAGTGTTGGCCCAAGTGCTGGTCCCTGAGGGATCCCACTGGTAACTGGCTCTGTGGGCACTTTTACCACTGGTGACATTTGGGCTCTACGGGGGACTATAGATGCTATATAAAATGCTATATAAAAAGATGTGCTCATGCTTTTGTGACACTAGTGTATTGAAAGATTAAAATGTCATAAGTTTGCCTATTTAAGAGTTGGGGTGTTCAGCTGGAGAAGAGAGGCTCCTGGGAGACCTTATTGCAGCATTTCTGGACCTAAAAGGGGTCGATAAGAACAATGGGGACAGACTTTTGAGCAGGGCCTGTTGCGACAGGACAAAGGGTGATGGTTTAAACTAGAAGAGGGGAGAGTCAAGGAATGAAATGAGGAAGAGATTTTTTTACACTGAGGGTGGTAAAACACTGGGACAGGCTTCCCAGAGAGGGGGTGGATGAACCATCCCGGAGACATCCCAGGCCAGGCTGGACGGGGCTCTGAGCAACCTGAGCTGCTGAAGATGTCCCTGATCCCCGAGGGGAGTTGGACCAGACGGGCTGTGAATGTCACTTCCAACTCAAACTACTTTGTGATTCTAGGATTCAGCAGCAGGAAAGCCTGGATGCATGGATGCTGATGACCAGAAAAGGTCTTGTCTGGCTTGCGCGAGCCAGGCCAGCAGCTTCACCCAGCAGCTCTCCCCACCCGAGTGGAGAGCTGACCCACTTCTGTACAACCGACCCTGCCCCTGCCCCACAGTGCCCAGAGGATGCTGCCCAGGGCCCCAGGATGGACATTTGTGGGGGAGTATTGGGAGCACTGGGAGGTTTACTGGGAGCACTGGGGGTTTACTGGGACTTGTTGGAGGTTTACTGGGAACAATGGGAGTTTCTGGGAGCACTGGAGAGGGTAGTGGGGGTTACTACGTACACTAGAAAGATTAGTGGGGGAGTACTGGGAATACTGGGAGGGTTACTGGGAGCATGTGGGGTTCCCTGAGTGTTACTGGGAGTACTAGGTGGTTACTGGGAGCACTGGGAGGGCTACTGGGAACACTGGGGTTTTACTGGGAGTCCTTGCAGGATTACTGGGAACAATGGTGGTTGCTGAGAGCACTGGGGGGGTTAGTGGGGGCTACTGGGTGCTCTGGGGGGGTGTGTGGAAACACTGGGGGTTGCTGGGGAGTTACTGGGAGCACTAGGTGGTTACTGGGAGCACTGGGAAGGTTACTGGGAACAGTAGGTTTACTAGTGGGGGGTTTCTGCGAACACTGGGCGGGTTACCGGGAGCACGGGGGGGTTTACAGGGAGTTCTTGCAGTATTACTGGGAACATTGGGCGTTTCTGGGGCTTTACTGGGAGGGTTATTGGGAGTGTAACTGGGAACATTAGAAGGATTAGTGCGGGGTTATTGGGAACATTGTGGGGGTTACTGGGAACATTCCAGTTGGTGGGGGTTTACTGGGAGCAATAGGTGGTTGTTGGGAGCACTGGGAGGGTTATTGGGAGCACTGAGGGTTTATTGGGAATTTTTGGAGGATTACTGGGAACAATGGGGGTTGCTGGGAGCACTGGAGGGGTTAGTGGGGGGTTACTGGGAGCACTGGGAGGGGTTACTGGCAACAGTGGGGGTTGCTGAGGGCTCACATGAAAGCACTAGGTGGTTACTGGGATCCCTGGGAGGGCTAGCGGGTGATTACTGGGGGCAATGAGGGGGTTGCTGGGGCTCACTGCGAGCACTGGGGGTGTTGCTGGGAGCACTGGGAGGTTTACTGAGAGCACTGGGAGGTTTACTGGGAGGATTACTGGAAACAGTAGGAGGATTAGTGGGGGGGTTAATGGGAACACAACATGGTTACTGGGAGCACTGTGGGGGCCTGCTGGGAGCACAAGGACAGTTAGTGGGAGCACTGGGGGTTAACTGGGAGTTCTTGGAGGATTACTGGGAACAAGTGGGGTTGCTGGGAGCACTGGAAAGGTTAGTTGGGGGCTACTGGGAGCACTGGAGGGGTTAAAGGGAGGGTTACTGGGAGCACTGGAGGGGTTGCTGGGAGCACTGGAGGGTTCAGCGAGACAGTTACTTGGAGCACTGGAGGGGTTACTGGGAGCACTGGAGGTGTTAGTGGGAGGGTTGCTGGGAGCACTGGAGGGGTCAGTGGGAGGTTTACTGGGAGCACTGGAGGGGCTATTGGGAGCACTGGAGGGGTTAGTGGGAGCATTACTGGGAACACTGGAGGGGTCAGTGGGGGTTACTGGGAGCACTAGAGGGGTTACTGGGAGCACTGGAGGCGTCAGTGGGAGGGTTACAGGACGCACTGGAAGGATCAGTGGGAGGGTTACTGGGATAACTGGAAGGGTCAATGGGAGGGTTACTGGGAGCACTGGAGGCGTCAGTGAGAGCGTTACTGGGAGAACTGGAAAAATCAGTGGGAGGGTTACTGGGAGCACTGGAAGGGTCAGTGGGAGGGTTACTGAGAGCACTGGATGGTTACTGGGAGCACTGGAGGGGTTAGTGGGTGTTACTGGGGGCACTGGAGGGGTGAGTGGGAGCATTACTGGGAGCACTGGAGGAATTACTGGGAGCACTGGAGCGGTTAGTGGGAGGGTTACTGGGAGCACTGGAGGGATTAGTGGGACGGTTACTGGGAGCACTGGAGAGGTTAGTGGGAGAATTACTGGGAGCACTGGAGGGGTTACTGGGAGCACTGGAGGGGTGTGTGGGAGGGTTACTGGGAGTACTGGGAGCATTAGGGTGATACTGCTGTGGGTGTCCATCACAACCCACCAGCTCAGGGTGAGGACGTTGCCGAGGCCTCTCCAGCAGCTGAGAGCGGCCTCAGTCACAGGCCCTACTTGTCGTGGGGTTTGAACTGCCCTGATGTTTCTGGAAGGACGACTCAGCCAGACACAGTCCAGGAGGTTCAGCAAGTGCATCCATGGGAACTTCCTGATGCAAAGGGTGGAGGAGCTGACCAGGAGAGGAGCTGCTGGACCTCATCCTCACTAACAAGGAGGGGCTGGTTGAGGCGGTAAAGGTTGAGGGCTGCCTTGGCTGCAGCGACCATGAGATGATGGAGTTCAGGATCCCGTGTGGCAGGAGCAGCATAGCAAGCAGAATTGCAACCCTGGATTTCAGCAGAACAACTTTGGCCTTTTCAGGCAATTGCTGGGGGAAATCCCATGGGCAAGGCTGCTTGAAGGTAAATTCATAAATCCATGGGTCCGGATGGGATGCACCCACGGGTGCTGATGGAGATGGCTGAGGTCATTGCTGGGCCACTCTCCATCATCTTTGCTAAGTTGTGGCAAATGGGAGAGGTGCCTGAGAATTGGAGGGAAGCAAATGTCACTGCAGTCTTCAAAAAGGGCAAGAAGGAGGACCCGGCGAACTGTAGACCGGTCAGCCTCACCTCCCTCCCTGGGAAACTGATGGAACGACTTCTCCTTGGTGTCGCCTCAAGGCATATCAGGGATAAGAGGGTCATTAGGGGCAGACAACATGGCTTCACTAAGGGGAAGTCGTGCTTGACCAACCTCATTGACTGTTATGAAGACATAACGAGGTGGATACATGATGACAAAACAGTGGATGTGGTCTATCAGTAAAGCCTTGGACACAGTCTCCCACAGCATCCTCACAGCTGAACTGAGGGAGTGCGGGCTGGATGAGCGGGGAGTGAGGTGACTGCGAACTGGCTGAAGGGAAGAAGCCAGAGAGTCGTGGTCAATGGGCAGAGTCAGTTGATCCTGTATCCAGTGCAGAGCCTCAGGGGGCAGTGCTGGGGCCGCTGTTATTCAATATATTCATCAGTGACTTGGATGAGGGAATAGAGTGACTGTCAGCAAGTTTGCTGGTGACACCAAGCTGGGATGAGTGGGTGACACTGGAAGCTGTGCTGCCATCAGAGACCTGGACAGACTGGAGAGTTGGGCGGGGAAAATGTAATGAAATAGAACAAGGGCAAGTGTAGAGTATTACAACTGGGCAAGAAGAACCCCAGGTTCCAGTATAGGTTGGGGAAGGACCTGTTGGACAGCAGTGTAGGGGAAAGGGACCTGGGGGTCCTGGGGACAGGAGGGTGACCATGAGCCAGCACTGGGCCCTTGTGGCCAGGAAGCCAATGGTACCTGGGGTGGGTTAGAAGGGGGTGGTCAGTAGGTCAGAGAGGTTCTCCTGCCCCTCTGCTCTGCCCTGGGGAGACCACACCTGGAATATTCTCATACCAATTTATTTTTTACTAGCAAGAATACAATGCTGGCAAGAAGTGTCTCTGCAGAGCAGACACAACTAACATTACTGACTACTTCAGGTTGTCTCACAGGATGTGCCCCTGGAGCCTGAGGGACACCTGGAGGAGCCCGGAGGGGACAGAGAAAGGGACATCATGGGCTGCTCCTGTGCTGCTGAGCTGGGCTGGGCTCCTGGGACACAGGGAGCTCATGGCAGCGGCAGCACTGCAGAGAGACAGCTCTGCCCAGGAGCAGCTCCTCTGCACACGCAGCAGGGCTGAGGGCTCTGCCTGCAGCACCGAGGACACAGGAGCCAGGCACAGAGAGGGAAATGCAGTCTGGGCTGGGAGGATGCTGAGAGTTCACTGGAAATGAAATCCTCTCAGATATGAAGCCTGTGGCTGCAGGGCATTGAACCTGCAAATCATGGCAGGGTCTCAGAAAGCTGTCCCATTGCAGAGCCTGCGAGAGATGTAAGTACAGCTCTCGAGATTCTCTGATCAGAGGGGAGGATGTGCTGCAGAGCAGGGGTTGCCTTCTGCACTGTCAGTGACAAGACGTGAATGCTGCGTTCTCCCCAGGGTGGCTGTGGGGTGTAAATGTCAATGTGCAGGATGGGTGCCCAGGGCTGTCCTGCAGAGCAGGGTCCCTGCACCCCAGGGCTGTGCCGGGCAGGGACTCTGCCGCCTGCCAGGGTCAGCGCTCAGCCTGCCCGGGAGAGCCCAACAACACTGAGGGGAGAAGCTGTGGGGGGAAGGAGCGGCCCCCGGCAGGGCAGGGTCCTTCTGCTGCTGGGTTCTCCGTGGGTCGGGGCTGCTCACAGCTCCAGCTCATTCCAGAATATTGACAAGAGAAGGTTTCAAGGAGAAGAAGACAAAGAGTACTACAAAGATAAGGAACCTCCCTGAGTCTGTGTTTTCAGTCTCCTACTCTGGGGAATGGGTGGTGATTAAGGCTGCTCTTAGTTTTAAACAAATACTTGAGACACATGAACTGCAGTAGGTCTTCAAGAGAATCCTGGCATGCCTTGCCTCTCCTCTGCCTATGCAGAACCAGCATCACCTTTGCTGGACACCTTACACTTAGTCTGACCTGTCCTGTTTTCCAGCCTGCAAACAGGAAGATGCCCCCAGGCAGTGCCCTGTGAACAGGCAGGATCTGTAGGGCCAGGGGGAGGGCACAGAGGGTGGGATGGTGTATGAGCACTGACAGGGAACAGACATGGACAGGGAAACACCTCCCAGGGGAGAATCTCCAGGCAGCAGGGAAATGATCAGAAATGAGAGGAAACTGAACCCGGAATTGTTATGGGAGGGAGAAGAGAGAAAAGTCCCTGTGACCCCCTGCAGTGCAGATCCCTCCTGTGAGCAGCCCCCTGGCCTCCTGTCCCACCCAGCAAAGCCTCTGCCCTCAGGGCCGGGGGCTCCAAGGCATGAAGCAGCTCCTGTGCAGCCAGAGCTCCAGTTCCTCTGCAGAGCACAGGGGCTGAGAGCAGCTGCCCGGCAGTGTTGGTGTCTGGGAGGTGGCTGCACAGCTGGGGAAGGGTGACGCTGTCTGAGTGCCCGGCTGCCTCTGCCCTGGCCTCTCTCACACCCACCCTCACCGCATTGTCCTTCTTGCTCCCCGGCTCTGGGTCACTGCTGTTGGGATCTTGTTCTTGCTGTCAGGCTCTCTGGGGATGGCAGTTTCAGCTGCAGAGTCACAGCCTGATCTTGTGGGTCCTTTCCTGCAGGTGTGTCCATGGGCACACATGTCCCAGCTTTGCTCTGACCTATGGGCTGTGGGCAATGCAGTCTGTGGGGCTGGGGAATGAGCCGTGTGTGCCCTGGGATAAACGTTGGGTGCTGAGACCTTAGGGAAGGGTGAGACCTGTCATGGTCTGGGGTGGATCCCTCTGCTCTCAGCAGTGCCTGGTGGCTTTTCAGGGTAACATGGGAGTGTGATCAGCCCCCATCTCAGAAAGGTGCCAGCCCAGGGCAGCTGGAGAAGGACAGAGGGACAGAGCAGCTGCCCTCACTCTGCACTGACCCACAGGCACCCTCTGGTCTCACAGGACTCACTCTGTTCTCCCTCAGTGCAGCAGAAATGCTGAGGTTTTCTGACACCCAACAACACTCTGCAGTGAATATGGGGGGAGGTGTAAAAAAACCTAGAACTCTTAAACTGCCTTCACCATCTCTGTTCCCTATCACTGGGAAAGCAAGTGCTGACAGCCCTTCTGTGTCAGCAGAACCAGGACAGTCCCCACCGTTCCCGTGGCCCCACTTCTGCAGAGCTGGGCTGAATTATCGACGGCCCATGGGCACAGGCCCTGCTCTTGGTTGCACATTTTCCAGCCCCAACAGGGCTGCAGCCACAGTGCTGAAAAAGGTTCTCCTAGAAAAACACAAGAGTGTCTGCGTGTGACAGGGGAGGGTCTATGGGAGTTGATTTGATTTTTGTCAGAGAACTCTGCCCTGGATTCTCACTGTCTTTTTTTTTCTCATGACAGCTCCCCGTGCTCAGGAAAAGCAAATGTCCAACAGCAGCTCCATCACCCAGTTCCTCCTCCTGCCCTTCACAGACACACGGGAGCTGCAGCTCTTGCACTTCTGGCTCTTCCTGGGCATCTACCTGGCTGCCCTCCTGGGCAACGGCCTCATCATCACCACCATAACCTGGGACCAGCACCTCCACACCCCCATGTACTTCTTCCTGCTCAACCTCGCCCTCCTCGACCTGGGCTGCATCTCCACCACTGTCCCCAAATCCATGTCCAATTCTCTCTGGGACACCAGGGCCATCTCATACTCAGGATGTGCTGCACAGCTCTTTTCGTTTTCCTTCTTGATAGTAGCAGAGTATTGTCTCCTCACAGTCATGTCCTACGACCGCTACGTTGCCATCTGCAAACCCCTGCACTACGGGACCCTCCTGGGCAGCAGAGCTTGTGTCCACATGGCAGCAGCTGCCTGGGCCACTGGGTTTCTCAGTGCTCTGCTGCACACGGGCAATACATTTTCACTGCCCCTGTGCAAGGGCAATGCCCTGGGCCAGTTCTTCTGTGAAATCCCCCAGATCCTCAGGCTCTCCTGCTCACACTCCTACCTCAGGGAACTTGGGCTTCTTGTGGTTAGTACATTAGTAGTATTTGTGTGTTTTGTGTTCATTGTGTTGTCCTATGTGCAGATCTTCAGGGCCGTGCTGAGGATCCCCTCTGAGCAGGGACGGCACAAAGCCTTTTCCACCTGCCTCCCTCACCTGGCCGTGGTCTCCCTGTTTGTCAGCACTGGCTTGTGTGCCAGCCTGAGGCCCCCCTCCATCTCCTCTCCATCCCTGGACCTGGTGGTGTCAGTTCTGTACTCGGTGGTGCCTCCAGCAGTGAACCCCCTCATCTACAGCATGAGGAACCAGGAGCTCAAGGAGTCTATAAGGAAAGTGATGACTGTTTGCTTTTCAAAAGCAGTAATGAAATGACCTCCTGCTTCTGCATGTCACTTGTAATATAATGCATTACTAGTTCAACCTGAGTTCTGTAGCTTTTGTGTTTTTGTTTTTGTTTTTCTCTTTGGTGTTTGCTTTTCTTGGTGTTTGCTTTTGGTTGTATCAATGCTATCCACAAGCAAAATTATTTGTCTTCTTATGGCTGTGTCCATATCTACCTGTCTGGTGTGTCCCATAGTCTTTGTGTAAATAAGGAGCTGTACTCTCTGTGTGTATAAATGAAATAAAGGACCCTGCAGTGCCTTGTTTGCCCAGAATCCTCTCTCTGGGATCTCTGGGGCTGCAGGAGCCATGTCTGTGTGCTGAAGGGGAAGTGAGCAGGAGCCACCCTGAGCTGGGTCTTCCTCCCACCCTGACCAGCATGAGCCTGCGGACTCACCCCATGGCCCTGGGCACCACAGCCCACTTGCTCTGCAGAGCAGCACTGCCAGGTCGGAGCTGTATGGAGCGTGGGAAGGGGGCAGGAACAGCTGGCCAGGTCAGCACAGATCAGCTCTCTTGGGAAAGGGCTCTCTGGGGAGACGGGATGTTCCAGGAGAAGAGTGGGGCACTGTATGTGTGCAGGAAAGACACGGAAAGAGAAACCCTTTGCTGCAGGTGGCAGCTTGGGGCAGGTGGCCCTGGCACTGTGGCCGCAGGACCTTCCTGAGGATCCCCTAGGCCAAATGTCTCATGCTGTCCTGGGGAGCCAGTCTGGACCTGGGTCTGCAAGCTGCCTGTGCTGCAGACCCACTCAGCTTGCTCGCTGGATGAACATTCTCACTGTCCTTCATTCTCACTGGTCCCCACTGCTGTGGGACCAGTTCCAGTGTGGCTGCTCTGCCGGGCTGGGCTGGGGAGAGGGCAGGGGGGTGGCACAATTCAGGAGGGGGTGGGAGGGCTGAACTGGCAAATGCCCCAGAGAAGAAAATACCAGTGAACGGCTGAAGTGTGTGAGTGTGCAGGGCTGGCACACAGCAGTGTCCTCTCCAGCCAGGCCTCCTGGGAGAGCCCTGAAGCACCAGCAGAGCAGGGGCTGGTGTGTGCCCATGGTCATGGGACAACCTGGGGAAACTGGCCCAGCACAGTCACCACAGACCAGCCCCTCAAAACCACCGTTTCCAGCACTGGCCCTTCACCCCAACTGAGAGAGGTTGTTCATCCCTCGACACAAGGACACTGAATGAGTAAGTCAGAAGTCAATGTTTCCACTGTATGTATGAGATATGAGCATGCATGTCATGTACATAAGATGAACCTGACTCAGTACGAACACCATCAGCTATTCCTGCAGTTTCCATGCAGGCCTGAATGCAGCACTAGGATGTGCTGCCTTGAACTGAGGTCCCCATGTCCATTCCTCATGACATGGGACATGAGGATGGCCATGCCTAAGCATCTGGACATGCTGGATCATGGGGCTGAGGCCTATTGTTTGAGGCTTAACAAAGTCAAGTGCTGGGTCCTACACTTGGGTCACAACAACCCCAGGCAGCGCTAGAGGCTCAGGGAGGAGCGGCTGTAAAGCTGCCTGGTGGAAAGGGATGTGCAGGTGTTGATCGATAGCTGGCTGAATATGAGCCAGAATGTTTCCAGGTGGCCAAAAAGACCAACAGCATCCTGGCTTGTATCAGGAATGGTGTGGCCAGCAGGACTAGAGAAGTGATTGTGCCACTGCTCTCGGTACTGGTGAGGCCGCACCTTGAATCCTGTGTTCAGTTTTGGGCCCCTCATCTCAAGAAGGACATTGAGGTACTAGAGAGAGTGCAGAGGAGGTGACAAAGCTGCTGAGGGGCTGGAGCACAAGTGTGATGAGAAGCGGTTGAGGAAACTGGGGCTGTTCAGCCTGGAGAACAGGAGATTGAGGGGAGATCTTCTCACTGTCCACAACTGCCTGACAAGAGGTTGCAATATGGCGAGTCTTGGTCTCTTCTCCCAAGTAGCAAGTGACAGGACAAGAGGAATTGGCCGCAATTTACACCAGGGGAGGTTTAGATTGGATATTAGGAAAAAAGTATTTCCCGGAAAGGGTTGTCAGGCACTGGAACAGGCTGCCCAGGGCAGTGGGGGAGTCACCACCCCTGGAGGGGTTTAAAGGTGTTTAGACAAGGTTCTCAGGGACATGGTTTAGTGTGAGAGCTGGGCTATGGTTGGACTCAATGATCCCAAGGCTCTCTTCCTATCAGAGTATTCTATGATTCTATGATTCTGCCTCAGATGAGAGTCCACAAAGCCAACTCAGTTACGGATGTAAGGCAGAACCCTGACATTTCTGTGTGTGACTCTGGGAACAAAGCCCACTGACCCAGTGAGATTCACCTCAGTTGCCCTGTGATTCTGGATTGTGTTTTCAAAATGACAGTGCAATCGAGGAGGTCCTGGCATCCGTCAAACCCATCTTCAAGAAAGGCAGGAAGGAGAATGGGGAGAATCACAGGCTGCTCAGCTTGTCTCTGTCCCTGGGAAGGTGATGGGACAAGTCCTCCTGCAGCCATCTGCAGGCACTTGAAGGACAAGAAATTACTTGTGAACCAAAATGGGTGGAGGAAAGACAGGCATGTTGTGCCAGGCCTTGGACATGGTCTCTTGTGGTGTCCTTATAGCCCAATTGATGTTGTTTGGGCTGAAGAAGTGGATGCTTGGTGGGAAGTTCACTGAAACATCAAGCCCAAATATCATCTGCGATGCAGTGTCCTCTGTGCAGTTAGTGTGTCATCCCTCAGGGACCAGCATTTGGGCCGAAACTTCTAAAGATCTTTATTGTCCCTTCTGTGCTGTGATGGAGATGATGCAAAGCTGAGTGCAACCTTGAACATCCTCACCTGGTCACCCTGCTTTGGGAAGGAGAGTGAAGCAAGATGTTCAGAGCTCTCTTCAAACCTGACTGACTCTATGATTCAACGAATCTTTCCCCTGGACATGTTTTTGAAGATGGAATATCTGCAGAAAAGAAGAAAAAGAAGTGTCAGAAGAGGAGATAGAAATGATGTCAACATAAAAACAACAGTTACTGCAAAGAAAGTTTCTCCACTCAAACATTAAGAGGGAAATACATTTGTTTAATTTGATACAACAAGCATACTATTATCTGGTCAGGCCCTGGTCTATGGGGAGGGGGATGGATGGGTTCGGTATTATTATGTCAGCTGAGTTTCAGAAACTCATAATCCAGGCGGAATCATGTGGCTGTGAAGGGGAGAGCGGGGTCAGTTCTGTGTCTGGAGGTGACAGCCCAGCAGCAAGGACATGGCTGGGAAAGAACCTCTGCCCAAGGGCCCACAGGTCTTACCCTGGAAGAGAGAGGGGTTGTCATGTCCATCCCACCTGAGAACATGACGGGACATCGACAGGAACATGGTCGTGTCTGTCAGAGAAGCTGAAAGGCCAGTGGCAGTCCTGGGATTTAGAAGATCATGGCGAGGTGACTTCTCTCTGGTCAGGTAAAAGACCACAAGAAGCCTAACAGGTTGGGCTCCCTGCATGAAGGGCAGTTTATGAGATGGTCGAGCTTTTCTTGATAGTGAGAAGAAGCAGGAAAGAGAAAAAAGAAGTCTACTTGGAAGGTGAGGACTGGATATGAGGAGGAAGAAATGTGACTGGAAGGGCAGTGCTGTGGGGCAAGAGGTCACCCAGAGGGAGCTGGATCAGCCCATGGTTTGTGTGCCAAAGAGCAGCCGGTGAGGGTGCAGACAGAGCAGTGAAGGTGCAGAAATGCTGGGGTGAGAGCAGGTGGGGAAGCGAGATGGGTGTCTGCAGCCTGCAGGGAAAGAGGGGCAGGGGTAGGGCCGTGTAGAACAGCCTGTGCTGGAGATGGCAAAGGGCGCTGTAAGGCTGGAAGGGACCCACAGAACCCAGGTCTGTGTCCCCTTGGCCATGGCAGTTGTCTCTGCCACTGAGGCCCAGGAGAAGACATGTTGTCCTCATGGCACTGGGGCCTCGGTGCCTCCTTGCAGCCCCATGGGGAAGCTGGAAGTTGTTGTCCCAGTGTTGTGCTTCCCTGGGCCTTGCACACCCACATCCCACGGTCCCAGGAAGAGCCCTGAGCCGTGTGTGAGGGAGAGGATCCCCCTTCCCATTGCCTGCAGCTCAGGGCTTCTCCTTTCTGCTTCAGAAAGCAAACCAAGGGGTTTCTGAGCATCAGAGCTGACGAAAAGACTCAAAGGAGACCTCATGGTGGCTACAGCTTCCTCACAAGGGGAGAAGGAGGGGAAGGCACTGATCTCTTCTCTGTGGTGACCTATGACAATACCCAAGGGAATGGAAGAAAAATGTGTCAATGGAGGTTTAGGTTGGATATTAGGAACATGTTCTTCACCCAGAGGTGCTGGACAATGAACAGGCTCCTCAGGGAGGTGTCACGCTATTCCTTGGGGTGCCATAAAGGTCAGTGGGACAGAGATGGTGTTCAGGGGTCTCTTCCAACCTGTGTTATTGTAGGATCCCATGAATCTTTTCCTTGGAGAGCTCTTTCATGTCAGAATAGACAGAGGAAGGACAACAAAAGCAGAGGCAGAAGCAGAGATATAAAATGCCCCAGAGTAAACACAGCAGCTCCTCTGAGGAACGTTTCTCCACTCAAACCCTTGATAGGAAATCTATCAGATACATTTGATGAAAGCAGCTTAGTTTGATCTGCTCACACACTGGACCACAAGGAGGGTGATGGTGGGTACGATGTCGTGTGGTCACTGTGTCTCAGGAACTCATAGTCCAGTAGGAAGCCAATGGGTGTGGAGGGGACTGTGAGGTCACTTCTGCCTCTGCAGGGGATTGGCCAACAGCAGGAACATGGCTGGGAAAGGACTGTGAGGTCACACACACGAGACGAGCAATTGGGTCCAATCAGCATGGCTGGATGAAAGGCAGGTCCTGCTTGACCAGCCTGATCTCCTTCTGTGACAAGGTGACCGGCTGAGCAGATGAGGGAAAGTCTGTCGTGGGGAGTGAATGCGCCACACGGGCTGTGGGTGTTGTGTCCTTAGACTGCAGTAAAGCCTGTGACACCGTATCCCACAGCATCTCCTGGAGAAGCTGCAGCTCGTGGCCTGGATGGTGTATGTGCGATGGAGGGCTGGACCAAAAGAATTGTGTTGAACAGACCAAATCCAGTTGGCGTCCGATCGCAAGTGGTGTCCCCAGGGCTCAGTATTTGACTCAGTTCTATTTAAGCTTTATCAATGATGTGTATGAGGGGATCGAGTGCACCCTCATTAATTTTGCAGATGACACCAAGTTGGGTGGGAGTGTTGATCTGCTAGAGGGTGGGAAGGCCATGCTGTCCCATCTGCTGTCCCATCTGGACCCGCTGGATCATTGTGCTGAGGCTAATTGTCTGAGGTTAACAAGGCCAAGTGCCGCGTCCTGCACTTGGGTCACAACAGCCCCAGGCAGCGCTACAGGCTCAGGGAAGAGTGGCTGGAAATTTCCTGGTGGAAAAGAATCTGGGGATATTGAGTGGCAGTGGCTGAACATGAGCCAGCGTGTGCCCAGGTGGCCAAAAAGGCCACCAACAGTATCCTGGCTTGTATCAGGAATGGTGTGGCCAGCTTGACTAGAGAAGTGATTGTGCCGCTGTACTCTGCAGTAGTGAGGCCCCACTTTGAATCCTGTGTTCAGTTTTGGGTCCCTCTTCATTAGAAGGACATTGAGGCACCAGAGAGAGTGCAGAGGAGGCGATGGAGCTGCTGAGGGGCTGGAGCACAAGTGTGATGAAGAGCGGCTGAGGGAACTGGGGCTGTTCAGCCTGGAGAACAGGAGGCTGAGGGGAGACCTTCTCGCTGTCCACAACTGCCTGAAAGGAGGTTGAACATGGAGGGGGTTGGTCTCTTCTCCCAAGTAGCAAGTGATGGGACAGGAGGAAATGGCCCCAAGTTGTGCCAGGGGAGGTTTAGATTGAATATTAGGAAAACAATTCTTCCTGGAAAGGGTTGTCATGTGGTGGAACAGGCTGCCCAGGGCAATGGTGGAGTCACCATCTATGTAGGTGTTTTAAAGGCATTTAGAAGAGGTTCTTAGAAACACGGTTCAGCGCTAGATTTAAATTGTGGTTGGACTCAATGGTCCTGAGGGTCTCTTCCAACTGAAATAATTCTATGACTCTCTATTATCAACTGGAATATTCTTCTATCACATCTTCTAAGTGCTCTTCACATATATGCCTCTTCACCTACAGTCCTGAAACTTATCTAATTAGATGCACAAGTGTTGAATACTAATTGTAAATGATGAAAGGACCATCGCTCTATCAGTCTGGTCTGATACCTGCCCGTCCCAGGCAAACACCTCAGGTACACGGGGCCTCTCGAGGTTTGCACTGGGTGCTTATAGTGAGACCATGGAGCTCAGCCCGAAAACCTGAGAACTCCCCTCAAAACTTAAATACCAAACCAACAACAACAACAACAAAAAGAACAAAACACCCCACACTCTTTTTTTCATCAGATTAAATAATTCAATATTTCCAATAAAATGTCTGTGGAATTTCTATCCTGCCAAAATATGAATTTTCAGAATGTGTATGGACTGTGGGAGATGAAACACTGGCTTTTCCCTGTGCTTGCAGTGCCAGAACTCTGTCTATCACTACGTGTATTTAATCCCCTGGACATCCAGGAGTTTCCACCTGTCCTCACCCAGCTCACCGTGTCTGAACTCATCTCTTCAGAAGCCTGTCTGGACATTTGCACTTTCCATCGCTCCCCAGAGGTTCTTCACCTCTCACTCTTGGCTCATTCAGAGCCTCTCAGCTCTCACTCTGCTTTGAGCTTCAGGCAGGTAAAGTCTTTCAGCAGTTGCTCTCGTACTCCCTACAGGCAACTCTTCAATTATGGCAATGGACCTCACTGGAAACTGCTTAATTTAACCACAGAACTGAGAAACATCATTCAGTTCTATTGTGTTTTCTTTTTTTTTTTTTTTTCTCCTTTTTTTTTCCCTCTAATTTAAAATTCCCCGGTGCCTGTTTACATCCAGTTCTCTAAGGAAATATGAAGCAATTCCTGCAAAGAAGCTGTAACAATCAGTGCAAACTTCAGTGCAGAATCTGATGTAAAGAAATGTGCTGGAAATGCCAGGGGCCAATGAGCAGAACAGGGAGTTTGGGGAGCTGGTTATAGATTTCCTGCTAACAATCTGAGCAGAGAAACATTCTTCACAGAACTGCTCTGTTTATTTGACACCTTTTAGGTCTCCTTCTCTGCCTGTATTTTTATTTTCTTGTTCCTCCACCTCTTCCTTCTTCCAAAACCTTTCTAAGGGAAAGATTCATTGAATCAGAGAGCAACTCAGGTTTGAACATTATCTTGTCTCACTGTCCTGCTCAGGGCAGGGTGACCCAGGTGAGGTTGTCCAAGGCCTCTGTCCAGCTTTGCACCATCCACTAAGGAGCTGAAGGTTCACTGTGTCACATCATACAGGGGAGAATAGACACGTTCAACAGTGTTGGCCCAAGTGCTGGTCCCTGAGGGATCCCACTGGTAACTGGCTCTGTGGGCACTTTTACCACTGGTGACATTTGGGCTCTACGGGGGACTATAGATGCTATATAAAATGCTATATAAAAAGATGTGCTCATGCTTTTGTGACACTAGTGTATTGAAAGATTAAAATGTCATGAGTTTGCCTGTTTAAGAGTTGGGGTGTTCAGCTGGAGAAGAGACACTCCTGGGAGACCTTATTGCAGCCTTTCTGGACTGAAAAGGGACCAACAAGAACAATGGGGACAGACTTTTGAGAAGGGGCTGTTGAGATTGGACAAAGGGTGATGGTTTAAACTAGAAGAGGGGAGAATCAAGGAACTGATGGTTTAAACTAGAAGAGGGGAGAATCAAGGAATGAAATGAGGAAGAGATTTTTTACACTGAGGGTGGTAAAACACTGGGAGAGGTGTCGAGGGTTAAGATTGCGGGGTGACAATCAAACCCTGGCAGATGTATTGTTAACCCCCTCTCCCCCCCCCCCTTCCACTTTTTTGCCCCTCCCTCTCCCCCCTTCCCACTCAGCACAGGCGATCGGGAGGAAAAGAGAGAAGAGAGTTGGAAAAATTAAAGATGTTTTACTAATGCTACTAATAAGAATAGAGAAAATAATACAAAATATACAAAACCAAACTTGAAAGTCTCAGCAACTGCAGAGCCGGCACCCAAAGTCCTGGATTAGACTCTGCAACCAACCGGATCTGGATTCAGTCTCTCACTAGGCCTCAGTTCTCAGGGACGATTAGCAAGGTCCTCTCCTAAGGTCGCCATAAGCAGAAGGGAAAAAGGGAAAAAGGGACGAGATCCTCGTGGTCTCCCACTTCTATATGAAGTATTCATGTGAATGGGATGTTATACACAGTTGGTCAGTTTCTTAGTCACTTGTTTCTCGTCGCCCCTCTCGCGAGATGTCCATCCATGCTTATCAATAAGTTTGCATTCCATTGCTAGGTTTACCAAAACATGCGTCTGGTTCTCCAGGAAAATGCAGTTAATATGAAGCTTTAGCTGACAGGCAAAATTCACTGAAAGAGAAACTTGTTTTTAACAAAACCAGGACAACAGGCTTCCCAGAGAGAGGGTGGATGAACCATCCCGGAGACATCCCAGGCCAGGCTGGACGGGGCTCTGAGCAACCTGAGCTGCTGAAGATGTCCCTGATCGCCAAGGGGAGTTGGACCAGACGGGTTGTGAATGTCACTTCCAACTCAAACTACTTTGTGATTCTAGGATTCAGCAGCAGGAAAGCCTGGATGCATGGATGCTGATGACCAGAAAAGGTCTTGTCTGGCTTGTGCGAGCCAGGCCGGCAGCTTCACCCAGCAGCTCTCCCCACCCGAGCGGAGAGCTGACCCACCTGTGTACAACCGACCTGCCCCTGCCCCACAGTGCCCAGAGGATGCTGCCCAGGGCCCCAGGATGGACATTTGTGGGGGAGTATTGGGAGCACTGAGAGGTTTACTGGGAACACTGAGGGTTTACTGGGACTTGTTGGAGGTTTACTGGGAACAATGGGGGTTGCTGGGAGCACTGGAGAGGGTAGTGGGGGTTACTACGTACACTAGAAAGATTAGTGGGGGAGTACTGGGAATACTGGGAGGGTTACTGGGAGCATGTGGGGTTGCCTGAGTGTTACTGGGAGTACTAGGTGGTTACTGGGAGCACTGGGAGGACTACTGGGAACACTGGGGGTTTACTGGGAGTCCTTGCAGGATTACTGGGAACAATGGGGGTTGCTGTGAGAACTGGAGGGGTTAGTGGGGGCCACTGGGTGCTCTGGGGAGGTGTCTGGGAACACTGGGGGTTGCTGGGGAGTTACTGGGAGCACTAGGTGGTTACTGGGAGCACTGGGAAGGTTACTGGGAACAGTAGGTTTATTAGTGGGGGGTTTCTGGGAATACTGGGAGGGTTACTAGGAGCACTGGGCGTTTCCTGGGAGTTCTTGCAGGATTACTGGGAACATTGGGGGTTGCTGGGGCTTTACTGGGAGGGTTATTGGGAGTGTAACTGGGAACATTAGAAGGAGTAGTGCGGGGTTATTGGGAACATTGTGGGGGTTACTGGGAACATTCCAGTTGGTGGGGGTTTACTGGGAGCACTAGGTGGTTGCTGGGAGCACTGGGAGGGTTACTGGGAGAACTGAGGGTTTATTGGGAATTTTTGGAGGATTACTGGGAACAATGGGGGTTGCTGGGAGCACTGGAGGGGTTAGTGGGGGGTTACTGGGAGCACTGGGAGGGGTTACTGGCAACAGTGGGGGTTGCTGGGGGCTCACATGAAAGCACTAGGTGGTTACTGGGATCACTGGGAGGGCTAGCGGGGGGTTACTAGGGGCAATGAGGGGGTTGCTGGGGCTCACTGCGAGCACTGGGGGGGTTGCTGGGAGAACTGGGAGGTTTAGTGAGAGCAGTGGGAGGTTTACTGGGAGGATTACTGGAAACAGTAGGAGGGTTAGTGGGGGGTTAATGGGAACACAACATGGTTCCTGAGAGCACTGTGGGGGCCTGCTGGGAGCACAAGGACTGTTAGTGGGAGCACTGGGGGTTAACTGAGAGTTATTGGAGGATTACTGGGAACAATGGGGGCTGCTGGGAGCACTGGAAAGGTTAGTTGGGGGCTACTGGGAGCACTGGAGGGGTTAGAAGGAGGGTTACTGGGAGCACTGGAGGTTTACTGGGAGCACTGGAGGGTTTAGTGGGGGTTACTGGGGGCACTAGAGGGGTCAGTGGGAGGGTTACTGGGAGCACTGGAGGGGTTAGTGGGAGGGTTACTGGGAGCACTGGAGGGGTTACTGGGAGCACTGGAGGGGTTAGTGGGAGGGTTACTGGGAGTACTGGGAGCATTAGGGTGATACTGCTGTGGGTGTCCATCACAACCCACCAGCTCAGGGTGAGGACGTTGCCGAGGCCTCTCCAGCAGCTGAGAGCAGCCTCAGTCCCAGGCCCTGCTTGTCGTGGGGTTTGAACTGCCCTGATGTTTCTGGAAGGACGACTCAGTCAGACACAGTCCAGGAGGTTCAGCAAGTGCATCCATGGGAACTTCCTGATGCGAAGGGTGGAGGAGCCGACCAGGAGAGGAGCTGCTGGACCTCATCCTCACTAACAAGGAGGGGCTGGTTGAGGCAGTAAAGGTTGAGGGCTGCCTTGGCTGCAGCGACCAGGAGATGGTGGAGTTCAGGATCTCGTGTGGCAGGAGCAGCATAGCAAGCAGAATTGAACCCTGGATTTCAGCAGGGCAAACTTGGCCTTTTCAGGCAATTGCTGGGGGACATCCCGTGGGCAAGGCTGCTTGAAGGTAAATCCATAAATCCATGGGTCCGGATGGGATGCACCCACTGGTGCTGAGGGAGCTGGCTGAGGTCATTGCTGGGCTGCTCTCCATCATCTTTGCTAAGTTGTGGCAAACGGGAGAGGTGCCTGAGGACTGGAGGAAAGCAAATGTCACTGCAGTCTTCAAAAAGGGCAAGAAGGAGGACCCGGGGAACTCTAGACCGGTCAGCCTCACCTCCATCCCTGGGAAACTGGTGGAACGACTTCTCCTTGGTGCCGTCTCAAGGCATATCAGGGATAAGAGGGTCACTAGGGGCAGTCAACATGGCTTCACCAAGGGGAAGTCGTGCTTGACCAACCTCATTGACTGTTATGAAGACATAACGAGGTGGATACATGATGACAAAACAGTGGATGTGGTCTACCTTGACTTCAATAAAGCCTTGGACACAGTCTCCCACAGCATCCTCACAGCTAAACTAGGGGAGCGCGGTCTGGATGAGCGGGTAGTGAGGTGATTGTGAACTGGCTGAAAGGAAGAAGCCAGAGAGTCGTGGTCAATGGGCCAGAGTCCAGTTGGGGCCTGTATCCAGTGCAGAGCCTCAGGGGGCAGTGCTGGGGCCAGTACTATTCACTAAATTCATCAGTGATGTGGATGAGGGAATAGAGTGACTGTCAGCAAGTCTGCTGAAGACACCAAGCTGGGAGGAGTGGGTGACACTGGAAGCTGTGCTGCCATCCAGAGACCTGGACAGGCTGGAGAGCTGGGCAGGGAAAAATGTAATGAAATAGAACAAGGGCAAGTGTAGAGTATTACAACTGGGCAAGAAGAACCCCAGGTTCCAGTGTAAGTTGGGGAAGGACCTGTTGGAGAGCAGTGTAGGGAAAGGGACCTGGGGGTCCTGGGGACAGCAGGGTGACCATGAGCCAGCACTGGGCCCTTGTGGCCAGGAAGCCAATGGGACCTGGGGGGCGGTTAGAAGGGGTTGGTCAGTAGCTCAGAGAGGTTCTCCTGCCCCTCCTCTCTGCCCTGGGGAGACCACACCTGGAATATTCTCATACCAATTTATTTTTTACTAGCAAGAATACAATGCTGGCAAGAAGTGTCTCTGTAGAGCAGACACTACTAACTTTACTGATTACTTCAGGTTGTCTCAAAGGATGTGCCCCTGGAGCCTGAGGGACACCTGGAGGAGCCCGGAGGGGACAGAGAAAGGGACATCATGGGCTGCTCCTGTGCTGCTGAGCTGGGCTGGGCTCCTGGGACACAGGGAGCTCATGGCAGCAGCAGCGCTGCAGAGAGACAGCTCTGCCCAGGAGCAGCTCCTCTGCACACGCAGCAGGGCTGAGGGCTCTGCCTGCAGCACCGAGGGCACAGGAGCCAGGCACAGAGAGGGAAACGCAGTCTGGGCTGGGAGGATGCTGAGAGTTCACTGGAAATGAAATCCTCTCAGATATGAAGCCTGTGGCTGCAGGGCATTGCATCTGCAAATCATGGTAGGATCTCAGAAAGCTGTCCCATTGCAGAGCCTGCGAGAGATGTAAGTACAGCTCTCAGAGGTTCTCTGATCAGAGGGGAGGATGTGCTGCAGAGCAGGGGTTGCCTTCTGCACTGTCAGAGTGACAAGTCTTGAATGCTGCGTTCTCCCCAGGGTGGCTGTGGGGTGTAAATGTCAATGTGCAGGCAGGGGTGCCCAGGGCTGTCCTGCAGAGCAGGGTCCCTGCACCCCAGGGCTGTGCCGGGCAGGGACTCTGCCGCCTGCCAGGGTCAGCGCTCAGCCTGCCCGGGAGATCCCAGCAGCACTGAGGGGAGAAGCTGTGGGGGGAAGGAGCGGCCCCCGGCAGGGCAGAGTCCTTCTGCTGCTGGGTTCTCCGTGGGTCCGGGCTGCTCACAGCTCCAGCTCATTCCAGAATATTGACAAGAGGAGGTTTCAAGGAGAAGAAGACAAAGAGTACTGCAAAGATAAGGAACCTCCCTGAGTCTGTGTTTTCAGTCTCTTACTCTGGGGAATGGATGGTGATTAAGGCAGTTTTTAATTTTAAACAAATACTTGAGACACATGAACTGCAATAGGTCTTCAAGAGAATCCTGGCATGCCTTGCCTCTCCTCTGCCTATGCAGAACCAGCATCACCTTTGCTGGACACCTTACACTAAATCTGTAATCTGTTTTCCAGCCTGCAAACAGGAAGATGCCCCCAGGCAGTGCCCTGTGAACAGGCAGGATCTGTAGGGCCAGGGGGAGGGCACAGAGGGTGGGATGGTCTGTGAGCACTGACAGGGAACAGACATGGACAGGGAAACACCTCCCAGGGGAGAATCTCCAGGCAGCAGGGAAATGATCAGAAATGAGAGGAAACTGAACCCGGAATTGTTATGGGAGGGAGAAGAGAGAAAAGTCCCTGTGACCCCCTGCAGGTCAGATCCCTCCTGTGAGCAGCCCCCTGGCCTCCTGTCCCACCCAGCAAAGCCTCTGCCCTCAGGGCCGGGGGCTCCAAGGCATGAAGCAGCTCCTGTGCAGCCAGAGCTCCAGTTCCTCTGCAGAGCACAGGGGCTGAGAGCAGCTGCCCGGCAGTGTTGGTGTCTGGGAGGTGGCTGCACAGCTGGGGAAGGGTGACGCTGTCTGAGTGCCCAGCTGCCTCTGCCCTGGCCTCTCTCACCCCCACCCTCACCGCATTTTCCTTCTTGCTCCCCTGCTCTGGGTCACTGCTGTTGGGATCTTGTTCTTGCTGTCAGGCTCTCTGGGGATGGCAGTTTCAGCTGCAGAGTCACAGCCTGATCTTGTGGGTCCCTTCCTGCAGTGTGTCCATGGGCACACGTGTCCCAGCTTTGCTCTGAGCTGTGGGCTGTGGGCAATGCAGTCTGTGGGGCTGGGGAATGAGCCGTGTGTGTCCTGGGCTAAACGTTGGGTGCTGAGACTTTAGGAAAGGGTGAGACTTGTCATGATCTGGGGTGGATCCCTCTGCTCTCAGCAGTGTCTGGTGGCCTTTCAGGGTATCATGGGAGTGTGATCAGCCCCCATCTCAGAAAGATGCCAGCCCAGGGCAGCTGGAGCAAGAGAGAGGGACAGAGCAGCTGCCCTCACTCTGCACTGACCCACAGGCACCCTCTGGTCTCGCAGGACTCGCTCTGTTCTCCCTGAGTGCAGCAGAAATGCTGAGGGTTTCTGACACCCAACAACACTCCCCAGGGTGGGAGGGGAGAAGGAGCTGTAGAAACACCAAACCTCTCAAACTCAGTTTCTCATGCATGGGGGTACAGATGCTGACAGTCCCTTTTGCACCAGGAGCGGTTCCAGCTGACAAAGCTGAACCCCAGGACTGGCCCCTGCCCACCCGATCACACAGGGTCAGGCTGAGTCCTCAGGAGCCCCTGGGCAGAGACCCTGCTCTTCATTGCACACTCATCAAGCACCGACGAGGGCTCCAGCCACGAAGTTCTCCTGGAAAAAGAAAAATGTCTCTTTGTGTGACGGGGTGGGAGGGTCTGTGGGAAATGGTTTTGATTATTTCCAGGGAAGTCTCATCAAACCTTCACTATCTTTTCCTCCTATGACAGGTCCTCATGCCCACAGGCAGCAAATGTCCAACAGCAGCTCCATCACCCAGTTCCTCCTCCTGCCGTTCACAGACACACGGGAGCTGCAGCTCTTGCACTTCTGGCTCTTCCTGGGCATCTACCTGGCTGCCCTCCTGGGCAACGGCCTCATCATCACCACCATAGCCTGGGACCAGCACCTGCACACCCCCATGTACTTCTTCCTGCTCAACCTCGCCCTCCTCGACCTGGGCTGCATCTCCACCACTGTGCCCAAATCCATGGCCAACTCCCTCTGGGACACCAGGGCCATCTCATACTCAGGATGTGCTGCTCAGCTCTTTTCATTTGCTTTCTTGATCAGAGCAGAGTATTGTCTCCTCACCGTCATGTCCTATGACCGCTACGTTGCCATCTGCAAACCCCTGCACTACGGGACCCTGCTGGGCATCAGAGCTTGTGTCCACATGGCAGCAGCTGCCTGGGCCACTGGGTTTCTCAGTGCTCTGCTGCACACGGCCAATACATTTTCACTGCCCCTGTGCAAGGGCAATGCCCTGGGCCAGTTCTTCTGTGAAATCCACCAGATCCTCAAGCTCTCCTGCTCAGACACCTACGTCAGGGAACTCGGGTTGCTTGTGGTTGGTGTATTAGTAACGTTTGGCTGTTTTGTGTTCATCGTGGTGTCCTATGTGGAGATCTTCAGGGCCGTGCTGAGGATCCCCTCTGAGCAGGGACGGCACAAAGCCTTTTCCACCTGCCTCCCTCACCTGGCCGTGGTCTCTCTGTTCATCAGCACCGCCATGTTTGCCTACCTGAAGCCCCCCTCCATCTCCTCTCCATCCCTGGACCTGGTGGTGTCTGTTCTGTACTCAGTGGTGCCTCCAGCAGTGAACCCCCTCATCTACAGCATGAGGAACCAGGAGCTCAAGGAGTCCATTAGGAAAGTGATTTCATGGGTGTTTGTCAATATTGATCAGCTTTCCATCACTGTCCACAAATGATGTCTATTTGTATCCCAATGCAGACCTGTACCTTGTTTTATCCCTTTTACTTTGTTAGCATTACCCATATTGTTATTTATGGTTTTTATGTTTATACCTAATTGTTTGTGTTTAGCGCTCTATCCTGAAAAATGTACCCATTATTACTATTTTTAAAATACCTGAAACCTGTATAAATGTTTTCCTAACACTGTGTCAGAGCTTGGTCTCCCATAGCATCTCCGTAATAAAATGACATCTCCTCTGTGCATTTCCTCAATATTTGATTGTTCTTTTAAAGCTGATCTCAACAACAGGCCCAGGAATTTCACCCAAAAGGGCCTGAGGTCAAAGCTCATTGTCACGTTGGTAGCTGATAGACAACTGAGTTGCGGTTTAAGACACAACCGTTGTTGTCTGTTGACAGTGAAGAAGGGGAGTGGTCATGAGATACAGTCAGACTGGGCTGTCCCAGAGCATGATGGGGCAGAGGACAATCCTCCAGGAGAGGAATCTGGAGCTGCCTGGAGAGCCCATGAGATACACAGGGACGGTGTGTGCCTGAGGTGGGCAGTGACTGGAGCCCACAGAATGAGACATGGCCCAAGGTGGAGTCAACCCATGGGAAAGCACTAAATCCAGGTATCTGCAGGGAAACAAAGATGGAAACAGCCCACCCCACACAGACCCGTTCCAACAGTGTCACAGTGTCACAGTGTCACAGTATGTTTGGGATTGGAAGGGACCTCAAAAGACGATCCAGTCCAATCCCCCTGCTGGAGCAGGAACACCCAGGTGAGGTCGCACAGGAACATGTCCAGGCGGGTTTTGAATGTCTCCAGAGAAGGAGACTCCACAACCTCCCTGGGCAGCCTGTTCAGTCTCCATCACCCTCACTGAGAAGAAGTTTCTTCTCAAATTTAAGTGGAATCTCTTGTGTTCCAGCTTGATCCCATTACCCCTTGTCCTATCATTGTTTGCCACCCAGAAGAGCCTGGCTCTGTCCTCGTGGCACTCACCCTTCATATATTTATAAGCATTAATAAGGTCACCCCTCAGTCTCCTCCAAACCAAAGAGACCCAGCTCCCTCAGCCTTTCTTCATAAGGGAGATGCTCCACTCCCTTAATCATCTTTGTTGCCCTACACTGGACCCTCTCCAGTAGTTCCCTGTCCTGCTGGAACTGAGGGGCCTAGAACTGGACACAATATTCCAGATGTGGTCTCACCAGGGCAGAGTAGAGGGGAAGGAGAACCTCTCTCAATCTACTGACCACCCCCCTTCTAATACACCCCAGGATGCCATTGGCCTTCCTGGCCACAAGGGCACAGTACTGGCTCATGGTCACCCTGCTGTCCCCAGGACCCCCAGGTCCCTTTCCCCTACGCTGCTCTCTAATATGTAATTTCCCAACCTATACTGGAACCTGGGGTTGTTCCTGCCCAGATGCAGGACTCTACACTTTCCCTTGTAAAATTTCATCAGGTTATTCCTCGCCCAACTCTTCAGCCTGTCCAGGTCCTGCTGGATGGCAGCACCTTCACAGTCACCACACCAGCAGCAGCACTTTTACACAACCATGAGCAACAGTACTGACCGTGCCCTGTTCCTTCTCTCAGACTGAGCTGCTGTGAAGGTTGCACGAGTTGTCTGCACATCCCGGGTAGAACTTACCTGCAATTTCACACACCCCTGTGGTCCCTCCAGTGTGGACCTGGGGTTTGGGTCAACCCAGACTCAGAGATATTGCCCACTTGGCCATTCCAGCCCCAGCTCTCTTCATATCCTGGTGTCTCTTCCTTGCTAGCCTCACTTAGACCTGACCAAGAAAGCTTGTGCATACATTTACACCCAAACACACACACAACGGTGAACCCACTCACACAGTAAATAGCCAGGAACACTGGCTATGCCCTGTGGAAACTCATATCTTATTGTTTTGTAAAGCAATAAACTGCCCATCTGCTTCTACATATTCATTTTAATGTAGCTAATTACAGGTCCAGCCTGTCATCTGGATTTTTTCTTGTTATTAGTTGTTTTCTTATTGTGATAGTGTTGTCATCCCCTTTCTAATTCACTATTGGCTTTTCTTTTATAACTGTTGGCTGTGTAAATGAGGAGCCGTGCTCTCCTTGTCTCTAAACACAATAAACGGCTCTTTACTGACTTGTTTTTCACTATAACCTTCCTGCAAGCCCTTTTTATAGCTGCAGGGATGGTTCCTGTGTTCATGGGAGGAGGGTAAAAGAGTCCATCATGGCAGCCCTGCCAGGGAGCAGCAGTGCTTGTTCTTCCAGAGCTGTTCTGGTTCCACTCCACACTCTCCTTCTCATCCCTGTGTTGGTGCAAGGCCTGAGTGCTCTGGCAGCTTGGTCACCGTCCTGCTGTGTGTCAGTGCTGTGGGCGCAGGCAGGGACAGGCAATGGACACTGCTGTGACAGAGCTGGCCCCAGAACAGCCTTTCCACAGAGAAAGGTGATCACCTATGGGCAGGGTGTGAAGGTTTAGCTCTTCTTAAAAAAATTCTCTCAGAACATGCCCAACAAAGTGGTCACAGATTCAAACCCCAGTGTGCATCTGAACAGCGTGTGTGTGCAGGGCTGGCACACAGCAGTGTCCTCTCACAGCCAGGCTCCTGCCAGAGACCTGCAGGACCAGCAGAGCAGGGGCTGGGCTGTGCCCCTGTGCACTGGACACCCCATGGAAGGAGCCTCAGGTCAGTCACCATGGACTGGCCCCTCACAACCACCATTTCCAGCACTGGCTTCTCACCCACAGAGGCTGTTTTCTCTCCATGGATGGACACTCAATGAAGAGATGTGAGCACGCACATCATGTACGTGAGGTGACATGAACCTGAGTGAGCACAAACACCATCAACTATTCCTCTCCATTCCGTGAAGGCCTGTGAGATAGACGAGGTCTTGAGGTCACTTCATATTGGGAGGAAGAACCTATGGGAAATCACCTGAATGCAGCACTGGGTTGTGCTTCCTTGAACTGAGATCCCTGTGTCCATTCCTTATGACGAGGGACATGTCAGATGAGTGCAGAGCAGGTGACACACCACAGGGCTGAGGTGCCTCCCATCCTTTGGGAGCGGCAACAGGAGGCCAGAGGGACACTGTGACTCCTGCCTCTGTGTGTAAAAGGGACAGACTCTGTCTCTGAGCATCCCTGGGTGAACAAGGAGTCCTGAGACCAACTCAGATATGGGTGCCTGACAGAACCCTGATATTTCTGTGTGTGACTCCAGGAACAAACTCCACTGGATCAGTGAGATTCATCTCAGCTGCCTTGGACAGGATCATTTCAAGTGTTCCAGTCTGCTCTGTCACCCTTTCTTGTGATTCCAGATTGTGATCTCAAAACTGCCATAGAAACCAGAATGGTTCTGGGGTCCTAAGGAAACGCAGACCTCAAACCCATCTTCAAGAAGAGCAGGGATACGAACTGGGATAACTACAGGCTGGCCACTCTACCTCCGTCCCTGGGAAGGGGATGGGACACGTCCTCCTGCAGCCATTTCCAGGAATGTGAAGGACAAGGAAGGGATTGCTGAACCCAAACGGACAGGGGAAAGAAAGGCATGTTGTGCACAGGGCGTTTGCAAGGCTCAGACATGGTCTCCTTCTGGCCAGAGTGGTGCTGATGGGGCTCAAGAAGCGGGTGCTGGGTGGGAAGTTGGCTGAACCATCCAGCACAAATGTCATCAGTGGTACAAAGTCCTCCATGCAGCCAGTTACTGGTGTCATCCCTCAGTGACCAGCACTTGGACAACACTGTTGAACGTCTTTATTCTCCCTTTCCAAGATATAAGAGACAGCACTTTAAGTGCCTTGAGGATGATGCAAACCTGGGTGGAGGCCTTGAGCAGCCTCACCTGGTTCACCCTGAGCAGGAGAGTGAGACAAGATGAGTGAGACAAGGGCTCTCTGCAAACCTGAGTTATTCTGTGATTTGACAGAATTTTTGCCTTGGAGAGGTTTCTGAAGAGAGAATAGGTAGAGGAATAGGAAAAAAAAAAAAAAAAGGAAATGCAGAAGAAGAGATATGGAAGGTGTTAACGGAAGTATAGGAGTTCCAGTGAGGAGCGCTTTTCACTCACAGTGTTAGTAGGAAATATATTTAAAGGAAATGCAGAAGAAGAGATATGGAAGGTGTTAACGGAAGTATAAGAGTTCCAGTGAGGAGCGCTTTTCACTCACAGTGTTAGTAGGAAATATATTTGACAAATTTGAACAAGGTGAGGAAGCGAGATGGGTGTCTACAGCCTGTGGGAAAGAGGGGCATGTGTAGGAATGTATAGAACATGCTTCAGTCTGGTGAGGTCCTGGGTGCTAAGGAGGGGGATGGACAGGTGTGGTATTATGAGGTCAGTTGTGTCTCAGACACTCATAATCCAGTCAGAATCCTGTGGCGTTGAAAGGACAGTGAGGTCAGTTCTGTCTCTGGAGGTGACAGCCCAGCAGCAGGGACATGGCTGGGAAAGAACCTCTGCCCAAGTGCCCTCAGGCCCTACCCAGGAAGAGGCCTTGGAGATGGGTTGTCATGTCCATTCCACATAAGAACATGATGGGACAGCAGCAGGAACATGATCATGTGTATCAGAGAAGCTGAAAGGCCAGCAGCACTCATGTCATTTAGAAGATCATGGTGAGGATATTTGTCTTTGTTGAGGTGGAAGACCACAAAGAGACTAATGGGTTGTGTTCCGAGCTTGAAGGGCAGTTTCTGACATGGTCGAGTTTTCCTTGTTGGCATGAAAAACAAGGAGAAAGAAAGAGTCACAAAGTGCAACATGAAATGTGGAGACAGGATATCAGGAGTAAGAAATGTGACTGGAAGGGCAGTGCTGTGGGGCAAGAGGTGACCCAGAGGGAGCTGGATCAGCCCATGGTTTGTGTTCCAAAGACCAGCCAGTGAGGGTGCAGACACAGCAGCGAAGGTGCAGAAATGCTGGGGTGAGAGCAGGTGGGGAAGCGAGATGGGTGTCTGCAGCCTGCAGGGAAAGAGGGGCAGGGGTAGCACCGTGTAGAACAGCCTGTGGTGGAGATGGCAAAGGGCGCTGTAAGGCTGGAAGGGACCCACAGAACCCAGATCTGTGTCTCCTTGGCCATGGCAGTTGTCTCTGCCACTGAGGCCCAGGAGAAGACATGTTGTCCTCATGGCACTGGGGCCTCGGTGCCTCCTTGCAGCCCCATGGGGAAGCTGGAAGCTGTTGTCCCAGTGTTGTCCTTCCCTGGGCCTTGCACACCCACATCCCACGGTCCCAGGAAGAGCCCTGAGCCGTGTGTGAGGGACAGGATCACAAGGGGAGAAGGAAGGGAAGGCACTGATCTGTTCTCACTGGTGACCAGTAAAGGAACCCAAGTGAATGGCAGGAAGATATGCCAGTGAATGGTCAGTTGGACATGAGGAAAAGGTTCTTCACCCAGAGGTGCTGGACACTGAACAGGCTCCCCAAGGAGGTGTCACGGCCCCAACCTGACAGTGTTCAAGAAGAGACAGGACAACGTCCTCAGACACACGGGGTGACCTGTGGGGTGTTCTGTGCCGGGACAGGAGTTGGACTCCATGATCCTTTGGGTCCTTCCAACTCAGGACATTCTATGATTCTATGAAATACTGGTTAAAAGTCCATGTTTTCATTGTGCAGATGAGTTGTAAACACACACATCATGTGCATGTCCAGTGTGTGCATGTGGTGAGATGAACCCAAGGGAGCACAAATGGTGTCAGCTATTCCTTGGGGTTCCATACAGGTCAGTGGGACAGAGATGGTGTTCAGGGGTCTCTTCCAACCTGTGTTATTGTAGGATTCCATGAATCTTTTCCTTGGAGATATAAAATGCCCCAGAGTAAATACAGCAGCTCCTCTAAGGAACGTTTCTCCACTCAAACCCTTGATAGGAAATCTATTGGATACATTTGATGAAAGCAGCTCAGTTTGATCTGCTCACACACTGGACCACAAGGAGGGTGATGGTGGGTAGGATGCCATGTGGTCACTTGTGTCTCAGGAACTCATAGTCCAATAGGAACCGATGGCTGTGGAGGGCACTGTGAGGTCACTTCTGCCTCTGCAGGGGATTGGCCAACAGCAGGAACATGGCTGGGAAAGGACTGTGAGGTCACACACACGAGATGAGCAATCGGGCCCAATCAGCATGGCTGGATGAAAGGCAGGTCCTGCTTGACCAGCCTGATCTCCTTCTGTGACAAGGTGACCGGCTGAGCAGATGAGGGAAAGTCTGTCGTGGGGAGTGAATGCACCACACATGCTGTGGGTGTTGTGTCCTTAGACTTCAGTAAAGCCTTTGACACCGTATCCCACAGCATCTCCTGGAGAAGCTGCAGCTCGTGGCCTGGATGGTGTATCTGCGATGGGGAAAGAACTCCCTGGAGGGGAGATCTTTTTGCTCTCTACAACTGTCTGAAAAGAGGTTGTTGCATGGAGAGTGTTGGTCTTCTCCTGAGTAGCAAGTGATAGGATGAGAGGAAATGGCCTCAGCTTCTGCCAGAGAAGGTTCAGAATTGATATTAGGAAACATTTCTTCATGGAACAGGTTGTGAAGCAGCGGAACAGGCTGCCCAGGGACGTGGTTGAGTGGTTTAGACACCTGGAGGTGTCTAAAATATGTATAGATGAGGTTCTTAGGGACATGGTTTAGTGCTAGAGTTATGGTTAGACTCAATGATCTTATTGGTCTCTTCCAACTCAAATGATTCTATGATTCTATGACTCCATGCTTGAAGGGTTATTTCCCAGACTGTGGAGTTTTCGTTGGAGGTAGGAATCATAGAATCATAGAGAGTGTTGGAAGGGAGCTTCAAAGGTCATCTCGTCCAACCCCCCGCCATGAGCAGGGACATCAACCAGCTCAGGTTGTTTAGAGTCTCATCCAGCCTGGGCTGGGATGTCTCCAGGGACAGGGCATCCACCACCTCTCGGGGCAACCAGTGGTCATGTTTAATCACCCACATTGTAAAAAATGTCTTCCACATGTCTGGCCTGAACCTCCCCTCTTCTAGTTCAAAGCCATCACCCCTTGTCCTATCACAACAGGCCCTGCTATGAAGTCTGTCCCCATCTTGCTTATCTGTCTCTTTTAAGTACAGAAAGGCCGCAATAAGGTGTCCCTGCAGCCTTCTCTTCTCCAGGCTTAACATCCACAACTCTCCCAGCCTGTGCCCCCAGCAGAGCAGTTCCATCTCTCTGATCATCTTGGTGACCCTGCTCTGGACCCTCTCCAACAGGTCCATGTCTTTCCTGAACTGAGGGCTCCAGAGCTGGACGCAGGACTCCAGGTGGGGTCTCACCAGAGTGGAGCAGAGGGGCAGAATCCCCTCCCTTGACCTGCCTGTCATGCTCCTTTGGATGCAGCCCAAGATATGTTTGGCCTTCAGGGCTGCAAGCACACATTGCCGGCTCCAGTCCAGTCTTTCACCCACCAGTATCCCCAAGTCTTTCTCGTCAGGGCTGCTCTCAATCCCTTCATCCCCCAGGCTGTACTGATAACTGGGGTTGCCCCAACCCAGGTGTAGGACCTTGAGTTTGGCCTCGTTGAAACTCAGGAGATTCATACGGGTCCACATCTCGAGCTTATCCAGGTCCCTCTGGATGGCCTTCTGTCCCTCAGGTGTGTCAACAACACCACTCAGTTTGGCATCATCTGCAAACTTGCTCAGGGTGCACATGATCCCACTATGTCATTGATGAAGATATTAAACGGTACTGATCCCAGTATGGACCCCTGAGGGACACCACTTGTCACCAGTGGCCATCCAGACATTGTGCCATTGACCACCACTCTCTGGGTGCGACCATTGAGACAGTTCCTCACCCACCAAACAGTCCAGCCTTCAAATCCATACCTCTCCAATACAGAGAGAAGGATGTTGTGAGAGACCATGTCAAAGGCTTTACAAATGTTCAGATAGATGACATCCATAGCCCTTCCTTTGTCCACTGATGTAGTTACTCCATTGTAGAAGGCCACTCGGTTACTCAGGCAGGACTTGCCCTTGGTGGAGCCGTGCTGGCTGTCTCAAATCACCTCCTGTCCTCCTTGTGCCTCTGCACAGCTTCTAGGAGGATCTGAGCCATGATCTCGCAGGCACAGGTAAGAGGCTGACAGGTCAGTAGTTTTCAGGGTCCTCCTTTCTACAGCAGAGCAGAGAAACACTGCCACACAGTTCTAGATTAGAAGGTGGAGACTGGACATGAGGAGGAAGAAATGTCACTCAAAGGGCAGTGCTGTGGTACGAGAAACCATCCAGAAGGAGCAGGAGATCAGTCCATGTACTTGTGTTTCCAGGAACAGCATGAGAGTGGAGACACATCAGCCATTGTATGGAAATACCAGGGTGAGGGCAAGGGGAGGAAGTGAGATGTGTGTCTACAGCCTGCAGGGAAACAGCAGCAGCTGAGGGACAGTGTAGGACAACCTGTGGTGGAGATGGCAAAGGGCACTGGCAAGGCTGGATGTCACCAGGAGAACCCAAGTCTTTGTCCCCTTGGCTATTGCCATCGCCTCTGCCACCAAGGCCTGTGAGGAGACGTGTTGTCCTCAGGCACTGGGGCACCTCATGGCCTCCTGCACACCCCCAGGCAGGCTGGGAACTGTCACCCCATTGTCCTTCACTCAGCACCACACAGCCCACATCCCCTGCCCCAGGAAGAGCCCTGAGCAATGTGTGAGGGACAGGATCTGCCTTCCCAGGGGCTGGGGGTCAGGCATTGGCCTCTCTGCTTCATCCAACTAAACCAGGGTTTTCTCAGCACCTCAGCTGCCTGCACGTTCCCCTTTGCTTATCTGCCATCATGGCCTCCAATTCTCTGCTCTAACGAGTCCCTGGGGAGGCTCTGCTGGTACTTGCCCTCAGTGGAACTCATTAATACTTCAAGGAACTTAGTACTTTTTTCTTCTGGCTTTGACTTCTGGAAAGGTTTGTGCAATCTCCTCTCAGAACCTGAGCAATGTTCAAGGACTCAGCACCAAATGCACCATGGGGCTCATTACACTGAAGAAAGCTCTAACAAACCATGTCTCTTATTGTAATGTCCTTCCAATCTTGTATAGTTAATTAGAGAGTTTTCTTTGTGTAATTATGGAGAAAGATTTCAAAAAGCTTCTGATAAAAAAGTCTTTCTATTGTAAAGGGTGTATTTTAATCCTTTTCAGTTTGGAGAAGATGTGACTGCAGCATTGTCTGATGTTGATCAGGGTCTCTCCTAAGGAGGTCTGGACTGGCTGGAGAAGCTGTCCCTTGAGGTCTCACACCGTGTGGACAACCTTGCTCCTCACCTCCCCAACCCCATCGTTTCTCTCATTGGCCCCTGGGCCTTGCATCCCTTTTCCTCACCCCAGACTTCACTGCATCTGCAGCTGGATGTGCCAGCTCCTTCGCACCAGCTCCCACCTGCTCTCCTTGCAGACCCAAGTGCACACAGCAAAGAGGGACTTTGCTTTACACTTGAACAAACAAAATACAACTGATGAGAGTCATGATTAAAAGACAACACACTCCTCAACTCTACACCAAGGACAAGCTGCCACCACTGAGGTTCATCTTCTCCAAGGCAGAACCATGCAAGGAATGTTTTAGACAGAAAGGAAATCATAAAATAACACAATAAAAGAGTTGGCTAAAGACAGAATACACAGACTACTGAAAGACAAGGAAGCTTTTAACTCCTTGAAGCTGAAAGCAGCAACAGGGTTGTTGACAAGTGTCAACACATAGGACAGGATGATGAACACAAAACACCAGAGGTCAAAAAATACACTAACCACAAGAAGCGCATGTTCCCCGAGGTAGGTGTTTGAACAAGAGAGCTTGAGGATCTGGGGGATTTCACAGAAGAACTGGCCCAGGGCATTGCCCTTGCACAGGGGCAGTGAAAATGTATTGGCCGTGTGCAGCAGAGCAGTGAGAAACCCAGTGGCAGAGGCAGCTGCTGCCATGTGGACACAAGCTCTGATGCCCAGGAGGGTCCCGTAGTGCAGGGGTTTGCAGATGGCAACATAGCGGTCGTACGACATGATGGTGAGAAGAGAATACTCTGCTGACGCTAAAAAGACAAACAGAAAGAGTTGTGTGGCACACCCTGCATAGGAAATGACCCTGGTATCCCGCAGAGAGTTGGCCATGGACTTGGGGACAATGGTGGAGATGGAGCCAAGGTCAAGGAGGGCGAGGTTGAGCAGGAAGAAGTACATGGGAGTGTGGAGGTGCTGGTCCCAGGCTATGGTGGTGATGATGAGGCCGTTGCCCAGGAGGGCAGCCAGGTAGATGCCCAGGAAGAGCCAGAAGTGCAAGAGCTGCAGCTCCCGTGTGTCTGCGAACGGCAGGAGGAGGAACCGGGTGATGCAGCTGCTGTTGGACAGTTGCTGCCTGTGGACATCAGAACCTGTCATAGGAGGAAAAGATAGTGAAGGTTTGATGAGACTTCTCTGGGAATAATCAAAACCATTTCCCACAGACCCTCTCACCCCGTCACAAAAAGAGACACTTTTCATTTTCCAGGAGAACGTCCTGGCTGGAGCCCTCGTCAGTGCTTGATGAGTGTGCAATGAAGAGCAGGGTCTCTGCCCAGGGGCTCCTGAGGACTCAGCCTGACCCTGTGTGATCGGGTGGGCAGGGGCCAGTCCTGGGGTTCAGCTTTGTCAGCTGGAACCGCTCCTGGTGCAGAAGAGACTGTCAGCATCTGTACCCCCAGGCCTGAGAAACTGAGTTTGAGAGGTTTGGTGTTTCTACAGCTCCTTCTCCCCTCCCACCCTGGTGAGTGTTCTTGGGTGTCAGAAACCCTCAGCATTTCTGCTGCACTGAGGGAGAACAGAGCGAGTCCTGTGAGACCAGAGGGTGCCTGTGGGTCAGTGCAGAGTGAGGGCAGCTGCTCTGTCCCTCTCTCTTGCTCCAGCTGCCCTGGGCTGGCATCTTTCTGAGATGGGGGCTGATCACACTCCCATGTTACCCTGAAAAGCCACCAGGCACTGCTGAGAGCAGAGGGATCCACCCCAGACAATGACACGTCTCACCCTTTAATAAGGTCTCAGCACCCAACGTTAAGTGCAAGACAAACATGGCTCATTCCCCAGCCCCACAGACTGCATTGCCCACAGCCCACAGGTCAGAGCAAAGCTGGGACACGTGTGCCCATGGACACACTGCAGGAAGGGACCCACAAGATCAGGCTGTGACTCTGCAGCTGAAACTGCCATCCCCAGAGAGCCTGACAGCAAGAACAAGATCCCAACAGCAGTGACCCAGAGCAGGGGAGCAAGAAGGAAAATGCGGTGAGGGTGGGTGTGAGAGAGGCCAGGGCAGAGGCAGCCGGGCACTCAGACAGCGTCACCCTTCCCCAGCTGTGCAGCCACCTCCCAGACACCAACACTGCCGGGCAGCTGCTCTCAGCCCCTTTGCTCTGCAGAGGAACTGGAGCTCTGGCTGCACAGGAGCTGCTTCATGCCTTGGAGCGTCCGACCTGAGGGCAGAGGCTTTGCTGGGTGGGAGAGGAGGCCAGGGGGCTGCTCACAGGAGGGATCTGACCTGCAGGGGGTCACAGGGACTTTTCTCTCTTCTCCCTCTCATAACCATTCTGGGTTTGGTTTCCATCATTTCTGATAATTTCCCTGCTGCCTGGAGATTCTCCCCCTGTCAGTGCTCACAGACCATCTCACCCTCTGTGCCCTCCCCCTGGCCCTACAGATCCTGCCTGTTCACAGGGCACTGCCTGGGGGCATCTTCCTGCTTGCAGGCTGGAAAACAGATTGCAGATTAAGTGTAAGGTGTCCAGCCAAGGTGATGCTGGTTCTGCATAGGCAGAGGAGATGCAAGGCATGCCAGGATTCTCTTGAAGACCTATTGCAGTTCATGTGTCTCATGTATTTGTTTAAAATTAAGAACGGCCTTAATCCCCACCCATTCCCCAGAGTAGGAGACTGAAAACACAGACTCAGGGACGTTCCTTATCTTTGCAGTACTCTTTGTCTTCTTCTTCTCCTTGAAACCTCCTCTTGTCAATATTCTGGAATGAGCTGGAGCTGTGAGCAGCCCCGACCCACGGAGAACCCAGCAGCAGAAGGACCCTGCCCTGCCGGGGGTCGCTCCTTCCCCCCACAGCTGCTGCCATGGCATCTCCCGGGCAGGCTGAGCGCTGACCCTGGCAGGCGGCAGAGTCCCTGCCCGGCACAGCCCTGGGGTGCAGGGACCCTGCTCTGCAGGACAGCCCTGGGCACCCCTGCCTGCACATTGACATTTACACCCCACAGCCACCCTGGGGAGAACTCAGCATTCATGTCATGTCACTGACAGCGCAGAAGGCAACCCCTGCTCTGCAGCACATCCTCCCCTCTGATCAGAGAACCTCTGAGAGCTGTACTTACATCTCTCGCAGGCTCTGCAATGGGACAGCTTTCTGAGATCCTACCATGATTTGCAGATGCAATGCCCTGCAGCCACAGGCTTCATATCTGAGAGGATTTCATTTCCAGTGAACTCTCAGCATCCTCCCAGCCCAGACTGCATTTCCCTCTCTGTGCCTGGCTCCTGTGCCCTCGGTGCTGCAGGCAGAGCCCTCAGCCCTGCTGCATGTGCAGAGGAGCTGCTCCTGGGCAGAGCTGTCTCTCTGCAGCGCTGCCGCTGCCATGAGCTCCCTGTGTCCCAGGAGCCCAGCGCAGCTCAGCAGCACAGGAGCAGCCCATGATGTCCCTTTCTCTGTCCCCTCTGGGCTCCTCCAGGTGTCTCTGGGGCTCCAGGAGAATGGCCCATGAAACAGTCTGAAGTAACCAGTGATGTTGATTCTCTCTGCACAGACACTTCTCACCAGCATTGTATTCTTTCTATTAAAACATAAATTGGTATTAGAATAATCTTTTCTTGTCACATCTTTAAACAGGACACCATGAATTTTACAGCAAAGGATCTAATTTCTCTAACCTGGGGGAGGAGTATGTTCAGTTGAATGACTTTAGGCATTTCATTCTTGTTTTACACTTCTAGGTCTAGAGAGATTCATCAGTCTTTGGCCATGTCATGTCTGTGCTGTGATTCAAAGCCTTTGCACACATGGGCTCTTGGACACTTGGTACCAGGTTTCTTGTGCAGGTCAGAGCTGGGCTGGTGCCACAGCTGGGGTGGCTCAGCCCAGATGTGAGGCAATGTCCTCAGCCAGGGACCTGACTGGGGAGCTGGAGCTGTCAGTGCTGCAGACAGAGCTGTGACACGGATGGAATGAACTGCCAGGCAGGGTGGCAGGAGTGAGTTCATCTGGTCTCAAGGACAGCAGCCTCCAAGCACAGCAACAGTCCAGATCAGAACTCAGTCCAGACCTGTAAGGCAATTCAAGGGCCCCATAATGAGCTGTTACTACTGCAGGAACAGTTAAAGGAGAAGCAAAGACACTCTGTGGCCACTGATGAATTTAATAGGGGAAAGAGGTGAGAATCGCTGTGTCCTCTTGTCCTCCCTCTTCACCAGCCATGTGTCCCAGGCCTCTGTGACTTGAGAGAGGAATGTGGAGAACAAGCAGCAGTGGATGTGGATCAAAACAGGGGTCACTGGAACTAACACAATCCTTTCCAGTCTATGGGACAGCAGGGGCAGCATCCCAGGAGCAGGGACAGCAGGACCATGTCACAGTGAGGCCACTCTCCACCATCTTTGAAAGCTCATGGAGACTGGGGGGACTCCCTGACCACTGGCAGCTCTCACACAGTGTGTGCACTTTTCAAAATGGCCAATGGGTGAGCAGGGGAACTAAGGGCTGTGCCCCAGAGCATGTCCACTGGGACCCCATTTCTGGGTGTCTGGAAGAGAAGGTGACAGGGTTTGTCCAGGGCAGGTTGTGCCAGTCCATCCTCTTTGCTTTCTGTGAGGAAAGGACAGGGTTGTGGATGTGGGGAGGACAACAATGGCCCCTTACCTGGAAGTCAGCAAGGCATTCAGCATCATCCCCCACAATATTCTTGTGCCCAAGGCAGTAAATTCTGGTCTGTGTCAGTGTGTAAGTAGATGGGTAAAAAGCCATCTGGATGGTTGGGCTTGGAAAGGTGCTGTAGAAAGGGAGAAACTTTCCAGTCATGAGGACAGTCCAGCACTGGAAGCTGTTTCCCAGGAGTGCGCACTCACTCTGTCCCAGAAAGTGACCAAGATGTGTTTGGATCAAGCCCTGAGCAATCTGGTCTGACCCTGCTGTGAGGAGGAGGTTGGTCAAGACACCTCCTGAGGTCCCTTTGAGCCTGAATGACACTGTCCTTTCATCTCCTTCATGTTTTCAATTTAGACAAAGCTCTCAGGTGCTCCCTGAGCACATGAATCATTCACATGAGGGGCAGTGCTGCTTTAACAAGTAATCGTAATCAGTTCTGACCACATCTTTTGCATCCCTTTTCATTTGCCCCAACCCGGGGTCTTTTTTGCTGTCCTAATACCCTTGCAGAAGGAACACACCACCTTGTTCGTCCTTTCAGAGCAGGTTGTTCAAGAGGTGTCAGCTTCCATGTACAGAGTCTGCACATCAGCCAGGCAGCAAAGCCACCGTTACAGAAATGGAGACGAGACACTTGACCAGCTCCTTGACCCCAGATATCAGTGTGACATGTCTGCTGAGATTACAGTGGACACCTAAACCTGAAGAGCAGGACGTATGAGTCCTTGTTGGGTATCCTGGCTCAAATCCTGACCCTTACGGTGCTTCATATTGTGAAGAGAATCAGAACCAACTTTTTGACGGGGTTAGTTTATTTTACATGTGTCACACAGGGCAGATGAAGAGAGCTCACAACTCCAGTCTCTGCTGCACTATAGGGCTTGATACCCCATCCACAGGTACATATCTAAGTGGTTCAGATGACGGGTGGTCTGCCAAATGTCACCCTTTGTGTCCTCAGGTGATGGACACTGCTCATGTGCCTCTGCAGAGAGGGGCAGAGGCTGGATCCCCTTCTCAGGAGAAACTCCTTGCTGGAAAGATACAGCTATGGGGCTGGCTCAGCCAGGTTTTATTGCATTTCACTCGGTATCAGATTTTTATATATTGGATGCTTTTCTGTGGTAACACCTTTACAGATTATCACGGAAAAATAACGGTTTCATAAGAGATGGTTACAAAGGGCCTGTCATGAACAGGAAATCTCTCCATGAGCTCTGGAGGGAGTGAGGAAGATTATAACAGGCACCAGGAAGAACCAAGAAGCTCAAGGCCTCTTCTGAAGAGCGAGAGGCCCTGAGAAGCCATGACTGGCCATTGTAGGTGTGGGAGAGAAGGTAAGGGGCTGTGGGGTAGAAAAGGGCTGATGACTTCAGCAAATGATGATGGCTGATGACTTCAGCAAATCCTTACAAGCATGTCTGAGCTGGAAGTGGAATGTGGCTGATGTCTGCAGGTGAAGGAGGAATAGGAGGAAGATTTTGGAGGGTTATGGAAAGAAGGCAGACTTCTCTTGGACTAATGATATATGGCAGTGCCATTTGCATGCTGTGGGCATGGCTGTGCCTGGGAGATGGGGAACGGCTGCTGCTGGGGTGGCTGTGCTCAGTCATGGCCCATGAGCTGACCCTGCTCTGCTCCTCTCTTACACTGCCCACACTTGGATGGACCTCAGGAATCATCCATCAACCTGGAGGAAGCACCAACCTCCTGGAATGTTGGCCCATTACGGAAGGACAAGAGTGAAAGGTTTGTGAGACACATGGGAGTGCAGGAAGAGAGTGGTCCATGCGTAGCAGTAAGTGTGTTAAAGAAGAAGACCTAAAGACCATGGTCTGGTCATGCTAATGTGGAATAGACTGATTTTTCTTTTTTATTTTAGGGCAGCAGAAGAAGGAACGTGTGCATTTCAGTGCTGGGGCATGGATCCAAATTGAGGATTGAAGCAAGTTTGGGACTGGGACAGCTCAGGTGATTGGTGACCATTGCCAGGTGTATGAAAGAAGCTGAATGGGTTTTGAGGACCTCACAGGCATTGCCAAATCCTCAGAAAACCAGAGCCTTGTGGTTAAAGCAACAGCACTTGGCACCAAACCCACCTCCAAAACAAATACCCTCCCAGTGACCACAGGCAGAGCCTGAGAAATATAAGAAAGAAATGGTCTCCTTGGTCGGGTCCTGGGGTCAGGGCTCAGCCATCCTGATGATAAACAGACATGAAGGGCTGACATGGCATCAGAGCCACCTCCACATCACCTTCCACACCTGTAACCAGCGTCTCCAAGTCTTTCCTTCACCAGCCTCCAGGGACAGGGACCTGCACTGGTTGTTTCCTTCACAGCTGTGTCAGTGATGGCCCTTCATGGGGTCCCAAACACCCTCAGAAACTTGGGGTTTGCTTCTGCCTTTCACGTCATGAGAGGTTTGTTCATTCTTTCAGCGTCTGCAGTTCAGGATCACGGCAGCAGAGGGCTCATGAACATACAAAATGCTCTTACATGCTAATCCACTGTGCATCGTTTTCCTAAATGCTTCAAGTCTGGTGTGGATGATTAGGGAGATTTCAGGAATAGCCAAACAGAGAGCATTTCCATAATAAACAGCAACAAAGCAGTTTCTCTGTTTCATTCCCTGCTCACCCTTCCTCCCTTTCCAGAACAGGCGGTTTCTGCAGTGTCCTGTTCATATTGTTCTGGAGCGTCTCCTGATAAAGACTGAGTATGTCAGAAAAGTGGGTACCTAAATCATCATGTGAGTGAGGAGACAGGCCAGGACACCTCAAGAGGAGTCACACTCCTCTGCACCAAGAGGTGGGTGTTCCTGGGAATCTCAGGCGCTGTGCACAGTGATACTTGTGTTCAGGGAGCTTGTCAAATGACCCATCTCCTGTTTTGCACAAACACCATCAACTGTTCTTTGGGGTTCCATGAAGACCTGTGGCACACACAAGGTCTTGAGGTCACTTCATGTTGGGAGAAACAACCCATGGGAAATAACCTGAATGCAGCACTGGGATGTGCTGCCTTGAACTGAGGTCCCTGTGTCCATTCCTCATGACGTGGGACATCTCATATGAGTGCAGAGCAGGTGACACAGCGCAGGGCTGAGGTGTCTCCCGTCCTTGGGAGTGGCAACAGGAGGCCAGAGGGACACTGTGACTCCTGCCTCTGTGTGTAAAAGGGACAGACTCTGTCTCTGAGTATCCCTGGGTGCATAAGGAGTCCATGAGGCTAGCTCAGATGTGGACACCCGACAGAACCTGACATTTCTGTGTGTGACTCCAGGAACAAACCCAACAGGCCCAGTGAGATTCATCTCAGCTGCCTTGACCAGGCTCTTTGCAAGTGCTCCTGTCTGCTACATCACCCTTGCCCGTGATTCCGGATTGTGGTCTCAAAAGTGCCATAGAAACCAGAATGGTTCCAGGGTCCTTAGAAACCGCAGACCTCAAACCCATCTTCAGGAAGAGCAGGAATAGGAACTGGGAGAATAACAAGCTGGCCACCCTACCTCCCTCCCTGGGAAGGGGATGGGACACGTCCTCCTGCAGCCATTTCCAGGAATGTGAAGGACAAGGAAGGGATTGCTGAACCAAAATGGACAGGGGAAAGAAAGGCATGTTGTGTACAGGGCATTTTCAAGGCTCAGCCATGGTCTCCTTCTGGCTAGAGTGGTGCGGATGGGGCTCAAGAAGTGGATGCTGGGTGGGAAGTTGGATGAACCATCGAGCCCAAATATCACCAGTGGTACAAAGTCCTGTGTGCAGCCAGTTACTGGTGTCATCCCTCAGTGACCAGCACTTGGACCAACACTATTGAACATCTTTGTTCTCCCCTTCTATGATTTAACAGAGTGCAATTTCAGTGCCTTTGAGGATGATACAAACCTGGGTGGAGGCCTTGAGTAACCTGACCTGGTTCACCCTGCCCTGAGCAGGAGAGTGAGACAAGAAGAGTGAGACAAGGGCTCTCTGCAAACCTGAGTTATTCTGTGATTTGCCTTGGAGAGATTTCTGGAGAGAGAATAGGCAGAAGAATAGTAAAAAAAAAAAAAAAAAAAAAAAAAGCAGAAGAAGAGATATAGAAGGTGTTAATGTAAATAGAGCAGTTCCAGTGAGGAGTGCTTTTCACTCACATTGTTAGTAGGAAATATATTTGACAAATTTGAAGAAGAAGAGGAAGTGGGATGGGTGTCTACAGCCTGTGAAAAAGAGGGGCAGGTGTAGGAGTGTGTTTCAGTCTTGGTCACGTCCTGGCTGCTAAGGAGGGGGATGGGTGTGTGTGGTATTATGAGGTCAGTTGTGTCTCAGACACTCATAATCCAGTCAGAATCATGTGGCTGTGAAGGGACAGCGAGGTCAGTTCCACCTCTGGAGGTGACAGCACAGGAGTAGGGACATGGCTGGGAAAGAACCTCATGTCTATCAGAGAACCTGAAAGGCCAGCAGCAGTCATGGGATTTAGAAGATCATGGTGAGGTTACTTCTCCCTGGTCAACTGGAAGACCAGAGGAAGCCGAACAGGTTGGGTTCCCTGCTTCACGGGCAGTTTCTGAGGTGGTGAAGCTTTCCCAAGTAGCGGGAAAAAGCATGAGAGAAAAAAAAAAAAAAAACAAAACACCAAATGTAGATTGGGAAGTGGAGACTGAATATCAGGAGGAAGAAATGTCACTGGAAGGGCAGTGCTGTGGTGCAAGAGGTGGCCCAGAGGGAGCTGGATCAGCCCATGGTTTGTGTGCTAAAGAGCAGCCAGTGAGGGTGCAGACACAGCAGTGAAGGTGCAGAAATGCTGGGGTCAGAGCAGGTGGGGACAAGGAGGCCATGAGGTCCCTGTGCTGCAAGGACAAGGTGTCTCCTCACAGGCATCAGAGGTGCAGACAACAGCCACAGCCAAGGGGAGAAGGAGCTCATGTCTGGTGGGGCTTTCAGCCTCTTTACATCCCGTGATCATCTCCACGACAGCCTGTCCTGTGCTGTGGCATCCCCTGCACCTCTTTCCCTGCAGGCTGTAGACATCCCCCCTGCTGCCCCACCTTGCTCCTGTCTGAGCATCTTCCTTCCTTTGCTGAGATCTCTCCATCCTCCCCAGCTGGTCCTTGAAGCACAAAGCCTTGGGCTGTTGCAGACTCCCTCTGCTGACCTGCTCCACCACAGCACTGCCCTTCCATCACATTCCTTTCTGCTCATGTCCAGCCTGGACCTCCCCAGCTGCACTTTGGCTATTATTTCTTGCTCATGCTCTTTCCCACTATGCAGAAACCTCCACCACCTCTGAAACCGCTACTCCTGCACTGCTGCAGCCTCCCCAGCGCTGCTGGACCAAAGCAGCCCAGGTCCCTCAGCACCCCACACCATGTGCACAAGGTGCTGAACCTGCCTTGGCACAGCCCTGCACTCTCCAGTTCCTCCCTGCTGCTCCAAACTGGGAAGCCGCACACTGGCACACACCCGTGTGTGTGGGTCACACCAGTGCTGAACCAACTGGGATGAGAACTGCAGGTGTCTGGGTCCCCACGCTCCTCCTCATGCAGCCCCGTGTGCAGCTGCCTTGTTCATGGTGAGCGTGCACCACGGGCTGGTGTGGGGACCTTGGAGTGCCCAGGCCCTTCTCCTCAGGGTCACTGCTCAGTGTGTCAGGTCCTGCTCTGTCCTGATGGATGGGGTTATTGTCCCCCCTGATACATCACTGCCCATTTCTCCTTCTACAAATTAAGAGTTTTCTGTTGGGTAAATCCCAGATTTTCTCAAGGTCTGGACTCTCCCTGGACTGAATCTCCATTTGCTCAGCTGTTAAAGTTTTCATGCAGATTGTTTATCCTGATGGAGGTGTATCTCCCAACATAACAGCATGAGGAGTTGTGGGACACTATAAATACCAATTCCTGGAGAAACTGTGGGGTCTTGTGCATCTGGTGCTCATAATGCCAGAGGTCTGGAGTCAAAGAGAGAGTTTCTGTTCATGTGGGAGAGCAGCAGGAATGTGTGGAGCTCTGCCTGGGGACAGACAATGTCAGCTGAACGTTGAGGAGTCAGCATGAGAGGGCAGAACAACATGGGCAATGTTGTGGTGACTGAACATCAGCTACTGACTCACTGGTGAGGAAGAGGAATGAGATGAGGCCTCCTTTAGACAAATGAAAGAAGCCTCATGTTTCCAGGGCCGTGTCCTCATGGCAGACCTGAGGTATCCCAATATCTGCAAGGTACCAGCCATCCAGGAGGGTTTTGGAACCCATTGACAACATCTTCCTGACACGGGTGACTGAGGAGTCAGTGGGGTGAGGTGCCCTGTGGGACTTCACACTTACAAACCAGAAAGAGTTGGTCAGGGTGGAACAGTCAGGGATGGGAAAGTGGAGCTGAGGCTCCTGGGAGATGAGAACAAGGCCAAGAGCAGGATTTCAGGAGAGCAGGATTTGGCTGCTGAGGGACCTGCTTGGGTCCTGTGGGATATGACCTTGGTGTCTGCAGAGCTTTCCTCTCCCATCTCCTCCCTCCTCTCTCCCACCTGCTGTTGTGCAGCGGTTTTTACCCTTTCTCAAACACAATATCCCAGAGGTGCTGCCGGCATCACTGAGTGGCTCAGATTTGGCAAGGAGTGGGTCCATCTTGGAGCAGCTGAAATCAGCTCTGTCTGATGTTGGTCAAACTCCTGTTGTCTTCTCAGAGAGGTGACAACTGTAGCACAGCCACACTCACCTGCACTTCCAAGATTTTGCCATGTAAACCCAGTACAGGGTGACAATGTTTTGGCTGTTACAAACTACTTGTTCATGGAGAAGAATGGAAATGGTCTTCTCTCGGCAACATGAGGAAGTCACCAGTCAATGAGCAGGGTCCAATGGAGAACTGTAATCACTCTGAAATTAACTGGCCTGGCAAAGTGGCAAGTACCAACAGTCCAAAGGGTCTTGGGCCAACTGCTTAACATGTCTGCATCGTGGGCCAATAAGGAAGAGCTGGTGAGGGATGTGAACATCAGTGTCCACCTTGGCTGTTGTGACCAGGACACAGTGGGGTCCCAGGCACCAGAGGGGAGGGGGGAAGGCCAGCAGCAGAGCACAGGCTGGTGGGCTCCAGGGGAGAAGACTTTGTCAAACTGGGGGGGCTGATTCAGGTGGTGCCATGGGAAGCAGCCCTGAAGGGTGAAGGAGCTCAGGAAATCTGATCAGCCTTACAGGACAGGCTGCTCCAAGCACAAGAACGATCTCTCCAAGTACCCATGAAAAGAAGCATTTATCTCATGAGCCTGCTTGTCTGAACTGATGGAGCTGCAGGGCACAAAGGCAGCACACAGGAGGTGGGAGCAGGGGAAGCTGCGAAGGAGGAATTTAGAAACCTTGGCCATGGATGCAGAGAATATGCCAAAGCTGCCCTTGAATTGATACCTGCAGGGGAGGCTGAGGGCAGCAAGATGAGCTGACAGAGCTTCCTTACAGAAAAAGACCAGGGTAACATAGACCTACTGCTGAACTTCATAAGAGTAGAATCAGACCGGACTGAGGTTCTTCATGGCTTCTTTGCCTCCATCTTCACCAGCAAGGTCTCCTGGGCCTTTGTTCCTGAAGGCAGGAGTCTGGAGAACACCCAGCAGTGGATGGGGCTCAAGTCAGGGGTGACCTGAGCAAACTCAGACACCGTTACAGACCAGGAGATGGGTCACTTGACCAGCTCCTGAACACAAGTATCGCTGTGCTGTGGCACCTGAGATTGCTAGAACACTCACCTCTTGGTCCAGAGGAGTGTGACTCCTCTTGAGCTGTCCTGGCCTGTCTCCTCATTCAAGTGGTGCTTTAGGCACCCACTTTTCTGAAATATTCAGTCTTTATGAGGAGATGCTCCAGATCACTATGAACAGCACACTGCTGAGACCACCTGGAAAGCGAGAGAAATGCTCTCTTTTAGACTGTTCCTGAAATCTCTCTAATCATCCACAGAGACTTGAAGCCTTTAGGAAAATGCTGCACAGAGCTTTGGCTTGTAAGAGCATTTTAGATGTTAGTGAGCCCTCTGGTGCCATGATCCTGAACTGCAGCTACTGAAACAATGAACAAACGTCTAATGAAGTGAAAGGCAGAAGCAAACCCCAAGTTTCTAAGGGTGTTTGGACCCCGTGAAGGGCCATCACTGACACAGCTGTGAAGGAAACAACCAGTGCAGGTCCCTGTCCCTGAAGGCTGGTGAAGGAAAGATTTGGAGACACTGATTCCAGGTGGTGAGGGCCATGTGGAGGTGGCTCTGGTGCAATGTGAGCCCTTGATGCTTGTTCATCACCAGAATGGCTGAGCCCTGACCCCTGGGACCTGGTAGATCTTTCTCCAATGTTTTTCAAGGCTTTTCCTGTGGTCAGTGTGAGTGTTTTGTGTTTTGGGGGTGGGTTTTATGTCAAGTGCTGTTACTTTAACTGCAAGGCTCTGGTTTTCTGTGGAGTTGGAAATGCCTGTGAGCTCTTCACAACTCATGCAGCTTCTTTCATTCACCTGGCAATGGTCACCAGTCACCTCAATGTCCCAGTCCCACACTTGCTTGAATCCTCTATTTGGATCCATACCCATCACTGCAGGAGGTTCATGCATCCACCAGGCTCATGGATGATTCCTGAGGACCAGCCAAGTGTGGGCAGTGTAAGAGAGGAGCAGAGCAGGGTCAGCTCATGGGCCATGACTGAACACAGCCACCCCAGCAGCAGCCGTTCCCCATCTCCCAGGCACAGCCATGCCCACTGCATGGAAATGTCACTGCCATACATGATCAGCCCAAGAGAGGCCTTTCTTCCTTCTGTATTCCCAGGAAAATCTTCCTCCTGTTCCTCCTCCACCTGCAGACATTAACTGCTTTCCATTTCTGGGCTCAGACATGGCTGGAAGGGTTCACTGAAGCCATCAGCCATCTCATTGCTTCTCCCTGACATGTCCTGACCCTCTCCCGCACCTACAATGGCCAATCATGGCTGCTCAGGCCTCCCGCTCTTCAGAAGAGGCCTCGAGCTTCTTGGTTCTTCCTGGTGCTTATTATGAACTTCCTCGCTCTCTCCAGAGTTCTTGGTTAGCTTTCTTGTCCATAACAGCCCCTTTATGACCATGTTTCACTAAATGGTTGTGTTTTTATGATCATTTGTGCAGAAAGGGCAGTCACAGGACAGCACCCAATATGTCAAAACTGATGCCCAGTGAAATGCCGTAAAGCCCTGATGAGTTCCCCTGTGTCTGTGTCTCTCCTGGAAGGAGTCTGTCCCGAGAAGGGGATCCAGCTCCTGCCACTCTCTGCAGAGGCACATGAGCAGTGTCCATCACCGGGGGACACAAAGGGTGACGTTTGCCAGACCACCCTTCATCTGAACCACCTAGATGTGTGCTTGTGGATGAGGTATGGAGCCTTATAGTGCAAATGCCTATTTAATTGTTATTGGCAGAGGGGTGACCACAGATGCAGTGTAATATTTTACAAATATGTAAATATAAGCATATACGATTGACATTCCTAGACAAATTACACAAACACCTGCCTTTAACATGATTATCCACAGAAGTCCCACCAGCTTTGCATCTCAGGAAATGGGATCCAGAGTCCAAGGGCAGGATGGTTTGGGCTCTGTGCTGCGATCTGGAAACTGAAACGTGCTCCCATCTCCCAGCCCCCTGCCCTCCTCAGTGAGGGTGTGAGACATTCTGCAGCGAGGGCTGAACTCACAGCCATGACCAGTATCTTATGTCCAACTGCAGCCAATGGTGTCCTGCCAGCTCAGGATTGGAGCTTCCATTGCTGGAGGTGTTTAAAAGACGTGGAGATGTGGCGCTTTGGGACATGGTTTGATGGTGGTCTTGGCAATGTTTGACTTATGGTTGGACTCCATGTTCTTAAGGGTATTTTCCAGCCTCAATGATGCTATGATTCTATGATTTGGGTTGAAACCATTTCAATTCCATCACCTCCGTCTTCCCTCAGAGGCGGCTGTTGTGTGGCACAACTGTCCTGGCTCTCCAGGCAGGTTGGGCACTGGTTTGGTGTCTGCATTGGGAGTTTTCCCCTTCCTGGGGTAAAAGGCTGTTGAGCAGAGACAGTTGTAGAGATTTGGGTCACAGGGATTTGCAGCAATCCTGTCAAACTCTGAGCAGGATGAGCTTTAGAGCCCAGGAAACATGGAGATGGGCTGAAGGATGTTTGTGAACAGTGGTGCTGTCACTGGTAACAGTAACAGGGAACTCCTCATTCTCACTGGTGTTTATGATGATGAAGTAAAGCTCTTTAATTTCATTCCTAACAGTCATTCTTACTTTTCAAAACATGTCCTACACCTCAGTAGTTGTGTATTGAAAGAAGCTCTTAGAACAATGATTTTTCTCTCACTTTTTTTTTTTTTTTTTTAAATCATTTAAAGACTACAACTCTTGGACAGAATTACCCCAAATCATCCTTCTTTCATATCTTTTCTCCTTTTTTTATCCTGGTGTGCAGTGGAGGTGGCATAGGGGAATAGTTTCTTTTTGAGACAAAGACGGCCAAGGAACACATCCCAGGTCAGAGCAAAGGCACAAAGGAAGCCAGAATCTTTATGTGTGTGCACTGACACACACTGTCACCTGCATTTCCAGTCTCTGCAGTCCCAACCGTGCAGCAGAGTCTGGATTTCTGAGCTCCCTTCATCTGCCCTGTGTGACACGTGTAAAATGGAACTACCCCAGTCAAATGGCTGGTTTTGATTCTCTTCTCAGCCTGAAGCACCACACGGGTCAGGAGACAAGCCAGGATACCCAACCAGGACTCACATGCTCTGCTCTTACAGTTCAGGTGTTCCCGGGAATCTCAGCAGACATGTCACGCTGATATCGGGTGCAAGGAGCTGGTCAAGTGTCTCGTCTCCATTTCTGTAACAGTGGCTTTGCTGCCTGGCTGCTGTGCAGAATCTGTACATGGATGTTGACACCTCTTGAACAACCTGCTATGAAAGGATTAGCAAGATGGGCTGTTCATTCCGGAAGGGTATGAGGACAGCGAAAAAGAAGACACTGGTTGGGGACACATGAAAAGGGATGCACAAGATATGGTCAAGGCCATTTGGGGGCCCTTGTAAAGCATCTCTGGATCCTCTGTGAATTATTCCTCTGGTCAGGGAGAACCTCAGAGCTTTCTCTAAATTGAAAACATGAAGGGGATGAAAGGACAGCGTCATTCAGGCTCCAAGGGAGCTCAGGACATGTCTTGACCAACCTCCTGCTCACAGCAGTGTCAGACCAGATTGCTCAGGGCTTTATCCAAACACATCTTGGTCACTTTCTGGGACAGAGTGAGTGCGCACTCCTGGGAAACAGCTTCCAGTGCTTGACTGTCCTCATGACTGGAAAGTTTCTCCCTTTCTACAGCACCTTTCCAAGCCCAACCATCCAGATGGCTTTTTACCCATCTACTTGCACACTAACACAAACCATAATCTCCTACATTGGAGAAAAAAATATTGTGGGGGATGATGCTGAATGCCTTGCTGACTTCCAGGTAACAGACCACCACTGCTCTGCCCACATCCACCACCCTGTCCTTTCCTCACAGAAAGCAAAGAGGATGGACAGGCACAACCTGCCCTGGGCAAAGCCCGTCACCTTCTCTTCCAGACACCCAGAAATGGGGTCCCAGTGGACATGCTCTGGGGCACAGCCCTTAGTTCCCCTGCTCACCCATTGGCCATTTTGAAAAGTGCACACACTGTGTGAGAGCTGCCAGTGGTCAGGGAGTCCCCCCAGTCTCCATGAGCTTTCACAGATGGTGGAGAGTGGCCTCACTGTGACATGGTCCTGCTGTCCCTGCTCCTGGGATGCTGCCCCTGCTGTCCCATAGACTGGAGAGGATTGTGTTAGTTCCATTGACCCCTGACTTGATCCCCATCCACTGCTGGTTGTTTTGCAGAGTCCTGTCTCAAGTCACAGAGGCCTGGGACACATGGCTGGTGACGAGGTAGGACAAGAAGACACAGGGATTCTCACCTCTTTCTCTTATTAAATTCATCAGTAGCTACAGTGTCTTTGTTTCTCCTTTAACTGTTCCTGCAGTAGTAACAGCTCATTATGGGCCTTGAATTGCCTTCCAGGTCTGGACTGAGTTCTGATCAGGGCTGTTGCTGTGCTTGGCGGCTGCTGTCCTTGCAGACCAGATGAACTCACTCCTGCCACCCTGCCTGGCAGTTTATTCCATCCGTGTCACAGCTCTGTCTGCAGCACTGACAGCTCCAGCTCCCCCAGTCAGGTCCCTGGCTGAGGACATTGCCTCACATCTGGGCTGAACCACCCCAGCTCTGACCTGCCACAAGAAACCTGGTACCAAGTGTCCAAGAGCCCATGTGTGCAAAGGCTTTGCCTCAGAGCACAGACATGACATGGCCAGAGATTGATGAATGTCTCTCTAGACCTAGGAGTGTAAAACCAGAATAAAATGCCTGAACTCATTCAACTGAAGATATTCCTCCCCTAGAGGGGAGGAATTAGATCCTTTGCTGTAATATTGCTGGTGTCCTGTCTAATGATGGGACAAGAAAAGTTGATTATCATACTAATCCATTGTTTAATACAAAGAACACGATGATGTGTATCTTGAGAGGAGAGAGAATCAACATCACTGATTACTTCAGGTTGTTTGAAAGGATGTGCCCCTGGAGCTCCATGGTCACATGGAGGAGCCCAGAGGGGACAGAGAAAGGGATATCATGGGCTGCTCCTCTGCACACGCAGCAGGGCTGAGGGCTCTGCCTGCAGCACTGAGGGCACAGGAGCCAGGCACAGAGAGGGGAATGGCAATGTAGGGGGTTGGTTGCTGAGGGCTCATTGAGAGACAAATCTTCACAGTTCTAACACGGTAAGTCTCTGGCTGTAGGACAATGCAGCTGCATTTCCTGGAGGGATCTCCTAAAGATGATACATCCCACAATTTACAGAGTCTGTCAGGTCTCTCTCACAGTATTTCTCATGTAGAGGACAAGAACATGGTCCAGACCAGCGCTTCCCTGCTGCACTGTCAGAGGGACAGGGCATGATGGCAGCTTCTGCTGAGGGTGACTGCAGGGGGAGCACCCAGGGGTGCCCAGGGCTGTCCTGCAGAGCAGGGTCCCTGCACCCCAGGGCTGTGCCGGGCAGGGACTCTGCCGCCTGCCAGGGTCAGCGCTCAGCCTGCCCGGGAGATCCCATGGCAGCAGCTGTGGGGGGAAGGAGCGACCCCCGGCAGGGCAGGCAGGGAGCTTGTGGGGTTGAAGGGGGCTGTGTGGGTCAGGGCTGCTCAGAGCTCCAGATCCCCCCACAGACATGGCAGAGGGTCCTTCTGAACAACGACATCAAGACAGGAACAGCTGCAAGGGAAGGAGTCTGTGCTTTCAGTTTTCCACTCTTGGTTGGCTGGGTGTGCAGTGGGAGATGGGGATTTATTTCTCTCTTTGGAGAAGACACTGAGACCCCAGTTCTCGTTGGGACTTGTCTGAGCTGCTCCTGAGCCCCTGCACACACAGAGCTGCCCCTGGGCAGTGCCAGGAGGTGTGAGCAGGACAGAGCTGAGCACACAGTGGGTGGGACGGGGTCTGTGACACTGACAGAGAGCAGACCAGGGACAGAGACACAGCTGCAGGAAGCACAGACATGGGCAGGGAGAGGGAGATGGACCTGAAATGCTTGAGATGGGATTCAGGACCATCCCTGCCATCCCCTGCAGTTCAGACACATTTCCCAGTGCAACCCTTGGTCTCCTCTCCTCCCCAGCAGACCCTCTGCCCCAAAGCCATGGGGTCCAGGTCACGAGTCTCCACCTCAGCAGCTGGACCTCCAGGTGAAGGGTTCCAGGAACGGGGTACACAAATAAGGTGCTAAAAGTACTTGGTCTCCAGTGTCATTATGTGAGTGGTAGCAGCACAGCCGGGTCAGGAGAAGGTTCCACAGCATGCCCGTCTGCCTTTCTGTCCTTGGTTTATTTTCTGGTAGCACTGCAGTGTCCTTCCCTGTTTCTCCACCTGTCCCTGGTGCTCTTGCTCTCTGGGGGTGGGCTGGCAGTGTGGTTCATTTTTTGTTCTGACACCAGTTTAGGGGGTCTTTACCCAGAGGTGTATTCATAGAAAGTAGATGTCCAAGCTGCATTTTAAACTGTGATGAACTGTTTTTCTCACTTGGTAAAAATAAAGAATGAGCGGAAACATCACTCCATCGGTGAAGGGGTTTTCCATGAGAAACAGCCTGTTTATTCTCCTCTAACTTGTCTCACTGTCTTTTCCTCCTTGCACAGGTCCTCATGCCCACAGGCAGCCAATGTCCAACAGCAGCTCCATCACCCAGTTTCTCCTCCTGTCATTCACAGACACACGGGAGCTGCAGCTCTTGCACTTCTGGCTCTTCCTGGGCATCTACCTGGCTGCCCTCCTGGGCAACGGCCTCATCATCGCCACCATAACCTGGGACCAGCACCTGCACACCCCCCATGTACTTCTTCCTGCTCAACCTCGCCCTCATCGACCTGGGCTCCATTTCCACCATTGTCCCCAAGTCCATGGCCAATTCCCTCTGGGATTCCAGGGCCATCTCCTTTTTGGGATGTGCGACACAGCTCTTTTTGTTTCTCTTCTTGATCACAGCAGAGTATTGTCTCCTCACCGTCATGTCGTACGACCGCTATGTTGCCATCTGCAAACCCCTGCACTACGGGACCCTCCTGGGCAGCAGAGCTTGTGTCCACATGGCAGCAGCTGCCTGGGCCACTGGGTTTCTCTATTCTCTGCTGCACACGGCCAATACATTTTCACTGCCCCTGTGCAAGGGCAATGCCCTGGGCCAGTTCTTCTGTGAAATCCCCCAGATCCTCAAGCTCTCCTGCTCAGACACCTACCTCAGGGAACTTGGGCTTGTTATATTTGGTGCATCTGTATTCTTTGTATGTTTTGTGTTCATCGTGGTGTCCTATGTGCAGATCTTGAGGGCCGTGCTGAGGATCCCCTCTGAGCAGGGACGGCACAAAGCCTTTTCCACCTGCCTCCCTCACCTGGCCGTGGTCTCCCTGTTCCTCAGCACTGGCACATTTGCCCACCTGAAGCCCCCGTCCATCTCCTCCCCATCCCTGGACCTGGTGGTGTCAGTTCTGTACTCAGTGGTGCCTCCAGCAGTGAACCCCATCATCTACAGCATGAGGAACCAGGAGCTCAAGGGTTCCCTGTGGAAACTCGTATCTTATTGTTTTGTAAAGCAATAAGCTTCCCATCTGCTTCTACATAGACGTTTTAATGTAACTAATTACAGGTCCAGCCTGTCATCTGCATTTTTTGTTGTTATTAGTTGTTTTCTTATTGTGATAAAGTTATCATCCCCTTTCTAATTTACTTTTGGCTTTTCTTTTATAACTGTTTGCTGTGTAAATGAGAAGCAGTGCTCTCCTTGTCTCTAAAAAAAATTAAAGCCTCTTTAGTGACTTGTTTATCACTATATCCTTCCTGAAAGCCCATTTTTAGAGCTCCAGGGATGGTTCCTGTGTGCGTGGGAGGAGGGGAAAAGAGTCCAGCCTGGCAGCACTGCCAGGGAGCAGCAGCGCTTGTTCTTCTAGAGCTGTTCTGGTTCCACTCCACACTCTCCTTCTCATCCCTGGTGTTGGTGCAAGGCCTGAGTGCTCTGGCGCTTGGTCACCGTCTTGCGGTGTGTCAGTCCTGTGGGCGCAGGCAGGGACAGGCAATGGGCACTGCTGTGACAGACCTGGCCCCAGAACAGCTTTTCCAGATAGAAAGGTGATCTCCTGTGGGCAGGGCCTGAAGGTTTAGATCTTCTTACAGAGTTTTTCTCAATAACATTTTCAAGAAATTGACTCACAGATGAAACCCCATTGTGCATCTGAGCAGTGTGTGTGTGCAGGGCTGGCACACAGCAGTGTCCTCTCCCAGCCAGGCTCCTGCCAGAGACCTGCAGGACCAGCAGAGCAGGGGCTGGGCTGTGCCCCTGTGCGCTGGACACCCCATGGAAGGAGCCTCAGGTCAATCACCTGGACTGGCCCCTCACAACCACCATTTCCAGCACTGGCCTCTCACCCACAGAGGTTGTTCTTCCCTCCACAGAGGGACACTGAATGAGTAGGTCAGCAGTCCATGTTTGCTTTATACAGGTGTTGAGGTTTGGATTGCGGGATGGCAACCGTGGCAGATGTGGGTGTTAGCCCCCTCTCCTCCCCCTTCCTTCTTCAGTCCCCTCCTCTCCCCCCTTCCCACTCAGGACAGGTGGTTGGGAAAGAAAGGAGGACAGAGAGAAGAGAGTTGGAAATATTTAAAATGTTTTACTAATGCTACCAATAAAAATAGAGAAAATAATACAAAATAAATAAAACCAATCTTGAAAGTCCCGGCAACTGCTCATGCAGATGAGGGGCTGGCACCCAAAGTTCTGGACTGGACTCTGCAGCCAACCGGAGCTGGATTCAATCACTAGGCCTCAGTTTTCAGGGAATACTAGCAAAGTCCTCTCCTAATGTCGGCCAGAAGGAAAAGGGGTGAGATCCTCATGATCTCCCACTTTTATATGAAGTATTCACGTGAATGGGATGCTAAACTCTGTTGGTCAGTTTCTGGTCACCTGTTTTCTCGTTGCCCCTCTCGCAAGATGTACATCTGTCCTTATCAGTGACCTCGCATTCCATTGCTATGGTTACCAAAACATGTGTCTGACTTTCCAGAAAAATGCAGCTAATATGAAGCTTTAGCTGACAGGCAAATTCACTAAAAGAGAAACTTGTTTTTAACTAAACCAGGACAACAGATGAGAAGTGAGCATGTGCATCATGTACGTGAGGTGACACGAACACAAGTGAGCACAAACATCATCACTATTCCTTGCGGTTCCATGAAGGGCTGTGGCACAGACAATGTCTTGAGGTCACTTCATGTTGGGAGGAACATCCCATAGGAAATCACCTGAATGCAGCAGTTGCACTTCCTTGACCTGAGGTCCATGTGTCCATTCCTCATGACGTGGGACATGGGTGACACACTACAGGGCTGAGGTGTCTCCTGTCATTTTGGAGTGGCAACAGGAGGCCAGTGCCTCTGTGTAAAAGGGACAGACTCTGTCTCTGAGCATCCCTGGGTGCATAAGGAGCCCATGAGGCCAGCTCAGATGTGGACACCTGACAGACACTGACATTTCTGTGTGTGACTCTGGGAACAAACCCCACTGCCCAATGGGATTCATCTCGGCTGCCTTAGGATCATTGCAAGTGCTCCAGTCTGCTACCTCACCATTGCCTGTTATTCTGGATTGTGACCTCAGAAGAACCAGGGCAATCAGAGAGGTTCTGGGGTCTTTGGAAAAGGCAGACATCAAAGCCATGTTCAAGAAAGGCTGGAACAAGTATTGGGAGAATTGCACATTGGTCAGCCTGCCTCTGTCCCTGGGAAGGGGATTGAACACATCCTCCTGTAGAGTGGGATTTCAGCTCTTTTGAGGGTGATGAAAAGGTGGGTCGAGGCCACGAACAACCTCCCCCGGTTCACCTGGCCTTGAGCAGGATAGTGAGACGAGTGAGACAAGGGCTCTCTTCAGGCAAGGCAAGGAAGTGGGATGGGTGTCTACAGCCTGCAGGGAAAGAGGGGCAGGTGTAGGACTGTGTAGAACATGCTTCAGTCTTGGTCAGGTCCGGGGTGCTAAGGAGGGGAATGGATGGGTGTGGTATTATGAGGTCAGTTGTCTCTCAGAAACTCATAATCCAGTCAGAAGTGTGTGGCTGTGATGGGTTGTCATGTCCATCCCACCTGAGAACATAGAGGACAGCAGCAGGAACATGGTTGTGTCTGTCAGAGAAGCTGAAAGGCCAGCAGCACTCATGGGATTTAGAAGATCATGGTGAGGTTACTTGCAGACTGTCAGGTAAAAGACCACAAGAAGCATAATGGGTTGGGTTCCCTGCTTGAAGAACAATTTTTGAGATGGTTGAGTTTTCCTTAGTAGCAGAAAAAAACAAGAGAGAGAAAAAATAACTCACAATGCGCAACTTGGATGATGGAGACTGGATATCAGAAGTAAGAAATGTCCCTGGAAGGGCAGTGCTGTGGTGCAAGAGGTCACCCAGAGGGAGCTGGATCAGCCCATGGTTTGTGTGCCAAAGAGCAGCCAGTGAGGGTGCAGACACAGCAGTGAAGGTGCAGAAATGCTGGGGTGAGAGCAGGTGGGGAAGCGAGATGGGTGTCTGCAGCCTGCAGGGAAAGAGGGGCAGGGGTAGGACCGTGTAGAACAGCCTGTGCTGGAGATGGCAAAGGGCACTGTAAGGCTGGAAGGGACCCACAGAACCCAGGTCTGTGTCCCCTTGGCCATGGCAGTTGTCTCTGCCACTGAGGCCCAGGAGAAGACATGTTGTCCTCATGGCACTGCGGCCTCGGTGCCTCCTTGCAGCCCCATGGAGAAGCTGGAAGCTGTTGTCCCAGAGTTGTCCTTCCCTGGGCCTTGCACACCCACATCCCACGGTCCCAGGAAGAGCCCTGAGCCGTGTGTGAGGGACACGATCCCCCTTCCCATTGCCTGCAGGTCATGGCTTCTCCTTTCTGCTTCAGAAAGCAAACCAAGGGGCTTCTGAGCATCAGAGCTGAAGAAAAGACTCAAAGGAGACCTCATGGTGGCTACAGCTTCCTCACAAGGGGAAAAGGAGGGGAAGGTACTGATCTCTTCTCTCTAGTGACCAATGACAGTCCCTAAGGGAATGGAAGAAAAATATGTCAGGGGAGGTTTAGGTTGGACATGAGGAAAAGGTTCTTCCCCCAGAGGTGCTGGACACTGAACAGGCTCCCCAGGGAGGTGTCACGGCCCCAACCTGACAGTGTTCAAGAAGAGACTGGACGACGTCCTCAGACACACGGGGTGACCTGTGGGGTGTCCTGTGCAGGGACAGGAGTTGGACTCCATGATCCTTTCGGTCCTTCCAACTCAGGACATTCTATGATTCTATGAAACACTAGGTCAAAAGTCCATGTTTTCATTGTCCATATGAGATGTAAACATACACATCATGTGCATGTCCACTATGTGCATGTGGTGAGATGAACCCAAGTGAGCATAAATGCCATCAGCTATTCCTTGGGGTGCCATAAAGGTCAGTGGGACAGAGATGGTGTTCAGGGGTCTCTTCCATCCTGTGTTATTATAGGATTCCATGAATCTTTTCCTTGGAGAGCTCTTTCACGTCAGAATACACAGAGAAATATGAAGAAAAAAAGGCAGAAGCAGAGAGATAAAATGTCACAGAGTAAATACAGCAGCTCCTCTGAGGACCATTTCTCCACTCAAACCCTTGATAGGAAATCTCTCAGATACATTTGATGATAGCAGCTTAGTTTGATCTGCTCACACACTGGACCACAAGACGGGTGATGGTGGGTACGAAGTTGTGTGCTCACTTGTGTCGCAGGAACTCATAGTCCAGTAGGAACCAATGGGTGTGGAGGGCACTGTGAGGTCACTTCTGCCTCTGCAGGGGATTGGCCAACAGCAGGAACACGGCTGGGAAAGGACTGTGAGGTCACACACACGAGACGAGCAATCGGGCCCAATCAGCATGGCTGGATGAAAGGCAGGTCCTGCTTGACCACCCTGATCTTCTTCTGTGACAAGGTGACCGGCTGAGCAGATGAGGGAAAGTCTGTCGTGGGAAGTGAATCTGCAACACAGGCTGTGGGTGCTGTGTCCTTAGACTGCAGTAAAGCCTTTGACACCATACCCCACAGCATCTCCTGGAGAAGCTGCAGCTCGTGGCCTGGATGGTGTATCTGCGGTGGGTAAAGAACTGTCTGAAGGCATTTTGTCCCCTGGAGCCATTTGTCCCCTTCCTGTTCACATGGGCATCGCATGAATGCACCACTGCTCTACCCCAGTGTAGACAGGCACAAGGCCTTCTCCACCTGGACGTCTCACCAATGCCACTGTTTTCTCCATCACCCTCATCCTGGACTGTGGGATGCCCAGAACAGCCCTCCTGAGACAGTTTGACAAAGCCTTTTTTCTCCACATTCCCCACATCCCTGCTCAATCCGCTCATGTACAGTTCAAGGACCAGAAAGGTTGGGTGGAAGTGGGGCATTGAGAAAAATGGTCAGGAAAGCTTTGAGATGCACAGAGAGCCCATCAACATGCTGGCAAGCTGCTCTCTTCTGAACAAGCCCAGAAGACCAGCACAGCATTTGCTGTGTCCCAGAAACTCGCCTGGAAGGTTGGGATATGGAGAAAAGGTTTGGTCTGGGAAGGGACAGACAGGGGCTGGTGGAACTGGCTGGTGTGACCGTGCGACATCTCTCCAACACCTCAGAAAAGTCCTGGCTCTCAGGGAGGCTGCATGGTCCTCTGAGAAAGAAAGTATCAAAAATGACTTATCATGGAATCATAGAATAATTGTGGTTGGAAGAGACCTTAAGATCATCGAGTCCAACCATTACCTAAATCTGGCACTAAACCATGTCCCTAAAGCCCCATCTATCTGTGTTTTAAATACCTTCAGTGATGGGGACTCCACAACCTCACTGGGCAGTCTGCTTCATTGCTTCAAAACCCTTTCCCTGAAAAGTTTCTTCTTAATATCCAACCTAAACCTCCCCGTGTGCAACTTGAGGCCATTTCCTCTTGTCCTATCACTTGCTACTTGGGAGAAGAGACCAACACCCTCCATGATAAAACTTCCTTTCAGGTAGTTGTAGTGAGCGACACGGTCTCCCCTCAGCCTCCTGTTCTCAAGGCTGAACAGCCCCAGCTCCCTCAACCGCTCCTCGTCAGACTGGTGCTCCAGACCCTTCACCAGCCTTGTCACCCTCCTCTGAACTCTCTCCAGCACCTCAATGTCTTCCTTGCCATGAGGGGCCTAAAACTGCCCCCAGGATTCAAGGTGCAGCCTCATCAGTGCCCAGTACAAAGGGATGATCAATTCTCTAGTCCTGCTAAAGCTCTGATTTAATCAAGGCTTGAACACCTTGGTGTGACCCAGTTGGTGACAGGTTGGACTGCAGACTCCTGAGGTCCCTTCAACCTCAGTTCTCTTATGATCCCATTGTGATGTTGGGCTCTGTTTCAGACTGGAGCAGAGCAGGCGATGATGGGGCAGGATCCACCTGTGCTGTAGGTGACCATCTAAACCAACATCTCAGCCAGTGAACCAGCCAACCCCTCAGTGTGACTCGCTCTGGGCAATGTGTGAGGAGTCCTGGGCAGGGAAGGTTTAGAGGGCATGGGGCGCTGTGCAAGACACAACATGATCTTGGCTTCATGCCTGCAGGCCCATCAGATGTCAGTTGATGTCAATGAATATTAAAATGAGAAGAACTGAAGACAAAGATCCAAAGCAAAGGAAGGTGTCAACTAACTTTCTTTCTCTTTCTTTCTTTCTTTCTTTCTTTCTTTCTTTCTTTCTTTCTTTCTTTCTTTCTTTCTTTCTTTCTTTCTTTCTTTCTTTCTTTCTTTCTTTCTTTCTTTCTTTCTTTCTTTCTTTCTTTCTTTCTTTCTTTCTTTCTTTCTTTCTTTCTTTCTTTCTTTCTTTCTTTCTTCTTTCTTTCTCCTTCCTTCCTTCCTTCCTTCCTTCCTTCCTTCCTTCCTTCCTTCCTTCCTTCCTTCCTTCCTTCCTTCCTTCCTTCCTTCCTTCCTTCCTTCCTTCCTTCCTTCCTTCCTTCCTTTCTCTTTCGTTCTTTCATTTTTTTAATTTATGTTTTTATGTATTTATTTATGTATTCATGTATTTATTTACATATTTACTTATGTGTTTACTTGTTTACATATTTATTTGTTTGTTTAGTTAGTTAGTTAGTTAGTTAGTTAGTTAGTTAGTTAGTTAGTTACTTAGTTATTTTAAAGTCTTTGTAGGGGAGTCTCTTTTCTTTGGAAAATGTTCTCTAGAACTGGGCATGGATTCAGGGCACAAATGTCGTCAGCTCCAGAGACACAAACACCTGGTTCCAGTGTAGATGCCCCGGGAACCCCTGCCCAGGCTCCACCTGCACTGCAAGGTGCTCTGGTCTCCCCAGGTCCTGTGTGATAGATCCCAATCCCAGGCCAGCACCTCAGGTACACTGGGGCCCCTAAAATGCACTGGCTGTTTATGGTGAGCCAGCTGATAAAAGATGTACTAAGGGTAGGAGAAGAAATATTGGTCTTCCCCTGTACTTCTATTACCAACACTGTATGATTTCATCACCCTTGTCATTCAGGAGTTCCCACCTCTCCTGATTAAATGTCCCTGTCCAAGGACAACTTTCCAGCACTGCCTGGACGTTTGCCCTTCCCAGTGCTCTCAGGTTTCTCCTCCACTTGCTCTTTGGTCATTCAGTGGCCTCTCAACTGTCTGGTTTCTGATTTGAGCTTCAGGGAGTTACAAACTTGCCCCATTCTTCAGAGCTCTAATTAACATGGCAGTCAACACGTTCATTGTGTTTATTTCTATCCTCTCCTATCTCTCTGTCTAAACCAGTTCTTGTGGGGGTGTCCCTTGTGGATGCTGGACCTCATCAGATCCAGCTTACACACACAGCTGAGGAAAGTGTTTTGCTGTTTATTGAACTGTGCAGTGTTTGCACAGGAGAGCAGGTGGAGCTGGTGCACAGGAGCTGCAGCATCTCCTGCAGAGCTCAGTGGAGAAGTCTGATGGAGGAAAAGTGATGCAATCTCTGGTGGCCAATGAGGGAACCGGCAGACTGGGGGTGGGGGTGAGGAGCCAGGTTGTCCATACAGTGTCCAGCCTCAAGGGACTGTTCTCCTGCCTGTCCAGATGTCTTCAGGAGACCCTCTGGATCAGTGTCCAGTGTAGAATGCTGCTGTCACTTCTTCTATACACTGGAAAATGAAAGAAAATACCCTTGAAAGAAAAACCCTCCTTTATGAAATCTTCTTTGAAATCTTCATCAGCATTGAAACCTCTCCAGTTAGTTCTACAATTCTGGAGGGTTTGAAGAAAATTACAGAAAGAAACATTGCTCGTTAGGGCTTTCTGTGTTTTAATGAGCCCCGTGCGTATTTGGTGCTGAGTCCATGAACCTCAGATACCAAGGACAGACTGAAGAATCTGCTCAAGAAGTCCAAGCCAGAAGAAAACTCCAAAGTACCTTGAAGCATTAATGGGCCCCACTGAGGGCTGTTACTGACAAAGCCTCCCCAGGGACTCGCTAGAGCAGATAATCGGAGGCAGTGATTGCATAAGGCAAAGGCAAAGTGCAGCAGCTCTGATGCTGAGAAAGCCCTTGGTTTGTTTGATGAAGGACAATGGCCAAGCCTTGAGCCCCTGCCCCTAGGAAGGGAGAACCTGTCCCTCACGTGTGGCTCAGGGCTCTTCCTGGGGCTGTGGGGAGTGCGATGCCCAGTGCAGGACAATGGTGTGACACTCCCTGGGGGTGCAAGGAGGCAATGGGCTGCCATGGCCATGACAACCATGTGTCTCCTCTTAGGCCTCGCTGTCAGGGACATCAGCCATAGCCAAGGGGACAAAGACCTTGGCTCTTTCAGGGACATCCAGCCTTGCCAGTGCCCTTGGCCATGTCCACCATGGTCCATCCTGCACTGTCCCAGAACTCTGGCTGTTTCCCCACAGGCTGCAGACACCCCATGTGCTTCCCAACCTTGTTCTCACCCCAGTGTGTCCCCACCTGTGCTGCTGTCTCTCCATCCTCACCAGCTGTTCCTGGAAACACAGAGTCATGGCTGATCCAGAGTCCTCTGAATGACCACAGCACTGTGCTCACTATGACATTTCTTGATCCTGAGCTCTACTCTGGACCTCCAGAGCTGCAGTTTCTGATGGTTTTCCTTCCTCATGCTGTTTCCCTGCTCCCATCATCTTGGAAAGTGATTTTCAGGATTTCTGAAGCTACTACTGCCCTTTCTTGTCATGGTTTTACCACAGCCACCAACTAAGTCCATGAGAGCTGCTCACATCCTGCTCCAAGTCCCCAAGTAGGAGAAGGGAGAGAACTGAAAGGGAAGGGAGAAACTTATGGGTTTAAACAAAAAATTAATAAGACAATAAAATTAATACACTACTACTAATAATGTACTTATACTAAGATATACATAAAGTAAAATATATGACACTCAGTGCCACCTGCCACATAACTCCAGTTGTGCTGAACAGGCAGCCCAAAAGAAGAGAGCACCCTGGTCCTGAACAGCTGATCCCAGCAAGAGAAAGTACAAGTGCAAAAGGCAGAGAGGCCCAAGGGCCAACTGAAAAACCGCAAAACATCATAAAACTGAACTAACACTGAACTCCCAATAGAATGGAACTTCCGAACAGAGCTAAGCAAAGTAGCCGGAAAACCAAAACTAACGGGCTGGAAAAGGCACCTCCAGCTTTATACCGAGCATTACACTAATGCTCAGTATATGCTCAGTATATATGCTCACTATGCTCAGTATATCGCAAATGGTAGAGAATAGCTCGTTGATTGACCTGGATGTCAATCGAGGTGCTGTCCTGTCTGTGCCCTCTCCTACCAATTTTCACCTGCAGCTGGACTCCAGAGAAGTCCTTGGTTTCACTGAAGGTAGTCAAGGTAAATCAAATAGAAATAGATAAATTAAACTAAGAAAATATACTCAGTGCTACCCCCCGTGTAACTCCAGTCACACGGAGCAGCCAGTCCTGCAGAAGGGAGCACCTTGGTCCTGAACAGCCCATCCCAGCCTGAGAGAGCAAAAGGGCAACAGGCAGAAAGGCCCAAAGGCCAACGGCAAAATGGCAGAACGGCAAAAGGCCAAACTGACATCAAACTCCTGACAGAATGAAACTTCTGCATGGATCTGACCAAACCAGCTGGAAAACCCAAAGTAACGGATGTAACAAGCCCTAAAAGTCGGCTCCAGCTTTAGACTGAGCATGACGCTAATCACAGGGAATATTTCATTGATCAGCCTGCATGTCAGTCCAGGTGCTGTCCTGTCTGTGTCCCCTCCTGCCGATTTCCCTCTGTGTCTGAATGGCCAAAGAAGTCCTTGGTTTCCCTGACAACAGCCAAGATATCAGTGAGTTCTGACGTTCCTTCTCATAGCAAATGGCAAACACTGTAAAGCTGCTAAAAGGAAAAATTAACTCTATCCCAGGGAAGAAACAGTGTTATCTCATTATTCTCATAGTAAATCTAAACAGAAGACTGTACTGGCTGTGAAGGAGAGAGGTTCAAAATGCATGAAGAAAATTAACTCAATTTCAGTAAAACCAGCACGTTTCCTCAGCCTCCCCTTCACCAGATAAAATAAGTTTGGGTCTCTCAACATCTCCACACATGACCCAGACTTTCTCTGGCCACACGACAGCTCCTCCCGTTCCTCCAGAATGGGGAACCTCACACTGGGACACACGGCTCCAGATGTGACCACACCAGTGCTGAGTCACGATGGACAATAACTGCCCTTGTCTGGGTGGCCACGCTCCTCCCAGTGCAGCCCAATGTGCTCAGGGGCATGTTCCTGTTTAGCACCACTGAGAACTGGCTGAACATCCAGGCTCAGAGGGTTGTGACCAGTGGCACAAAGCCCAGCAGGAGGCAGCACGAGGAGCACTGAAGGACACCATATCCCTACCCAACAGGTGTCTCTTCGGTCCCTGGAACCACCTCAGTGCCAAGGGGGAGAGCACTGCCTGTATGGGGTGGAGGAGATGGGGTCTGGAATGAGGGTCCAGGGGCAGTTTCTCCTGGTTGGTCATGCAGTAACAAGCTGGGCTGGATATTTGGAGAGAGGAACTCTTCCTAAGGGCCTCCAATGGGCATGAGGACGGTCTAGATGCATTCAAGGACCTTTACGTCCTTGTTGTAAAAATATGTGGGTCCCAGAACTGCACACAGCTCTCAAGATGAGGCCGCACTAATGCTGGATACAGCAGCATAGTCACCTCTTTTGACCACATGGTCATGCTGTGTTTGATGCACCGCAGGATGGGGGTTACTGTTTTGACTGCTGGGGGACAGTGTTGCCTCCTATTGACCCTGTGGCAAATCATCACACCAGATCCCTTTCTGCAGGGCTGCTCTCCAGCCGCTCTCTCCCAATCTACACTTGCACTCAGTGTTTCTCTATCCCAGGTGAACAATCCAACTCTTGGACTTGTTCAATTTCATGCCAAGTGCTGGGTCCTGCACTTGGGTCACAACAACCCCAGGCAGCACTACGGGCTCAGGGAAGAGCGGCTGGAAATCTGCCAAATGGAAAAGGCCCTGGGGCTGTTGATGGACAGTGACCGAACATGAGCCAGCATGTGCCCAGGTGGCCAAGAAGGCCACCAGCATCCCAGCATGCATCAGTAATAGTGTGGCCAGCAGGACCAGGCAAGTGATCATCCCTCTGTTCTTGGCACTGGTGAGGATGCACCTCAAATCTTGTGTTCAGTTTTGGGCCCCTCACTACAAGAAAGACCTTGAGGTGCTGGAGTGAGTTCAGAGAAGGGCAACAAAGCTGGTGAGGGGTCTGGAGAACAAGTCAGATGGGGAGCAGTGGAGTTAACTGGGGCTGTTTAGCCTGGAGAACAGGAGGCTGAGGGGAGACCTTATAGCTGTCTACAGCTACCTGAAAGGAGGTTGGAACATGGAGGGTGTTGGTCTGTTCTCGCATATGGCAGTTGGAGAAGGAGAGGAAACAGCCTGAAGTGGCACTTGGGAAGGTTCAGTTTGGATATTAGGAAAAATTTCTTCTTGGAAGAGTTTGTGAGGCATCAAAACAGGCTGCCCAAGTAGTGGTTGAGTCACCATCCCTGGAGGTCTTTAAACTACATATAAATGAGGTTCTTAGGAATACGGTTTAGTGCCAGAGTTGGGTTAATGGTTGGACACAGTGATCTTGAGGGTCTCCTTAAACCTAAATGATTCTATGATCTCATTGGGATGAGAAACATGGTGAGGCAGCTCTCCCAGATGGAGTACTGATAAGGATGGATGGATGGATGGATGGATGGACGGATGGATGGATGAATGGACGGATGGAGAGATGGATTGGGAAAGAGAGGAGGATCAGCCTATCAGCCTAAGGGCTGGGGCCATCCATGGCATGATGGAAGCAAGGCCAGCCCCCCTTTGTCCCCTGCTCTTGTTTCCAAGAGATCATTCACACCCGTTGCTGGCAGCCCTCCTGTGCCAGCCCCTCTCACCAGCACACGACTCCTGGCCAGGAGCTCTTCATGCTGCTCCTGCTACCGCAGTGACAGACCAGCCTGCCCTGAGCTGGGGAATGTAGAAACAGGGTTCTGTGGGTCATTCATTCTCCTGCTGAAGCACAGAGCACAGGGAGCAGGCTGTGGTGCCTGGAAACCACAGCGAGACAGTCCAAGGCAGATCACTGAAGGTCCTTCTCCATCTCCAGGAACACTGGGCACCCACAGATGGACACTCAGACCAGCACCATGACGTAACATGGTGCCCCATGTCCTCCCCTGACCCATGAAAAACACAAGAACAGCAGCATGGCCTTGTGGGGGAAATTTATTCAGGCTGACCACAGCTTCGAGAGAAGAGCCCAAGCTCTAAATACTGAGACTGAGGAAATCCCCTCTTGTGGGGTGTTTCAAAAAGATGGCCCCAATTTCAGAAATACAGTGATTTTAAAATGGGTCCACACCTGTATTACAGAGATGTGACACAGGACACCAGCTGTACCAGGGTCCCAGAAACAGGTAGACAGGCCTCTGAGTCACTGCTCTGGAGAAGTGCCCTGGGTGAAGAAATTCCTTGACAAACATGGTTATCACAGATGAAATGCTCAATGCACAGGAGGTTCCTGAGATGAACTGGAAATCACTTCTGAAGAGACACGGGTAACTTATTGTTGCTGACAGAAAAATGACTGAATAGCTTCTTCAGTGCCACATTCAGCTCCTGGTTCCTCATGCTGTAGATGAGGGGGTTCACTGCTGGAGGCACCACCGAGTACAGAACTGACACCACCAGATCCACGCATTGGGAGGACATAGAGGGGGGCTTCAGGTAGGCAAACATGCCAGTGCTGACAAACAGGGAAATCACTGCCAGGTGAGGGAGGCAGGTGGAAAAGGCTTTGTGCCGTCCCTGCTCAGAGGGGATCCTCAGCACGGCCCTCAAGATCTGCACATAGGACGCCACAATGAACACAAAACACCCAAATGCTAAACAGACACTGACCACAATAATCCCAGCTTCCTTGAGGAAGTCGTCTGAGTAGGTGAGCTTGAGGATCTGGGGGATTTCACAGAAGAACTGGCCCAGGGCATTGCCCTTGCACAGGGGCAGTGAAAATGTATTGGCCGTGTGCAGCAGAGAATAGAGAAACCCAGTGGCCCAGGCAGCTGCTGCCATGTGGACACAAGCTCTGCTGCCGTAGTGCAGCGGTTTGCAGATGGCAACGTAGTGGTCGTACGACATGATGGTGAGGAGACACAAATCTTCTGAAATAAAAAACAAAAACAGAAAGACCTGCACAGCACAACCTTCATAGGAAATGACCCTCGTGTCCCACATGGAATTGGCCATGGATTTGGGGAGAGTGGTGGAGATGGAGCCCAGGTCAAGGAGGACGAGGTTGAGCAGGAAGAAGTACATGGGGGTGTGGAGGTGCTGGTCCCTGGCTATGGTGGTGATGATGAGGCCGTTGCCCAGGAGGGCAACCAGGTAGATGCCCAGGAAGAGCCAGAAGTGCAAGAGCTGCAGCTCCCGTGTGACTGTGAACGGCAGGAGGAGGAACTGGGTGATGAAGCTGCTGTTGGACATTTGCTTTTCCTGAACATGGGGCGCTGTCATGAGAAAAAAAAGACAGTGTGAAGCCAGGGAAGTGTTCCCTGACAAAAATCAAACCAACTCACATAGACCCTGCCCTGTCACACACAGACACCCTTTTGATTTTCTAGGAGAACCTTTTTCAGCACTGTGCCTGGAGCCCTGCTTGGGGCTGGAAAATGAGCAACCAAGAGCAGGGCCTCTGCCCATGGGCTCTCGTTAAGTCAGCCCAGCTGGGCAGAAGTGGGGCCACAGGAATGGTGGGGACTATCGTGGTTCTGCTAATACAGAAGTTCTGCCAATACAGAAGTTCTGCCAGCACTTGCTATCCCAGTGATAAGGAACAAGAGATGGTGAAGGTAGTTTAAGAGTTCGATGTATTTTTACATCTCCCCCCATATACACTGCAGAGTGTTGTTGGGTGTCAGAAACCCTCAGCATTTCTGCTGCACTCAGGGAGAACAGAGCGAGTCCTGCGAGACCAGAGGGTGCCTGTGGGTCAGTGCAGAGTGAGGGCAGCTGCTCTGTCCCTCTGTCTTGCTCCAGCTGCCCTGGGCTGGCACCGTTCTGAGATGGGGGCTGATCACACTCCCATGTTACCCTGAAAAGCCACCAGGCACTGCTGAGAGCAGAGGGATCCACCTCAGACCGTGACAGGTCTCACCCTTTCCTAAGGTCTCAGCACCCAACATTTAGCCCGGGACACACACAGCTCATTCCCCAGCCTCACAGACTGCATTGCCCACAGCCCACAGGTCAGAGCAAAGCTGGGACACGTGTGCCCATGGACACACCTGCAGGAAAGGACCCACAAGATCAGGCTGTGACTCTGCAGCTGAAACTGCCATCCCCAGAGAGCCTGACAGCAAGAACAAGATCCCAACAGCAGTGACCCAGAGCAGGGGAGCAAGAAGGAAAATGCGGTGAGGGTGGGTGTGAGAGAGGCCAGGGCAGAGGCAGCCGGGCACTCAGACAGCGTCACCCTTCCCCAGCTGTGCAGCCACCTCCCAGACACCAACACTGCCGGGCAGCTGCTCTCAGCCCCTGTGCTCTGCAGAGGAACTGGAGCTCTGGCTGCACAGGAGCTGCTTCATGCCTTGGAGCCCCCGGCCCTGAGGGCAGAGGCTTTGCTGGGTGGGAGAGGAGGCCAGGGGGCTGCTCACAGGAGGGATCTGCACTGCAGGGGGTCACAGGGACTTTTCTTTCTTCTCCCTCCCATAACAATTCCGGGTTTGGTTTCCATCATTTCTGATCATTTCCCTGCTGCCTGGAGATTCTCCCCCTGGGAGGTGTTTCCCTGTCCATGTCTGTTCCCTGTCAGTGCTCACAGACCATCCCACCCTCTGTGCCCTCCCCCTGGCCCTACAGATCCTGCCTGTTCACAGGGCACTGCCTGGGGGCATCTTCCTGTGTGCAGGCTGGAAAACAGGACAGGTCAGACTAAGGCTGACGGGTCCAGCCAAGGTGATGCAGGTGCTGTGCACAGGCAGAGGGGTGGGGAAGGGATGTCATGAGCCTTCTGGCAGATGTACTGATCACTCAGAGTTGCAGTTCAGGAGTCTTAGTGACTTATTTAAGCATGAGAGCTCATTTTCATTTTATCCTTTCCTGCACCCCCCCAGGCCTTGGGAGAGGAAACTGAAAAGACAGGCTCAGGAAAGCTCCTTATCTGTCTGCTAATCCTTACATTGATCTTGTCATTGGGGTATCGCCGTAGAAAAATCCTGGGGATGATCTGGAGCTGTGAGCAGCCCTGACCCACACAGAACCCTCTCCACTGCAGAAGCACCTTTCCTGCCCTTATCGGGGATGCTCCTCCCCCCCACTGCTTGTCCCCACAGCACCATGGGGATCTGCCCCAGACAGGGACCCTGCTCTGCAGGACAGCCCTGGGCACCCCTGGGTGCTCCCCCTGCAGTAACCCTCAGCAGTCCAGGCACTTCCAGTGCAGGCACCAAACCAATACCCAACCTGCCTGGAGAGCCAGGACAGTTGTGCCACACCAGAGCCACCCTGGACAGAAGCTACGGTTAGTGAGAATTGAAATTATTTAAACTCCAATCATAGAATCAGAGCATTATGGAATTATTTAGTTTGGAAAAGACACATAAGAACATGGAACTCCAACATAAGAACTCCACATAAGAACTCCAGCAATAAACCATATCCCTAAGTGCCACATCTCCACGTCTTTTAAATACCTCCAGCAATGGAAGCTCCAATCCTGAGCTGACAGGACACCATTGGCTGCAGTTGGACATAAGATACTGGTCATGGCTGTGAGTTCAGCCCTCGCTGGCAGAATGTCTCACACCCTCACTGAGGAGGGCAGGGGGCTGGGAGATGGGAGCACGTTTCAGTTTCCAGATCCCAGCACAGAGCCCAAACCATCCTGCCCTTGGACTCTGGCATCCCATTTCCTGAGATGTAAAGCTGGTGGGCCTTTTGTAGATAATCATGTTAAAAGGCATGAAAAGTCCTTCAAATGTTTGTGTAATTTGTCTAGGAATGTCAGTTGTATATGCTTATATTTAAATATCTGTAAAATAGTACTCTGCAACTCTGGTAGCCCCTCTGGCAATAACAATTAAATAGGCATTTGCACTATAAGGCTTCATATCTCATCCACAAGCAGACATCTAAGAGGTTCAGATGAAGGGTGGTCTGGCAAACGTCACCCTTTGTGTCCCCAGGTGATGGACACTGCTCATGTGCCTCTGCAGAGAGTGGCAGGAGCTGGATCCCCTTCTCGGGACAGACTCCTTCCAGGAGAGACACAGACACAGGGGAACTCATCAGGGCTTTACGGCATTTCACTCGGCATCAGTTTTGACATATTGGATGCTGTCCTGTGACTGCCCTTTCTGCACAAACGATAATAAAAAACAACCATTTAGTAAGACATGGTCATAAAGGGGCTGTTATGGACAAGAAAGCTCAACGTGAACTCTGGAGAGAGCGAGGAAGTTCATAATAAGCACCAGGAAGATTTTCCTGGGAATACAGAAGGAAGAAAGGCCTCTCTTGGGCTGATCATGTATGGCAGTGCCATTTGCATGCTGTGGGCATGGCTGTGCCTGGGAGATGGGGAACGGCTGCTGCTGGGGTGGCTGTACTCAGTCATGGCCCATGAGCTGACCCTGCTCTGCTCCTCTCTTACACTGCCCACACTTGGATGGTCCTCAGGAATCATCCATGACCCTGGTGGATGCATGAACCTCCTGCAGTGATGGGTATGGATCCAAATAGAGGATTCAAGCAAGTGTGGGACTGGGACATTGAGGTGACTGGTGACCATTGCCAGGTGTATGAAAGAAGTTGGATGAGTCATGAGGAATTCACAGGCATTTCCAACTCCACAGAAATCCAGAGCCTTGCCGTTAAAGCAACAGCACTTGACATAAACACCACCCCCAAAACACAAAACCCTCACACTGACCAAAGGAAAAGCCTTGAAAAACATTGGAGAAAAATCTACCAGGTCCCAGGGGTCAGGGCTCAGCCATTCTGGTGATGAACAAGCATCAAGGGCTGACATGGCATCAGAGCCACCTCCACATGGCCCTCACCACCTGGAACCAGCGTCTCCAAGTCTTTCCTTCACCAGCCTCCAGGGACAGGGACCTGCACTGGTTGTTTCCTTCATAGCTGTGTCAGTGATGGCCCTTCGTGGGGTCCCAAATACCCACAGAAACTTTACGTTTCCTTCTGCCTTTCACTTCATTAGAGGTTTATTCATTCTTTCAGTATCTGCAGTTCAGGATCATGGCACCAGAGGGCTCACTAACATCGAAAATGCTCTTACAAGCCAAGGCTCTGTGCATCATTTTCCTAAAGCTTGCGAGTCTGGTCCCCGGAGCCCTTGCTGGTGAAGATGGAGGCAAAGAAGCCATGAAGAACCTCAGTCCCATCTGATTCTACTCTTCTGAAGTTCAGCAGCATGCCCATGATCACCCTGTCTATTCTTTTACTGCAGATGAAGCTATATCAGCTCATCTTGCTGCCCTCAGCCTCCCCTGCAGCGATCAAGTCCAGGGCAGCTTTGGCATCATCTCCACATCCATGGACAAGGTTTCTAAATTCCTCCTTTGCAGCTTCCCCTGATTCAACCTCCTGTGTGCTGCCTTTGTGCCCTGCAGCTCCAACAGTTCAGAGGAGCAGCCTCACTAGACAAACACTTTTTTATGTTGGTACTTGGAGAGATCATTCTTGCTCTTGGAGCAGGCTGTTCTGTACGGTTTATCAGATTTCCTGAGCTCCTTCACCCTTCAGACCTAATTCCATGTCACAACCTTTATTGGCTGCCAACCCCCAGTATGTCAAAGTCTTCTCCTCTGGAGCCCACCAGCCTGTGCTCTGCTGCTGGCCTTCCTCCCTCCCCTCTGGTGCCTGGGATCCCACTGTCTCCTAGTCACAACAGACAATCTGGACACTGATGTTCACATCCCTCACCAGCTCTTCATTGTTTCCCAGTTCCAGAGCCAGGTGAGTATCACTCCTTTTGGCCCAGCAGGCAGACACGTTAAGCAGTTGGCCAAAGATCCTCTGGACTGTTGGACCCTACAGATTTGCCTGACCAATGAATGTCAGGGCAATTACAGTTCCCCATAGGAAGCTGCTCATTGCCTGGTGATTTCCTTGCTTTGCTGACAGAAGATCTTTTCCATTATTTCTCCATTATCAAGTAGTTTGCAACACCCAAAACATTGTCACCCTATGTTGGGTTTCCATGCCAAAGTCTTGGAACTGGGGGTGAGTGTGGCTGTGCTACAGTTGTCACCTCTCTGAGAGACAACAGGAGTTTGACCAACATCAGACAGAGCTGATTTCAGCTGCTCCAAGATGGACCCACTCCTTGCCCAATCTGAGCCACTGAATAATGCTGGCAGCACTTCTGTGATATTGCATTTGAGAAAGGGTAAAATATGCTGCACAACAGCACATGGGAGAGATGAGGGAGGAAATGGGAGAGAAAAGCACTGCAGACACCAAGGTCATATCCCACAGGACCCAAGCAGGTCCCTCAGCAGGCCAAAGCTTGCTCTCCTGAAATCCTGCTCTTGGCCTTGTTCTCATCTCCCAGGAGCCTCAGCTCCACTTTCCCATCCCTGACTGTTCCACCCTGACCAACTCTTTCTGGTTTGTAAGTGTGAAGTCCCAGAGGGCACCTCACCCCACTGACTCCTCTGTCACCCGTGTCAGGAAGATGTTGTCAATGGGTTCTGAACCCTCCAGGATGGCTGGTTCCTTGCAGATATTGGGATATCTCAGGTCTGCCATGAGGACACGGCCCTGGAAACATGAGGCTTCTTTCATTTGTCTGAAGGAGGCCTCATCTAATTCCTCTTCCCCATCAGTGAGTCTGTAGCGGATGTCCAGTCACCACAACGTTGCCCATGTTGTTCTGCCATCTCATGCTGACTCCTCAACGTTCAGCTGACATTGTCTGTCCCCAGGCAGAGCTCCACGCATTCCTGCTGCTCTACCATATGAATGGAAGCTTCCCCTCAAAGTGCAGACATATGGCATTATGATTACTGGACTCCCAAGACTCCACACTTTCTCCAGGAGACGGTATTTGTAGTGCCCTTTAACTCCTTATACTGTTTTCTTGGGAGAGACACCCTGATCAGGATAAGCCATCTGCATGGAAACATTAACAGCTGAGCGAATGGAGCTTCTGTCCAGGGAGAGACGCAACTTTGAGGAAATCTGGAATTCACCCATCAGAAAGATCTGAAGTTTGATAAGGGGAAGTGGCCAGTTCTGTATCAGGGTGGCACAATAACCCCATCCCATAGGACAAAGCAGGACCTGACACGCTGAGCAGTGGCCCTGAGGAGAAGGGCCTGGGCACTACAAGGTCCCCACCCCAGCCCGTGGTGCACGCTCACCATGAACAAGGCAGATGCACACGGGGCTGCATGAGGAGGAGCGTGGGGACCCAAACACCTGCAGTTCTCATCCCATTGGTTCAGCACTGGTGTGACCCACACACACGGGTGTGTGCCAGTGTGCGGCTTCCCAGTTTGGAGCAGCAGGGAGGAACTGGAGAGTGCAGGGCTGTGCCAAGGCAGGTTCAGCACCTTGTGCACATGGTGTGGGGTGCTGAGGGACCTGGGCTGCTTTGGTCCAGCAGCGCTGGGGAGGCTGCAGCAGTGCAGGAGTAGCCTGAGAGTGCTTGAAGGGTGGTTTCAGAGATGGTGAAGGTTTCTGCATAGTGGGAAAGAGCATGAGAAAGAAATAATGGCCAAAGTGCAGCTGGGGAGGTCCAGGCTGGACATGAGCAGAAAGGAATGTGATGGAAGGGCAGTGCTGTGGGGGAGCAGGTCAGCAGAGGGAGTCTGCATCAGCCCAAGGCTTTGTGCTTCAAGGACCAGCTGGGGAGGATGGAGAGAGCTCAGCAAAGCAAGGAAGATGCTCAGACAGGAGCAAGGTGGGGCAGCAGGGGGGATGTCTCCAGCCTGCAGGGACAGAGGTGCAGGGGATGCCACAGCACAGGACAGGCTGTCGTGGAGATGATCACGGGATGTAGAGAGGCTGAAAGCCCCACCAGACATGAGCTCCTTCTCCCCTTGGCTGTGGCTGTTGTCTGCACCTCTGATGCCTGTGAGGAGACACCTTGTCCTTGCAGCACAGGGGCCTCATGGCCTCCTTGTCCCCAGCAGGAACCTGGGAGGTGTGGGACCATAGTCCTGCCCTTGGCCTTGCACAGCCCCACATCACACTGTCCCAGGAAGGGCCCTGGACAACGTGGGAGGGACAGGATCTGCATTTCCAGGGCTGGGGGTCAGGGCTTGGCCTTTTGGTTAAAGAAACACAACCAGGTTTACTCAGCATCACAGCCACCTTTACTGTGATTTTCCTGACCTCCAGTTTTCTTCTCTAACAGAACCTGGATATTGTTTTTCAGTAGGTTCCTTCAGTGTGACCCATTAACATTACAAGTAACTTTGGAGTTTGATTCTGACTTTGACTTCTTGAGAGGTTTCATCACCTTCCTCCAGGGTCTCAAGTTCATGGACTCAGCACCAAACCCACCAGAGGGGTCATTAAAGCGCCTTGGGCTGCTCCTGTGCTGCTGAGCTGGGCTGGGCTCCTGGGACACAGGGAGCTCATGGCAGCGGCAGCGCTGCAGAGAGACAGCTCTGCCCAGGAGCAGCTCCTCTGCACACGCAGCAGGGCTGAGGGCTCTGCCTGGGGATCTCAGCAGACAAGCAAGGCAGAGAGAGATTAAAGGTGGTCAGGACTGGGAGGATGACTGAGAGCTCGCTGGAGGAGAAACCTTTGCAGCCCTCGCCATGGTAAGTCTCTGGTGCAGGGCAGTGCAGCTGTAGCTCCTGGAGGCATCTCCTGAAACTGGCACAGGCACAGCTGGTGGGGTCTGTAAGGACGGGGCTCTTGTCAGGCCATGTTGAACAGCTGTGAAGCTGGGTGAGCACCCAGGGGTGCCCAGGGCTGTCCTGCAGAGCAGGGTCCCTGCACCCCAGGGCTGTGCTGGGCAGGGACTCTGCTGCCTGCCAGGGTCAGCGCTCAGCCTGCCCGGGAGATCCCATGGCAGCAGCTGTGGGGGGAAGGAGCGACCCCCGGCAGGGCAGACAGGGAGCTTGTGGGGTTGAAGGGGGCTGTGTGGGTCAGGGCTGCTCAGAGCTCCAGATCCCCCCACAGAGATGGCAGAGGCTCCTTCTGAACAATGACATCAATACAGGAACAGCAACAAGGGAACGAGTCTGTGCTTTCAGTTTTCCACTCTTGCTCGTCATGGTGTGCAGTAGACTTGGGGATTTATTTCTCTCTTTGGAGAAGACACTGAGACCCCGGTTCTCATTAGGACTGGTCTGAGCTGCTCCTGAGCCCCTGCACACACAGAGCTGCCCCTGGGCAGTGCCAGGAGGTGTGAGCAGGACAGAGCTGAGCACACAGCGGGTGGGACGGGGTCTGTGACACTGACAGGGAGCAGACCCAGGGACAGACACACAGCTGCAGGCAGCACAGATATGGCCAGGGAGAGGGAGCTACAACCTGAAATGCTGGGGAGGGGATTCAGGCTCCCCTGCCATCCCCGGCAGTGCAGACACATTTCCCAGTGCAACCCCTGGTCTCCTCTCCTCCCCAGCAGACCCTCTGCCCCAGAGCCATGGGGTCCAGCTCACGAGTCTCCACCTCAGCAGCTGGACCTCCAGGTGAAGGGTTCCTGGAACGGGGTACACAAAAAAGGTGCTAAAAGTACTTGCTCTACAGTGTCATTATGTGAGTGGCAGCAGCACAGCCGGGTAAGGAGAAGGTTCCACAACATGCCCGTCTGCCTTTCTGTCCTTGCTTTATTTTCTGGTAGCACTGCAGTGTCCTTCCCTGTTTCTCCACCTGTCCCTGGTGCTCTTGCTCTCTGGGGTTGGGGTGGGGATGTGGGTCAGTTTTTGTTCTCATTCCAGTTCAGTGGATCTTGCCTCAAAGGTCTGTTCATGGAAACCAGATGCCCAAGCTGCATTTTAAACTGTGATGAACAGTTTCTCTCAGTCAGTAGAAAGAGAGAATGCGCAGACACATCCCTCCATCAGGGTTTTCCATGAGAAACAGCCTGTTTATTTTCCCAGAGAAGTCTCCCCTAACTTGTCACTGCCTTTTCGTCCTTGCACAGGTCCTCATGCCCACAGGCAGCAAATGTCCAACAGCAGCTCCATCACCCAGTTCCTCCTCCTGCCGTTCACAGACACACGGGAGCTGCAGCTCTTGCACTTCTGGCTCTTCCTGGGCATCTACCTGGCTGCCCTCCTGGGCAACGGCCTCATCATCACCACCATAGCCTGGGACCAGCACCTCCGCACCCCCATGTACTTCTTCCTGCTCAACCTCGCTCTCATTGACCTGGGCTCCATCTCCACCATTGTCCCCAAGTCCATGGCCAATTCCCTCTGGGACACCAGGGCCATCTCCTACACAGGATGTGTTGCACAGCTATTTTTGTTTGTCTTTTCCATTTCGTCCGAGTATTTTTTTCTCACGGTCATGTCGTACGACCGCTATGTTGCCATCTGCAAACCCCTGCACTACGGGACCCTCCTGGGCAGCAGAGCTTGTGTCCACATGGCAGCAGCTGCCTGGGCCACTGGGTTTCTCTATTCTCTGCTGCACACGGCCAATACATTTTCACTGCCCCTGTGCAAGGGCAATGCCCTGGGCCAGTTCTTCTGTGAAATCCCCCAGATCCTCAAGCTCACCTGCTCAGACGACTTCCTCAAGGAAGCTGGGATTATTGTGGTCAGTGTCTGTTTAGGATTTGGGTGTTTTGTGTTCATTGTGGTGTCCTATGTGCAGATCTTGAGGGCCGTGCTGAGGATCCCCTCTGAGCAGGGACGGCACAAAGCCTTTTCCACCTGCCTCCCTCACCTGGCCGTGGTCTCCCTGTTTATCAGTACAGGTTCCTTTGCCTATCTGAAGCCCCCCTCTATGTCCTCCCCATCCCTGGACCTGGTGGTGTCAGTTCTGTACTCATTGGTGCCTCCAGCAGTGAACCCCCTCATCTACAGCATGAGGAACCAGCAGCTCAAGGATGCCCTGAGGAAACTGATGACTGGATGGTTTTCTGAATCAATAAACTGCTCATCTGCTTCTGCATAGTTATTTCAGTGTAACTACAGACCCAGCCTGTCATCTGGATTGTCTGTTGTTGTTTGTAGTGTTTTTATTTTGATAATGTTGTCGTCCACTTTACTAATTATCTGTCTGCTTTTCTTTTATAGCCACTGGTTGTTTAAATGAGGAGCTGTGCTCTCCTTGTCTTTAAACAAAATAAAGGGCTCTTCAGTGACTTGTTTTTCATTATATCCTTCCTGCAAAGCCTTTTTAGAGCTGAGGGATGGTTCCTGTGATAGGTGGAAGGGATAACAGCTCTGGCATGGCAGCACCGCCAGGAAGCAGCAGCGCTTGTTCTTCCAGAGCTGTTCTGGTTCCACTCCCACACTCTCCTTCTCATCCCTTATGTTGGTGCAAGGCCTGAGTGCTCTGGCAGCTTGGTCACCGTCCTGCTGTGTGTCAGTGCTGTGGGCACAGGCAGGGACAGGCAATGGGCACTGCTGTGACAGACCTGGCCTCACAACAGCCTTTCCAAACAGAAAGGTGATCTCCTCAGGGCAGTGCATGATGGTTTATATCTTCTTGCAACGTTTCTCTCAAGCTTATTCCTACAGAAGTGGCCACAGATGAAACATCAGTGTGCAGCTGAACAGTGTGTGTGTGCAGGGCTGGCAAACAGCAGTGTCCTCTCCCAGCCAGGCTCCTGCCAGAGACCTGCAGGACCAGCAGAGCAGGCGCTGGGCTGTGCCCCTGTGCACTGGACACCGCATGGAAGGAGCCCCAGGTCAATCACCATGGACTGGCCCCTCACAGCCACCATTTCCAGCACTGGCCTCTCACCCTAGCTCAGAGGTCTTTGTCCCTCCATGGAATTTTACCAAATGAGTAGGTGAGAGGTTCATGTTTGCTTTGTACAGATGAGATGTGAGCATGCACATCATGTACGTGAGTTGACATGAACACAAGACAGCACAAACACCATCAGCTATTCCTTGGGGTTCCATGAAGGCCATTGAGACAGAGAGTTTATTGAGGTCACATCATGTTGGGACTAATATCCCATAGAAAACGACCAGAAAGCAGCATTGGGATGTGCTTCCTTTAACCAATGTCCACTCCTAATGATGAGGGACATCAAAGGTGAGTGCAGAACATGACAACACACCATGGGGCTGAGGTGCCTCCCATCCTTTTGGAATAGGAAGAGGAGGCCAGAGGGACACTGTGACTCCTGCCTGTCTGCATAAAAGGGAAATTGTCTATCCCTGAATATCTCAATGTGTTTTAAGAGTCCATGAGGCCAGCTCAGATGTGGACACCTGACAGAACCCTGATATTTCTGTATGTTACTCCAGGGACAAACCCCAGTGGCCCAGTGAGATTCATCTCATCTGCCTTGGACAGGCTCATTGCAAGTGTCCCTATTTGCTCCATCACCTTTGCCATCTCCATCACATGCTGTTCTACACAGTTCTACACCTGCCCCTCTTTCCCTGTGGGAAATTCTGGATTGTGGTCTCAGAAGTGCCAGAGTGATCAGAGAGGTTCAGAGGTCCCTGAGAAAGGCAGACGTCAAACCCATCTTCAGGAATGGCAGGAAGGAGAACTGGGAGAATGACAGGATGCTCCCCGGGAGGGTGACGGGCCACATTCTCCTGCAGGCATCTCCAGGCGGTTGAAGGACAAGGAAGGAATTGCTGAATTGCTGAACCCAAATGGACAGGAGAAAGAAAGGCATGTTGAGTACATGCAGTTTAGCAAGACCCCAGACATGGTCTCCTGTGGTGAGCAGATTGGTGAGATCTGGGATGCAGATGTGGATGTTGTGGTGGGTGGGGAGTTGGCAGCATGACCAAACCCAAACATCATCAGTGGTACAAAGTCCTGTGTTCAGCCAGTTTCTAGTGGCATCCCTCAGTGATGAGTACTGGGGCCAACACTGTCCAACGGCTTTATTCTGCCTCTTCATTATGTCATGGAGCACATTTTCAGCTCCTTTGTGGATGAGGCAAAGCTGGGCAGAGACCTAGAACAACCTCACCTGGTGCACCCTGCCTTGAGCAGGAGAGGGAGACAAGATGATGTTCAGGGCTCTCTTCACACCTGAGTTATTCTATGGTTCAAAGAATCTTTACATTGGAAAGGTGTTTGAAGACAGAAGACGTAGTCCTTACCAGTTAAAAGAATGAATCCTGCCTGCAATCGCAAATCTAACACATGTAAATCCTCTCAGTCTTGGTCAGTCTGCTGCTCTAACAAAGATAAAAGTGATGTTTAAAACACCTAATCAGAACCTTCAAAGAATACTGTCCTTGCAGCGCAGACACTCTGGAGCCTGCACAATTAGCTGAGTCTTGTTTTAACATCTGTCCAAGACTGTTACATAAAGTGTCCTTTAGCTGAGCTTTGCTCCTTTTACGTTCATTATAATACTAAAACACACATCCCCAGGATGGGAGCCCCAGGCTCAGCCCGGGACCCTCTCTCAACAAGCATGTGTAGTGGTAAAATGATTATGTAACCAATATGCCAATGTGTGAACACTTGGCTCTTTAGGACTGCCAGGAGGGTCTGAATTTAGGGATAAGATTTGTATATAATAGATGTTCCTTCTCTATCTGTTGTGCTGGTCTCATTCCAGCATCCAGACTTGCACAAATCTGGAATAAACAAGATCTCATCTCTGGGTGTGGGATTGGCTTTGCACTTCAGGTAGCGAATTCACCACGAGCAACCAGGAAGAAGGAAAACAATAAGAAATAAAAGAGGTAGGAGAGGACATAGAAAAGGTTCCAGCATTTCACATTCCTGTAAAGAATGCTTCTCCTCTCAGATCTTTAGCAGGAAATAGATTTGATCAGTTGGGTAAAACAAGCATAGTTTTATCTAGTCAGGTTATAGCCCATAAGGAGGGGGATGGATGGGTGTGGGATTATGATGGCAGTTGAGTCTCTGAAACTCAAAATTGAGTGGAAAGACTTTCGCTGTGAAGGAGACAGTGGAGTCAGTTCTGTGTCTGGAGGTGACAGCCCAGCAGCAGGGACATGGCTGGGAAAGAACCTCTGCCCAAAAGCCCACAGGTCTTACCCAGGAAGAGAGACGAGTTGTCATGTCCATCCCACCTGAGAACATGACGGGACAGCAGCAGGGACATGGTCGTGTATGTCAGAGAAGCTGAAAGGCCAGCAGCACTCATGGGATTTAGAAGATCATGGCGAGGTGACTTCTCTCTGGTCAAGTAAAAGACCACAAGAAGCCTAATGGTTTGGGTTCCCGGCATGAAGGGCAGTTTATGAAATGGTTGAGTAGCAGAAAAAAAGCAAGAAAGAGGAAAAATGTCACAAAGTGACTTGGAAGATGGAGACTGGATATGAGGATGACGATATGTCACTGGAAGGGCAGTGCTGTGGTGCAAGAGGTGACCCAGAGGGAACTCGATCAGCCCATGGTTTGTGTTCCAAAGAGCAGCCAGTGAGGGTGCAGACACAGCAGTGAAGGTGCAGAAATGCTGGGGTGAGAGCAGGTGGGGAAGTGAGATGGGTGTCTGCAGCCTGCAGGGAAAGAGGGGCAGGGGTAGCACCGTGTAGAACAGCCTGTGGTGGAGATGGCAAAGGGCGCTGTAAGGCTGGAAGGGACCCACAGAACCCAGGAAGCTGTTGTCCCAGTGTTGTCCTTCCCTGGGCCTTGCACACCCACATCCCACGGTCCCAGGAAGAGCCCTGAGCCGTGTGTGAGGGACAGGATCCCGCTTCCCATTGCCTGGAGCTCATGGCTCCTCCTTTCTGCTTCAGAAAGCAAACCAAGGGGTTTCTGAGGATCAGAGCTGAAGAAAAGACTCAAAGGAGACCTCATGGTGGCTACAGCTTCCTCACAAGGGGAGAAAGAAAGGAAGGTACTGATCTCTTCTCTCTGGTTACCAATGATAGAACCCAAGGGAATGGCAGGAAGATGAGACAGGGGAGTGTCAGTGGGACATGACGAAAAGGTTCTTCCCCCAGAGGTGCTGGACACTGAACAGGCTCCCCAGGGAGGTGTCACGGCCCCAACCTGACAGTGATCAAGAAGAGACTGGACAACATCCTCAGACACACGGGGTGACCTGTGGGGTGTCCTGTGCAGGGACAGGAGTTGGACTCCATGATCCTTGTGGGTCCTTCCAACTCATGACATTCTAAGATTCTATGAAACACTAGGTCAAAAGTCCATGTTTTCATTGTGCAGATGAGTTGTAAACATACACGTCATGTGCCTGTCCATAGTGTGTATGTGGTGAGATGAACCCAAGTGAGCACAAATGCTGTCAGCTATTCCTTGGGCTGCCATAAAGGTCAGTGGGACAGAGATGGTGTTCAGGGGTCTCTTCCAACCTGCGTTATTGTAGGATTCCATGAATCTTTTCCTTGGAGAGCTCTTTCATGTCAGAATAAACAGGAAGAAGAAAAAAAATCAGAGGCAGAAGCAGAGATATAAAATGCCCCAGAGTAAATACAGCAGCTCCTCTGAGGAACGTTTCTCCACTCAAACCCTTGATAGGAAATCTATTGGATACATTTGATGAAAGCAGCTCAGTTTGATCTGCTCACACACTGGACCACAAGGAGGGTGATGGTGTGTACGATGTCATGTGGTCACTTGTGTCTCAGGAACTCATAGTCCAGTAGGAACCAATGGCTGTGGAGGGCACTGTGAGGCCACTTCTGCCTCTGCAGGGGATTGGCCAACAGCAGGAACATGGCTGGGAAAGGACTGTGAGGTCACACACACCAGACGAGCAATCGGGCCCAATCAGCATGGCTGGATGAAAGGCAGGTCCTGCTTGACCAGCCTGATCTCCTTCTGTGACAAGGTGACCGGCTGAGCAGATGAGGGAAAGTCTGTCGTGGGGAGTGAATGCGCCACACGGGCTGTGGGTGTTGTGTCCTTAGACTGCAGTAAAGCCTTTGACACCGTGTCCCACAGCATCTCCTGGAGAAGCTGCAGCTCGTGGCCTGGATGGTGTATCTGCGATGGAGGGCTGGACCAAAAGAATTGTGGTGAACAGAGCCAAATCCAGTTGGCGTCCGGTCACAAGTGATGTCTCCAGGGCTCAGTATTTGACTCAGTTCTATTTAAGCTTTATCAATGATGTGGATGAGGGGATCGAGTGCACCCTCAGTCAGTTTGCAGATGACACCAGGTTGGGTGGGAGTGTTGATCTGCTGGAGGGTGGGAAGGCCATGCCAAGGGATCTGGACCCACTGAATCATTGGGCTGAGGCCATTTGTATGAGGTTTGACCAGACCAAGTGCCGGGTCCTGCACTTGGGTCACAACAACCCCAGGCTCAGGGAAGAGTGGCTGGAAAATTGCCTGGTGGAAATGGATCAGGGAGTGTTGATCGACAGCAGCTGAACATGAGCCTGTGTGTGCCCAGGTGGCCAAAAGGGCCACCAGCATCCTGGCTGGTATCAGGAATGGTGTGGCCAGCAGGACTAGCGTGATTGTGCCACTGTTCTCAGTGCTGATGAGGTTGCATCTTGAATCCTGTGTTCAGGTTTGCGCCCTTCATCATAAGAAGGACATTGAGGCACCAGAGAGAGTGCAGAGAAGGGAACGGAGCGGGTGAGATTCTGGAGCACAAGTGTGATGAGGAGTGGTTGAGGGAACTGGTGGGTTCAGCCTGGAGAACAGGAGGCTGAGGGGAGACCTTCTCGCTGTCCACAACTGCCTGAAAGAAGGTTGAACATGGAGGGGGTTGGTCTCTTCTCCCAAGTAGCAAGTGATAGGACAAGAGGAAATGGCCCCAAGTTGTGCCAGGGGAGGTTTAGATTGAATATTAGGAAAACAATTCTTCCTGGAAAGGGCTGTCAGGCATTGGAACAGGCAGCTCAGGGCAGTGGTGGAGTCACCATTCCTGCAGGGGTTTATAAGATGTTTAGACGAGGTTCTTAGGGACACGGTTCAGTGCTAGATTTAGGTTGTGGTTGGACTCAATGGTCCTGAGGGTCTCTTCCAACTGAAACAATTCTATGATTCTCTATTATCAAATGGAATATTATTCTATCACATCTTCTAAGTGCTCTTCACACACCTGCCTCTTCACCTACAGTCCTGAAACTTATCTAATTAGATGCACAAGTGTTGAATACTAATTGCAAATGATGAAAGCACCATCACTCTATCAGTCTGGTCTGATACCTGCCAGTCCCAGGCAAACACCTCAGGTACACTGGGGTTTCTCGAGGTTTGCCCTGGGTGCTTATAGTGAGGCCATGGAGCTCAGCCCAAAAACTTGAGAATTCTCCATAAAGCTTAAAAACCAAACCAACAACAACAACAACAAAAAGAACAAAAAACCCCACCCTCTCTTTTTCATCAGATGAAATAATTCAATATTTCCAATAAAATGTCTGCGGAATTTCTATCCTGCCAAAATATGAATTTTCAGAATGTGTACGGACTGTGGGAGATGAAACGTTGGCCTTTCCCTGTGCTTGCAGTGCCAGAACTCTGTCTATCACTACGTGTATTTAATCCCCTGGACATCCAGGAGTTTCCACCTGTCCTCACCCAGCTCACCGTGTCTGAACTCATCTCTTCAGAAGCCTGTCTGGACATTTGCACTTTCCATCGCTCCCCAGAGGTTCTTCACCTCTCACTCTTGGCTCATTCAGAGCTCTCAGCTCTCACTCTGCTTTGAGCTTCAGGCAGGTAAAGTCTTTCAGCAGTTGCTCTTGTACTCCCTACAGGCAACTCTTCAATTATGGCAATGGACCTCGCTGGAAACTACATAATTTAACCACAGAACTGAGAAACATCATTAAGTTCTATTGTGTTTTCTTTTTTTTTTATCCTTTTTTTTTCTGTTTCCTCTAATTAAAAATTCCCCGGTGCCTGTTTACATTCAGTTCTCTAAGGAAACATGAAGCAATTCCTGCGAAGAAGCTGTAACAATCAGTGCAAACTTCAGGGCAGAATCTGATGTAAAGAAATGTGCTGTAAATCCCAGGGGCCAATGAGCAGAACAGGGAGTTTGGGGAGCTGGTTATAGATTTCCTGCTGACAATCTGAGCAGAGAAATGTTCTTCACAGAACTGCTCTGTTTATTTGAACCCTTTTAGGTCTCCTCCTCTGCCTGTATTTTTATTTTCTTGTTCCTCCACCTCTTCCTTCTTCCAAAACCTTTCCAAGGAAAAGATTCCTTGAATCACAGAGTCACTCCTGTTAGACCATCATCTTGTCTCACTGTCGTGCTCGGGGCAGGGTGACCCAGGTGAGGTTGTCCAAGGCCTCTGCCCAGCTTTGCACCATCCACTAAGGAGCTGAAGGTTCACTGCATCACATCATTCAGGGGAGAATAGAGACGTGTTGGCCCAAGTGCTGGTCCCTGAGGGATTCCACCGGTAACTGGCTGCAGGAAGACTTGTCCCATTCCCTTCCCAGGGAGGAGATGGACTGACCAGCCTGTAATTCTCACAGTTCTCATTCTTGCCCTTCTTGAAGACAGGTTTGACTATTACCTGTTTCAAAGACCTCAGAACGTCCCTGATTGATTTGGCACATTTGAGACCACAATCCAGAATCACGGGTAAGGATGACGTAGCAGACAGGAGCATGTAAGATTGATCTGCTGGGGCCAGTGGGGTTTGTTCTGGAGTCACATACAGAAACGTCAGGGTCTGTCAGGTGTCCACATCTGAACTGTCCTCATGGACTCCTTATGCATGCAGGGATGTTCAGAGACAGAGTCTGTCCCTTTTACACAGAGGCAGGAGTCACAGTGTCCCTCTGGCCTCCTGTTGCCCATCCCAAAGGACGAGAGGCACCTCAGCCCTGTTGTGTGTCCCCCTGCTCTGCACTCATCTGAGATGTCCCACATCATGAGCAATGGACACAGGGATCACAGTTCAAGGAAGAAGATCCCAGTGGATGATTTCCCATGGGCTGTTACTCCCAACGTGAAGTGACCTCAAGACACTGTCTGTCCCACAGGCCTTCATGGAATCCCAAGGAACAGCTGATGGCATTTGTGCTCACTTGGTTAGTAGATCCAGAGAGGTTCTCTTTCCCCTCTACTCCTCCCTGGTGAAACCCCATCTAGAGTATTGCGTCCAGTTGTGGCCCCTCCGTTCAAGAAAAACAGGGAACTGCTGGAGAGAGTCCAGCATAGGGCAACAAAGATGATTAAGGGAGTGGAGCATCTCCCTTATGAAGAAAGGCTGAGGGAGCTGGGTCTCTTTAGTTTGGAGAAGAGGAGGCTAAGGGGGGACCTTATTAATGTCTATAAGTCACAGGGAATTGCAGGAAGATGTGCCAGGGGAGGGCCAGTTGGACATGAAGAAAAGGTTCTTCACCCAGAGGGTGCTGGACGCTGGAACGCTGGATGCTGTCACAGCCCCAAGCTTGACAATGTTCAAGAAGAGACTGGACAATGTCCTCAGGCGCACGGTGTGAACTGTGCAGGGACAGGAATTGGACTCAATGATCCTGTGGGTCCTTACAAATCAGGACATTCTATGATTCTGTGTATCCCTGAGGCAATACTTAGAAAGTACATTGCCTCAGCTCCACTTTCCCATCCCTGACTGTTCCACCCTGACCAACTCTTTCTGGTTTGTAAGTGTGAAGTCCCACAGGGCACCTCACCCCACTGACTCCTCAGTCACCCGTGTCAGGAAGATGTTGTCAATGAGCTCCAAACCCTCCTGGATGGCTGGTACCGTGCAGATATTGGGATATCTCAGGTCTGCCATGAGGACACGGCCCTGGAAACATGAGGCTTCTTTCATTTGTCTGAAGGAGGCCTCATCTAATTCCTCTTCCTCATCAGTGAGTCTGTAGCTGATGTCCAGTGACCACAACACTGCCCATGTTGTTCTGCCCTCTCATGCTGGCTCCTCAGTGTTCAGCTGACATTGTCTGTCCCCAGGCAGAGCTCCACGCATTCCTGCTGCTCTTCCACATGAAAGGAATCAACCCCTGTGACTCCAGCTGGATCCCTGCAAGTCGATGAGGCCTGATGAGATTCATCCAAGAGTGCTTAAAGAGCTGGGTATGTCATGACAGAACCTGTGCAAGAGAGATGGGAGATTTGGGGGAAGGGAGAGAGACTTTGCCAGAAGAGATGAAAAAAAAGGTAAAATGGGTTTTGGTGATGTTCTTGTGAAAACACAGACTGTGAAAACATTTCTGTTTAGCCCTTGTCGTGGTTTAGCCTGAGCTAGCAATCACAACCACGATAGCTGCTCGTTCACTCCCACCCCCCAGCCCCAAATGGGGGAGAGAATCAAAAGCGAAGGGAGAAACTCCTGGATTGAGATAAACACGGTATAATAAAATAACAAAATAATACTAATATACCACCACGGCTAGTAACACATATAAAATGGAAAATTGAATATAAAATAAGATACTCAATGCAATTCCTCACAAGCTCCACCTGCACCAAGCAGCCGGTCCAAGAAAGAGAGAGAGCAGCCTGGTCGTGAACACCTGATCCCAGGGGAAGAGGGAAAAGTGCAGAAAGGCCCAGAGGTCATTGAAAAATGGTAAAATGGCAAGAGGTCAAACCAAAACAAACTCCCAAATGGAACTCCACCGAAACACAGCAGAACTGAAACAGCTCTCGATTTCTGCATCCAGAAAACCCTGCCCTCCTTCAGCATGAAGCCTGATACTAATGTCATGGAATATTCTCATTGGTCAGTCTGGCTGTCAGTCAAGCTCTGTCCCACCCATGCCTCCCTTCCCAGCTGCTTCGCACCTGTGGGCACAGCGCTCAGAAAGACCTTGGCTCCCAGACAGCAACTAAGATAATAGGCTCTTGTATTCTCTTTGTTCCACTTCGAAACCACTGGAAAGTTACTTGGAGAAAAACATTATCTCTGTCCCGGGGTGTTATCTGATTTCTCCCAAACTAAATCCAAACAATGACCATGCTAGCTGCAAAAAGGTTTCTAACTGCATGAAGAAAATTAACTCAGTTTCAGTCAAAGCAACACAATGAGATTTGAGCAACCTTTTCTAGAGGAAGATGTGGGTCAGGGGGGGTAGAACTAGATGATCTTTAAGGTCTCTTCCAACCCAAATCATTCTGTGATTCTAAGGGAAGAGGGAGATGTGTTTCATTATCCTCTCCACAAGATAGAATACCTACCCCAACACAGTAAAGACATCAATACCAGGGCAAAGAGCGCAGACTTTGTTTGTATTAACATGTTCCCAAGCTCAGCAAAATCAGGAGATAAGTAGCACAGACAGAAAACTCAGTGACCTGCACGGACACTCTCCACCAAATAGCTACTATAACTGTAGCACCATTAATACAAAACTGCGCTTGTCTCATGCCCCACGTTGGGCACAAAAAGGAATGTAGTGGGTTAACCTGGCTGCCACATTTTAGTTCCACTAAAACACTCAATCACTCCCCTGCTCGAGAGGACACGGGGAAGAAAAACTCATTGTTTGAGATAAAGGCAGTTTAATAAAGAAAAGCACAGACCGCCTGTGGAAGCAAAAGGATTTATTCTCTGCTTGCCATCAGCAGGTGATGTCCAACCCTTTCCCGGGAAACTGGGCATCAGTTCACGTAGCAGTTGCTTCAGAAGGCAAATGCCTTAATTATGAATCCCCCCTGCACACCTCGGCCCTTCTCATGAGCATCACAAGAGGACAAGCAAGCTCCAGCTGGTCTGACTATACTGACTGACTTCCATGGTCATGGGGAACCTGAGAACGTTCCCTGCTGTCATCAGGGGAAGACTCAGAGGGGAAGACACCACAACACCGTTCGGGTTTCCACTCTCCTGCATGGGAGTTCAGGAGGTCTCAGGTCTGACCTCCTCCCCACAGCACGTTCAGCTGTGGAGTGAGACCACGTTGCTCGAGGCTTTACCATGTGGGGGCTGGAAAACATCCAAGGACAGAGACAGCACAACAAAGCTGGGGAAGCTGCTCCAATGCTCTGATGCCTTCACTGAGAAGGATATTTTCCTTATCTGCAGCCTGAACCTTCCTTATTTCAACATCTGACTATTGTCTATTATCCCCCTGCCAAGCGTCTCCATAACAAGACTGGCTTCACCTTCTGGAAAAACCTCCCCGCAGGGACAGAGAGGCTGTTACAAGGTGCCCAAAGCCTTCTCTTCTCCAGGCTGAACAAGGCCCTTTGCCTCAGTTTCTCCTCCCAGCAAGTGTCCCAGTCCCTGAGCATCTTAGCAGCCCTCCACTGACCTCTCTCCCAGTTATCAACATCTCCAGGGGTTAGTCTATGCCAGGTGCAGGACCTGCCCTTTGTCCTTCTCTGTCGTGATGTTCCTGACAGGACAGCCCTCCTGCCTATGAGGTTTCCCAATTTAGCATCATCAACAAATGTGGTGGGAGTTGTCTCCTCAAGGTCACAGATTATCAAAGTATTAAACTGCCCAGGTCTCAGCAGAGTCCCCTGTGCTGCCCCACAACCCCCCAGTAAATCCCAGTGGTCTCGAGGTTGGGCATGAGACCCCTTCACCACTGCTCTGTCAGCCTGATATCCAACTGTTTTCACCCATCTGTTTGTCAACCCATCCAACTGTAATGGCCTACCTCGGGTACAAGAACATTGAGGGACACCATGCCAAGAGCCTTGCTGAAGCTCGGGTAAATGCCATCCACTGTTCTGCCCTCACGCAGAAATGCAGTTACTTCATCATGAAGGCAATCAAGTTTGTGAGACATTAATTACCCTTGCTAAGTCCATGCTGATGGCTTTCGGACACATTTTTCTCTAGTAGGTGCCCAGAAATGTCACCCAAGAGGACTCATTGGACAGGTCACTCCTCACCAAAGTGTTCTTGTACAGCTTGCGGCTCCCTGGCTGGCACTTCTGGCTGCAACATTGGTTTGTTTTCACTCACAAGAGACCTCTACCAATCCTGTGACCTTTCCAAAGGCATATTCCAAAGATGTGTTGATCTCCCGCAACATCCTTGCCACTATTGTGCCTGTTATATGGTGTATTTGATTTCTGTGATCTTTCACCTATTTTCACCTGTCCTGATATAATGACTGTTTCTAAAGTCCCATTTTCAGTTGCAGACTCTCTACACAAAGACCCTTTTCATTATTCTCCAGTTTTCTTTTTCTCTTATTCTTTATTCATTCAGATTGCTCTCAACTTGCCAGCTGCTGTTTTGAACTTCAGGTAGTTAAATGTTTGCCTGTTTTGCAGTAGTCTAATTGTCTCCTTAGTCAACACTTTAATTATGTTTGTATCTTTATTATTTTATCTGCTTACCTAAAACATTTCTCATAAGATTATCCCTTGTTGAAAGACAACCTCATTAGAGGCAGCTTGTACTTAACTTATGGTGGAGGAGTGTGTTTTATTATTTTTGAAGCTCAATTGTGCTTCACTTTTCTTTGTTTGTAATTAGGAAAAATCATTTGGTGCCTCTGTGCAGCCAGTTTTCTAGGAAGAGCATTTGGGAGATGATGCAAAGGAGCTGTAACATCCAGCTGCAGAGAAATGTGGACAAATCTGATGTAACAAAAAGTGAGAACAAGTCCCAGGGGGCAACGAGAGAAAGGGTGAGGTTGGGCAGGTGAGGAGGAGCGTTGTCCATACCATGTTGGATGTCAAGGGACTGCTTTTCCTACCTGTCCAGACCTACTGAGGAGACATTCTGGATCATTATCAACCAGAGAACACTACTATCACCTCTTCACTGAACTGAAAAGGAACATAATATGCCCTTCAAAATACAGAATAATTTCTGCTAGGTGTATTTTGAAATCTTCCTTCTTTGCTACATTATGAAACAGCTCAAATTAGTTGTAGTGCCTTGAAGACTTGAAGAAAATTACAGGAAGGGAAATAGTTCATTAGTACTTCCTGTATTTTAATGAGCCCCACGGTGTATTTGGCCCTTAGTCCATGAACTACAGATACTGAGAGGAGACTGAACAAATCGCTCAGGAGGTGGAAGTCAGAAGCGCAACTCAAAGTACCTTGAAACATTGATTGACCCCACTGAGGGTCATTATTGACAAAGACTCTCCATGGACTCATTAGAGAAGATAATTGAAGGTTGTGATTGCAGGTAGGAAAAGGCACTGTACAGGTCATTCTGCTATGGAGAAAATCCTTGATTTGTTTACCAGCTAAAGGCCAAACCCTGACCCCAGGCCCTGGGAAGGCAGATCCCTCATGCCTGGCTCAGGCTCTTCCTGGAGCAGTGGGGTGTGAGTTTGAGCAAGGCCGAGTGTAGGAAACTGTACAACCCCTCCTGGCTTCCCCAAAAAGGGGCAACGAGAATCAAAGCTCAGAGCCTCAAAATAGAGTTTATCCTGGCAGGTCTCAGAGACAGATACAATTGTCATAGCCAGGGGGACAAAGACCTTGGTCCTGTGTGGCCTTTCAGCCTCACCAGAGCCCTTGGCAATCTCTACTTCAGGTTACTTATACTGTCCCTTCGGGCACCTTTGTCCCTTCAGGCTGTTGACGTCCATCTTGCTTTCCTACCCAGCTCTCATCCCAGTATTTCCTACTTTCACTGATGTCTCTCCACCCTCTCTGGTCTTTCCTTGAAGCACAAAGCCATGGGCTGATCCAGACTCCCTCTGCGTGACCTCTTGCACCACAGCACTGCCCTTGGACTGAGATGTCTTTTTCTGAATCTCTAATCTGAACCTTCCAAGTTGCAATTTGTGGAGGTTTCCTTCTCTTTCTACTACAAAGAAAAGCTCCATTATCTCTGAAACCACCCTTCAAGCAGTTACAGGCTACTGCTACAGTGCCCTGAGCTTCCACTTCCCCAGGCTCAAGAAGCCCAGGTTTCTCTGCCTCTCTCAAAGGCCCCAAACCCCATCCTGGCAGATCTCTGAAGTTTCTCTAGTTCCTCTCCATTCCTCCAGAACAGGGAGTCCCACACCCAGACACACTAGCCCAGATGTGGCCACCACAGCGCTGATTCAAAGGGGACGATAATTCCGTTGCTTGTTTGGCCACACTCCTCCTAACGCAGCCCCACATGCCCTTGGCCTTACTCATAGTGAGCATGCACCACTGGCTCGTATGGCATCCCTCGTCATGCCCAGGCCCTTCTGCTCAGAGTCACTCCTGAGCTGTTCAGGTCCCAGCCTGCCCTCATGTGTGGGGTTATTCTGCCCCCAGTAAAGAACCGGCAACTTCTCCTTGTAAAATTTCATGAAGTTTTTATTGTCGAATCCCGGAGTTTCTCAAGGCTCTCCTGGAGTGAAGCTCTGCTTTGCCAGCTGTTAATGAGTCTGTATAGATGGCCGATCTGATTTGTGGTGCCCCTGACAAGATCAGAGTGTCAGGCATTACAAGCCACTCCAGATGATAGAAGGAGGTACTAGTTTAGTTGAATAGCTGACCAAGGGAGGAATCCCCATGGTCAAAAGCTGAGAAAGATCGAATGAGAATACAAAGGAAGCCAAACTCAGGCCAGGGAGGATATCTTGTTGGTAAGCAAGAAGCTATGGGAGGCTGTTTTTATGTCTTCCCAAAGCCTTGTCCTCTCCTGGCTTTTCACTTTCGAAGTAAAGGTACACAATGGGCTGCATTAGTGGCCAACCAGACGAGGGAGCTGTCATCCCCCTTGACTCAGCACTGCCAGATGGTTGAGGGAGGTCATCCTTCTTCTCTACTCAGCGCTGCTACAATTTGTCTTGCTCACTTCCCTCAGGGTTTTCTAGCCCCTCCACATCTTCCAGCAGTCCTGCTTTGTCTTCTTGAGAAAAACGTATCCAGGAGGCCATTCCCACCGTGTTGGATCAGGGAATACATTCTACTTTCCCTTAAACCAAAGACTTCTAGTAGAGGTCCATGGCATTCAAAGTGACAACCAGGGCCTAAAATTGTGATGTTTCCTCCAGCTGTCTAAGGGACAAATGATCCTCTCCCTAACCTTCATCAGGAGGTTCTGTGATCCTGACCAGAAGACCATTGTACCTGGGCAGTTAGAGGCCCACATAACAGTAAACTAGAGTAGACCCAGGGCTGTGCCCATGCACAGCTTGGCCTTCAGTCTGTGTTGTGCTGAGCACACAGTTCTGCAGGTTGCAGGATAGACTGGGTTACAACAGAAAAGTCTGCAGGAAGCTCCCACCTGCTGCCAATGATTAGGCCAACTGCATGTCCTTATCTTTATGTAAAACTGCAGCAACAAATTCACATGTGAAGAGCCCCTTTTAGGGCCAGTAGAAATGACAACTTGATTTCTTTCCTTGTAAGAAAACAAAGTGATCAGTGGAGCGAAATGGAATAACCCTTCCAAGGATGAGTTCTGCAAGACGAGCTGCACCAGCTGACCAGGCAAAAGTGACCTCACCAGGATCTTCCAAGCCACATGCCGTTCAACTCCAGACAGAACTGACCTCACAGCCACCTCCACAGTCCCATGCTGCCTGCTGGAGTAGGAGTTTCTAAGGCACAGCTTTATTAACAGCACTAAGGCCATGTACCAGCAAGTTGGTCATGTTCTCTTGTTTTATGTGAATAATTTGAGGCAGCCACTTAGCAAAGCAAATTTTGTTCTGTATTTAGAGTGTAACATTCTCTCTATGTACTTCTGTTTCACTGGCTTTTCTTAAACCTCTCCCTGTTCTGTCTTCAAAGAGCTCTCCAAGGGAGAGATTCTTTACATCATAGAATAACTCAGATTGGAAGAGACCTGAATTTCATCTTGTCTGACTGTGCTGCTTGAGGCAGGTGAACTCGATGGGGTAGCTCAAGGGCTCCCCACAGTTTGCCTTTATCCACAAAGGACCATAAGGTGAGTTCTATCCTATCATATAGGACGATAATGAAGATGTTCACAGGTGTTGGCTCAAGTGCTGGTCACTGAGGGATGCCAACAGTGACTGGCTGCCAGGAGGAGTCCATTCCACTGATGGCATCTGGGCCTGACCATCCAGCCAAACTCCCGCACACATTCTCGTCTTTATTTTCCATCCAGATATGACTAATACGACCATGGTGGACCATGTCAAAGGCCTTGTTAAAGTCCAGGTACACAACATTCCCTACTTTCCCCTCCCTGCACTCTTTTTTGTTTCCTTCAAGTGCCTGGAGATGTCTGGAAGAGCATTTGCCCCATCACTTCCCCAGGGACTGAGGTGAAGCTGCCCAGCCTGTAACTCTACCAATCATCTTCCTTTGTAACCTACTTGAAGACAATTTTGATATTTTATTTCTCAGAGGACCATGGAACCTCCCTGATAGCCACAACTTTTCTGGGGTGTTTGAGAGACAGAGACACCAGCCAGCTCCACCAGCAACTCTCTGCCCCTTCCCACACCAAAGGCTTTCTCTATATCCTGGCCTTCCAGGTGAGTTTCTGGGACACAGCAAATGCCGTCCAGGTCCTCTGGGCCTGTTCAGAACACAACAGGAGGTCAAAAACTCTGATGGTCTCTGTGTGAACCTCAAAGCTTTCCTGACATTTTTTCTCAGTGCTTCACTTCTGCTCAACCTTTCTGGTTCTTGGGCTGCAGGTTGAGCAGGGATGTGAGGATGGTGTAGAAAAAAGGCTTTGTCAAACTGTCTCAGGAGTGCTGTTCTGGCATCATGCAGTCAAGCATGGGAATGCTGTAGAAAACAGTGGCACTGGTGAGGTGAGAGGGCCAGGTGGAGAAGGTCTTCTGCCTGTCTGCACTGGGGTGAAGAGCAGCAATGCATTCACAGGATGCCCATGTGAATGGGAAGAGGAAAACTGGCTCTAAAATGCAGTTTATGAAAACGTGAGTGCCACGGTATTACTGCAGGAAGCCTCCAGCAACGTGGCAAAATCGCAGAAGTTATCAACTCCATTGAGGTCACAGAATATCTAGGGCAAGAATGAAATTATGAAAATAGAAATCCCCGTAGCCAAGGCGCAGGTGCCTTCTGGAGACAGATCATCCAGTGCATGACTCTTCCATTCAGGTGGTTTCTTAGGGAAGTTACTCTCAACATGAAGTGAACTCAATACACTGTCCCACAAGCCTCCATGGCCTCCACAGCAATAACTGATGGCGTTTATGCTCATTCGGGTTCATCTCCCCCACCACACAATGTGCATGCTCACATCTCGCCTCATTGAAAATTTGGACTTCTGATCTAGTCCATTGGTGTCCTTCCATGGAGGGAAGAACAACCTCTCTCAGCTGTGGTGAGAGGACAATGATCTACAAGGTGGTTGCAAGGGGCTGGTCTGTGACCATTGTCCTGGGGTAGGTGCCCCATGTTGTCCAGGAGCTTGGGCACAGACCAGACCCTGCTCTGCTGGTCTTTCACGTCTCTCCCAGGAGGCCTGGCTGTGTGAGAACATTGCTGTGTGCCCGCACCATGCACACTCACACACTTCATCTTTTCACGGGTGGTTTCCTCTCTGGGGCACTTTCCAGCCCAGCTCCTCGCCAGCTCTCCCCACATCCTGCTCTCACTCCAGCCCAGCAGGAAAGCCCAGTCTGGGCAGTCCCTGTAGAGTGAGATGGAAGAAACAGGTCAGTGACAGTGTCTCTCTGGCCGCCACGCCCAGGATGTCCCGATGCCCGGCAGCCTCCAGCACCCTGTGCCAGCCCCGCTCCCCAGGACAGCACCGAGTCCTGGCCCCGTGGCTCTTCAGGCAGCTCCTGCTGTCCCATGGACAGGGCAGCCTGCCCCAAACTGGCACCCACGGCAGAAAAGGGTTTCTCTTTCCGTGCCTGCACACACACGGTGCCCTGCTCTTCTCCTGGGACATCCCATCTCCCCACAGAGCCTTTCCCCAAGGAGAGCACATCTGCACTGGCCTGGCCAGCTGTTCCTGCACCCTGTTCCCACACTCCCCACAGCCCCCGAGCTGGGGGTTTTGCTCTGTGCAGTGAGTGAGCTGTGATGCCCAGGCTGTGGTGACTCTGCAGGGACATACTTGTCAGGTTGAGAGACAGACCCAGCTGATGTTGGTCACTGTCACTGTGATGGCCTCCCACACGAGCTCTGAGGTGGCCATGGAGGGTGCTCAGAGCTGCCCTGCCTTATCCACCATCTGCCGGGGTGCTGGCCACCAACAACCACAACCTGAACCACCAGCTCTAAGTCCCTCGAAAGCCAAACTGGGACCCTGATCTCATCCCACTGAGCCCATAGAAAATACAGAAAACAAAGCCTTTTGAGGGTCTATTCCTTACACATATTCTTGAGAGAGACTATGGAAAAAGACCTAAGCCTTCGAGCACTGTGCTAAGGAGATCCCCTTGCTGATGGAGATGCTGTTCTGGAGGTCACCTCTGTCACAGAAGTGCCCATTGCCTGTCCCTGCCTGTGGTCACAGGACTGACACGCAGCGGGTCTGTAACCAAGGGTCAGGAGTGCTCAGATCTTACACCAACACAAGGGCTCATAGGAGAGTGGGGAAGCAGAAGGAGAACAGCTCTGGAAAGGACAAGGCTGGTGCTCCCTGGCAGAGCTGCTGTGCTGAGACTGTTTCCCTTCAATAATTTCTTTACTACTTCTCTAGCTTTGTTGGTCTGGCATGGGAGAGCTTCAGGTCTGTGCTGGTTTGACTGAAAATGAGTTAATTTTCCTCATGCAGTTAGAAACCTTACTTTTTCATAGCTGGCATGGTCATTATTTGGATTTAGTTTGAGAACAAGAGATAACACCCAGGACGGAGTTGATGTTTGCAATTGCTCTGGTCTGAGAGCCAAGGACACTCTGAGTGCTCTGCCCACAGGTATGAGGCATCGAGGAAGGGGGGAGGGACGGGGCAGAGCTTGACTGACATCCAGGCTGACCAATGAGAGTGTTCCATCCCATTAGCCTCACGCTTCATCTTTAGGAGAGTTGGGATCTTCCGGCCTCTCTCTCTCAGGCGTTCTTGCTCTTGGGCTCTTTTATTTCTCTTGTGAGTTCTTCCTTAGTTTTTTTATCGGAGCCAGGGGAATTCAGTTCATGATGTTTAATTTGGCCTTTTGCCATTTTGGAGAGGCCTCTGCGCTTTTCTGCGTTTTTTCTCTCTTTGGGATCAGCTGTTGGGACCAGGGTGCTGCTTCCTGGGACTGGCTGTGTGCAGACAGAGTTTGTGAGGAATTGCATTGCGTAGCTTTTATCGCTATATTATATATATATTTACTAGCAGTGTATTAGTATTTTGTTATTTTATTAAACTCTGTTTATCTCAATCCAAGTTTCTCCTTTCCCTTTCGAGGGAAGGGGGTGAGTGAGTGTCTATCGTGGTTTTATTGCCAGCGCATTCAGTCTTTGCATTTTGGTTACTGATACTTTGGTGACCCAAGTGACACATGTGGAACTTGTCTGTCTTTCGGAGGGACACCAGCGCATTGAGCCTTTGCATTTTGGAAGCTTTGGTAACTTGGATAACTTTAAAAAAAGGGAAAAAGAAAAGAAAAAAAAAACTAAAAAGAAAAAAGAAAAATAAGTAAATTAGAGAAAAACGAGAAAACACTAAATAAAAGAGAAAAACAAGAAAACTGTAATTTGATAAAGGTACCTTTAGTGATTTGTTGTTCATGCCTTAGTAATTGTATCGTTGTTTGTGTCTTTAGTGATTTGTTGCTGTTGTTACTTGTGTCTTCGGTGATTTTCCAGTCCAATACTTATGGTTAACTAATTGTCTGTTATTGTGATTGTGAAATAGGTAGTGGATAATGGACAGGAGGGATTTGGAAGGAATCCCCTCCCCGCCCCAGGTTGTATTTTGTGACATTGGAAAGAGATTGTTTGACTCCCTGGGGAACAGCAACCGGGGAGAATCTGATTGAATTTTATAATCAATGGAGGCCACTGTAAATAATATGAATATGCTGCACAGATCGAGGTGGGTATACTTTGTGATGTGTAGTATAGTAATGCATTACGTGTAATATATCATAAGAAGTATATTTTAAATCATATATTGCCTATTGCATAATGCATATTACACAATAAATAAGGATACATAGGCATTATATTTATCCCCTTCAGATCCGTTTGTTTTGACCCTTGAACAGGATAATCAGGGAAATAGATTGAAACACTGTTGTGTAGGGCAGATATTGGGAGGGAATATACAGGGAACATTAGATCAGAATTGTCCCTTGGTCCATCCAGGGTGGGATCATTCTTAAATCTAGTGACAGGCTGAATTGTTATTGACAGTGGATTTTATACAGGATTAGGCACACTGTACCTACAGATATAAATATGCCAAAACTTTTTGAGATTAAACAGGATTGTAAGGAATCTCCAACTGGGTTTTTAAACCGTCTTAAAGAGACATCTAGTTACAACAAATGATTGAAAAAAGGTTTAATCAGGTAATAGCTATGCAATTACATACTGCTATGGCTATGCACTTATTAAACACAAAGGGGAGATGTGGCAGTGTGTTAAGATCGGGCCTGTGAGAAACTGTGAGAGTCGACAGTGTGAGAACAAGCACTAGTGGAAAAATACAAGCAGCAAGTACCGTATGCTGCATGATACATCAAGGACAGAGGGACTGATATAGGATTGATACATCAAGGACGGAGGCATAGCTTATGATAGACAAAAACTGGTTTTATGACAGTAACTTTGGTAGGAACACGAAATAGATCGCTTATGTAAAAACTCACTTGGCAAATCAGCAAATGCTTGAGCAAGAATCATAGCAAGTATAAATGCAAGCCTGAGTTTGTAATAAATGTCTCTCATTGCACCTTCCCGAGAGTCCGTGCCTCATTCACTGCACCCTCACTTGCTGTTTGTTGAAACACAAACCATGGGCTGATCCCGACTGCCTCTGGGTGACCTCCTGCACCACAGCACTGCCCTTCCACTGACATTTCTTCCTCCTGATATCCAGAATGCACCTCCCAAGTTGTCCTTTTCAGTTATTTTTTTTCCCCTCTCCAGCCTCTTCCCACTACCATGGAAAGCTTGACTATCTCAGAAACTGCTCTGCAGGCAGGGACCCCAACCTGTCAGACTTCTTGTGGTCTTTAGCCTGACCAGAGCGAAGTAACCTCACCATGGACTCCTTATGCACCCATGGATGTTGAGAGACAGAGTGTTTCCCTTGTACACACAGATGCAGGAGTCACTGTGTCTCTCTGACCTCCTGCTGCCACTCCAGGAGGCTGGGAGGCACCTCAGCCCTGCCATTTGTCACCCTACTCTGCACTTACATGAGATGCCTCATGGCATAAAGAATGGACACAGGATCTTCTGTTCCAGGAAGCACATCCCAGTGCTACATTCAGGTGGTTCCCCAAAGGATGTTACTCTCAACATGAAATCACATCAAGACACTGTCTGTCCCACTGACCTTCATGGAACCCCAAGGAACAGCTGATGGTGTTTCTGCTCACTGGGGTTCATCACCTCAGAAGCACTTTGTGCGTTTGTTTACATCTTGTCTATACAATGCAAACATGGACATCTGACCTACTCATTAGTTGTGCTTCCAGGGAGGGACAAAGAACCTCTTCAAGCTGAAGTGAGAAGCCAGTGCTGGAAATGGTGGTTGTGAGAGGCCGGTCCATGATGATTGACCTGCAGCAGGTTCTCTAGGGTGTCCAGTGGACATGGGCACAACCACTCAGTGAGAAAATGATTTATGTTATATATGCTATGCAGAAGATTATGGGCAGTTTATTGCTTCATAAAACAGCCATTCATTAGTTGCCACACTGAGTCCTTGATCTCCTTGTTCCTTATACTGTAGATGAGGGGGTTCACTGCTGGAGGCACCACTGAGTACAGAACTGACACCACCAGATCCAGGGATGGGGAGGAGATGGAGGGGGGCTTCAGGTGGGAAAATATGATAGTGCTGACAAACAGGGAGACCACGGCCAGGTGAGGGAGGCACATGGAAAAGGCTTTGTGCCGTCCCTGCTCAGAGGGGATCCTCAGCACGGCCCTCAAGATCTGCACATAGGAGAAAAAGATGAAAACAGAACAGCCGAACGCCACTGAGAAAGAAATCACAAGAACCCAGACTTCCCTGAGGTAGGTGTCTGAGCAGGAGAGCTTGAGGATCTGGGGGATTTCACAGAAGAACTGGCCCAGGGCATTGCCCTTGCACAGGGGCAGTGAAAATGTATTGGCTGTGTGCAGCAGAGAATAGAGAAACCCAGTGGCCCAGGCAGCTGCTGCCATGTGGACACAAGCTCTGCTGCCCAGGAGGGTCCCGTAGTGCAGGGGTTTGCAGATGGCAACGTAGCGGTCGTACGACATGATGGTGAGGATAGAATACTCTACTGCAGCTAAAAAGACAAACAGAAGGAGCTGTGCAGCACATCCTGTGTAGGAGATGGTCCTGGTGTTCCAGAGAGAATTGGCAATGGACTTGGGGACAGTGGTTGAGATGTAGCCCAGGTCAATGATGGAGAGGTTGAGCAGGAAGAAGTACATGGGGGTGTGCAGGTGCTGGTCCCAGGCTATGGTGGTGATGATGAGGCCGTTGCCCAGGAGGGCAGCCAGGTAGATGCCCAGGAAGAGCCAGAAGTGCAAGAGCTGCAGCTCCCGTGTGTCTGTGAACGGCAGGAGGAGGAACTGGGTGATGGAGCTGCTGTTGAACATTTGCTGATTTTGGCTACGGGAGCTATCACAGAAGAAAAAGACAGTGAGAATTTTTGGGAGATTTCTCTGAGCAAAGTCTAAGCCATTTCTCATACACCCTCCCCCTGTTCCACACCCCCTTGTCCTTTTCCAGACCTTCTCTCAGCTCCGTGTCTGAGCCCTGGGTGGTGCTGGCTGGAGGTGCCGTGAAGAGCAGGGCCTGTGCCCTCTGGCTGCTGAGGAGTCAGCCCTGCTCTGAAGCAGGGGGGTCATGGGAATGGGGGGACAGGGACCAGTCCTGGGGTTCAGCTTTGTCACATGGAGCTGCTCCTGGTCCAGAAATACCTGTCGGCATCTGCACTCCCAGGGATAAGGAAATGAGGTGGCAGAAGGCAGTCTGAGACGTTTGTTTTGTTTACAGCTCCTTCTCCCCTCTCACCCTGGGGAATGTGCTTGGATGTCAGAAACCATCAGCATTTCTGCTGCACTCAAGGAGAACAGAGTGAGTCCTGCAAGGCAAGAGGATGCCTGTGGGTCAGTGCAGGGTGAGGGGAGCTGGTCTGTCCCTCTGTCCTGCTCCAGCTGCCCTGGGCTGGCACCTTTCTGAGATGGAGGGTGATCACACTCCCATGTTACCCTGAAAAGCCACCAGGCACTGCTGAGAGCAGAGGGATCCACCTCAGACCATGACAGGTCTCACCCTTCCCTAAGGTCTCAGCACCCAACATTTAGCCTGGGACACACACGGCTCATTCCCCAGCCCCACAGACTGCATTGCCCACAGCCCACAGGTCAGAGCAAAGCTGGGACACGTGTGCCCATGGACACACCTGCAGGAAAGGACCCACAAGATCAGGCTGTGACTCTGCAGCTGAAACTGCCATCCCCAGAGAGCCTGACGGCAAGAACAAGATCCCAACAGCAGTGACCCAGAGCAGGGGAGCAAGAAGGACAATGCGGTGAGGGTGGGTGTGAGAGAGGCCAGGGCAGAGGCAGCCGGGCACTCAGACAGCGTCACCCTTCCCCAGCTGTGCAGCCACCTCCCAGACACCAACACTGCCGGGCAGCTGCTCTCAGCCCCTGTGCTCTGCAGAGGAACTGGAGCTCTGGCTGCACAGGAGCTGCTTCATGCCTTGGAGCCCCCGGCCCTGAGGGCAGAGGCTTTGCTGGGTGGGACAGGAGGCCAGGGGGCTGCTCACAGGAGGGATCTGACCTGCAGGGGGTCACAGGGACTTTTCTCTCTTCTCCCTCCCATAACAATTCCGGGTTTGGTTTCCTCTCATTTCTGATCATTTCCCTGCTGCCTGGAGATTCTCCCCTGGGAGGTGTTTCCCTGTCCATGTCTCTTGCCTGTCAGTGCTCACAGACCATCCCACCCTCTGTGCCCTCCCCCTGGCCCTACAGATCCTGCCTGTTCACAGGCACTGCCTGGGGGCATCTTCCTGTCTGCAGGCTGGAAAACAGGACAGGTCAGACTAAGGCTGACGGGTCCAGCCAAGGTGATGCAGGTGCTGTGCACAAGCAGAGGGGTGGGGAAGGGATGTCATGAGCCTTCTGGCAGATGTACTAATCACTCAGAGTTGCAGTTCAGGAGTCTCAGTGACTTGTTTAAGCATGAGAGCTCATTTTCATTTTATCCTTTCCTGCACCCCCCACCCCTTGGGAGAGGAAACTGAAAAGACAGGCTCAGGAAAGCTCCTTATCGGTCTGCTAATCCTAACATTGATCTTGTCATTGGGGCATTGCCTTAGAAAAATCCTGCAGGTGATCTGGAGCTGTGAGCAGCACTGACCCACACAGCAGCCTCTCCACAGCAGAAGCACCTTTCCTGCCCTTATTGGGGATGCTCCTTCCCCCCACATCGTGTCCCCACAGCACCACGGGGATCTCCCCCAGACAGGGACCCTGCTCTGCAGGACAGCCCTGGGCACCCCTGGGTGCTCCCCCTGCAGTCACCCTCAGCAGAAGTTGTCATCATTCCCTGTTCCTGTGACAGTGCAGCAGGGAAGCCCTGCTCTGGAGTGTGTTCCTCTCCTCTACAACAGAGATACTGTGAGAGAGACCTGACAGATCCTGTAAATCATGGATTGTACCAGCTTAAGGTCTCCCTCCAGGAAATGCAGCTGCATTGTCCTACAGCCAGCGACTTACCGTGTTACAACTGTGATTTGTCTCATTGAATCCTCAGCAACCAACCACCCCACATTGTCTTTAATCTCTCTCTGTCTGGCTCCTGTGCCCTCGGTGCTGCAGGCAGAGCCCTCAGCCCTGCTGCGTGTGCAGAGGAGCTGCTCCTGGGCAGAGCTGTCTCTCTGCAGCGCTGCCGCTGCCATGAGCTCCCTGTGTCCCAGGAGCCCAGCCCAGCTCAGCAGCACGGGAGCAGCACATGATGTCCCTTTCTCTGTCCCCTCTGGGCTCCCTCCAGGTGTCCCTGGGGCTCCAGTGGCACAACTTCGAAGTTGAAGTAATCAGTAATGTTGATTCTCTCTCTTTTTCAGAGACATTTCTTTCCAGCATTGTATTTTTCATTTTAAAAAATGAATCTGTATGAGAATCATCTTTTATTTTCCTATCATTAGACAGGACACCAGGAATGTTACAGTAAATTATCTAATTTCTGCAAAACGGGGAAGGAATATCTTCAGTTGAATGACTTAGGCATTTTATTCTGGTTTTATACTCCCAGGTCTAGAGAGACATTCATCAATCTCTGGCCATGTCATGTCTGTGCTCTGATTCAAAGCCTTTGCACACATGGGCTCTTGGACACTTGGTACCAGGTTTCTTGTGGCAGGTCAGAGCTGGGCTGGTGCCACATCTGGGGTGGCTCAGCCCAGATGTGAGGCAATGTCCTCATCAGGGACCTGACTGGGGAGCTGGAGCTGTCAGTGCTGCAGACAGAGCTGTGACACGGATGGAATGAACTGCCAGGCAGGGTGGCAGGAGTGAGTTCATCTGGTCTGCAAGGACAGCAGCCTCCCAGCACAGAAACAGCCCAGATCAGAACTCAGTCTAGACCTGGAGGGCAATTCAAGGTCCTCATAATGAGCTGTTACTACTGCAGGAACAGTTAAAGGAGAAACAAAGACACTTTGTAGCTACTGAATAATTTAATAAGAGAAAAAGGTGAGAATCCCTGTGTCCTCTTGTCCTCCCTCTTCACCAGCAATGTGTACCAGGCCTCTGTGACTTGAGACGGGAATCTGCAGAACAAGCAGCAGCAGATGGGGATCAAGTCAGGGTCTGTGTCAGTGTGTAAGTACATGAGTAAAAACAATCGGGATGGTTGGGCTTGGAAAGGTGCTGTAGAAAGGGAGAAACTTTCCAGTCATGAGGACAGTCCAGCACTGGAAGCTGTTTCCCAGGAGTGCGCACCCACTCTGTCCCAGAAAGTGACCAAGATGTGTTTGGATAAAGCCCTGAGTAATCTGGTCTGACCCTGCTGTGAGCAGGAGGTTGGTCAAGACACCTCCTGAGGTCCCTTGGAGCCTGAATGACGCTGTCCTTCCTTCCACTTCATGTTTTCAATTTAGGGACAGCTCTCAGGTACTCCCTGAGCACAGGAATAATTCACATGAGGTGCAGGGCTGCTTTACAAGTGCCCCCAAACAGCCCTGACACACATCTATTGCATCCCTTTTCATTTGCCCTCAGCCAGGTTCTTCTTTTTTGCTCAGTTCATTCCCATCTTGTTGATCCTTTCAGAACAGGTTACTGAAGAGGTGTCAGCATCCATGTACAGAGTCGGCACATCAGCCAGGCAGCAAAGCCACCGTTACAGAAATGGAGATGAGACACCCTTGACCAGCTCCTTGCACCCAGATATCAGCGTGACATGTCTGCTGAGATTGCTGGGAACACCTGAACTGTAAGTGCAGATCATGTGAGTCCTGGTTGGGTATCCTGGCTTGTCTCCTGACCCATGTGGTGCTTCAGGCTGTGAAGAGAATCAAAACCAGCCATTGGACTGGGGTAGTTCCATTTTGCACGTGTCACACAGGGCAGATGAAGGGAGCTCAGAACTCCAGACTCTGCTGCACGGTTGGGACTGCAGAGACTGGAAATGCAGGTGACAGTGTGTGTCAGTGCACACACATAAAGATTCTGGCTTCCTTTGGGCCTTTGCACTGACCTGGGATCTGTTCCTTGGCCACCTTTGTCTAAAAAAGAAACTATTCACCTATTCCAACAACACCTCACACCAGGGAAAAAAAAAAAGAAAAGTCATGAAAGATGCATGATTTTTTGTTAATTCTGTCCAAGACGTGTACTCTTTATATGATTACAAAAAAAAAAAAAAAAAAAAAGGGAGAGAAAAAGCATTATTCTAAGAACTTCTTTCAAGACACAACTGCTGAGGTGTGGTAGATGTTTTGAAGAGCAAGAAGGACTGTTAGGAATGAAATTAAAGAGGTTTAGTTTATCATCATCATCAGTGAGAATAAGGAGTTCCCTGTTACTGTTACTAGTGACAGCACCACTGTTCACAAACACCCTTCAGAGCATCTCCGTTTTTCCTGGGCTCCAAAGCTCATCCTGCTCAGAGTTTGACAGGATTGCTGCAAACCCCTGTGACCCAAATCTCTACAACTGTCTCTCCTCAACAGCCTTTTACCCCAGGAAGGGGAAAACTGCCAATGCAGACACCGAACCAGTGCCCAACCTGCCTGGAGAGCCAGGACAGTTGTGCCACACAACAGACGCCTCTGAGGGAAGCTGGAGGTGATGGGATTGAAATGGTTTCCACCCAAATAATAGAATCATAGAAATATTTAGGCTGGAAAAGACCCTTGAAACATGGAGTCCAACCGTAAGTCAAACACTGCCAAGACCGCCAGTAAAACATGTCTCAAAGCACCACATCTCCACGTCTTTTAAACACCTCCAGCAATGGAAGCTCCAATCCTGAGCTGGCAGGACACCATTGGCTGCAGTTGGACATAAGATACTGGTCATGGCTGTGAGTTCAGCCCTTGCTGCAGAATGTCTCACACCCTCACTGAGGAGGGCAGGGGGCTGGGAGATGGGAGCACGTTTCAGTTTCCAGATCCCAGCACAGAGCCCAAATCATCCTGCCCTTGGACTCAGACATCCCTTCTCCTGAGATGTAAAGCTGGTGGGCCTTTTGTGGATAACCATGTTAAAAGGCATCAATAATCCTTCAAGTGATTGTTTTATTTGTCTAGGAATGTCAGTTTTTAAAGAATAATAGGAGTTTAATGTGCTTACATTTACATTTACATATCTCTAAAATAGTATTGTGCATCTGTGGTCTCCCCTCTGGATATGACAATTAAATAGGTATTTGCACTATAAGGCTCCATACCTCATCCACAAGCACACATCTAAGTGGTTCAGATGATGGGTGGTCTGTCAACCCTCACCCTTTGTGTCCCCAGGTGATGGACACTGCTCATGTGCCTCTGCAGAGAGTGGCAGGAGCTGGATCCCCTTCTCGGGACAGACTCCTTCCAGGAGAGACAGAGACAGAGGGGAACTCATCAGGGCTTTACGGCATTTCACTCGGCATCAGATTTGACATATTGGGTGCTGTCCTGTGACTGCCCTTTCTGCACAAATCATCATAAAAAGAAAACTATTTAGTAATACATGGTCATAAAGGGGCTGTTATGGACAAGAAAGCTCACCATGAGCTATGGAGAGTGTGAGAAAGTTTATAATAAACACCAGGAAGAACCAAGAAGCTCGAGGCCTCTTCTGAAGAGCGGGACACATGAGCAGACGTGATTGGCCATTGTAGGTGTGGGAGAGGGTCAGGGCATGTCAGGGAGAAGCAATGAGATGGTGATGGCTTCAGTGAACCCTTCCAGCCATGTCTGAGCCCAGAAATGGAAAGCAGTTGATGTCTGCAGGTGGAGGAGGAGCAGGAGGAAGATTTTCCTGGGAATATGGAAGGAAGAAAGGCCTCTCTTGGGCTAATCACGTATGGCAGTGCCATTTGCATGCTGTGGGCATGGCTGTGCCTGGGAGATGGGGAACGGCTGCTGCTGGGGTGGCTGTGCTCAGTCATGGCCCATGAGCTGACCCTGCTCTGCTCCTCTCTTACACTGCCCACACTTGGATGGTCCTCAGGAATCATCCATGAGCCTGGTGGATCCATGAACCTCCTGCAGTGATGGCCATGGATCCAAATAGGGGATTCAAGGAAGTTTGGGACTGGGACATTGAGGTGACTGGTGACCATTGCCAGGTGTATCAAAGAAGCTGGATGAGATATGAGGAACTCACAGGCATTTCCAACTCCACAGAAATCCAGAGCCTTGCAGTTAAAGTAACAGCACTTGACATAAACACCACCCCCAAAACACAAAACACTCACACTGACCACAGGAAAAGCCTTGAAAAACATTGGAGAAAAATCTACCAGGTCCCAGGGGTCAGGGCTCAGCCATTCTGGTGATGAACAAGCATCAAGGGCTGACATGGCATCAGAGCCACCTCCACATGGCCCTCACCACCTGGAACCAGCGTCTCCAAGTCTTCCCTTCACCAGCCTCAAGGGACAGGGACCTGCACTGGTTGTTTCCTTCACAGCTGTGTCAGTGATGGCCCTTGATGGGGTCCAAACACCCTCAGAAACTTGGGGTTTGTTTCTGCCTTTCCCTTCATTAGAGGTTTGTTTATTCTTTCAGTATCTGCAGTTCAGGATCATGGCAGCAGAGGGCTCATTAACATCGAAAATGCTCTTACAAGCCAAGGCTCTGTGCATCATTTTCCTAGAGGCTTCGAGCCTGGTGTGGGTGATTAGAAAGATTTCAGAGAGCATTTCCATAATAAAGAGCAATAAAGCTAAATATCTTCCTTTCCTTCCCCCTGTCCCTCCTCCACATTTCCAGAAGAGGTGGTATCAGCAGTCTCCAATTATGATAGATCTGGAGTATTTCCTCATGTAGACAAAACAATATGTCTGAAAAGTGGGTACCTGACACACCACTTGAGACAGGAGACAGGCCAGGACACCTCAAGAGGAGTCACACTCCTCTGGGCCAGGAGGTGGGTGTCCCTGGGAATCTCAGGTGCCACAGCACAGCGATACTTGTGTTCAGGGAGCTGGTCAAGTGACCCATCTCCTGTTCTGTAACGGTGTCTGAGTTTGCTCAGGTCACCCCTGACTTGAGCCCCATCCACTGCTGGGTGTTCTCCAGACTCCTGCCTTCAGGAACCAAGTCCCAGGAGACCTGGTTGGTGAAGATGGAGGCAAAAAAGCCATGAAGTTCCACTATCCTGTCTGATTCTACTCTCACAAAGTTCAGCAGCAAATCTATGTTAACCTGGTCTATTCTTTTTCTGTAAGGAAGCTCTGTCAGCTCATCTTGCTGCCCTCAGCCTCCCCTGCAGGTATCAGTTCCAGGGCAGCTTTGGCATATTCTCTGCATCCATGGACAAGGTTTCTCAATTCCTCCTTTGCAGCTTCCCCTGCTTCTACCTCCTGTGTGCTGCCTTTGTGCCCTGGAGCTCCGTCAGTTCAGATAAACACCCTCACGAGATAAATGCTTCATTTCACTGGTTCTCAGATAGATCATTCTTGTGCTTGGAGCAGCCTGTCCTGTAAGGCTGATCAGATTTCCTGAGCTCCTTCACCCTTCAGGGCTGCTTCCCATGGCACCACCTGAATCAGCCCCCCGAGTTTGACAAAGTCTTTTCCTCTGGAGCCCACCAGCCTGTGCTCTGCTGCTGACCTTCCTCCCTCCCCTCTGGTGCCTGGGACCCCACTGTGTCCTGCTCACAACAGCCATGGTGGACACTGATGTTCACATCCCTCACCAGGGTGTCCTTGTTTCCCAGTTCCAGATCCAGGTGAGCATCACCCTCATTGCCCCACAATGCAGACATGTTAAGCAGTTGGCCCAAGATCCTCTGGACTGTTGACATTTTGTCAGGCCAGTGAATATCAGAGCAATTACAGTTCCCCATAGGAACCTGCTCATTGACTGGAGACTTCCTCCTTGAGTTGCTGACAGGAGATGTCCATTTCTTCCACATGATCATGTAGTTTGTAACACCCAACACATTGTCACTCTCTATTGGATTTACATGACAAAGTCTTGGAACTGGGGGTAGCTGTTGATGAGCTACAGTTGTCACCTCTCTAAGAAGACAAAAGGAGTTTGACTGATGTCAGAGCAGATTCAGTGGACTCCAAGATGAAACCACTCCTTGCCCAATCTGAGCCACTCAGTGATGCTGGCAGCACCTCTGGGATATTGTATTTGAGAAAGGGTAAAAAACGCTGCACAACAGCAGGTGGGAGAGAGGAGGGAGGAAATGGGAGAGAAAAGCTCTGCAGACACCATCGTCATATCCCATAGGACCCAAGCAGGTCCCTCAGCAGGCCAAAGCTTGCTCTCCTGAAATCCTGCTCTTGGCCTTGTTCTCATCTCCCAGGAGCCTCAGCTCCACTTTCCCATCCCTGACTGTTCCATCCTGACCAACTCTTTCTGGTTTGTAAGTGTGAAGTCCCAGAGGGCACCTCACCCCACTGACTCCTCAGTCACCCATGTCAGGAAGATGTTGTCAATGAGCTCCAAAACCTGCCTTGTCCCCAGCCAGGAACCTGGGAGGTGTGGGACCATAGTCCTGCCCTTGGCCTTGCACAGCCCAACATCACACTGTCCCAGGAAGGGCCCTGGGCAACGTGGGAGGGACAGGATCCGACGTCCCAGGGTTGGTGGTCAGCACTTGGCCCTTTGGTTAATGAAACACATCCAGGTTTACTCAGCATCAGAAAGACCTTTACATTGCTTTTACTGACCTCTCATCTCTGCCTCCAGTTTTCTTCTCTAACCAAACTTGAATATTGTTTCTCAGTTGTGTCCCTCATTGGGACCCATTAACCTTACAATAAACTTTGGAGGTTGAATCTGACTTTGACTTCTTGAGAAGTTTCATCACCTTCCTCCAGGGTCTGAGGTCCATGGACTCAGCCCCAAACCCACCAGAGGGGTCATTAAAGCGCCTTGGGCTGCTCCTGTGCTGCTGAGCTGGGCTGGGCTCCTGGGACACAGGGAGCTCATGGCAGCGGCAGCGCTGCAGAGAGACAGCTCTGCCCAGGAGCAGCTCCTCTGCACACGCAGCAGGGCTGAGGGCTCTGCCTGGGGATCTCAGCAGACGAGCAAGGCAGAGAGAGATTCAAGGTGGTCAGGACTGGGAGGATGGCTGAGAGCTCACTGGAGGAGAAACCTTTGCAGCCCTTGCCATGGTAAGTCTCTGGTGCAGGGCAGTGCAGCTGTAGCTCCTGGAGGCATCTCCTGAAACTGGCACAGGCACAGCTGGTGGGATCTGTAAGGATGGGGCTCTTGTCAGGCCATGTTGAACAGCTGTGAAGCCGGGGGAGCACCCAGGGGTGCCCAGGGCTGTCCTGCAGAGCAGGGTCCCTGCACCCCAGGGCTGTGCCGGGCAGGGACTCTGCCGCCTGCCAGGGTCAGCGCTCAGCCTGCCCAGGAGATCCCATGGCAGCAGCTGTGGGGGGAAGGAGCGACCCCCGGCAGGGCAGGCAGGGAGCTTGTGGGGTTGAAGGGGGCTGTGTGGGTCAGGGCTGCACAGAGCTCCAGATCCCCCCACAGACATGGCAAAGGGTCCTTCTGAACAACAACATGGATACAGCAACAGCCACAAGGGAAGGATTCTGTGCTTTCAGTTTTCCACTCTTGCTCGTCTGGGTGTGCAGTGGGAGATGGGGATTTATTTCTCTCTTTGGAGCAGACACTGAGACCCCAGTTCTCGTTAGGATTTGTCTGAGCTGCTCCTGAGCCCCTGCACACACAGAGCTGCCCCTGGGCAGTGCCAGGAGGTGTGAGCAGGACAGAGCTGAGCACACAGCGGGTGGGACGGGGTCTGTGACACTGACAGGGAGCAGACCAGGGACAGACACACAGCTGCAGGCAACACAGACATGGGCATGCAGAGGGAGCTACAACGTGAAATGCTTGAGACGGGATTCAGGACCCCCCTGCCATCCCCCGTAGTACAGACATATTTCCCAGTGCAACCCCTGGTCTCCTCTCCTCCCCAGCAGACCCTCTGCCCCAAAGCCATGGGGTCCAGGTCACGAGTCTCCACCTTGCTTTATTTTCTGGCAGCACTTCAGTGTTCTTCCCTGTTTCTCCACCTGTCCCTGGTGCTCTTGCTCTCTGGGGTTGGGATGGGAATGTGGGTCCGTTCTTGTTCTGACACCAACTCAGGGGGTTTTGCACCAGAGATGTGTTCATGGAAACTAGATGCCCAATCTGCATTTTAAGCTGTAATGAACTGTTTTCTTCAGTTGGTAGAAACAGAATTGTCTGAAACGTCCTTCCATCGGGGGGGGGTTTTCCATGAGAAACAGCACGTTTATTTTCCCCAGAGAAGTCGCCCCTAACATGTAACTGTCTTTCCTCCTTGCACAGGTCCTCATGCCCACAGGCAGCCAATGTCCAACAGCAGCTCCATCACCCAGTTCCTCCTCCTGCCGTTCACAGACACACGGGAGCTGCAGCTCTTGCACTTCTGGCTCTTCCTGGGCATCTACCTGGCTGCCCTCCTGGGCAACGGCCTCATCATCACCACCATAGCCTGGGACCAGCACCTCCACACCCCCATGTACTTCTTCCTGCTCAACCTCGCCCTCCTTGACCTGGGCTACATCTCCATCACTGTCCCTAGATCCATGGCCAACTCTTTGTGGGATACCAGTGTCATTTCCTATGCAGGATGTGCTACACAACTCTTTCTGTTTGTCTTTTTAGCTTCAGCAGAATTTTATCTTCTCACCATCATGTCCTACGACCGCTACGTTGCCATCTGCAAACCCCTGCACTACGGGACCCTCCTGGGCAGCAGAGCTTGTGTCCACATGGCAGCAGCTGCCTGGGCCACCGGGTTTCTCAATGCTCTGCTGCACACGGCCAATACATTTTCACTGCCCCTGTGCAAGGGCAATGCCCTGGGCCAGTTCTTCTGTGAAATCCCCCAGATCCTCAAGCTCTCCTGCTCACACTCCTATCTCAGGGAAGTCTGGCTTCTTTTAGTCAGTTGCTGTTTAACTTTTGGCTGTTTTGTGTTCATTGTGGTGTCCTATGTGCAGATCTTGAGGGCCGTGCTGAGGATCCCCTCTGAGCAGGGACGGCACAAAGCCTTTTCCACCTGCCTCCCTCACCTGGCCGTGGTCTCCCTGTTTGTCAGCACTGTCATGTTTGCCCACCTGAAGCCCCCCTCCATCTCCTCCCCATCCCTGGATCTGGTGGTGTCTGTTCTGTACTCAGTGGTGCCTCCAGCAGTGAACCCCCTCATCTACAGCATGAGGAACCAGGAGCTCAAGGATGACCTGAGGAAACTCATGGCTGGATTCTTCTCAGAGGCATTAAACTTCCCATCTTCTGCAGATCACTCATGACATAACTCATGAGAGATCCAAACTGTCTTTTTTATATTTTGTAGTTATAGATGATGGATTGGAGTTGGGGGAAGGCTTGTTTGGTCATGTTTTTTTAAAATATGATAATATTGCCCACAAAGAAATGTCATTAATCATCTCACTTCTAATTCTCTGTCCACATTTATAGTTCGAGTCATAAAGCCTGTAAATGAGAAGACTTGCTCTCTGTGTATTTAAACAAAATAAATTACTCTGTAGTGAACTGTTTGTCTGAGATCTCTCCACCTTTGTGAAGCTTAAGACAAGGTGTCTGCAGGCAAAGTGTGAGGAGTCCTAGGCAGGAAGGTTTAGAGGGCGTGGGGTGCCGTTCAAGACACAAAATGATCTTGGCTTAATACTTGTGGGACCATCAGATGTCAGTTAATGTCAGTGAAAGTTAAAATAAGAAGAACTGAAGACAAAGATCCAAAGCAAAGGAAGGTATCAACATACTTTTCTTTTCCTTCCTTCCTTCCTTCCTTCCTTCCTTCCTTCCTTCCTTCCTTCCTTCCTTCCTTCCTTCCTTCCTTCCTTCCTTCCTTCCTTCCTTCCTTCCTTCCTTCCTTCCTTCCTTCCTTCCTTCCTTCCTTCCTTCCTTCCTTTTTTTCTTTCTTTAAGTCTTTGTAGGGGGTTTCTTTTGTTTTCCAGAACTGGGCATGGATTTAGGACACAAATGTCTTCAGCTCCAGGGACACAAACACCTGGTGCCCGTGTAGATGCCCCGGGAACCCCTGCCCAGGCTCCACCTGCACTGCAAGGTGCTCTGGTCTCCCCAGGTCCTGTGTGATAGATGCCAATCCCAGGCCAGCACCTCAGGTACACTGGGGACCTAAAATGGCCCTGGCTGTTTATGGTGAGACAGCTGATGACTGATGTTTGTCTGGAAATGTGCACTTTTTTGTTGTTGTGTTTTTGTTTGGGGATTTTTGTTTGTTTGGTTCGTTGGTTGGTTTGGGTTTTGGTTTTGGTTGTTGCTGGTTGGTTGGTTGGGTTTTTGTTTTGCTTTGGTTTTGTGAGTTTTTTTGTTTATTTTGTTTGGTTTGTTATTTCCTTTGATTGGAGATTTTTGTTTAGTTCTTTTTTTAACCTTTTTTTAATTTAAAAGAAAAAAGCCAAAGAGTGAATTATGGGGAAGTGTAATAAGGGAAAGAGAAGAAATATTTGTCTTCCTCTGTACTTCTATTACCAACACTCTAGTATTTCATCTCCTTCATCATTCAGGAGTTCCCACCTCTCCTGATTAAATGTCCCTGTCCAAGGACAACTTTCCAGCACTGTCTGCACGTTTGCCCTTCCCAGTGCTCTCAGGTTTCTCCTCCACTTGCTCTTTGGTCATTCAGTGGCCTCTCAACTGTCTGGTTTCTGCTTTGAGCTTCAGGGAGTTACAAACTTGCCCCATTCTTCAGAGCTCTAATTAACATGGCAGTCAACACGTTCATTGTGTTTATTTCTATACTCTCCTATCTCTCTGTCTAAACCAGTTCTTGTGTGGGTGTCCCTTGTGGATGCTGGACCTCATCAGATCCAGCTTACACACACAGCTGAGGAAAGTGTTTTGCTGTTTATTGAACTGTGCAGTGTTTGCACAGGAGAGCAGGTGGAGCTGGTGCACAGGAGCTGCAGCATCTCCTGCAGAGCTCAGTGGAGAAGTCTGATGTAGGAAAAGTGATGCAATCTCTGGTGGCCAATGAGGGACCCGGCAGACTGGGGGTGGGGGTGAGGAGCCAGGTTGTCCATACAGTGTCCAGTCTCAAGGGACTGTTCTCCTGCCTGTCCAGATGTCTTCAGGAGACCCTCTGGATCAGTGTCCAGTGTAGAATGCTGCTGTCACTTCTTCTATACACTGGAAAATGACAGAAAATACCCTGGAAAGAAAAACCCTCCTCTATGAAATCTTCTTTGAAATCTTCATCAGTAAGTGTCCCATTGAAACCTCTACAGTTAGTTCTGCAAGTCTGGAAGATTTGAATGATATTAGGGAAAAAAACATCGCTCATTAGGGCTTTCTGTGTTTTAATGAGCCCCATGGCGTATTTGGTGCTGAGTCCATGAACCTCAGATACCAAGCACAGACTGAAGAATCTGCTCAAGAGTCCAAGCCAGAAGCAAACTCCAAAGTACCTTGAAGCATTAATGGGCCCCACTGAGGGCTGTTACTGACAAAGCCTCCCCAGGGACTCGTTAGAGTAGATAATTGGAGGCAGTGATTGCATCAGGCAAAGGCAAAGTGCAGCAGCTCTGATGCTGAGAAAGCCCTTGGTTTGTCTGATGAAGGACAATGGCCAAGCCTTGAGCCCCTGCCCCTGGGAAGGGAGATCCTGTCCCTCACGTGTGGCTCAGGGCTCTTCCTGGGGCTGTGGGGAGCGCGATGCCCAGTGCAGGACAATGGTGTGACACTCCCTGGGGGTGCAAGGAGGCAATGGGGTGCCATGGCCATGACAACCATGTGTCTCCTCTTAGGCCTGGCTGGCAGGGACATCAGCCGTAGCCAAGGGGACAAAGACCTTGGCTCTTTCAGGGACATCCAGCCTTGCCAGCACCCTTGGCCATGTCCACCACAGTCCATCCTGCAGTGTCCCAGGCCTGTGGCTGTTTTACCACAGCCACTAACTAAGATCCTGAGAGCTGCTCACATCCTGCTCCCAGTCCCCAATAGGGATAAGTAAAATATATGACACTCAGTGCCATCTCCCACATAACTCCAGTTGTGCTGAACAGGCAGCCCAAAAGAAGAGAGCACCCTGGTCCTGAACAGCTGATCCCAGCAAGAGAAAGTACAAGTGGAAAAGGCAGAGAGTCCCAAGGTTCAACTGAAAAACCACAAAACATCGTAAAACTGAACTAACACTGAACTCCCAATAGAATGGAACTTCCGAACAGAGCTAAGCAAAGTAGCCGGAAAACCAAAACTAACGGGCTGGAAAAGGCATCTCCAGCTTTATACTGAGCATATCGCAAATGGTAGAGAATAGCTCGTTGATTGACCTGGATGTCAATCGAGGTGCTGTCCTGTCTGTGCCCTCTCCTACCAATTTTCACCTGCAGCTGGACTCCAGAGAAGTCCTTGGTTTCACTGAAGGTAGTCAAGGTAAATCAAATAGAAATAGATAAATTAAACTAAGAAAATACACTCAGTGCTATCCCCCGTGTAACTCCAGTCACACGGAGCAGCCAGTCCTGCAGAAGGGAGCACCTTGGTCCTGAACAGCCCATCCCAGCCTGAGAGAGCAAAAGGGCAACAGGCAGAAAGGCCCAAAGGCCAACGGCAAAATGGCAGAACGGCAAAAGGCCAAACTGACATCGAACTCCTGACAGAATGAAACTTCTGCATGGAACTCACCAAACCAGCTGCAAAACCCAAAGTAACGGATGTAACAAGCCCTAAAAGCCGGCTCCAGCTTTAGACTGAGCATGATGCTAATCATAGGGAATATTTCATTGATCAGCCTGCATGTCAATCCAGGTGCTGTCCTGTCTGCGTCCCCTCCTGCCAATTTCCATCTGTGTCTGGATGGCCAAAGAAGTCCTTGGTTTCCCTGACAACAGCCAAGATATTAGTGAGTTCTGACATTCCTTTCATACCAAATGGCAAACATTGTAAAGCTGTTAAAAGAAAAAATGAACTCTCTCCCAGGGAAGAAACAGCATTATCTCATTATTCTCATAGTAAATGTAAACAAAAGACTGTACTGGCTGTGAAGGAGAGAGGTTCAAAATGCATGAAGATAATTAACCCAATTTCAGTAAAACCAGCACGTTTCCTCAGGCTCCACTTCACCAGGCTAAAGAAGTTTGGGTCCCTCAACATCTCCACACGTGACCCAGACTTTCTCTGGCCACACGACAGCTCCTCCCGTTCCTCCAGAATGGGGAACCTCACACTGGGACACACGGCTCCAGATGTGACCACACCAGTGCTGAGTCACGATGGACAACAACTGCCCTTGTCTGGGTGGCCATGCTCCTCCCAGTGCAGCCCAATGTGCTCATGGGCATGTTCCTGTTTAGCACCACTGAGAACTGGCTGAACATCCAGGCTCAGAGGGTTGTGACCAGTGGCACAAAGCCCAGCAGGAGGTACCATGAGGAGCACTGAAGGACGCCACATCCCTACCCAACAGGTGTCTCTTGGGTCCCTGGAACCACCTCAGTGCCAAGGGGGAGAGCACTGCCTGTATGGGGTGGAGGAGATGGGGTCTGGCATGAGGGTCCTGGGGCAGTTTCTCCTGGTTGTTCATGCAGCAACAAGCTGGGATGGATATTCGGAGAGAGGAACTCTTCCTAAGGGCCTCCAATGGGCTTAAGGATGTAGATGCATTCAAGGATTTTTACGTCCCTGTTGTAAAAATTTGTAGGGCCCAGAACTGCACACAGAACTCAAGGTGAGGCCGCACCAATGCTGAATACAGCAGCATAGTCACCTCTTTTGACCACATGGCCATGCTGTGTTTGATGCACCTCAGGGTGGGGGTTACTGTCTTGACTGCTGGGGGACAGTGTTGGCTCCTATTGACCCTGTGGCCAAGCATCACGCCAGATCCCTTTCTGCAGGGCTGCTCTCCAGCCGCTCTCTCCCATTCTACACTTGCACTCAGTGTTACTCTATCCCAGGTGAACAATCCAACACTTGGACTTGTTCAATTTCATGACAAGTGCTGGGTCCTGCACTTGGGTCACAACAACCCCAGGCAGCACTACAGGCTCAGGGAAGAGCGGCTGCAAATCTGCCCAATGGAAAAGGCCCTGGGGGTGTTGATGGACAGTGACTGAACATAAGCCAGCATGTGCCCAGGTGGCCGAGAAGGCCACCAGCATCCCAGCATGCATCAGGAATAGTGTGGCCAGCAGGACCAGGCAAGTGATCATCCCTCTGTTCTTGGCACTGGTGAGGATGCACCTCAAATCCTGTGTTCAGTTTTGGGCCCCTCACTACAAGAAAGACCTTGAGGTGTCGGAGTGAGTTCAGAGAAGGGCAACAAAGCTGGTGAGGGGTCTGGAGAACAAGTCAGATGGGGAGCAGTGGAGGTAACTGGGGCTGTTTAGCCTGGAGAACAGGAGGCTGAGGGGAGACCGTATTGCTGTCTACAGCTACGTGAAAGAAGGTTGGAACATGGAGGGTGTTGGTCTGTTCTCCCATATGGCAATAGGAGAAGGAGAGGAAACAGCCTGAAGTGGCACTTGGGAAGGTTCAGTTTGGATATTAGGAAAAACTTCTTCTTAGAAGAGTTTGTGAGGCATCAGAACAGGCTGCCCAAGGAGTGGCTGAGTCACCACCCCTGGAGGTCTTTAAACTACATATAGATGAGGTTCTTAGGAATACGGTTTAGTGCCAGAGTTGAGTTAATGGTTGGACACAGTGATCTTGAGGGTCTCCTTCAACCTAAATTATTCTATGATCTCATTGGGATGAGAAACATGGTGAGACAGCTCTCCCAGATGGAGTACTGATATGGATGGATGGATGGATGGATGGATGGATGGATGGATGGATGGGAGTGGGACAGAGAGGAGGATCAGCCTATCAGCCTAAGGGCTGGGGCCAGCCATGGCATGATGGAAGCAAGGCCAGCCCCCCTTTGTCCCCTGCTCTTGTTTCCAAGAGATCCTTTACACCCGTTGCTGGCAGCCCTCCTGTGCCAGCCCCTCTCACCAGCACACGACTCCTGGCCAGGAGCTCTTCATGCTGCTCCTGCTACCGCAGTGACAGAGCAGCCTGCCCTGAGCTGGGGAATGCAGAAATAGGGTTCTGTGGGTCATTCATTCTCCTGTTGAAGCACAGAGCACAGGGAGCAGGCTGTGGTGCCTGGAAACCACAGCAAGACAGTCCAAGGCAGATCACTGAAGGTCCTTCACCATCTCCAGGAACACTGGGCACCCACAGATGGACACTCAAACCAGCACCATGACGTAACATGGTGCCCCATGTCCTCCCCTGAGCCATGAAAAACACAAGCACGGCAGCATGGCCTTGTGGGGGAAATTTATTCAGGCTGACCACAGCTTTGGAAGAAGAGCCCAAGCTCCAAATACTGAGCCTGAGGAAATCCCCTTTTGTGGCGTGTTTCAAAAAGATGGCCCCAATTTCAGAAATACAGTGATTTCAAAATGGGTCCACACCTGTATTGCAGAGATGTGACAGAGGACACCAGCTGTACCAGGGTCCCAGAAACAGGTAGACAGGCCTCTGAGTCACTGCTCTGGAGAAGTGCCGTGGGTGAAGAAATTCCTTGACAAACATGGTTATCACAGATGAAATGCTCAATGCACAGGAGGTTCCTGAGATGAACTGGAAATCACTTCTGAAGAGATGTGGGTAACTTATTGCTGCTGACAGAAAAATGATTGAATAGGCTTCTTCAGTGCCACTTTCAGCTCCTGGTTCCTCATGCTGTAGATGAGGGGGTTCACTGCTGGAGGCACCACTGAGTACAGAACAGACACCACCAGATCCAGGGATGGGGAGGAGATGGAGGGGGGCTTCAGGTGGGCAAACATGACAGTGCTGACAAACAGGGAGACCACGGCCAGGTGAGGGAGGCAGGTGGAAAAGGCTTTGTGCCGTCCCTGCTCAGAGGGGATCCTCAGCACGGCCCTCAAGATCTGCACATAGGACAACACAATGAACACAAAACACCCAAATGCTAAACAGACACTAAACACAATAAGCCCAAGTTCCCTGAGATAGGAGTGTGAGCAGGAGAGCTTGAGGATCTGGGGGATTTCACAGAAGAACTGGCCCAGGGCATTGCCCTTGCACAGGGGCAGTGAAAATGTATTGGCCGTGTGCAGCAGAGCAGTGAGAAACCCAGTGGCCCAGGCAGCTGCTGCCATGTGGACACAAGCTCTGCTGCCCAGGAGGGTCCCGTAGTGCAGGGGTTTGCAGATGGCAACGTAGTGGTCGTATGACATGATGGTGAGAAGAAAATACTCGGTTGAAATAGAAAAGAAAAGCAAAAATAGCTGCGCAACACATCCTGTGTAGGAAATGGCCCTGGTGTCCCAGAGGGAATTTGCCATGGACTTGGGGACAATGGTGGAGATGGTGCCCAGGTCGAGGAGGGCGAGGTTGAGCAGGAAGAAGTACATGGGGGTGTGGAGGTGCTGGTCCCAGGCTATGGTGGTGATGATGAGGCCGTTGCCCAGGAGGGCAGCCAGGTAGATGCCCAGGAAGAGCCAGAAGTGCAAGAGCTGCAGCTCCCGTGTGTCTGCGAACGGCAGGAGGAGGAACTGGGTGATGGAGCTGCTGTTGGACATTGGCTGCCTGTGGTCATGAGGACCTGTGCAAGGAGGAAAGACAGTTACATGTTAGGGGTGACTTCTCTGGGGAAAATAAACAGGCTGATTCTCATGGAAAACCCTCTCCCTCATGGAGGGATGTTTCCGCTCATTCCTTCTTTCTACTAAGTTTGAATAACAGTTCGTTACAGCTTAAAATGCAGCTTGGACATCTAGATACCATGAACACAGCTCTGGGTCAAGACCCCCTGTGTTGGTGTCAGAACAAAAACTGACCCACACTCCCACCCCGGAGAGCAAGAGCACCCGGGACAGGTGGAGAAACAAGGAGGGACACTGCAGTGCTACCAGAAAATAAAGCAAGGACAGAAAGGCAGACGGGCATGCTGTGGACCTTCTCCTGACCCGGCTGTGCTGCTGCCACTCACATAATGACACTGGAGAGCAAGTACTTTTAGCACCTTTTTTGTGTACCACGTTGCAGGAACCCTTCACCTGTAGGTCCAGCTCCTGAGGTGGAGACTCGTGACCTGGACCCCATGGCTTTGGGGCAGAGGGTCTGCTGGGGAGGAGAGGAGACCAGGGGTTGCACTGGGACATGTGTCTGAACTGTGGGGGATGGCAGGGGGGCCTGAATCCCCTCCCGAGCTCCCACTCCCTTCCCATGTCTGTGCTGCCTGCAGCTGTGTGTCTGTCCCTGGTCTGCTCCCTGTCAGTGTCACAGACCCTGTCCCACCCGCTGTGTGCTCAGCTCTGTCCTGCTCACACCTCCTGGCACTGCCCAGGGGCAGCTCTGTGTGTGCAGGTGCTCAGGAGCAGCTCAGACAAGTCCTAACGAGAACTGGGGTGTCAGTGTCTTCTCCAAAGCAGAGAAATAAATCCCCATCTTCCACTGCACACCCAGACGAGCAAGAGTGGAAAACTGAAAGCACAGACTCCTTCCCTTGCAGCTGTTCCTGTGTTGATGTCCTTGTTCAGAAGGACCCTCTGCCATGTCTGTGGGGGGATCTGGAGCTCTGAGCAGCCCTGACCCACACAGCCCCCTTCAACCCCACAAGCTCCCTGTCTGCCCTGCCGGGGGTCGCTCCTTCCCCCCACAGCTGCTGCCATGGGATCTCCCGGGCAGGCTGAGCGCTGACCCTGGCAGGCGGCAGAGTCCCTGCCCGGCACAGCCCTGGGGTGCAGGGACCCTGCTCTGCAGGACAGCCCTGGGCAACCCTGGGTGCTCACCCGGCTTCACAGCTGTTCAACATGGCCTGACAAGAGCCCCGTCCTTACAGATCCCACAAGCTGTGCCTGTGCCAGTTTTAGGAGATGCCTCCAGGAGCTACAGCTGCACTGCCCTGCACCAGAGACTTACCATGGCAAGGGCTGCAAAGGTTTCTCCTCCAGTGAGCTCTCAGCATCCTCCCAGTCCTGACCACCTTGAATCTCTCTCTGCCTTGCTCGTCTGCTGAGATCCCCAGGCAGAGCCCTCAGCCCTGCTGCGTGTGCAGAGGAGCTGCTCCTGGGCAGAGCTGTCTCTCTGCAGCGCTGCTGCTGCCATGAGCTCCCTGTGTCCCAGGAGCCCAGCCCAGCTCAGCAGCACAGGAGCAGCCCAAGGCGCTTTAATGACCCCTCTGGTGGGTTTGCTGCTGAGTCCATGGACCTCAGACCCTGGAGGAAGGTGATGAAACTTCTCAAGAAGTCAGATTCAAACTCCAAAGTTTCTTGTAAAGTTAATGGCTCACACTGATGGAACCTGCTGAGAAACAATATTCATGTTTGTTTAGAGAAGGAAACTGGAGGCAGAGATGACAGGTCAGGGAAAGCAAAGTAAAGGTCTCTCTGATGCTGAGGAAACCTGGATGTGTTTCATTAACCAAAGGACTAAGCCCTGACCCCAGCCCTACGAAGTCAGATCCTGTCCCTCCCGCGTTGCCCAGGGCCCTTCCTGGGACAGTGTGATGTGGGGCTGTGCAAGGCCAAGGGCAGGACTATGGTCCCACACCTCCCAGGTTCCTGGCTGGGGACAAGGAGGGGTTTGGAGCTCATTGACAACATCTTCCTGACACAGGTGACTGAGGAGTCAGTGGGGTGAGGTGCCCTCTGGGACTTCACACTTACAAACCAGAAAGAGTTGGTCAGGATGGAACAGTCAGGGATGGGAAAGTGGAGCTGAGGCTTCTGGGAGATGAGAACAAGGCCAAGAGCAGGATTTCAGGAGAGCAGGATTTGGCTGCTGAGGGACCTGCTTGGGTCCTGTGGGATATGACCTTGGTGTCTGCAGAGCTTTTCTCTCACATCTCCTCCCTCCTCTCTCCCACCTGCTGTTGTGCAGTGTTTTCTACCCTTTCTCAAATACAATATCCCAGAGGTGCTGCCGGCATCACTGAGTGGCTCAGATTGGGCAAGGAGCGGGTCCATCTTGGAGAAGCTGAAATCAGCTCTGTCTGACATCAGTCAAACTCCTGTTGTCTTCTCAGATAGGTGACAACTGTAGCACACCCACACTCACCCTCAGTTCCAAGACTTTGCCATGTAAACCCAGTACAGGGTAACAGTGTGTTGGCTGTTACAAACTACTTGATCATGGAGAAGAAATGGAAAAGATCTTCTGTCAGCAACCTGAGGAAGTCACCAGTCAATGAGCAGGTTCCTCTGGGGAACTGTAATTGCTCTGACATTCACTGGCCAGGCAAAGCTGCAGCTGCCAACAGTCCAGGGGATCTTGGGCCAACTGCTCAACATGTCTGCCTGATGGGCCAACAAGGGTGATGTTCACCTGGATCTGGAAATGGGAAACAAGGAAACCCTAGTGAGGGATGTGAACATCAGTGTCCACCTTGGCTGTCATGAGCAGGACACAGAGGGGTGCCCGGCACCAGAGGGGAGGGAGGAAGGCCAGCAGCAGAGCACAGGCTGGTGGAATCCAGAGAAGACTTGGACATACTGGGGGATGGTGGGCAAAGTGGTGACATGGAAGTAGATCTGAAGGGTGAAGGAGCTCAGGAAATCTGATCATCCTTACAGGACAGCCTGCTCCAAGCACAAGAATGATCTCTCCAAGTACCCATGAAGAGAAGCATTTATCTTTTGAGGCTGCTTCTCTGAACTGATGGAGCTGGAGGGCACAGAGGCAGCACACTGGAGGTGGGAGCAGGGGAAGCTGCACAGGAGGAATTTAGAAACCTTGTCCATGGATGTGGGGATGGTGACAAAGCTGCCCTGGACTTGATACCTGCACGGGAAGGGCAGCAAGATGACCTGACAGAGCTTCACTTGCAGCAAGAGAATAGACAGGGTGAACGTGGGCCAGCTGCTGAACTTTGTAAGAGTAGAATCAGATGGGACTGAGGTTCTTCACGGCTGCTTTGACTCCATCTTCACCAGCAAGGTCTCCTGGGACTTTGTTCCTGAAGGCAGGAGTCTGGAGAACACCCAGCAGTGGATGGGGCTCAAGTAAGGGGTGACCTGAGCAAACTCAGACACCGTTACAGAACAGGAAATGGGTCACTTGACCAACTCCCTGAACACAAGTATCACTGTGCTGTGGCACCTGAGATTGCCAGGAACACCCACTTCTTGGTCCAGAGGTGTGTGACTCCTCTTAAGGTGTCCTGGACTATCTCCTGATTCACATGGTGATATAGGTACCCACTTTTCTGACATATTCAGTCTTTATCAGGAGCTTCAAGACATCAATATGAACTGGAGTCTGCTGATACTACCTATTCTGTAAAGGGAGGGAAGGGTGAACAGGGAAGGAAATAGAAGAAATTTGGCTTTATTGCTATTTATTGTGGAAATGCTCTCTGTTTGGCTATTCCTGAAATCTCCCTAATCATCCACACCAGACTCGAAGCCTTTAGGATAATGATGCGCAGAGCTTTGGCTTGCAAGAGCATTTTCGATGTTAATGAGCCCTCTGCTGCCATGATCCTGAAATGCAGCTACTGAGAGAATGAACAAACCTCTAATGAAGTGAAAGGCAGAAGCAAACCCCAAGTTTCTGAGGGTGTTTGGACCCCATGAAGCGCCATCACTGACACAGCTGTGAAGGAAACAACCAGTGCAGGTCCCTGTCCCTGGAGGCTGGTGAAGGAAAGACTTGGAGACAGTGGTTCCAGGTGGTGAGGGCCATGTGGAGGTGGCTCTGATGCCATGTCAGTCCTTGATGCTTGTTCATCACCAGAATGGCTGAGCCCTGACCCCTGGGACCTGGTAGATTTTTCTCCAATGTTTTTCAAGGCTTTTCCTGTGGTCAGTGTGAGGGTTTTGTGTTTTGGGGGTGGTGTTTATGTCAAGTGCTGTTGCTTTAACTGCAAGGATCTGTATTTCTGAGGAGTTGGAAATGCCTGTGAGCTCCTCACAACTCATCCAGCTTCTTTGATACACCTGGCAATGGTCACCAGTCACCTCAATGTCCCAGTTCCACACTTGCTTGAATCCCCTATTTGGATCCATGGCCATCACTGCAGGAGGTTCATGCATCCACCAGGCTCATGGATGATTCCTGAGGACCATCCAAGTGTGGGCAGTGTAAGAGAGGAGCAGAGCAGGGTCAGCTCATGGGCCATGACTGAGCACAGCCACCCCAGCAGCAGCCGTTCCCCATCTCCCAGGCACAGCCATGCCCATAGCATGCAAATGGCACTGCCATACGTGATTAGCCCAAGAGAGGCCTTTCTTCCTTCCATATTGCCAGGAAAATCTTCCTCCTGTTCCTCCTCCACCTGCAGACATCAACTGCTTTCCATTTCTGGGCTCAGCCATGGCTGGAAGGGTTTACTGAAGCCATCAGCCATCTCATTGCTTCTCCCTGACATGCCCTGACCCTCTCCCACACCTACAATGGCCAATCACAGCTGCTCAGTCCTCCCGCTCTTCAGAAGAGGCCTCGAGCTTCTTGGTTCTTCCTGCTGCTTATTATAAACTCCCTCACTCTCTCCACAGTTCATGGTGAGCTTTCTTGTCCATAACAGCCCCTTTATGACCATGTCTCACTAAATGGTTGTGTTTGTATGATCATTTGTGCAGAAAGGGCAGTCACAGGACAGCACCCAATATGTCAAAACTGATGCCGAGTGAAATGCCGTAAAGCCCTGATGAGTTCCCCTGTGTCTGTGTCTCACCTGGAAGGAGTCTGTCCCAATAAGAGGATCCAGCTCCTGCCACTCTCTGCAGAGGCACATGAGCAGTGTCCATGCACCTGGGGACACAAAGGGTGACAACTGCCACACCACCCGTCATCTGAACCACTTAGATGTGTGCTTGTGGATGGGGTATGGAGCCTTATAGTGCAAATACCTATTTAATTGTCATTACCAGAGGGGCTACCACAGATGCAGAGTACTATTTTACCAATATGTAAATATAAGAATATACGACTGACATTCCTAGACATATTACACAAACACCTGAAGGATTATTGATGCCTTTTAACATGATTATCCACAGTAGCCCCACCAGCTTTGCATCTCAGGAAATGGGATCCAGAGTCAAGGGCAGGATTGTTTGGGCTCTGTCCTGGATCTGGAAACTGAAACATGCTCCCATCTCCCAGCCCCCTGCCCTCCTCAGTGAGGGTGTGAGACATTCTGCAGCGAGGGCTGAACTCACAGCCATGACCAGTATCTTATGTCCCACTGCAGCCAATGGTGTCCTGCCAGCTCAGGATTGGAGCTCCCATTGCGGGAGGTGTTTAAAAGACGTGGAGATGTGGCGCTTTGGGACATGGTTTGGTGGAGTACTTGGGAGTGTTAGATTTACGGTTGGACTCCATGTTCTTAATGGTCTTTTCCAGCATAAATGATTCTATGATGCTATGATTCTATGACTTGGGTTGAAACCATTTCAATCCCATCACCTCCAGCTTCCCTCAGAGGCGGCTGTTGTGTGGCACAACTGTCCTGGCTCTCCAGGCAGGTTGGGCACTGGGTTGGTGCCTGCATTGGCAGTTTTCCCCTTCCTGGGGTAAAAGGCTGTTGAGCAGAGACAGTTGTAGAGATTTGGGTCACAGGGGTTTGCAGCAATCCTGTCAAACTCTGAGCAGGATGAGCTTTGGAGCCCAGGAAAAACGGAGATGCTCTGAAGGGTGTTTGTGAACAGTGGTGCTGTCACTGATAACAGTAACAGGGAACTCCTTCTTCTTACTGGTGATTATGATGATGAACTAAAGCTCTTTAATTTCATTCTTAACAGTCATTCTTACTTTTGAAAACATGTCCTACACCTCAGTAGTTGCGTCTTGAAAGAAGTTCTTAGAACAATGATTTTTCTCTCACTTTTTTTTTTTTAAATAATTTAAAGACTAAAACTCTTGGTCAGAATTACCCCAAAATCATCCCTTTTTCATAACTTTTCTTCTTTTTTTTTTTTTTTTTTCCTGGTGTGCAGTGGAGGTGGTGTAGGGGAATAGTTTCTTTTTGAGACAAAGGTGGCCAAGGAGCAGATCCCAGGTCAGTGCAAAGGCACAAAGGAAGCCAGAATCTTTATGTGTGTGCACTGACACACACTGTCACCTGCATTTCCAGTCTCTGCAGTCCCAACCGTGCAGCAGAGTCTGGAGTTCTGAGCTCCCTTCATCTGCCCTGTGTGACACGTGCAAAATGGAACTACCCCAGTCCAATGGCTGGTTTTGATTCTCTTCACAGCCTGAAGCACCACATGGGTCAGGAGACAAGCCAGGATACCCAACCAGGACTCACATGCTCTGCTCTTACAGTTCAGGTGTTCCCGGCAATCTCAGCAGACATGTCACGCTGATATCTGGGTGCAAGGAGCTGGTCAAGTGTCTCGTCTCCATTTCTGTAGTGGTGGCTTTGCTGCCTGGCTGCTGTGCAGACTCTGTACATGGATGTTGACACCTCTTGAACAACCTGCTCTGAAAGGATTAGCAAGATGGGCTGTTCATTCTGGAAGGGTATAAGGACAGCGAAAAAGAAGACCCTGGGTGGGGACATTGGAGAAGGGATGAACAAGATGTTGTCAGGGCCGTTTGGGGCCCTTGTAAAGCAGCTCTGGACCCTCTGTGAATTATTCCTGTGGTCAGGGAGAACCTGAGAGCTTTCTCTAAATTGAAAACATGAAGGGGAAGGAAGGACAGCGTCATTCAGGCTGCATGGGACCTCAGGAGGTGTCCTGCTCAAAGCAGGTTCAGACCAGATTGCTCAGGGCTTTATCCAAACACATCTTTGTCACTTTCTGGGACACAGTGGGTACGCACTCCTGGGAAACAGCTTCCAGTGCTGGACTGTCCTCATGACTGGAAAGTTTCTCCCTTTCTACAGCACCTTTCTTAGCTCAACCATCCAGATGGCTTTTTACCCATCTACTTGCACACTGACAGAGACCATAATATCCTACCTTGGACACAAGAATATTGTGGGGGATGACACTGAATACCTTGCTGACTTCCAGGTAACAGACCATCAATGTTTTCCCAAGGTCCACAACCCTGTCCTTTCCTCACAGAAAGCAAAGAGGATGGACAGGCACAACCTGCCCTGGGCAAACCCCGTCACCTTCTCTTCCAGACACCCAGAAATGGGGTCCCAGTGGACATGCTCTGGGGCACAGCCCTTAGTTCCCCTGCTCACCCATTGGCCATTTTGAAAAATGCACACACTGTGTGAGAGCTGCCAGTGGTCAGGGAGTCCCCCCAGTCTCCATGAGCTTTCCAAGATGGTGGAGAGTGGCCTCACTGTGACATGGTCCTGCTGTCCCTGTTCCTGGGATGCTGCCCCTGCTGTCCCATAGACTGGAAAGGATTGTGTTAGTTCCAGTGACCCCTGACGTGATCCACATCCACTGCTGCTTGTTCTCCTTCAGATTCCTGTCTCAAGTCACAGGTGCTCGGGAGGCAGCAATTTCTCAGAAGAAAGATTCTTCCATTCAGAGTGCTGGTAGGAAATGCATTTTGCTGAGTAACTGGATACAATTATATATTTTACTATATACTTACCAACACGTAAATATTTTTTTTTCCTTATGATCACATAGACAGAAAACACAGATCTGTTGAGATCACTGTCAATACGGCATTCTAAAAGAGAACAGTTCAATTAACAGGTCAATTAACTTTCTTAATGCTGTAGGCTTTGCTAGGATAGAAATCTTGAGAACATTTTTTTTTTAAATGGAGGTAAAAGGAAACCAAATGAAAGATTTAAATTGAAGATACTGTCTTCTTGCAACTTTAAGAATCAAATGTTATTGGTGTTTTATTTCTCTATTCTTTGTTTTGAATACTCTAAATATCAGTGTTTCCTCATGAGATCAAAATGAGACTTTTCAGGATGTGCATTAAGAACAAGAGGAGAACTTCTGATCCTGCACTAGATTTGCCTTCTCAGCACTCTCTCTGTTATCTGTGCATCCCATCTCCCTCATCCTCCAGGTATTTCCTCCTGCCCTGACTAAACTGACCATGTCTGCAGCCCCATTTCCAGCAGCTGATCTGCACACAACACTTGCAATTGCTCTCTGGATTTCCCTTCCTCTTACTGTTTGATCACTCAGACACTTGTCAACAACCCAGTTGCTGTTTTCAGCTTCAAGGAGTTAAAAGCTTCCTTGTCTTTCAGTAGTCTGTCTATTCTGTCTTTAGCTAACTCTTTTATTGTGTTTATTTTATTATTTCCTTTCTGTCTCAAACATTTCTTGCATGGTTCTGCCTTGGAGAAGGTGAACCTCAGTGGTGGCAGCTTGTCCTTGGTGTACAGTTGAGGAGCCTGTTTTCTTTTAATCATGACTCTCATCAGTTGTATTTTGTTTGTTCAAGGGTAAAGCAAAGTCCCTCTTTGCTGTGTGCACTTGGGTCTGCAAGGAGAGCAGGTGGGAGCTGGTGCAAAGGAGCTGGCACATCCAGCTGCAGATGCAGTGAAGTCTGGTGTGAGGAAAAGGGATGCAAGGCCCAGGGGGCCAATGAGAGAAACGATGGGGTTGGGGAGGTGAGGAGCAAGGTTGTCCACACGGTGTGAGACCTCAAGGGACAGCTTCTCCAGCCAGTCCAGACCTCCTTAGGAGAGACCCTGGATCAACATCAGACAATGCTGCAATCACATCTTCTCCAAACTGAAAAGGATTAAAATACACCCTTTACAATAGAAAGACTTCTTTATCAGAAGCTTTTTGAAATCTTTCTCCATAATTACACAAAGAAAACTCTCTAATTAACTATACAAGATTGGAAGGACATTACAAGAAGAGACATGGTTTGTTAGAGTGTAATGAGCCCCATGGTGCGTTTGGTGCTGAGTCCTTGAACATTACTCAGGTGCTGAGAGGAGATTGCACAAACCTTTCCAGAAGTCAAAGCCAGAAGAAAAAAGTACTATGTTCCTTGAAGTATTAATGAGTTCCACTGAGGGCAAGTACCAGCAAAGCCTCCCCAGGGACTCGTTAGAGCAGAGAATTGGAGGCCATGATGGCAGATAAACAAAGGGAAATGTGCAGGCAGCTGAGGTGCTGGGAAAACCCTGGTTTAGTTGGATGCAGCAGAGAGGCCAAGGCCTGACCCCCAGCCCCTGGGAAGGCAGATCCTGTCCCTCACACATTGCTCAGGGCTCTTCCTGGGGCAGGGGATGTGGGCTGTGTGGTGTGAGTGAAGGACAAAGGGGTGACAGTTCCCAGCCTTCCTGGGGGTGTTCAGGAGGCCATGAGGTGCCCCAGTGCCTGAGGACAACACGTCTCCTCACAGGCCTTTGTGGCAGAGGCGATGGCCACAGCCAAGGGGACAAAGATTTGGGTTCTCCTGGTGACATGCAGCCTTGCCAGTGCCCTTTGCCATCTCCACCACAGGTTGTCCTACACTGTCCCTCAGCTGCTGCTGTTTCCCTGCAGGCTGTAGACACCCATCTCGCTTCCTCCCCTTGCTCTCACCCTGGTATTTCCATACATTGACTGATGTGTCTCCACTCTCATGCTGTTCCTGGAAACACAAGTACATGGACTGATCTCCTGCTCCTTCTGGATGATTTCTTGTACCACAGCACTGCCCTTTGAGTGACATTTCTTCCTCCTCATGTCCAGTCTCCACGTTTTAACCTGCGATGTGTGGCAGTGTTTCTCTGCTCTGCTGTAGAAAGGAGGATCCTGAAAACTACTGACCTGTCAGCCTCTTACCTGTGCCTGGGAAGATGATGGAACAGATCCTCCTAGAAGCTGTGCTAAGGAACAGAGAATGGTGACTCAACCACTTCCCTGGGCAGCCTGTTCCACTGCTTCACAAACTTTTCCATGAAGAAATGTTTCCTAATATTAATTCTGAACTTTCTCTGGTACAAGCTGAGTCCATTTCCTCTCATCCTCTCACTTGCTACTCAGGAGAAGACCAACACCCTCCATGCTATGACATCTTTTCACATAGTTGTAGAGAGCGAAAAGGTCTCCTCTCAGCCTCCTTTTCTCCAGGATAAACAGCCTCAGAACCCCCAACTGCTCCTCAGCAGTCTTGTGCTCCAGACCCTCAACAGCCTTGTCCCCCTCCTCTGCACTCACTGCAACACCCCAAGATCTTTCCTATAGTGAGGGGCCCAAAACTGAACCAAGGATTTGAGTTGTGGCCTCACCAGTGCCGAGTACAAGGGGATGATCGCTGCTCCGGTTCTGCCCACTACACTATTCTTGATGCACATCAAGCCATTGGCCTTTTTGGCAACCTGGGCACACGCTGGCTCATGTTCAGCTGCTGTCAATCAACAACCCCAGGTCCTTTTCCACCAGGCAGCTTTCCAGCTACTCTTCCCCAAGCCTGTAGTGTTGCAGGGGATTGTTATGACCAAAGTGCAGGACCTGACACTTGGCCTTGTTAAACCTCAGGCAAATGGCCTCAGCCTAATGAAACAGCAGCTACAGATCCCTCTGTAGAGCCTTCGTACCCTCCAGCAGATCAGCACTCCCACCCAATTTGGTGTCATCTGAAAACATAGTCAGGGTGCACCCGATCCCCTCATCCAGATCATTGATAAAGAGATGAGAGAGAACTGGCCCCAATACTGCTCCCCGGGCACACCACTCATGACCGGCCACCCACTACATTTGGCTCCGTTCACCAAAACTCTTTGGGCCCGGCCCTCCTGCCAGTTCTTTACCCATCGCAGATACACCATCCAGGCCATGAGCTGCAGCTTCTCCAGGAGATGCTGTGGGATACGGTGTCAAAGGCTTTACTGCAGTCTAAGGACACGACACCCACAGCCCGTGTGGCGGATTCACTCCCCACGACAGACTTTCCCTCATCTGCTCAGCCGGTCACCTTGTCACAGAAGGAGATCAGGCTGGTCAAGCAGGACCTGCCTTTCATCCAGCCATGCTGATTGGGCCCGATTGCTCGTCTCGTGTGTGTGACCTCACAGTCCTTTCCAGCCATGTTCCTGCTGTTGACCAATCCCCTGCAGAGGCAGAAGTGACCTCACAGTGCCCTCCACAGCCATTGGTTCCTACTGGACTTTGAGTTCCTAAGACACAAGTGACCACACGGCATCGTACCCACCATCACCCTCCTTGTGGTCCAGTGTGTGAGCAGATCAAACTAAGCTGCTTTCATCAAATGTATCTGATAGATTCCTATCAAGGGTTTGAGTAGAGAAACGTTCCTCAGAGGAGCTGCTGTATTTACTCTGGGGCATTTTATATTTCTGCTTCTGCCTCTGATTTTTTTCTCCTTTCTCTGTCTTTTCTGATATGAAAAGCTCTCCAAAGAAAAGATTCATGGAATCCTACAATAACGCAGTTTGGAAGAGACCCCTGAACACCATCTCTGTCCCACTGACCTTTATGGCACCCCAAGGAATAGCTGATGGATTTGTGCTCCCTTGGGTTCATCTCACCACATGCACACACTGGACATGCACATGATGTGTGTGTTTACAACTCATCTGGACAATGAACACATGGACTTTTGGCCTAGTGTTTCATAGAATCATAGAATGTCCTGAGTTGGAAGAACCCATGAGGATCATTAGTCCAACTCCTGTCCCTGCACACGACACCCCACAGGTCACCCCGTGTGTCTGAGGACGCTGTCCAGTCTCTTCTTGATCACTGTCAGGTTGGGGCCGTGACACCTCCCTGGGGAGCCTGTTCAGTGTCCAGCACCTCTGGGGGAAGAACCTTTTCCTCAGGTCCAACCTGAACCTCCCCTGGCACACCCTTCTTCCATTCCCTTGGGCACTGTCATTGGTCACCAGAGAGAAGAGATCAGTACCTCCCCTTCCTTCTCCCCTTGTGAGGAAGCTGTAGCCACCATGAGGTCTCCTTTGAGTCTTTTCTTCAGCTCTGATGCTCAGAAACCCCTTGGTTTGCTTTCTGAAGCAGAAAGGAGAAGCCATGACCTCCAGGCAATGGGAAGGGGGATCCTGTCCCTCACACACGGCTCAGGGCTCTTCCTGGGACCGTGGGATGTGGGTGTGCAAGGCCCAGGGAAGGACAACACTGGGACAACAACTTCCAGCTTCCCCATGGGGCTGCAAGGAGGCACCGAGGCCCCAGTGCCATGAGAACAACATGTCTTCTCCTGGGCCTCAGTGGCAGAGACAACTGCCCTGGCCAAGGGGACACAGACCTGGGTTCTGTGGGTCCCTTCCAGCCTTACAGCGCCCTTTGCCATCTCCACCACAGGCTGTTCTACACGGTCCTACCCCTGCCCCTCTTTCCCTGCAGGCTGCAGACACCCATCTCGCTTCCCCACCTGCTCTCACCCCAGCATCTCTGCACCTTCACTGCTGTGTCTGCACCCTCACTGGCTGCTGTTTGGAACACAAACCATGGGCTGATCCAGCTCCCTCTGGGTGAGTTCTTGCCCCACAGCACTGCCCTTCCAGTGGTATTTCTTACTCCTGATATCCAGTCCTCACCTTCCAAGCTGTACTTTCTGACATTATTTTGTCTTTCCTGCTTCTTCCCACTACCAAGGGAACCTCAGCCACCTCAGAAACTGCTCTTCATGCAGAGAATCCCATCATCAGGCTTCTTGTGTTTTTTTACTCACCATAGAGAAGTCACCTCCCCATGATCTTCTAAATCCCAGGACTGCCACTGGCCTTTCAGGTTCTCTGACAGACACGACCATGTCCCTGCCGATGTCCCATCATGTTCTCAGGTGGGATGGACATGACAACCCATCTCCAAGGGCTCTTCCTGGGTAGGGCCTGTGGGTACCTTGGCAGAGGTTCTTTCCCGGCCATGTCCCTGCTGCTGGGCTGTCACCTCCAGACACAGAACTGACCTCACTCTCCCTTCACAGCCACAGGATTCTGACTGGATTATGAGTGTCTGAGACCCAGCTGACCTCATAACACCACACCCGTCCATCCCCCTCCTTAGCAGCCAAGACCTCACCAGACTGAAGTATGTTCTATACATTCCTACACCTGCCCCTCTTTCCCACAGGCTGTAGACACGCATCTCGCTTCCTCACCTTGTTCAAATTTGTCAAATATATTTTCTACTAACACTGTGAGGGAAAAGCACTCCTCACTGGAACTCCTGTACTTCTGTTAACACCTTCCATATCTCTTCTTCTGCCTTACTTTTTTTTTTTTTTTTTTTTTTTCTTTTCCCTATTCCTCTACTTATTCTCTCTCCAGAAACCTGTCCAAGGCAAAATTTCTGATAAATCACAGAATAACTCAGGTTTGCAGAAAGCCCTTGTCTCACTCATCTTGTCTCACTCTCCTGCTCAGGGCAGAGTGAACCAGGTGAGGTTGCTCAAGGCCTCCACCCAGGTTTGTATCATCCTCAAGGCACTTAAAGTGCTGTCTCTTATATCTTGGAAAGGGAGAATAAAGACGTTCAACAGTGTTGTCCAAGTGCTGGTCACTGAGGGATGACACCAGTAACTGGCTGCATGGAGGACTTTGTACTACTGATGACATTTGTGCTGGATGGTTCAGCCAACTTCCCACCCAGCACCTGCTTTTTGAGCCCCAGCAACACCCCTCTGGCCAGAAGGAGACCATGTCTGAGCCTTGCAAATGCGCTGTACACAACATGCCTTTCTTTCCCCTGTCCATTTGGGTTCAGCAATCCCTTCCTTGTCACTCACATTCCTGGAAATGGCTGCAGGAGGACGTGTCCCATCCCCTTCCCAGGGAGGGAGGAAGGGTGGCCAGCCTGTAGTTATCGCAGTTTCTATTCCTGCTCTTCTTGAAGATGGGTTTGAGGTCTGGGTTTTCTAAGGCCCCCAGAACCATTCTGGTTTCTATGGCACTTTTGAGATCACAATCTGGAATCACAAGAAAGGGTGACAGAGCAGACTAGAACACTTGAAATGATCCTGTCCAAGGCAGCTGAGACGAATCTCACTGATCCAGTGGGGTTTGTTAACTGAGTCACACACAGAAATATCAGGGTTCTGTCAGGCATCCATATCTGAGTTGGTCTCAGGACTCCTTGTTCGCCCAGGGATGCTCAGAGACAGAGTCTGTCCCTTTTACACACAGCGGCAGGAGTCACAGTGTCCCTCTGGCCTCCTGTTGCCACTCCCAAAGGACGGGAGACACCTCAGCCCTGCGCTGTGTCACCTGCTCTGCACTCATCTGAGATGTCCCACGTCATGAGGAATGGACACAGGGAGCTCAGTTCAAGGAAGCACAACCCAGTGCAGCATTCAGGTGATTTCCCATAGGCTGTTCCTCCCAATACGAAGTGATCTCAAGACCTCGTCTTTGCCACAGGCCTTCACTGAATGGAAATGAATAATTGATGGTGTTTGTGCTCACTCAGGTTCACGTCACCTCACATACATGATGTGCGTGCTCACATCTCATCTGTACAATGTGAACATGGACTGCTGAACTATTCATTGAGTGTCTATCCATAGAGAGAAAACAGGCTCTGTGGGTGAGAAGCCAGTACAGGAAATGGTGGTGGTGAGGGGCCAGACCATGGTGATTGACCTGAGGCACCTTCCATGGGGTGTCCAGTGCACAGGGGCACAGCCCAGCCCCTGCTCTGCTGGTCCTGCAGGTCTCTGGCAGGAGCCTGGCTGTGAGAGGACACTGCTGTGTGCCAGCCCTGCACACACACGCTGTTCAGATGATACACTAGTGTTTCATCTGTGGGTCACTTTCATGGGCATGTTCTTGGGAGAATCTCTGTAAGAAGACTTAAACCTTCAGTGACAGCCTTGAGGAGATCACCTTTCTATCTGTAAAGGCTGTTTTGAATCCAGCTCTGTCACAGCAGTGCCCATTGCCTGTCCCTGCCTGCGCTCACAGGACTGACACACAGCAGGACGGTGACCAAGCTGCCAGAGCACTCAGGTCTTGCACCAACACCAGGGATGAGAAGGAGAGTGTGGGAGTGGAACCAGAACAGCTCTGGAAGAACAAGCACTGCTGCTCCCTGGAAGTGCTGCCAGGCTGGACTCTTTTCCCTTCTCCCATGCACACAGGAACCATCCCTGCAGCTCCATAAGGCCTTGCAGGAAGGATATAGTGAAAAACAAGTCACTAAAGAGCCCTTTATTGTGTTTAGAGACAAGGAGAGCACGGCTCCTCATTTACACAGCCAACAGTTATAAAAGAAAAGCCAAGAGTGAATTAGAAAGGGGATGACAACATTATCACAATAAGAAAACAACTAATAACAACAAAAAATCCAGATGACAGGCTGGACCTGTAATTAGCGACATTAAAACGCCTATGGGCAGATGGGCAGTTTAAGGCTTCAAGAAACTGTAAGATATGAGTTTCCACAGGGCATCCTTGAGCTCCTGGTTCCTCATGCTGTAGATGAGGGGGTTCATTGCTGGAGGCACCACTGAGTACACAACAGACACAACCAGGTCCAGGGATGAGGAAGAGATGGAGGGGGGCTTCAGGTTGGCAAACGTGGCAGTGCTGAGGAACAGGGAGACCACGGCCAGGTGAGGGAGGCAGGTGGAAAAGGCTTTGTGCCGTCCCTGCTCAGAAGGGATCCTCAGCACGGCCCTCAAGATCTGCACATAGGAAGCCACAATGAACACAAAGCACACAAATGCTAAACAGGCACTGACCACAATAAGCCCAAGTTCCCTGAGGTAGGAGTGTGAGCAGGAGAGCTTGAGGATCTGGGGGATTTCACAGAAGAACTGGCCCAGGGCATTGCCCTTGCACAGGGGCAGTGAAAATGTATTGGCCGTGTGCAGCAGAGCACTGAGAAACCCAGTGGCCCAGGCAGCTGCTGCCATGTGGACACAAGCTCTGCTGCCCAGGAGGGTCCCATAGTGCAGGGGTTTGCAGATGGCAACGTAGCGGTCGTACGACATGACTGTGAGGAGATAAAACTCTGCTGTGATCAAGAAGAGAAACAAAAAGAGCTGTGTCACACATCCCAAGTATGAGATGGCCCTGGAATCCCAGAGGGAATTGGCCATGGACTTGGGGAGAATGGTGGAGATGGAGCCCAGGTCGATGAGGGCAAGGTTGAGCAGGAAGAAGTACATGGGGGTGTGGAGGTGCTGGTCCCAGGCTATGGTGGTGATGATGAGGCCGTTGCCCAGGAGGGCAGCCAGGTAGATGCCCAGGAAGAGCCAGAAGTGCAAGAGCTGCAGCTCCCATGTGTCTGTGAACGGCAGGAGGAGGAACCGGGTGATGGAGCTGCTGTTGGACATTTGCTTTTCCTGAGCACGGGGAGCTGTCATGAGAAAAAAAAAAAAAAAAAGAGTGAGAATCCAGGGCAGCGTTCTCTGACAAAAATCAAACCAACTCCCATAGACCCTCCCATGTCACACGCAGACACTCTTGTGTTTTTCTAGGAGAACCTTTTTCAGCACAGTGGCTGCAGCCCTGCTTGGGCTGGAAAATGTGCAACCAAGAGCAGGGCCTGTGCCCATGGGCCGTCGATAAGTCAGCCCAGCTCTGCAGAAGTGGGGCCACGGGAACGGTGGGGACTGTCCTGGTTCTGCTGACACAGAAGGGCTGTCAGCACTTGCTTTCCCAGTGATAGGGAACAGAGATGGTGAAGGCAGTTTAAGAGTTCCAGGTTTTTTTACACCTCCCCCCATATTCACTGCAGAGTGTTGTTGGGTGTCAGAAACCCTCAGCATTTCTGCTGCACTTAGGGAGAACAGAGCGAGTCCTGCAAGACCAGAGGGTGCCTGTGGGTCTGTGCAGAGTGAGGGCAGCTGCTCTGTCCCTCTGTCCTGCTCCAGCTGCCCTGGGCTGGCACCTTTCTGAGATGGGGGCTGATCACACTCCCATGTTACCCTGAAAAGCCACCAGATACTGCTGAGAGCAGAGGGATCCACCTCAGACCATGACAGGTCTCACCCTTTCCGAAGGTCTCAGCACCCCACGTTCAGCCCAGGACACACTCAGCTCATTGCCCAGCCCCACAGACTGCATTGCCCACAGCCCACAGGTCAGAGCAAAGCTGGGACACGTGTGCCCATGGACACACCTGCAGGAAAGGACCCACAAGATCAGGCTGTGACTCTGCAGCTGAAACTGCCATCCCCAGAGAGCCTGACAGCAAGAACAAGATCCCAACAGCAGTGACCCAGAGCAGGGGAGCAAGAAGGACAATGCGGTGAGGGTGGGTGTGAGAGAGGCCAGGGCAGAGGCAGCCGGGCACTCAGACAGCGTCACCCTTCCCCAGCTGTGCAGCCACCTCCCAGACACCAACACTGCCGGGCAGCTGCTCTCAGCCCCTGTGCTCTGCAGAGGAACTGGAGCTCTGGCTGCACAGGAGCTGCTTCATGCCCTGGAGCCCCTGGCCCTGAGGGCAGAGGCTTTGCTGGGTGGGACAGGAGGCCAGGGGGCTGCTCACAGGAGGGATCTGACCTGCAGGGGGTCACAGGGACTGTTCTCTGTTCTCCCTCCCCTAACAATTCCGGGTTTGGTTTCCTCTCCTTTCTGATCATTTCCCTGCTGCCTGGAGATTCTCCCCTGGGAGGTGTTTCCCTGTCCATGTCTCTTGCCTGTCAGTGCTCACAGACCATCCCACCCTCTGTGCCCTCCCCCTGGCCGTACAGATCCTGCCTGTTCACAGGGCACTGCCTGGGGGCATCTTCCTGTCTGCAGGCTGGAAAACAGGACAGGTCAGACTAAGGCTGACGGGTCCAGCCAAGGTGATGCAGGTGCTGTGCACAGGCAGAGGGGTGGGGAAGGGATGGCATGAGCCTTCTGGCAGATGTACTGATCACTCAGAGTTGCAGTTCAGGAGTCTCAGTGACTTGTTTAAGCATGAGAGCTCATTTTCATTTTATCCTTTCCTGCACCCCCCAGCCCCTGGGAGAGGAAACTGAAAAGACAGGCTCAGGAAAGCTCCTTATCTGTCTGGTAAACCTTGCATTGATCTTCTGCTTGAGGCATCCACTTGGAAAAATTCTGGGGGTGATCTGGATCTGTGAGCACAACTGACCCACACAGCACCCTCTCCACAACAGAAGCACCTTTCCTGCCCTGATAAGGCTCACACCTTCCCCCAAAATTTTCTCCCCACAGCACCGTGGAGATCTCCCCCAGACAGGGACCCTGCTCTGCAGGACAGCCCTGGGCACCCCTGGGTGCTCACCCGGCTTCACAGCTGTTCAACGTGGCCTGACAAGAGCCCCGTCCTTACAGATCCCACAAGCTGTGCCTGTGCCAGTTTCAGGAGATGCCTCCAGGAGCTACAGCTGCACTGCCCTGCACCAGAGACTTACCATGGCAAGGGCTGCAAAGGTTTCTCCTCCAGTGAGCTCTCAGTCATCCTCCCAGTCCTGACCACCTTTAATCTCTCTCTGCCTTGCTCGTCTGCTGAGATCCCCAGGCAGAGCCCTCAGCCCTGCTGCGTGTGCAGAGGAGCTGCTCCTGGGCAGAGCTGTCTCTCTGCAGCGCTGCCGCTGCCATGAGCTCCCTGTGTCCCAGGAGCCCAGCCCAGCTCAGCAGCACCCCAAGGTGCTTTAATGACCCCTCTGGTGGGTTTGGTGCTGAGTCCATGGACCTCAGACCCTGGAGGAAGGTGATGAAACTTCTCAAGAAGTCAAAGTCAGATTCAAACTCCAAAGTTTCTTGTACTGTTAATGGGTCCCACTGAGGGAACCTACTGAGAAACAATATCCAGGTTCGGTTAGACAAGATAACTGGAAGTCAGGAAAAGTAAAGGTGGCTCTGATGCTGAGTAAACCTGGTTGTGTTTCTTTAACTAAAAGGCCAAGCCCTGACCCCCAGCCCTGGGAAATCAGATCCTGTCCCTCCCACGTTGCCCAGGGCCCTTCCTGGGACAGTGTGATGTGGGGCTGTGCAAGGCCAAGGGCAGGACTATGGTCCCACACCTCCCAGGTTCCTGGCTGGGGACAAGGAGGCCACGAGGCCCCTGTGTTGGAAGGACAAGGTATCTCCTCACAGGCATCAGAGGTGCAGACAACAGCCACAGCCAAGGGGAGAAGGAGCTCATGTCTGGTGGGGCTTTCAGCCTCTTTACATCCCGTGATCATCTCCAGGACAGCCTGTCCTGTGTTGTGGCATCCCCTGCACCTCTGTCCCTGCAGGCTGGAGACATCCCCCCTGCTGCCCCACCTTGCTCCTGTCTGAGCATCTTTCTTCCTTTGCTGAGATCTCTCCATCCTCCCCAGCTGGTCCTTGAAGCACAAAGCCTTGGGCTGATGCAGACTCCCTCTGCTGACCTGCTCCACCACAGCACTGCCCTTCCATCACATGTCTTTCTGCTCATGTCCAGCCTGGACCTCCCCAGCTGCACTTTGGCAATTATTTCATTCTTATGCTCTTTCCCACTATGGAGAAACCTCCACCATCTCTGAAACCGCCCTTCAAGCACTCTCAGGCTACTCCTGCACTGCTGCAGCCTCCCCAGCGCTGCTGGGCCAAAGCAGCCCAGGTCCCTCAGCACCCCACACCATGTGCACAAGGTGCTGAACCTGCCTTGGCACAGCCCTGCACTCTCCAGTTCCTCCCTGCTGCTCCAAACTGGGAAGCCGCACAATGGCACACACCCGTGTGTGTGGGTCACACCAGTGCTGAACCGACTGGGACGAGAACTGCAGGTGTCTGGGTCCCCACGCTCCTCCTCATGCAGCCCCATGTGCAGCTGCCTTGTTCATGGTGAGCGTGCACCACGGGCTGGTGTGGGGACCTTGGAGTGCCCAGGCCCTTCTCCTCAGGGTCAGTGCTCAGCGTGTCAGGTCCTGCTTTGTCCCGATCGGTGGGGTTATTGTCCTGCCTTGATAACGAACTAGTCACTTCTCCTAATCAAACTTCAGATCTTTCTGATGGGTGAATGCCACATTTCCTCAATGTGACTACGCTCCCTGGACACAAGCTCCATTTGCTCAGCTGTTAATGTTTCCATGCAGATGCCTTATCCTGATTAGGGTGTCTCCCAAAATAACAGTATAAGGAGTTACAGGGCACTACAAATAGCGTCTCCTGGAGAAACTGTGGAGTCTTGGGCGTCCAGTACTCATAATGCCAGATGTCTGCACTTTGAGGGGAAGTTTCCATTCATATGGTAGAGCAGCAGGAATGTGTGGAGCTCCGCCTGGGGACAGACAATGTCAGCTGAACGTTGAGGAGTCAGCATGAGAGGGCAGAACAACATGGGCAGTGTTGTGGTGACTGGACATCAGCTACTGACTCACTGATGAGGAAGAGGAATGAGATGAGGCCTCCTTCAGACAAATGAAAGAAGCCTCATGTTTCCAGGGCTGTGTCCTCATGGCAGACCTGACATATCCCAATATCTGCAAGGTACTGGCCATCCAGGAGGGTTTGGAGCCCATTGACAACATCCTACTGACACGGGTGACTGAGGAGTCAGTGGGGTGAGGTGGTCTGTGGGACTTCACCCTTAGAAAGCAGAAAGAGTTGGTCAGGATGGAACAGTCAGGGATGGGAAAGTGGAGCTGAGGCTCCTGGGAGATGAGAACAAGGCCAAGAGCAGGATTTCAGGAGAGCAGGATTTGGCTGCTGAGGGACCTGCTTGGGTCCTATGGGATATGACCTTGGTGTCTGCAGAGCTTTTCTCTCCCATTTCCTCCCTTCTCTCTCCCACCTGCTGTTGTGCAGCGTTTTTTACCCTTTCTCAAATACAATATCCCAGAGGTGCTGCCAGCATCACTGAGTGGCTCAGATTTGGCAAGGACTGGGTCCATCTTGGAGCAGCTGAAATCGGCTCTGTCTGATGTTAGTCAAACTCCTGTTGTCTTCTCAGAGAGGTGACAACTGTAGCACAGCCACACTCACCCCCAGTTCCAAGACTTTGCCATGTAAGCCCAGTACAGGGGGACAACATGTTGGGTGTTACAAACTACTTGACCATGGAGAAGAAATAAAAAAGATCTTCTGTCAGTAACCTGAGGAAGTTACCAGTGAATCATCATATTCCTATGGGGAACTGTAATTGTCCTGACATTCACTGGCCAGGAAAAGCTGCAGCTGCCAACAGTCCAAAGGATCTTGGGCCAAATGCTTAACATGGCTGCCTGATGGGCCAACATGGGTGATGTTCACCAGGTCTGGAACTGGGAAAAAAGGAAGAGCTGGTGAGGGATGTGAACATCAGTGTCCACCTTGGCTGTCATGAGCAGGACACAGAGGGGTGCCTGGCACCAGAGGGGAGGGAGGAAGGCCAGCAGCAGAGCACAGGCTGGTGGGCTCCAGAGGAGAAGACTTGGACATACTGGGGGATGGTGGGCAAAGTGGTGACATGGAAGTAGATCTGAAGGGTGAAGGAGCTCAGGAAATCTGGTAATCCTTACAGGACAGGCTGATCCAAGCACAAGAATGATCTCTCCAAGTACTCATGAAAAGAACCATTTATCTTGTGAGGCTGCTCATCTGAACTGATGGAGCACCAGGGCAAAAAGGCAGCAGGGGAAGCTGCAAAGGAGGAATTGAGAAACCTTGTCCATGGAAGTGGGGATGATGTCAAAGCTGCCCTGGACTTGATACCTGCACGGGAAGGGCAGCAAGATGAGCTGACAGAGCATCACTTGCAGTAAGAAAATAGACAGGGTGAACGTGGGCCTGCTGCTGAACTTCATAAGAGTAGCACAAGATGGGACTAAGGTTCTTCATGGCTGCTTTGACTCCATCTTCACCAGCAAGGTCTCCTGGGACTTTGTTCCTGAAGGCAGGAGTCTGGAGAACACCCAGCAGTGGATGGGGCTCATGTCAGGGGTGACCTGAGCAAACTCAGACACCATTACAGAACAGGAGATGGGTCACTTGACCAGCTCCCTGAACACAAATATCACTGTGCTGTGACACCTGAGATTGCCAGGAACACAAACCTCTTGGCACAGAGGTGTCTGACGCCTCTTAAGGTGTCCTCGACTATCTCCTGATTCACATGGTGATTTAGGCACCCACTTTTCTGACATATTCAGTCTTTATCTGGAGACGCTCCATACCGATATGAACTGGAGTCTGCTGATACCACCTGTTCTGGAAAGGGAGGGAAGGGCAAGCAGGGAAGGGAATAGAAGAAATTTGGCTTTATTGTTATTTATTATGCAAATGCTCTCTGTTTTGTTATTCCTGAAATCTCCCTAATCATCCACACCAGACTTGAAGACTTTAGGAAAATGATGCACAGAGACTTGGCTTACAAGGGCATTTTAGCTGTTAATGAGCCCTCTGGTGCCATGATCCTGACTGCAGCTACTGAGAGAATGAACAAACCTCTAATGAAGTGAAAGGCAGAAGCAAACCCCAAGTTTCTGAGGGTGTTTGGGACCCCATGAAGGGCCATCACTGACACAGCTGTGAAGGAAACAACCAGTGCAGGTCCCTGTTCCTGGAGGCTGGTGAAGGGAAGACTTGGAGACGCTGTTTCCAGGTGGTGAGGGCCATGTGGAGGTGGCTCTGATGCCATGTCAGCCCTTGATGCTTATTCATCACCAGAACAGCTGAGCCCTGACCCCTGGGACCTGGTAGATTTTTCTCCAATGTTTTTCAAGGCTTTTCCTGTGGTCAGTGTGAGGGTTTTGTGTTTTGGGGGTGGTGTTTATGTCAAGTGCTGTTGCTTTAGCTGCAAGGCTCAGGTTTAATGTGGAGTTGGAAATGCCTGTGAATTCCTCATATCTCATCCAGCTTCTTTCATACACCTGGCAATGGTCACCAGTCTCCTCTATGTCCCAGTCCCACAGTTGCTTGAATCCCCTATTTGCATCCATACCCATCACTGCAGGAGGTTCATGGATCCACCAGGCTCATGGATGATTCCTGAGGACCATCCAAGTGTGGGCAGTGTAAGAGAGGAGCAGAGCAGGGTCAGCTCATGGGCCATGACTGAGCACAGCCACCCCAGCAGCAGCCGTTCCCCATCTCCCAGGCACAGCCATGCCCACAGCATGCAAATGGCACTGCCATACATGATTAGCCCAAGAGAGGCCTTTCTTCCTTCCATATTCCCAGGAAAACCTTCCTCCTATTCCTCCTCCACCTGCAGACATCAACTGCTTTCCATTTCTGGGCTCAGACATGGCTGGAAGGGTTCACTAAAGCCATCAGCCATCTCATTGCATCTTTCTGACATGCCCTGACCCTCTCCTACACCTACAATGGCCAATCACGTCTGCTCAGGCCTCCCGCTCTTCAGAAGAGGCCTTGAGCTTCTTGGTTCTTCCTGGTGCTTATTATTAGTCTCCTTCTCTGGAGATATTCAAAACCCACCTGGACATGTTCCTGTGTGACCTCACCTGGGCGTTCCTGCTCCAGCAGGGGGATTGGACTAGATGATCTTTTGAGGTCCCTTCCAATCCCAAACATACTGTGATACTGTGATAAACTCCCTCGCTCTCTCCAGAGTTCATGGTGAGCTTTCTTGTCCATAACAGCCCCTTTATGACCATGTCTTACTAAATGGTTGTCTTTGTATGATCATTTGTGCAGAAAGGTCAGTAACAGGAAAGCACCCAATATGTCAAAACTGATGCTGAGTGAAATGCCGTAAAGACGTGATGAGTACCCCCTGTGTCTGTGTCTCTCCTGGAAGGAGTCTGTCCCGAGAAGGGGATCCAGCTCCTGCCACTCTCTGCAGAGGCACATGAGCAGTGTCCATGCACCTGGGGACACAAAGGGTGACCTTTGCCAGACCACATTTCATCTGAACCACCTATATATTTACTTGTGGACAGGGTATCTTGCCTTATATTGCAAATACCTATTAGATTGGCATGGCCAGTGGGGCTTTCATGAATGCAGAGTGCTATTTTACATATATTTAATTAGAAACATGTTAAACTTTTTTTTTTTCTTTAAAAAAAATGACATTCCTAGACATATTACACAAACACTTGAAAGATTATTGATGCTTTTTAACATGATTATCCAGAGAAGGCCACCAGCTTTGCATTTCAAGGAACTGGATGCCAGAGCTCAAGGGCAGGATGGTTTGGGCTCTGTGCTGGGATCTGGAAACTGAAAGGTGCTCCCATCTCCCCACCCCCTGCCCTCCTCAGTGAGGGTGTGAGACATTCTGCCAGCGAGGGCTGAACACTCAGTCATGACCAGTATCTTATGTCCAACTGCAGCCAATGGTGTCCTGCCAGCTCAGGATTGGAGCTTCCATTGCTGGAGCTATTTAAAAGATGTGGAGTTGTGGTGCTTTGGGATATGGTTTAGTGTTGGACTTGGCAGTGTTTGATTCATGGTTGGACCCCATGTTCTTAAGGGTCTTTTCCAGCCTAAATGATTCTATGGTGCTATGATTCTATAATTTTGTTTGAAACCACTTCAATTCCCATCACCTCCAGCTTCCCTCAGAGGCTGCTGTTGTGTGGCACAACTGTCCTGGCTCTGCAGGCAGGTTGGGCACTGGTTTGGTGCCTGCATTGCAAGTTTTCCCCTTCCTGGGGTAAAAGACTCTTGAGGAGAGACAGTTGTAGAGATTTGTGTGTGAGATTTGTAGAGTACTTGTGTCCTGAAATAAGTTCTTAGAACAACGCATTTTTTTTTTTTTTATTCATTACAAGAGTACACCTACGGGACAGAATTACCCCAAGATCATCCTTCTGAAAGAACATTTCTCCTTTTCTTTTTTTTTTTTTTTTTTAAATTTTTTCTTGTTGTGAGGTGTTGTTGGCTGCTAGTTCGTGGCTGAGGAAAACATGCAGGCCGACTCAATGTGAGTGATAAAGCATGATTCATTTTTATTGCCTGAGATAGTGCGTATTTATACCAAATACCATAATTATGCATACTTGTCTCTATCTAATAGGCTAAGCACTAAAAGGTTACATTTACTTACTCCACCTACTTGCGGTTAGCTAACTATGCACATTCCGCACTCTTCTGACTCCTACTTTCTCAAGCTGCTTATCACCTCTTCAAAGGCCATGCTGACCCTGCTTTAATCAGTACTTTTCCATTTCTCCTTTTCCCGTGGCCTACTAGTAAAGCTAACTAAGGCCTACTTATGTCAACTAGAATGGGCTCTGCTCGTACAGTTGCTCGGTGGACTCATGTCCATGCTCCCTGAGCCAATCCCTGACAATTCCCCCTTTTTCTTTTTGTACGAGCAAAGTTTGTCTCAACGTGCTCTCAAATATTCTCTTAATACAAGATAAAGCACAGCTTAAACCCAAAAGCCCAATAACTGCAATAATCACAATAGCTAACAGACTTTGCAGAAGGTCTTTGACCCATCCTCCCAGTCCCAGCCAGTTCGTCAAACTTTCTAGGCCGAAAAACCCTATATCCTTTTGAGTCTTTTGGGAGTGGTCCATAAGTTGTTGAATTTCCTTATGGACTGAAATCTATTTATCTTTTAGGTCCATACAGCAGAAACCATCACATCCTTCACACCCATGTCCTTGAGCTAATAACAAAAGTCTCCTGCGACTGTATTCTGCAGTGTAGCATGTCTTACAGAATCTACATCTAACAAAAGTCCACTTAAAGCCTTTTAAGTTCTGTTAGTTTGCTTAACTAGCCAGCATCCTAATTTTTCTAAAGTATTTAAAGCTTTAGTTGTGCCAACACCAGATACAAGAGATCCTAAAACCCTTAACCCTGATCCTCAAAAATCTACATTATCATAATATTTTGACTCATATACACGCAAAAAGTGTTTTTCTCATCTTCCTCTTCTGTGATCTATTATCATAGATACATTGGGCGTTAAGAGAGTTAATAGTCCCAAAATACACAGTCCTCCAACAGCATTAGAAGGAATTCCTGGTCAGGCTCTATCTTCACAGATCAAGAATACACCATACAGGAGGTTTTGGGGTCGCTGTCCCACATTATCAATGACATCCCTTGGATTCTTCTGTGAGGCGTTACACCATCGAGTTTCATTTCTGTAGTCACCAAGGGTAGCATTAACATTTTGCAGTTTTATCCATTCATGCTCTTGTATATTGTTCTGACACTTTTCACAAACCGGCTGGATACAAACATCCATGGGCATAGATGCCAGCAATTCCAGTTCCTGTGGTTCAAGATCTGCTTCTGGGAGGCAATTAATCCAAAGTGCCATGTTGGTATTATTACAGTTTGTTGCAATGCCTCTGCACCGACCACTATTGTGAAACAGTTGTGTGATGCTGCTGTAGTCATCAAGGGGGATGCCAACCAAGCATGTGTGGAACGGGTTTTCTGGAGATGCCATAGTTAGGCATATAGAGTCTTAGTCAGTCATATTGGCTAAAGTAATCCACATGTTAGTCTTTGTCTGTGCGGGCATCCAAAACGCAACAGCTGCAGCAATCATTGTCAGGAAGATAACATAGGTTTCACATTTCGTGCTGGCAACCATTGCGGCCCTTGATCTGTAAAAACACAAGCAGAGCCTCTCCCCCAGGTTATCAATTGGTGTGGCCTTTTTCCATTGACCGTTAACTAGTGATTTGACCATAACTAATGTAGGTTCTTTCTGATTTAGCATGGTTTTGGGTCATACTTGCAAAGTGTTTCATCACAGGGCAAAATTGGGCTGAACCACATAGATATAAGTGATTCATCACATACAATCCTTTTGACAATTAGTTTTGTGATTTTTTTTGTGAGGTTCCTCCTTAAAAAGCTCTAAGTAATGTAAAGCTGCGCCAAGTTCTCCTAATTGGGTTGAACCTTCAATAATTTTCACAGAATGATGTCAATTGTTATCTTCATGCCAAACCACTACAGCTTTATGAGACTTCCCAGAACCATCAACAAAAACTTTGCAAGTATGTAGGATCAGACCAAATACAAGTATGGCCTATGACCTGATGTTAAAGACCTTCAGGTTCTGCAGCAATTTACATTTAAGCGTGTCAAAAGCTGTGCTGTTAAGAAAATCAGCTAGTGCAATTTACAAAGACAGAGATTGCAAATAAAAAATCAGAATTAAATTTCACAAATGGTACATATATGACAAAAGGATCATGGCCTATTGAGACTTAAATTCATTCCCTGCTTTTCTTGATCAGAGTGACAATTGGTATATCAGTCTGTTAGCAATCTCATCATACTGTCCCACAATAGCTACAGTTTTTTTTTCTAGGTTGTAGCTATAAACAGACAATTCTGCAAGTTCAATTGAATGCAGTCAGCCTGTAAGGTTGTCATAAATTCATTCCTCAAAGTTTCTAACTCCATTTTGGCTGTCGTATTTATGGGATATTGTTTTCCCTTACCAGATTGAAGTCCTGTTTCAGTTCTATCAGTGTAGTATTTGCTTTATCGAAACATTGGCCGTTAATACTAGTGGAAATACAGCATTTGAAATTTCCTTGGAGATTTCTCACTTGCACAAGCAGATATGCACCATCCAAGCAGCTTCTTGTAGGCCATGCAACTAAACAGAATTCTCAGAAAACATTATTTGAGCTTACAATTTACTTAACAAATCTTAACCTAAGAGAGGTATAGGAGTTTCTAACAACTATAAGAATTCATGTGTTTAAACTTTGTTCCAAATTTGGCATTCCATTGGTCTCAAAAAATGGCCTTTCTTTCGTTCTCTCTCATGACCTCAAAAACTAGCATGGCGAATTTACTAAGAAGTCTCTTACAACTAGTTACCATAGAATAAGTCTATTAACAAATTTTTGGTTTAATTTTCCAGTTTCATTAGAACTATGTATCCACTGGTGATGCCTTTAAATTTCACCCTCAGACTCCTTCATGCAGTATTACAGTTCTCTAGCAGTAACATTGCTTGGGGGAGGGGCGCGGGGGGGAATAAAACTTCCCTCTCGCCCCCATCTGAGATGGCAAGACGTCCAGCCCAGCATGAAAACACATCAGTTCGAACTCCACATCAAACCAATCTGGCTCCACTCCACACTCAAATCAGTACCAGTCTGACCCAGAGAAGCACTGAACACTGTGACCCCCCAAAGCTGACCAGTGTGAAAAGACTGACTTCAGCAAGGAGGTAAAACTATGAGCTCTTTCCCCAGATGTGCCAAAACCTAGGAAACAAGACAGAAGCTAAAATAAACAACACCAACAACCCCTGAGTCAAAGCCGAAAAACAACACAGTGCCACAACAAAAATGGATGACAATACTTCAGGAAAAAAAAGGACAGAGCAGGGGGAGCAAAGCCCCCCTTTCTCTGCTTAGCAGCGGGAAAACAGGTTTTTTCCTTTTTTTTTTTTTTCTTTTTTTTTTTCTTTCTTTCTTTCTCTTCTCGCCGCAGTTCAGATATAGCCAAGGTCACGCAGCTGGTATAATCACTGGTACGAAGTGGGAGGCTCTGTCAAACTCCTCAGTTACAATGAGCTGCACATAGGCCTGGGATATTTTGCTGTTTTGTTTTCCCATTTCATTCCAACTACACTTTATATGCAATTTCAAGTAGCTCAGAAATAGTTACATTCCTTAGCTCCATTTACCTTTTACAATTTAGAAATGTCAAAAAACCAGTATAAACCAGTATAATAAACATAAATCCATTAGTCTATTTTCCTAGATCCAAATCAGTTAATATTCTAGCAAATACAACCTCTTCCAAATTCACATCTATCATAGCATTTTAACAATTTAAATGCTTTTCTAACAATATAAGCAAGTATTCTAATGTGTAAGGATGCATCCTAAGGGGAGGCAAGGTGGAATTTTAGCAGTGGAACCGGTTCCCATTTTGGAATTATCTCCCCAAACAAGATTCTTTTGGTACCGAATATGAATATGCAAACTAAAATACTGAGCTCAGATATGAAAACCATATACCAAGTTCAAATATGCAGATGGATCACAGTTACACTAATTTAAAACAATATCTCAATTTTTGCATTGCACCTTTGAACCACTTACTGCCCGGCCAGGTAGCAGTGCCTCTGGGTCTCCCTGACAAAACAGGTCAGTGCGTGCCGGAGCCCATCGGCACTCGCCCCCCCGGCGTCGCAGTGAGCTGAACTGGGCAAGGCCCTTTTTTTTGTTTTGTTTTGTTTTGGTGTTTTGTTTTGTTTTGTTTTGTTTTTTTTTTTAGTGTCTCATCTGGTGCGCTACAGCTGTTATTCCAACACTAGGATTTTTTACATGATGTACATACGGAAAAAACAAATTCAGCACACCAAGATGAGACACAGCCTGTCACAGAGTTGCGCAAGTCTGAATGCCGGAATAAAGGTAGCATGCTAGAGAAAAAAAAAATAACAACTACTACACACAAAATTTTACCATCACTTTCACGCAGTAAAGAACTAGATTACTTATGATCTTCTGTATTATCACAAAACGCACATTTTGAGTCAATGAATTCTCATGATTTAACAGACTGTGAACTTATCGTACCATATAACAAAGACCTACCAAAATTGCAACATGCTTAAACCTATACCCACAAAGAAAACAGGTTAATGAGGAAAGCATCTTGCAGACTTTAGCAAGTTTACTGTGACCTGTGTGTTATCAGTTAACTCTCTCTCAGCTTGTTGACGTTCAAACCGTTCCAGCTGTAAAACTGTCTGTAATGATCTAATGATCTCTTGTAGAGATTTATTTTGTCCTGCTCTTCTCACCTTAAAAACAACATTAATTGCAACAAGATTCTATTCTCCGGACACTTTTCCCAATCATTTAACGTAAACAGCAGCGAACACTGATTTCAATATTTAACAAGATCTTCCTTCCTTATAATTCCGAGTGCTTTCCTAAGTTTTAAAACACCTCCCAATACTGATTTTTCAGGAACACAACTGAAAACAATTATTCCTGACCCCATCTTGCAAGTAAAAACCTTGAGAAGGGGGAGGGGGGGTGCTGCTTGCAGCACAACTGGAAAAAATGGGGAGAGAGTTTTACGGCGCACTTAAAAACAAATAGTAAAACAATTAACTCACATTCCTAACAAGCTGCTTGATTTTTGGAGAGGAAATACACAGAAACATATAATATGTACTGTAAAACTTGCAGATAACATGTTGATAGCAAACATTAGCATTCTCTACTGCTAATTTCAACACCAATGCTTCCTTAGCTTCTAAGTTTTCAACCTGCCTACTGATGGCCTCTTGAAGATGGTCAATAAATTGCATGTAAGTCTCACCGGGACCCTGATTAATAGTTGCAAATGATTTGACTGCTTTGTTGGTTTCAGGTACCTTTATCATAGCTTGATATGCGAGGTCTGTTGACTGCCTCAGGATTTCAGAAAGTTATCGTGCCTGTAGTTGTGGTGTGTCAACTAGTGTCTCTTCCAGAAACGCACAGGGTCCCGTGGTTTAACTGTAATCGAAACTGGGGGTAAATCCCAGCTTTTTGGTAAGTTCGGTTTACACTCTGAAATTCTACCCCCACCCTCAGGAATTTGCTTTGCAGCAGCATGGGAGGGAGGCAGGGGAAGGTTGAGGGGACCCAAATCTGTAGGAATTACATTATTTGGCTCAGTCTAGCTCACCACGGGGGGTCCTCCCCACCTAAATCTCCAGGCAAGGGGGGATAGGAAAAAAAAAAATGTCCATTTTTTTTCTTCCGCGACTGATAGCGGCGGGGCAGAGGGTTGAACTGTGATTAATGGCGGTGACGCAGACGGCGGAACCGCGGTTGATGATGGTAGAGGAGAGGTTCGAGCCGTGATTGATGACAGCGGAGCAGTCGGCCGAACGCACTGCTCTGACCGGTGCTCCGACCGGTGCTCTGAGGGCCCCTCCCGAGACCATGCACAACCCAACGCTGTTTTTTCATGTGAGTCTTTCATAGCTTTTATCTGATCTCGGGGCCACACATATGTATACGACTCTTTCATAATTTTTTTCTGATCTCAGGGCCACACATACATATGCTCCTCCTTTATTCCTTTTAACTTTCCAAGAAATGCCGCGGATCCTTATCCGTGTCAGATAATATGGACTTGGGCGGTTTTGACGAATCTTTAGTAACGGGGGGGGTCGGAGCAGTACTTAATCTTGCTTTTTTCTCTGAACCTGGCCCAGGAGAGCCAGGAAGACCATCCCCCTTCGCCGCCTCTGCCTGTTGCTGTTTTAACTCTTTCAGAGTATCTAATAACAAGCGCCATGTTGTTAACAGTTCAGTTGCTTCCTTGGACCCTTGGGTAGCACTGTCAAACAGTTTATCTCCCAAGTCCATCCATTGTGACAGACTAAATGCTGTCACAGGATTAACCTCTAAACCTTGTGCTTTGCCCCATAGTAACATTTTTCTTAAAGTCAGTTCCGGGAGGCTAACACCCTGCTTCTTCAGAAGCAGCTTCCATGTGGATAATATAGTACCCACTTCTTTAGATAAGTTTCACCCCTGTTCCCGGTAGCTCACCTACTCCTTAGCGAGGTGTCTTTTCAACGATCTGGATCTTCGGCAGCTCTGTGCGGCTGCTCTCATCAGCTGTACCGGGCTCCGTCTCCACAGCTCTTCTTCGGCTGTTCACAGCTTCACGCTGTCACTTCGTTATGCGAGATCCTCTTCAGGCAGGATCACGTCGGGGTCACCATATGTCGCGGTTGAGACGGACAAACGGCATGGACCAAATTCTTTCAAGATGAAAGTAATAGGTGCCATTTATTGCTACAAGTGCATTTCTATACAATTCCACCATTTCATGTGTCCTTCCACCATTGGTTACAAGTTACAGCACTAACATCTCATTGGTCAATTTTTCTATCATCCATGTTATTCTTCTATCCCCTTCTCTCTCATGGGTACATATCTCCTCTCTCCGGATACTCCTTTACTCCCATCCTTCTCAAGGGTAAATCTTAATATCTCAAGGCTGATCTCTACTCCCATATTTTCTGCCAAGGATTCCACAGACCCGCTGCAGTTTCCCACACATGACCAAACAAGCCTTCCCCCAACTCCAATCCATCATCTACAACTAAAAAATATAAAAAAGACAGTTTGGACCTGTCATGAGTTATGTCATGAGTGATATGCAGAAGATAGGAAGTTTAATGCCTTTGAGAAGAATCCAGCCATGTGTTTCCTCAGGTCATCCTTGAGCTCCTGGTTCCTCATGCTGTAGATGAGGGGGTTAACTGCTGGAGGCACCAAAGAGTACGGAACAGACAACACCAGATCCAAGGATAGGGAGGAGATGGAGGGGGGCTTCAGGGTGAACCAGTGCTGACAAAGAGAGAGACCACGGCCAGGTGAGGGAGGCAGGTGGAAAAGGCTTTGTGCTGTCCCTGCTCAGAGGGGATCCTCAGCACGGCCCTGAAGATCTGCACATAGGAGACAAGAATGAAAATAAAACACCCAATTCCTAAACAGACAGCAATCACAATAAGAAAAACACCTCTGAGATAGGTATCTGAGCAGAAGAGTTTAAGGATGTGGGGAACTTCACAGAAGAATTGGCCCAGGGCATTGCCCTTGCACAGGGGCAGTGAAAATGTATTGGCCGTGTGCAGCAGAGCACTGAGAAACCCAGTGGCCCAGGCCGCTGCTGCCATGTGGACACAAGCTCTGCTGCCCAGGAGGGTCCTGTAGTGCAGGGGTTTGCAGATGGCAACGTAGCGGTCATATGACATGATGGTCAGAAGATAAAATTCTGCTGAAATGAAAAAGACAAAGAGAAAGAGTTGGGCAGCACATCCTACATAGGAAATGGCCCTGGTATCCCACAGAGAGTTGGCCATGGATTTGGGGACAGTGGTGGAGATGGAGCCCAGGTCGAGGAGGGCGAGGTTGAGCAGGAAGAAGTACATGGGGGTGTGGAAGTGCTGGTCCCAGGCTATGGTGGTGATGATGAGGCCGTTGCCCAGGAGGGCAGCCAGGTAGATGCCCAGGAAGAGCCAGAAGTGCAAGAGCTGCAGCTCCCGTGTGTCTGTGAACGGCAGGAGGAGGAACTGGGTGATGGAGCTGCTGCCAGCCATTATGGGGCACTGACACAGGAGCAAAAGACAGTGACAAGTTATGGGAGACATCTGTTAGCAAAATCAAAGCCATTTCTCACACACCCTCCCCTGCTCCACACCCCCTTGTCCTTTTCTAGACCTTGCTCCAGCTCCGTGTCTGAGCCCTGGGTGGTGCTGGCTGGAGGTGCCGTGAGGAGCAGGGCCTGTGCCCGCTGGCTGCTGAGGAGTCAGCCCTGCTCTGCAGCAGGGGCCAAGGGAACGGGGGCAGGGGACACTCCTGGGGTTCAGCTGTGTCAGATGGAACCACATCATGTCTCATCCTTTCCTAAGGTTTCAACACCCCACGTTTAGCCCAGGACACACACAGCTTGTTTCACAAACCCAACAGCATTTTATCCATCACAGCATCTCTGTGCTTCTCCATGGGGCTTTCAGATAAACACAGATGCTGTAGGACAGGTTTGCATCCTGGAGGGAAGCTCACAGCTTGTAAGGAAACCCCAGGGATATATCCAAGTGTCCTAATGATGGTATTTGATTCAGGGAGACTCTGCTCATTCCCCAGCCCCACAGGCTGCATTGCCCACAGCCCACAGGTCAGAGCAAAGCTGGGACACCTGTGCCCATGGACACACCTGCAGGAAAGGACCCACAAGATCAGGCTGTGACTCTGCAGCTGAAACTGCCATCCCCAGAGAGCCTGACAGCAAGAACAAGATCCCAACAGCAGTGACCCAGAGCAGGGGAGCAAGAAGGACAATGCGGTGAGGGTGGGTGTGAGAGAGGCCAGGGCAGAGGCAGCCGGGCACTCAGACAGCGTCACCCTTCCCCAGCTGTGCAGCCACCTCCCAGACACCAACACTGCCGGGCAGCTGCTCTCAGCCCCTGTGCTCTGCAGAGGAACTGGAGCTCTGGCTGCACAGGAGCTGCTTCATGCCTTGGAGCCCCCGGCCCTGAGGGCAGAGGCTTTGCTGGGTGGGACAGGAGGCCAGGGGGCTGCTCACAGGAGGGATCTGACCTGCAGGGGGTCAGTCAGAGATTTCTGAATTGTCCCTCCAACTTTATTTCTTGTGATAGTTCCCTGTCATTCATTGAATTTGTCCCTTTTGCCAGGAGATTTTCCTCCTGGGAGGTGTTTCCCTGTCCATGTCTCTTCCCTGTCAGCACTCACAGACCATCCCACCCCTGTACCCTACCTGAAGGGACGTTATGAGGTTTCTGGCAGATATACTGATAACTCAGAGATGCAGTTCAGGAGTCTCAGTGACTTGTTAAAACTTGAGAGAGTCTTTTACATTTATACTTTACTACAGCCTCCCTCCCCCTTGTCCTTCAATAGGAAACTGAAAGAACAGACTTGGGAAAGCTCCTTGTCTTTATAGTAACACCTGTATAGATCTTCTCCTTGAAAACTCCAATTGGAAGCAGTCTGGAGTGAGCTGGATCTGTGAGCAGCCCCGACCCATGGAGAACCCAGCAGCAGAAGGACTCTGGCCTGCCGGGGGTCGCTCCTTCCCCCCACAGCTTCTCCTCTCAGTGTTGTTGGGATCTCCTGGGCAGGCTGAGCGCTGACCCTGGCAGGCGGCAGAGTCCCTGCCCGGCACAGCCCTGGGGTGAAGGGACCCTGCCCTGGGCACCCCTGCCTGTACATTGACATTTACGCCCCACAGCCACCCTGGGGAGAACGCAGCATTCACGTCTTGTCACTGACAGCGCAGAAGGCAATCCCTGCTCTGCAGCACATCCTCTCCTCTGCATCTCCTCTAAGAGTTGTCCTTACGTCTCTTGTAGGCTCTGCAATGTGACAGCTATCAGAGATTCTGCCATGATTTGCAGATGCAATGTCCTGCAGCCACAGGCTTCATATTTGTGAAGATTTCTCTCCCAGTGATCTCTCAGCATCCTCCACCCCATGTTGTCTTTAACCTCTCTCTGCCTGTCTCCTGTGCCCTCGGTGCTGCAGGCAGAGCCCTCAGGCCTGCTGCGTGTGCAGAGGAGCTGCTCCTGGGCAGAGCTGTCTCTCTGCAGCGTTGCCATGAGCTCCCTGTGTCCCAGGAGCCCAGCCCAGCTCAGCAGCACAGGAGCAGCCCATGATGTCCCTTTCTCTGTCCCCTCTGGGCTCCTCCAGGTGTCCCTGGGGCTCCAGGGGCACATCCTTTGAAACAACCTGAAGTAATCAGGGATGTTGATTCTCTCTCCTCTGAAGAGACACATCATTATGTTCTTTGTATTAAACAATTAATTAGTATGAGAATCAACTTTTCTTTTCGCATCATTAGACAGGACATCAGCAACATTACAGCAAAGGATCTAATTCCTCCAAGCTGGGGGAGAAATATCTTCAGTTGAATGAGTTCAGGCATTTTATTCTGGTTTTATACTCCCAGGTCTAGAGAGACATTCATTAATCTTTGGCCATGTCATGTGTGTGCTCTGATTCAAAGCCTTTGCACACATGGGCCAGGTTTCTTGTGGCAGGTCAGAGCTGGGCTGGTGCCACAGCTGGGGTGGCTCAGCCCAGATGTGAGGCAATGTCCTCAGCCAGGGACCTGCCTGGGGGAGCTGGAGCTGTCAGTGCTGCAGACAGAGCTGTGACACGGATGGAATAAACTGCCAGGCAGGGTGGCAGGAGTGAGTTCATCTGATCTGCAAGGACAGCAGCCTCCAAGCACAGCAACAGTCCAGATCAAAGCTCAGTCCAGACCTGTAAGGCAATTCAGGGGCCCCATAATGAGCTGTTACTACTGCAGGAACAGTTAAAGGAGAAACAAAGACACTGTGTGGCCACTGATGAATATAATAAGAGGTGAGAATCCCTGTGTCCTCTCGTTCTCCATCTTCACCAGCAAGGTCTCCCAGGCCTCTGTGACTGGAGTCAGAACAACCAGCAGAGCATGGGGATCAAGTCAGGGGTCACTGGAACTAACACAATCCTTTCCAGTCTATGGGACAGCAGGGGCAGCATTCCAGGAGCTGAGACAGCAGGACCATGTCACAGTGAGGCCACTCTCCACCATCTGTGAAAGCTCATGGAGACTGGGGGGACTCCCTGACCACTGGCAGCTCTCACACAGTGTGTGCACTTTTCAAAATGGCCAATGGGTGAGCAGAGGAACTAAGGGCTGTGCCCCAGAACATGTCCACTGGGACCCCATTTCTGGGTGTCTGGAAGAGAAGGTGACGGGCTTTGCCCAGGGCAGGTTGTGCCTGTCCATCCTCTTTGCTTTCTGTCAGGAAAGGACAGGGTGGTGGACGTGGGCAGAGCAGTGGTGGTCTGTTACCTGGAAGTCAGCAAGGCATTCAGTGCAATATTCTTGTGTCCGAGGTAGGATATTATGGTCTGTGTTAGTGTGCAAGTAGATGGGTAAAAAGCCATCTGGATGGTTGGGCTTGGAAAGGTGCTGTAGAAAGGGAGAAACTTTCCAGTCATGAGGACAGTCCAGCAGTGGAAGCTGTTTCCCAGGAGTGCGCACTCACTCTGTCCCAGAAAGTGACCAAGATGTGTTTGGATCAAGCCCTGAGCAATCTGGTCTGACCCTGCTGTGAGCAGGAGGTTGGTCAAGACACCTCCTGAGCTCCCTTGGATCCTGAATGACGCTATCCTTTCATCCCCTTCATGTTTTCAATTTAGAGAAAGCTCTCAGGTTCTCCCTGACCACAGGAATAATTCACAGAGGGTCCGGAGATGCTTTACAAGGGCCCCCAAATGGCCCTGACTACATCTTGTGCATCCCTTTTCATATGTCCCCACCCAGGGTCTTCTTTTTCACTGTCCTTATGCCCTTCCAGAATGAACAGCCCATCTTGCTAATCCTTTCATAGCAGGTTGTTCAAGAGGTTTCAACATCCACGTACAGAGTCTGCACATCAGCCAGGCAGCAAAGCCACCGTTACAGAAATGGACTCCTTGCACCCAGATATCAGCGTGACATGTCTGCTGAGATTGCCGGGAACACCTGAACTGTAAGAGCAGAGCATGTGAGTCCTGGTTGGGTATCCTGGCTTGTCTCCTGACCCATGTGGTGCTTCAGGCTGTGAAGAGAATCAAAACCAGCCATTGGACTGGGGTAGTTCCATCTTACACGTGTCACACAGGGCAGGTGAAGGGAGCTCAGAACTCCAGACTCTGCTGCACTGTTGGGACTGCAGAGACTGGAAATGCAGGTGACAGTGTGTGTCAGTGCACACACATAAAGATTCTGGCTTCCTTTGTGCCTTTGCACTGACCTGGGATCTGCTCCTTGGCCTTCATTGTCTCAAAAAGAAACTATTCCCCTATGCCACCTCCACTGCACACCAGGATAAAAAAAGGAGAAAAGTTAAGGAAGAAGGATGATTTTGGGGTAATTCTGTCCAAGAGTTGTAGTCTTTAAATGATTAAAAAAAAAAAAAAGTAAGAGAAAAATCATTGTTCTAAGAACTTCTTTCAAGACACAACTACTGAGGTGTAGGAGATGTTTTGAAAAATAAGAATGACTGTTAGGAATGAAATTAAAGAGCTTTAGTTCATCATCATCATCAGTGAGAAGAAGGAGTTCCCTGTTACTGTTACTAGTGACAGTACCAGAGTTCAAAAACATCCTTCAGAGCGTCTCCGTTTTTCCTGGGCTCCTGTGGCAGAATGCAAACCCCCCTCTCTCCCCCTCCCTTTTTCAGTATGGAAGGAGTAGGCACATCTCCCTCTCTCTCTGCTACTTGAGGCCAACAGCTTCTTTTGTTTGGCCCCAGAGCACTCTGGCCAGGGCCATTAGGAGAAGGGAGCGCCGAGGCGCCACTGAGCGGCTGGGCGCCTGTGGCCAGTGTGGGGGATGTTTTGGAGGCTTCAGGGGCACTCACAGCCACTGTGGGGGTGCAGAGAAGCTTCTAGAATGCCCACAGTCAGATCTGATCAGCCAGGATAAAAACGGGATTCTCGTCGAGACTCTGCCCTTTGTCGTGGGTCTCTCGGAGCACGAGCAAGATGCTGCCGCTGAGAGCCCCCCCACGATGGAGACTGCGCTTGCCTTGCCGCCACGGGTGTGAGTAAAACTTCTCGCAGGATTGCGAGTATATTTATACTTTCGTGCACATTTGCACATGTACTTTCTGTGCACATTTGCACGTGTACTTTAAATTATTTCCTCGCAGAATCGCGAGCGGCCACCGAGAGCCCCTCGCACAATCGCGAGTGTATTTTCCTTCTGTGCACACTTGCATGCGTAACTTTCCGTGCTCAATACGAGCACGTGTATAAATTATTTCCTCGCACAATCGCGAGTGGCCGCCGAGAGCCCCTCACACAATCGCGAGTGTATTTTCCTCCCATGCTTCCATATAAGCATGTGTACGGTTCCATGCACACTTGTACGTCTAAGTAAATTAACCCTCGCAGGATTGCGAGTGTATTATAAATTTACCCTCACGGAATCACGAGTTCACACTTCCCGTACTCACTACGAGTACGTGTATCTCTTTAAAAATAATCCCACACTGTGTTTAAGCAAGTGTATTCATCTCTGACTCAGGGCCGGCTCCGGCATTGTTTTGGTGAAACCATGTGCATGCACACCGTGGACCGCCTGTTGTATTAGTTGCTGCCCCTTAATAATTTTCCTCAACTGATATCCGAACCTTTATTTAAGTCACTTTGGAGTGACTCACCAGTTTAATAAAAGTTGTTTTGGACCCTGTTGTCCCTTAAATTAACCTCGGGGTGCCTCCGTGACAGCTCCAAAGCTCAGCCTGCTCAGGTTTTGAAAGGATTGCTGCAAACCCCTGTGACCCAAATCTCTACAACTGTCTCTGCTCAACAGCCTTTTACCTCAGGAAGGGGAAAACTGCCAATGCAGACACCGAACCAGTGCTCAACCTGCCTGGAGAGCCAGGACAGTTGTGCCACACAACAGCAGCCTCCGAGGGAAGCTGGAGGTGATGGAACTGAAATGGTTTCAATCCAAACCAGAGAATCAGAGAATCATGGAATCATTGAGGCTGGAAAAGACCCTTGGGAACATGGAGTCAAACCGTAAATCTAACACTCCCAAGTACTCCACCAAACCATGTCCCAAAGTGCCACATCTCCACGTCTTTTAAACATCTCCAGCAATGGAAGCTCCAATCCTCAGCTGGCAGGACAGCACTGGCTGCAGTTGGACATAAGGTACTGGTCATGGCTGTGAGTTCAGCCCTCGCTGCAGAATGTCTCACACCCTCACTGAGGAGGGCAGGGGGCTGGGAGATGGGAGCACGTTTCAGTTTCCAGATCCCAGCACAGAGCCCAAACCATCCTGCCCTTGCACACTGGATCCCATTTCCTGAGATGCAAAGCTGGTGGCCTTTTGTGGATAACCATGATAAAAATCACTAAAAGTCCTTCAAATGTTTCTGTAATTTGTCTAGGAATGTCAGTTTTATATGCTTATATTTAAATATCTGTAGAATAGTACTCTGCACCTCTGGTAGCCCCTCTGGCAATGACAATTAAATAGGTATTTGCACCATAAGGCTCCATACCTCATCCACAAGCACACATCTAAGTGGTTCAGATGAAGGGTGTCTGGCAAATGTCACTCTTTGTGTCCCCAGGTGATGGACACTGCTCATGTGCCTCTGCAGAGAGTGGCAGGAGCTGGATCCCCTTCTCGGGACAGACTCCTTCCAGGAGAGACACAGACACAGGGGAACTCATCAGGGCTTTACGGCATTTCACTCGGCATCAGTTTTGACATATTGGATGCTGTCCTGTGGCTGGCCTTTCTGCACAAATGATCATAAAACACAACCATTTAGTAAGACATGGTCATAAAGGGGCTGTTATGGACAAGAAAGCTCACCATGAACTCTGGAGAGAGCGAGGAAGTTCATAATAAGCACCATGAAGAACCAAGAAGCTCGAGGCCTCTTCTGAAGAGCGGGAGGCCCTGAGCAGCCGTGATTGGCCATTGTAGGTGTGGGAGAGGGTCAGGGCATGTCAGGGAGAAGCAATGAGATGGCTGATGGCTTCAGTGAACCCTTCCAGCCATGTCTGAGCCCAGAAATGGAAAGCAGTTGATGCCTGCAGGTGGAGGGGGAACAGGAGGAAGATTTTCCTGGGAATATGGAAGGTAGAAAGGCCTCTCTTGGGCTAATCCTATATGGCAGTGACATTTCCATGTTGTGGGCATGGCTGTGCCTGGGAGATGGGGAACGGCTGCTGCTGGGGTGTCTGTGCTCAGTCATGGCCCATGAGCTGACCCTGCTCTGCTCCTCTCTTACACTGCCCACACTTGGATGGTCCTCAGGAATCATCCATGAACCTGGTGGATGCATGAACCTCCTGGAGTGATGGGCTATGGATCCAAATAGGGGATTCAAGCAAGTTTGGGACTGGGACATTGAGGCGATTGGTGACCATTGCCAGGTGTATGAAAGAAGCTGGATGAGTTATGAGGAACTCACGGGCATTTCCAACTCCACAGAAATCCAGTGTCTTGCAGTTAAAGCAACAGCACTTGACATAATCACCACCCTTAAAACACAAAATACTCACACTGACCACAGGAAAAGCCTTGAAAAACATTGGAGAAAAATCTACCAGGTCCCAGGGGTCAGGGCTCAGCCATTCTGGTGATGAACAAGCATCAAGGACTGACATGGCATCAGAGCCACCTCCACATGGCCCTCACCAGCTTGAACCAGTGTCTCCAAGTCTTTCCTTCACCAGCCTACAGGGACAGGGACCTGCACTGGTTGTTTCCTTCACAGCTGTATCTGTGATGGCCCTTCATGGGGTCCAAGCACCCTCAGAAATTTGGGGTTTGCTTCTGCCTTTCACTTCATAAGAGGTTTGTTCATTCTTTCAGTAGCTGCATTTCAGGATCATGGCAGCAGAGGGCTCATTAACAGCGAAAATGCTCTTACAAACCAAGGCTCTGTGCATCATTTTCCTAAAGGCTTCAAGTCTGGTGTGGATGATTAGAGAGATTTCAGGAATAGCCAAACAGAGAGCTTTTCCATAATAAATAGAAGTAAAGCCAAATCTATTCTATTTTTGTCCCTGTTCACCCTTCGCTCCCTTTTCAGAACAGGTGGTACAACTACTCTCCTGTTCATATGGATGTGGAACGTGTCTCCCCATGAAGACTGAATAGGTCAGAAAAGTGGGTGCCTAAATCACCACTTGAATGAGGAGATAGTCCAGAACACCTCAAGAGGAGCCACACTCCTCTGGATCAAAGGTGGGTTCTCTTGGCAACCTCAGGTGCCACAGCACAGCGATACTTGTGTTCAGGAGCTGGTCAAGTGACCCATCTCCTGTTCTGTAACGGTGTCTGAGTTTGCTCAGGTCACCCCTGACTCGAGCCCCATCCACTGCTGGGTGTTCTCCAGACTCCTGCCTTCAGGAACAAAGTCCCAGGAGACCTTGCTGGTGAAGATGGAGGCAAAGAAGCCATGAAGAACCTCAGTCCTGTCAGATTCTACTCTTACAAAGTTCAGCAGCAGGCCCATGATGACCCTGTCTACTCTTCTACTGCAAATGAAGCTCCGTCAGCTCATCTTGCTGCCCTTCAGGTACAGGTATCAAGTCCAGGACAGCTTTGGCATCATCCCCACATCCATGGACAAGGTTTCTCAATTCCTCCTTTGCAGCTTCCCCTGCTCCCACCTCCTGTGTGCTGCCTTTGTGCCCTGCAGCTCCAACAGTTCAGGCAAACAGTCTCATGAGATAAATGGTTCTTTTCACGAGTATTTGAAGAGAACATTCTTGTGCTTGGAGCAGGCTGTTCTGTAAGGCTGATCAGATTTCCTGAGCTCCTTCACCCTTCAGACCAACTTCCATGTCATCACCTTTATTGGCCACCATCCCCCAGTATGTCTAACTGTTCTCCTCTGGAGCCCACCAGCCTGTGCTCTGCTGCTGGCCTTCCTCCCTCCCCTCTGGTGTCCGGGACCCGTGTTTCCTGGTCACAAAAGACAAGGTGGACACTGATGTTCACGTCCCTCACCAGCCCTTCCTTGTTTCCCAGTTCCAGATCTTGGTGAGAAAAAGCACTGCAGACACCAAGGTCATATCCCGTAGGACCCATGTAGTACCCTCAGCAGGCCAAATCCTGCTCCCAGGAAATCCTGCTCTTGGCCTTGTGATCATCTCCCAGGAGCCTCAACTCCACTTTCCCATCCCTGACTGTGCCATCCTGACCAACTCTTTCTGGTTTGTAAGTGTGAAGTCCCACAGGGCAACTCACCCCACTGACTCCTCAGTCACCCGTGTCAGGAAGATGTTGTCAATGAGCTCCAAACCCTACTGGATGGCTGGTTCCTTGTAGATATTGGGATATCTCAGGTCTGCCATGAGGACACGGCCCTGGAAACGTGAGGCTTCTTTCATTTGTCTGAAGGAGGCCTCATCTAATTCCTTTTCCTCACCAGTGAGTCTGTAGCTGATGTCCAGTCACACCTGCCCATGTTGTTCTGCCCTCTCATGCTGACTCCTCAACGTTCAGCTGACATTGTCTGTCCCCAGGCAGAGCTCCACGCATTCCTGCTGCTCTACCATATGAATGGAAACTTGCTCTCTAAATCCAGATCTCCGGTATTATGAGCACCAGAGCCCCAAGACCCTACTCTTTCTACAGGAGATGGTATTTATAGTATCCTATAACTCCTCATACTGTTATGTTGGGAGAGACAACCCATCAGGATAAACAATCTGCATGCAAATATTAACAGCTGAGCAAATAGAGCTTCAGTCAAAGGAGGGTCCAGACCTTGAGAAAATCTGGGATTCACCCAACAGAAAAGCCTCTAATTTGTACATAGAGAAATAATAAGTGATGTATCAGGGTGGGACAATAACCCCATTCCATCAGGACAGAGCAGGACCTGACACGCTGAGCAGTGGCCCTGAGGAGAAGGGCCTGGGCACTACAAGGTCCCCACACCAGCCTGTGGTGCACGCTCACCATGAACAAAGCAGCTGCACACGGGGCTGCATGAGGAGGAGCGTGGGGACCCAGACACCTGCAGTTCTCATCCCATTCGGTTCAGCACTGGTGTGACCCACACACACGGGTGTGTGCCAGTGTGCGGCTTCCCAGTTTGGAGCAGCAGGGAGGAACTGGAGAGTGCAGGGCTGTGCCAAGGAAGGTTCAGCACCTTGTGCACATGGTGTGGGGTGCTGAGGTGGGGCAGCGTGGGGGATGTCTCCAGCCTGCAGGGACAGAGGTGCAGGGGATGCCACAGCACAGGACAGGCTGTCGTGGAGATGATCACGGGATGTAAAGAGGCTGAAAGCCCCACCAGACATGAGCTCCTTCTCCCCTTGGCTGTTGCTGTTGTCTGCACCTCTGATGCCTATGAGGAGACACCTTGTCCTTGCAGCACAGGGGCCTCATGGCCTCCTTGTCCCCAGCCAGGAACCTGGGAGGGGTGGGACCATAGTCCTGCCCTTGGCCTTGCACAGCCCCACATCACACTGTCCCAGGAAGGGCCCTGGGCAACGTGGGAGGGACAGGACCTGATTTCCCAGGGCTGGGTGTCAGGGCTTGGCCTTTTGGTTAAAGAAACACAACCAGGTTTACTCAGCATCACAGCCACCTTTACTGTGCTTTTCCTGACCTCCAGTTTTCTTCTCTAACCGAACCTGGATATTGTTTCTCAGTAGGTTCCCTCAGTGGGACCCATTAACATTACAAGAAACTTTGGAGTTTGAATCTGACTTTGACTTCTTGAGAAGTTTCATCACCTTCCTCCAGGGTCCGAAGTTCATGGACTCAGCACCAAACCCACCAGAGGGGTCATTAAAGCGCCTTGGGCTGCTCCTGAGCTGCTGAGCTGGGCAGGGCTCCTGGGACACAGGGAGCTCATGGCAGCGGCAGCGCTGCAGAGAGACAGCTCTGCCCAGGAGCAGCTCCTCTGCACACGCAGCAGGGCTGAGGGCTCTGCCTGGGGATCTCAGCAGACGAGCAAGGCAGAGAGAGATTCAAGGTGGTCAGGACTGGGAGGATGACTGAGAGCTCACTGGAGGAGAAACCTTTGCAGCCCTTGCCATGGTAAGTCTCTGGGTGCAGGGCAGTGCAGCTGTAGCTCCTGGAGGCATCTCCTGAAACTGGCACAGGCACAGCTTGTGGGGTCTGTAAGGACGGGGCTCTTGTCAGGCCATGTTGAACAGCTGTGAAGCCGGGTGAGCACCCAGGGGTGCCCAGGGCTGTCCTGCAGAGCAGAGTCCCTGCACCCCAGGGCTGTGCCGGGCAGGGACTCTGCTGCCTGCCAGGGTCAGCGCTCAGCCTGCCTGGGAGATCCCATGGCAGCAGTTGTGGGGGGAAGGAGCGACCCCTGGCAGGGCAGGCAGGGAGCTTGTGGGGTTGAAGGGGGCTGTGTGGGTCAGGGCTGCTCAGAGCTCCAGATCACTACACAGACATTGCAGAGGGTCCTTCTAAACAAGGACATCAAGACAGGAACAGCTGCAAGGGAAGGAGTTTTCCACTCTTGGTTGGCTGGGTGTGCAGTGGAGATGGGGATTTATTTCTCTCTTTGGAGAAGACACTGAGACCGCAGCTCTTGTTAGGACTGGTCTGAGCTGCTCCTGAGCCCCTGCACACACAGAGCTGTCCCTGGGCAGTGCCAGGAGGTGTGAGCAGGACAGAGCTGAGCACACAGCGGGTGGGACAGGGTCTGTGACACTGACAGGGAGCAGACCCAGGGACAGAGACACAGCTGCAGGCAGCACAGACATGGGCAGGGAGAGGGAGCTGCGACCAGAAATGCTTGAGACGGGATTCAGGACCCCCCTGCAATCCCCCACAGTGCAGACACATTTCTCATTACAACCCCTGGTCTCCTCTCCTCCCCAGCAGACCCTCTGCCCCAAAGCCATGGGGTCCAGGTCACGAGTCTCCACCTCAGCAGCTGGACCTCCAGGTGAAGGGTTCCTGCAACGTGGTACTCAAATAAGGTGCTAAAAGTACTTGCTCTCCAGTGTCATTATGTGAGTGGCAGCAGCACAGCTAGGTAAGGAGACGGTTCCACAGCATGCCCATCTGCCTTTCTGTCCTTTCTTTATTTTCTGGTAACACTGCAGTGTCCTTCCCTGTTTCTCTACTTGTCCCTGGTGCTTGTGCTGTCTGGGGTTGGGGTGGGAGTGTGGGTCAGTTTTTGTTCTGACACCAACACAGGGGGTCTTGACCCAGAGCTGTGTTCATGGTATCTAGATGCCCAAGCTGCATTTTAAGCTGTAATGAACTGTTATTCAAACTTAGTAGAAAGAGAGAATGAGCGGAAACATCCCTCCATCAGGCAGGGGGTTTTCCATGAGAAACAGCATGTTTATTTTGCTCAGTGAAGTCTCCCCTAACCTTTCACTGTCCTTTCCTCCTTGCACAGGTCCTCATGCCCCCAGGCAGCCAATGTCCAACAGCAGCTCCATCACCCAGTTCCTCCTCCTGCCGTTCACAGACACACGGGAGCTGCTGCTCTTGCACTTCTGGCTCTTCCTGGGCATCTACCTGGCTGCCCTCCTGGGCAACGGCCTCATCATCACCACCATAGCCTGGGACCAGCACCTGCACACCCCCATGTACTTCTTCCTGCTCAACCTCGCCCTCATCGACCTGGGCTGCATCTCCACCACTGTCCCCAGATCCATGGCCAACTCCCTCTGGGACACCAGGGCCATCTCATACTTGGGATGTGCTGCACAGATCTTTTCATTTGCCTTCTTGACAGCAGCACAGTATTCTCTTCTCACCATTATGTCGTACGACCGCTACGTTGCCATCTGCAAACCCCTGCACTACGGGACCCTCCTGGGCAGCAGAGCTTGTGTCCACATGGCAGCAGCTGCCTGGGCCACTGGGTTTCTCACTGCTCTGCTGCACACGGCCAATACATTTTCACTGCCCCTGTGCAAGGGCAATGCCCTGGGCCAGTTCTTCTGTGAAATCCCCCAGATCCTCAAGCTCTCCTGCTCACACTCCTACCTCAGGGAGATTCACCTTTTTGCGATAGGTTTCTCAGTAATTTTCGGGTGTTTTGTGTTCATTGTGTTGTCCTATGTGCAGATCTTCAGGGCCGTGCTGAGGATTCCCTCTGAGCAGGGACGGCACAAAGCCTTTTCCACCTGCCTCCCTCACCTGGCCGTGGTCTCCCTGTTTGTCAGCACTGCCATGTTTGCCTACCTGAAGCCCCCCTCCATCTCTTCCCCATCCCTGGACCTGGTAGTATCTGTTCTGTACTCAGTGGTTCCTCCAGCAGTGAACCCCCTCATCTATAGCATGAGGAACCAGGAGCTCAAGGATGCCCTGGGGAAACTACTTCAATACTCACTACTTCCGGTTTATAATGTTTGCGTTATCTCACTAGGGCTGCAATAGAAATACCCAGAACTAGCTTTTCATCTTATGTGTCTATATTTTTCCATAGTGCTTTTCCTGGGCTTTGTTTTTTGGTTCATGTCTATAATAATGTATTTCTTGGCCTCCTGTGAGTCTTTTATTGAACCAAAGACCTCATGTACATATGTATATGCACCCATTGGTTTTGATAAAGTCAATAAATAAAGCAGTAGAAAACAATTTGTCTCGGGTCCATCTCTTCACTCTCTTCTGGAGCTGAGGGATCAGCCCCAGGATGCAGAAGGGTCCAGGAGGCAAATGCTGCCCCATGGAGGAGCAGCCCCGGTGGCCTTGGGGCTGCTCATGGGCACCTCGGTTGTCGCTCCCTCTCTGCTGCCTGTGACTCGAGGCTGCTGCTTCCCTGGAGCCGTGGCCAAGGGCAACAGCAGGATGCTGCCTTTTCAGTGCTGGTATCTCCTCAGAAAGACATCGATTTTGTTGAACCTGCAGTGGAACTGGAGCACAGGATTGATTTCGAGCTCAAGGAAGGTCTCGTGGAGAGCAGATACTGGTCTGCAGTCACATCACAAACTGCCTACTGGTCATCTATGGATATCACTCTTGTCCTTCTAACCTTTGTGTGCAAGCATGATCAAGAACACACTGACACATCCAGTTTATATACTCTTTGAATTTTGAACTGGGGGTGGAGCAGGATGGGAAAGGCAATTTTAAAACAAATGGCTGTGCCCTTGGATTTGTGGGCCTCCTAAGGTCTCATGTAACTTGAGATAGTCCTCTTGTCCCTACAGTGGCATCCCTGAGGCTGCAGACAGGAGCAGGCCATGGGAACCACTTGATCAGAGCTGGTCTGTGCAAACAGCACCATAAACACAGGGGCTCCTCAGGGCAGGGCAGAAGACTGGACGCCTCTTCCAAAGCTGGTGTCAGGAATACAGCCCAGGTGCTGCTCCCTCAGGAGGACTCCTGCTCTCTTGGGGTTCTTGATGGATTCAGGGGGACAGGCTCAGAGTCCCAGGGGGGTGTGTTAGGGACCAAGGACTGAACTAAGAGCTTCCTTCTTGTTTGCACATGTCCAAGAAGACTGTAACAGGTCTTGGACTTATCTGCCTGTTGCTCCCCCACCTGCAATAGGAATGATGGCAGATATCTCCTGGAGAGGAACTGTGTGCACCCAGCAGAGCTCAGGGGATCTCCAGGGACAGCATGGGAGTAAACTTTGGAAAGAGGGGCAGGTTACTCAGGAGGAATAGAAGAATTCTGTGAGGTTATGGAGGGAGAGAACTAGAAGGACCAAAGCCCAACCGGAGCTACACCTGGGTACTGCTGTAAAAGTCAACAAGAAAAGTTGCTATAAACAAGAGGAGGGCTAAGGGGAATCTCCATCCCCTGATGGATGGAGAGGGAAACACAGTGGCAAAGGGTGAGGGAAAGGCTGAGGTGCTAAATGCCTTCTTTGCCTCAGTCTTTAATAGTCAGAACAGTTGTGCTCCAGGTACCCAGCCCCCTGAGCCGGAAGACAGGGATGGGGAGCAGAATGACTCCCAAATAATCCAAGGGGAAATGGTTGGTGACCTGCTACACCACTGGGACACCCACAAGGCTATGGGGCCAGATGGGATACACACAAGGATGCTGAGGGAGCTGGTGGAGGTGATCACTGAGCCACTTTCTGTTATCTATCAGCAATCCTGGCTAAGTGGGGCAGTCCCAGTTCACTGGAAGTTGACTAACATGACACCCATCTAGAGGAAGGACCAGAAAGACGATCTGGGGAACTACAGGCTTGCCAGTCTAACCTAGGTGATAGGCAAGGTCATGGAGCAGATGATCTTGAGTAACATCACACAGCACATACCAGAGAACCATGTGATCAGGTCCAGTCAACATGGGTTTAAGAAAGGCAGGTCCTCTTTGACCAACCTGACCTCCTTCTATGACAAGGTGACCCAATTAGTGGATGAGGGAAAGGCTGTGGATATTGTGTCCTTAGACTTCAGTGAAGCCTTTGACACCGTATCCCACAGCATCTCCTGGAGAAGCTGCAGCTCATGGCCTGGATGGTGTATCTGCAATGGGTAAAGAACTGGTTGGAGAGCCAGGCCCAAGGAGTTGTGGTGAACGGAGCCAAATCCAATTGGTGACAAATCATGAGTGGTGTCTCCAGAGCTCAGTATTGAACTCAGTTCTATTTAATCTCTATCAATGAGGGTATTGTGTGCACCCTCAGTAAGTTTGCAGATGACACCAGGCTGGGTGGGAGTGTTGATCAACTGAAGGGTGGGAAGGCCACACAGAGGGATCTGGACCAGCTGCATTTTTGGGCTGATGTCAATTGTCTGAATTTTAACAAGACCAAGTTCCGGGTGCAGCACGTGGGTCACAACAACCCCAGGCAGCTCTACAGGCTCAGGGACGAGCGGCTGGAAAATTGCCTGGTGGAAAGGGATCTGGGGATGTTGAAGGACAGCAGCTGAACATGAGCCAGCGTGTGCCCAGGTGGCCAAAAGGGCCACCAACAGTATCTTGGTTTGTATCAAGAATGGCATGGCCAGCAGGGCTACAGAAGTGATTGTGCCGCTGTACTCTGCACTAGTGAGGCTCCACCTTCACTCCTGTGCTCACTTTTGGGTCCCTCTTCATTAGAAGGACATTGGGAAACTAGAGGGAGTGCAGAGGAGGCAACGAAACTGCTGAGGCGCTGGAGCACAAGTGTGGTGAGGAGCAGTTGAGGGAGCTGGGGCTGTTCAGCCTGGAGAACAGGAGGCTGAAGGGAGACCTTATCTCTGTCTACAACTACCTGAAAGTAGGTTGGAACATGGTGGGTGTTGATTTCTTCTCCCAAGTAGCAAGTGATAGGACAAGAGGAAATGGCCCCAAATTGTACCAGAGGAGGTTTAGATGGAATATTAGGAAAAAAAGTCTTCCTGGAAAGCGTTGTCATGTGGTGGAACAGGCTGCCCAGGGAAGTGGTGGAGTCACCATCTCTGTAGGTGTTTTAAAGGCATTTAGAGGAGGTTCTTAGGGACATGGTTTAGTGCTAGATTTAGCTTGTGCTTGGACTCAATGGTCCTGAGGGTCTCTTCCAACTGAAATAATTCTATGATTCTATATTATCAACTAGGATATTCTTCTATCATGTCTTCTAAGTGCTCTTCACATATCTGCCTCTTTACCTACAGTCCTGAAACTTAGCTAATTAGATGCACAAGTGTTTAATACTAATTGTAAATGAGGAAAACACCATCGCTCTATCAGTCTGGTCTGATACCTGCCCGTCCCAGGCAAACACCTCAGGTACACGGGGCCTCTCAAGGTTTGCACTGGGTGCTTATAGTGAGACCATGGAGCTCAGCCCAAAAACCTGAGAACTCCCCTCAAAACTTGAAAACCAAACCCAACCAAACTAAACCAAAGCAACAACAACAACAACAACAACAAGAAACCCACACCTTTTAAATCAAAAGAAATAATTCAATATTTCCAATAAAATATCTCTGAAATTTCTATTCTGCCAAAATATGAATTTTCAGAATGTGTATGGACTGTGGGAGGTGAAACGTTGGCCTTTCCCTGTGCTTGCAGTGCCAGAACTCTGTCTATCACTACGTGTATTTAATCCCCTGGACATCCAGGAGTTTCCACCTGTCCTCACCCAGCTCACCGTGTCTGAACTCATCTCTTCAGAAGCCTGTCTGGACATTTGCACTTTCCATCGCTCCCCAGAGGTTCTTCCCCTCTCACTCTTGGCTCATTCAGAGCCTCTCAGCTCTCACTCTGCTTTGAGCTTCAGGCAGGTAAAGTCTTTCAGCAGTTGCTCTCGTACTCCCTGTAGGCAACTCTTGAGTTATGGCAATGGACCTCGCTGGAAACTACTTAATTTAACCATAGAACTGAGAAACATCATTAAGTTCTATTGTGTTTTTTGTTTTGTTTCCTCTAATTAAAAATTCCCCGGTGCCTGTTTACTTGCAGTTCTCTGAGGAAACATGAAATAATTCCTGCGAAGAAGCTGTAACAATCAGGTGCAAACTTCAGTGCAGAATCTGATGTGAAGAAATGTGCTGTAAATCCCAGGGGGACAATGAGTGAAACAAGGAGTTTGAGGAGCTGATTATAGATTTCCTGCTAACAATTTCAGTAGAGAAACAATCTTCACAGGAACTGCTCTGTTTATTTGACACCTTTTAGATCTCTTCCTCTGCCTGTATTTTTTATTTTCTTGTTCCTCCACCTCTTCCTTCTTCCAAAACCTTTCCAAGGGAAAGATTCCTGGAATCACAGAGCAACTCAGGTTTGAACATCATCTTGTCTCACTGTCCTGCTCAGGGCAGGGTGAACCAGGTGAGGTTGTCCAAGGCCTCTGCCCAGCTTTGCACCATCCACTAAGGAGCTGAAGGTTCATTCCGTCACATCATTCAGGGGGAGAATAAAGACATTCAACAGTGTTGGCCCAAGTGCTGGTCACTGAGGGATTCCACGGGTAACTGGCTCTGTGGGGCACTTTGTACCACTGGTGACGTTTGGGCTTCATCATCCAGCCAACTTCCCACCGAACATCCACTTCTTCAGCCCAGAGGGCACCAATCCCATTAGAAGGACACCACGGGAAACCATGTCTGACACCTTGTGAAATATCATGTGCACAATGTGCCCTTCTTTCCCTGCCCATTTGGGTTCAGCAATCCCTTCCTTGTTTTCCAAGTGTCTGGACATGGCTGCAGGAAGACTTGTCTTATTTCCTTCCCAGGGATGGAGCTGGGCTGAGTAGCCTGTAATTCTGACAATTCTCATTCCTGCCCTTCTTGAAGACACATTTGACAGCTGCCTTTTCCAAGGACCTCAGAACCTCTCTGATTGCTCTGGCATGTTTGAGACCACAATCCAGAGTCATGGGTAAGGATGATGTAGCAAACAGGAGCAGGTGAGATTGATCTGCCTGGGCCAGTGGGGTTTGTTCCTGGAGTCACACACGGAAACGTCTGTGATATCAACTGCATAATTCTTCTATTACTTTTCTCAGTGCTCTTCACGTACCTGCCTCTTTACTTACAGTCCTGGAAGTTTTCTAATTAAGCGCACAAGTCTTGAATACCAGATGTAAATGATGGAAGCGACATGGCTCTGTCAGTCTGGTCTGATACCTGTCAGTCCTGGGCAAACACCTCAAGTACATGGGGCCTCTCGAGGTTTGCACTGGGTGCTTATAGTGAGACCATGGAGCTCAGCCCGAAAACCTGAGAACTCCCCTCAAAACTTGAAAACCAACCCAACCCAACAACAACTACAAAAAGAACAAAAATGTCTGTCAGGCATCCATGTCTGAGCTGGCCTCATGGATTCCTTATGCACCCAGGGATGTTGAGACAGAGTCTGCTCCTTTTACACCCAGAGGCAGGAGTCACAGTGTCCCTCTGGCCTCCTGAGGGAGGCACCTCAGCCCTGTGCTGTGTCACCCTGCTCTGCACTCATCTGAGATGTTCCACGTTATGGGAAATGGACACGGGGACATTGGTTAAAGGAATCACAACCCAGTGCTGCATTGAGTTTCCATGTGATGTTCCTCCCAATGTAAAATGACCTCGGGACGCTGTCTGTCCCACAGGCCTTCACAGAATCATACAATGTCCTGAGCTGGAAGGGACCCACACGGATCATGGAGTCCAACTCCTGTCCCTGCACAGGACACCCCACAGGTCACCCCGTGTGTCTGAGGATGTTGTCCAGTCTCTTCTTGAACACTGTCAGGTTGGGGCTGTGACATCTCCCTGGGGAGCCTGTTCAGTGTCCAGCACCTCTCGGGGAAGAACCTTTTCCTCATGTCTGACCCCTGGCACATCTTCATGCCGTTCCCTTGGGTTCTGTCATTGGTCACCAGAGACAAGAGAGAAGAGCTCAGCACTGCTCCCTTCTGAGGAACCTGCAGCCCCATGAGCTCTGCCCTCAGTCACATCTTCTCCAGGCTGAACAAACCCAGGGACTTCAGCTGCTCCTAATACGGCTTTTCCTCCAAACCCTTCACCAACTTCATAGCCTCTTCTGGGCACTGTCCAGTAGCTTTATCTCCTTTTCTCCTGTGTCCCCAGCCCTGCACACAGTGAATGCTGCAGGTGAGGCCGCCCCAGCGCAGAGCAGAGCGGGACAATCCCCTCCCTGCCCGGCTGGCCGTGCTGTGCGGGCTGCACCAGGACACGGTCCCTCTTGGCTCCAGGGACACTGGTGGCTCATGGTCAACTTGCTGTTGACCAGACCCTCAGATCCCTCTCTGCAGAGCTGCTCTTCAGCATCTCATCTCCCAGCCTGTATGTACAGACAGGGTTGACATGTCCAGGGGCAAAATGGCACCCCAGAATATCTGACAACATTGGCGCTCACTTGGGTTCATCTCACATCATGTACATGATGTTCACGCTCACATCTCATCTGTACAATGCAAACATGGACTTCTGGCCTACTCATACAGGGTCTTTCCAAGGAGGGACAAAGTACCTCTCTGAACTAGGGCGAGAGGTCTGGGCTGGAAATGAAGGTTGTGAGGGATTAGAGCATGATGATTGGGGCAGATTTGATGGGGTGTCCAGTGCACAGGGGCACAGCCCAGCCCCTGCTCTGCTGGTCCTACAGGTCTCTGGCAGGAGCCTGGCTGGGAGAGGACACTGCTGTGTGCCAGCCCTGCACACACACAATATTCAACTGTACACCGTTGTTTGCATCTCTGGCCACTTTTGTGGGAATGTTCTTGAGAGAAACTTTGCAAGAAGACATAAACCATCATGCACTGCCCTGAGGAGATCACCTTTCTATCTGGAAAGGCTGTTCTGGGGCCAGCTCTGTCACAGCAGTGCCCATTGCCTGTCCCTGCCTGCGCTCACAGTACTGCCACACAGCAGGATGGTGACCAAGCTGCCAGAGCACTCAGGCATTGCACCAACACAGGGATGAGAAGGAGAGTGTGGGAGTGGAACCAGAACAGCTCTGGAAGAACAAGCGCTGCTGCTCCCTGGCAGGGCTGCAAGGATGGACTCTGTTCCCCTCCACCCATGGACACAGGAACCATCTCTGCAGCTCCAAACAGGTCTTAGTGAAAGGATCTCAGGAAAAAATACATGCTGCAGGGACTTTTAATTGGTTTAAACACACATAGAGCACAGCTCCTCATTTACACAGCTCCTCAATAAGCAAAGAAGACAGTGAATTAGAAAGGCGATAGCATGTAGAAAACCACAAGCGGCAACAAAAAATACAGAAGACAGGTGGGGCCTGTAGCAATATACACTGTAAATGTTATGCAGAAGCTGATGGGCAGTTTATTGCTTCAGAAAATAATCCAGCCATCAGTTTCCACAGGCTATCCTTGAGCTCCTGGTTCCTCATGCTGTAGATGAGGGGGGGGTTCACTGCTGGAGGCACCACCAAGTACAGAACAGACACCACCAGGTCCAGCCATGGGGAGGAGATGGAGGGGGGCTTCAGGTGGGAAAACATGGCACTACTGATGAACAGTGAGACCACGGCCAGGTGAGGGAGGCAGGTGGAAAAGGCTTTGTGCCGTCCCTGCTCAGAGGGGATCCTCAGCATGGCCCTCGAGACTGCACATAGGACAGGATGATGAAAACAAAGCACATGAAAACTGAACAGGCACTGACCACAATAAGCCCAAGTTCCCTGAGGTAGGAGTGTGAGCATTTTCGATGTTCATGAGCCCTCTGCTGCCACAATCACCCCCAGTTTCAAGACTTTGCCATGTAAACCCAGTACAGGGTAACAGTGTGTTGGCTGTTACAAACAGAAGAAATGGAAAAGATCTTCTGTCAGTAACCTGAGGAAGTCACCAGTCAATGAGCAAGTTCCTATGGGGAACTGTAATTGCCCTGACATTCACTGGCCAGGAAAAGCTGCAGCTGCCAACAGCCCAAAGGATCTTGGGCCAACTGCTTAACATGTCTGCCTGATGGGCCAACAAGGGTGATGTTCACCTGGATCTGGAACTGGAAAACAAGGAAACCCTGGTGAGGGATGTGAACATCAGTGTCCACCTTGGCTGTCATGAGTAGGACACAGAGGGGTGCCTGGCACCAGAGGGGAGGGAGGAAGGCCAGCAGCAGAGCACAGGCTGGTGGGCTCCAGAGGAGAAGACTTGGACATACTGGGGGATGGTGGGCAAAGTGGTGACATGGAAGTAGATCTGAAGGGTGAAGGAGCTCAGGAAATCTGGTAATCCTTACAGGACAGGCTGCTCCAAGCACAAGAATGATCTCCCCAAGCACACATGAAAAGAAGCATTTATCTCGTGAGGCTGCTCCTCTGAACTGATGGAGCTCCAGGGCACAAAGGCAGCACACAGGAGGTGGGAGCAGGGGAAGCTGCAAAGGAGGAATTTAGAAACCTTGTCCATGGATGTGGGGATGATGACAAAGCTGCCCTGGACTTGATACCTGCACAGGAAGGGCAGCAAGATGAGCTGACACAGCTTCACTTGCAGTAAGAGAATAGACAGGGTGAACGTGGACCTGCTGCTGAACTTCATAAGAGTAGAATCAGACGGGACTGAGGTTCTTCATGGCTTCTTTGCCTCCATCTTCACCAGCAAGGTCTCCTGGGACTTTGTTCCTGAAGGCAGGAGTCTGGAGAACACCCAGCAGTGGATGGGGCTCGAGTCAGGGGTGACCTGAGCAAACTCAGACACCGTTACAGAGCAGGAGATGGGTCACTTGACCAGCTTACCGAACACAAGTATCACTGTGCTGTGGCACCTGAGATTGCCAGGAACACCCACCTCTTGGTCCAGAGGAGTGTGACTCTTCTTGAGGTGTCCTGGCCTGTCTCCTCACTCACATGGTTATTTAGTTATGCACTTTTCTGACATATTCAGTCTTCATGGGGAGGTGCAACACATCAATATGGACTGGAGGCTGCTGATGCCACCTGTTCTGGAAAGGGAAAGAAGGGAGAGCAGGGATGGAAATAGAAGAAATTTGGCTTTATTGGTCTTTATTTTAGAAATGGTCTCTGTTTGGCTATTCATGAAATCTCTCTAATCATCCACACCCGACTTGGAGCCTTTAGGAAAATGATGCACAGAGCATTGGCTTCTAAGAGCATTTTAGATGTTAGTGAGCCCTCTGCTGCCATGATCCTGAACTGCAGCTACTGAGAGAATGAACAAACCTCTAATGAAGTGAAAGGCAAAAGCAAACCCCAAGTTTCTGCCATGTGAGCCCTGATGCTTGTTCATCACCAGAATGGCTGAGCCCTGACCCCTGGGACCTGGTAGATTTTTCTCCAATGTTTTTCAAGGCTTTTCCTGTGGTCAGTGTGAGTGTTTTGTGTTTTGGGGGTGGGTTTTATGTCAAGTGCTGTTGCTTTAACTGCAAGACTCTGTTTTTCTGTGGAGCTGGAAATGCCTGTGAGCTCTTCACAACTCATCCAGCTTCTTTAATTCACCTGGCAATGGTCACCAGTCACCTCAGTGTCCCAATCCCAAACTTGCTTGAATCCCCTGTTTGGATCCATAGCCCATCACTCCAGGAGGTTCATGCATCCACCAGGTTCATGGATGATTCCTGAGGACCATCCAAGTGTGGGCAGTGTAAGAGAGGAGCAGAGCAGGGTCAGTTCATGGGCCATGACTGAGCACAGCCACCCCAGCAGCAGCCGTTCCCCATCTCCCAGGCACAGCCATGCCCACAGCATGGACATGTCACTGCCATATATGATTAGCCCAAGAGAGGCCTTTCTTCCTTCCATATTCCCAGGAAAATCTTCCTCCTATTCCTCCTCCACCTGCAGACATCAACTGCTTTCCATTTCTGGGCTCAGACATGGCTGGAAGGGTTCACTGAAGCCATCACCATCTCATTGCTTCTCCCTGACATGCCCTGACCCTCTCCCACACCTACAATGGCCAATCACGGCTGCTCAGGGCCTCCCGCTCTTCAGAAGAGGCCTCGAGCTTCTTGGTTCTTCCTGGGGCTTGTTATAAACTTCCTCGCTCTCTCCAGAGTTCACGGTGAGCTTTCTTGTCCATAACAGCCCTTTATGACCATGTCTTACTAAATGGTTGTGTTTTATGATCATTTGTGCAGAAAGGGCAGTCACAGGACAGCACCCAATATGTCAAAACTGATGCCGAGTGAAATGCCGTAAAGCCCTGATGAGTTCCCCCTGTGTCTGTGACTCTCCCGGAAGGAGTCTGTCCCGAGAAGGGGATCCAGCTCCTGCCACTCTCTGCAGAGGCACATGAGCAGTGTCCATCACCGGGGGACACAAAGGGTGACGTTTGCCAGACCACCCTTCATCTGAACCACTTAGATGTGTGCTTGTGGATGAGGTATGGAGCCTTATAGTGCAAATACCTATCTAATTGTCATTGCCAGAGAGGCTACCAGAGATGCAGTGTAATATTTTAGAGATATTTAAATATAAGCATATAGCACTGACATTCCTGGACATATTACATGAACACCTGAAGGATTATTCATGCCTTTTAACATGATTATCCACAGAAGTCCCACCAGCTTTGCATCTCAGGAAATGGGATGCCAGGGTCCAAGGGCAGGATGGTTTGGGCTCTGTGCTGGGATCTGGAAACTGAAACATGCTCCATCTCCCAGCCCCCTGCCCTCCTCAGTGAGGGTGTGAGACATTCTGCAGCGAGGGCTGAACTCACAGCCATGACCAGTATCTTATGTCCAGCTGCAGCCAATAGTGTCCTGCCAGCTCAGGATTGGAGCTTCCATTGCTGGAGGTGTTTAAAAGACGTGGAGACAGCTCTGCCCAGGAGCAGCTCCTCTGCACACGCAGCAGGGCTGAGGGCTCTGCCTGCAGCACCGAGGGCACAGGAGCCAGGCACAGAGAGGGAAACGCAGTCTGGGCTGGGAGGATGCTGAGAGGTCACTGGAAATGAAATCCTCTCAGATATGAAGCCTGTGGCTGCAGGGCATTGCATGTGCAAGTCTTGGTAGGATCTAAGATAGCTGTCCCATTGCAGAGCCTGCGAGAGATGTAAGTACAGCTCTCAGAGATTCTCTGATCAGAGGGGAGGATGTGCTGCAGAGCAGGGATTGCCTTCTGCACTGTCAGAGTGACAAGAACTGAATGCTGTGTTCTCCCCAGGGTGGCTGTGGGGTGTAAATGTCAATGTGCAGGCAGGGGTGCCCAGGGCTGTCCTGCAGAGAAGGGTCCCTGCACCCCAGGGCTGTGCCGGGCAGGGACTCTGCCGCCTGCCAGGGTCAGCGCTCAGCCTGCCCAGGAGATCTCAGCAACACTGAGGGGAGAAGCTGTGGGGGGAAGGAGCGACCCCCGGCAGGGCAGGGTCCTTCTGCTGCTGGGTTCTCCGTGGGTCGGGGCTGCTCACAGCTCCAGCTCATTCCAGAATATTGACAAGAGGAGGTTTCAAGGAGAAGAAGAAGACAAAGAGTACTACAAAGATAAGGAACCTCCCTGAGTCTGTGTTTTCAGTCTCCTACTCTGGGGAATGTGTGGGGATTAAGGCCGTTCTTAATTTTAAACAAATAAATGAGACACATGAACTGCAGTAGGTCTTCAAGAGAATCCTGGCACGCCTTGCCTCTCCTCTGCCTATGCAGAACCAGCATCACCTTGGCTGGACACCTTACACTTAATCTGTAATCTATTTTCCAGCCTGCAAGCAGGAAGATGCCCCCAGGCAGTGCCCTGTGAACAGGCAGGATCTGTAGGGCCAGGGGGAGGGCACAGAGGGTGGGATGGTCTGTGAGCACTGACAGGGAAGAGACATGGACAGGGAAACACCTCCCAGGGGAGAATCTCCAGGCAGCAGGGAAATGATCAGAAATGAGAGGAAACTAAACCCAGAATGGTTATGGGAGGGAGAAGAGAGAAAAGTCCCTGTGACCCCCTGCAGGTCAGATCCCTCCTGTGAGCAGCCCCCTGGCCTCCTGTCCCACCCAGCAAAGCCTCTGCCCTCAGGGCCGGGGGCTCCAAGGCATGAAGCAGCTCCTGTGCAGCCAGAGCTCCAGTTCCTCTGCAGAGCACAGGGGCTGAGAGCAGCTGCCCGGCAGTGTTGGTGTCTGGGAGGTGGCTGCACAGCTGGGGAAGGGTGACGCTGTCTGAGTGCCCGGCTGCCTCTGCCCTGGCCTCTCTCACACCCACCCTCACCGCATTGTCCTTCTTGCTCCCCTGCTCTGGGTCACTGCTGTTGGGATCTTGTTCTTGCTGTCAGGCTCTCTGGGGATGGCAGTTTCAGCTGCAGAGTCACAGCCTGATCTTGTGGGTCCTTTCCTGCAGGTGTGTCCATGGGCACACGTGTCCCAGCTTTGCTCTGACCTGTGGGGTGTAGGCAATGCAGTCTGTGGGGCTGTGTCTGTCCTGGGCTAAACGTTGGGTGCTGAGACTTTAGGGAACGGTGAGACCTGTCATGGTCTGCGGTGGATCCCTCTGCTCTCAGCAGTGCCTGGTGGCTTTTCAGGGTAACATGGGAGTGTGATCAGCCCCCATCTCAGAAAGGTGCCAGCCCAGGGCAGCTGGAGCAAGAGAGAGGGACAGAGCAGCTGCCCTCACTCTGCACTGACCCACAGGCACCCTCTGGTCTCACAGGACTCGCTCTCTTCTCCCTGAGTGCAGCAGAAATGATGAGGGTTTCTGACACCCAACAACACTCCCCAGGGTGGGAGGGGAGAAGGAGCTGTAGAAACACCAAACCTCTCAAACTTGTTTTCTCAGGCCTGGGGGTACAGATGCTGACAGTCCCTTCTGCACCAGGAGCGGTTCCAGCTGACAAAGCTGAACCCCCGGACTGGCCCCTGCCCACCCAATCACACAGGGTCAGGCTGAGTCCTCAGGAGCCCCTGGGCAGAGACCCTGCTCTTCATTGCACACTCATCAAGCACCAACGAGGGCTCCAGCCACGACGTCCTCCTGGAAAAAGAAAAGTGTCTCTTTGTGTGACGGGGTGGGAGGGTCTGTGGGAAATGGTTTAGATTATTCCCAGAGAAGTCTCATCTAAACCTTCACTATCTTTTCCTCCTTGCACAGGTCCTCATGCCCACAGGCAGCAAATGTCCAACAGCAGCTCCATCACCCAGTTCCTCCTCCTGCCGTTCACAGACACACGGGAGCTGCGGCTCTTGCACTTCTGGCTCTTCCTGGGCATCTACCTGGCTGCCCTCCTGGGCAACAGCCTCATCATCACCACCATAGCCTGGGACCAGCACCTGCACACCCCCATGTACTTCTTCCTGCTCAACCTCTCCCTCATTGACATGGGCTGCATCTCCACCATTCTCCCCAAGTCCATGGCCAATTCCCTCTGGGATTCCAGGGCCATCTCATACTTGGGATGTGCGACACAGCTGTTTTTGTTTCTCTTCTTGATCACAGCAGAGTATTGTCTCCTCACGGTCATGTCGTACGACCGCTACGTTGCCATCTGCAAACCCCTGCACTACGGGACCCTCCTGGGCAGCAGAGCTTGTGTCCACATGGCAGCAGCTGCCTGGGCCACTGGGTTTCTCAGTGCTCTGCTGCACACGGCCAATACATTTTCACTGCCCCTGTGCAAGGGCAATGCCCTGGGCCAGTTCTTCTGTGAAATCCCCCCGATCCTCAAGCTCTCCTGTTCACACTCCTACCTCAGCGAACTTGGGCTTATGGTGGTTAGTGTATTTTTTGACCTCTGGTGTTTTGTGTTCATTGTGTTGTCCTATGTGCAGATCTTGAGGGCCGTGCTGAGGATCCCCTCTGAGCAGGGACAGCACAAAGCCTTTTCCACCTGCCTCCCTCACCTGGCCGTGGTCTCACTGTTCCTCAGCACTGCCGTGTTTTCCCACCTGAAGCCCCCCTCCATCTCCTCCCCATCCGTGGACCTGGTGGTGTCTGTTCTGTACTCGGTGGTGCCTCCAGCAGTGAACCCCCTCATCTACAGCATGAGGAACCAGGAGCTCAAGGATGCCCTGTGGAAACTCATATCTTATTGTTTTGTAAAGCAATAACCTGCCCATCTGCTTCTACATAGGCGTTTTAATGTAGCTAATTACAGGTCCAGCCTTTAATCTGGATTTTTTGGTTTTAGTAGTGGTTTTCTTATTGTGATAATGTTGTCATCCCCTTTCTAATTCATTATTGGCTTTTCTTTTATAACTCTTGGCTCTGTAAATGAGGAGCCGTGCTCTCCTTGTCTCTAAACAAAATAAAAGGCTCTTTAGTGACTTGTTTTTTACTATATCCTTCCTGCAAGCACATTTTTTGAGCTCCAGGGATGGCTCCTGTGTTCATGAGAGGAGGGGAAAAACGTCCATCATGGCAGCCCTGCCAGGGAGCAGCAGCGCTTGTTCTTCCAGAGCTGTTCTGGTTCCACTCCCACACTCTCCTTCTCATCCCTGTGTTGGTGCAAGGCCTGAGTGCTCGGGCAGCTTGGTCACCGTCCTGCTGTGTGTCAGTCCTGTGGGCGCAGGCAGGGACAGGCAATGGGCACTGCTGTGACAGAGCTGGCCTCAGTAACAGTACTTGCACAAGAAAAAGTGATCTTCTTTGGGCAGTGCATGATGATTTATATCTTCTTGCAAAGTTTCTCTCCAGCTTATTCCTACAGAAGTGGCTACAGATGAAACATCAGTGTGCAGCTGAACAGTGTGTGTGTGCAGGGCTGGCACACAGCAGTGTCCTCTCCCAGCCAGGCTCCTGCCAGAGACCTGCAGGACCAGCAGAGCAGGGGCTGGGCTGTGCCCCTGTGCACTGGACACCCCATGGAAGGAGCCCCAGGTCAATCACCTGGACTGGCCCCTCACAACCACCATTTCCAGCACTGGCCTTTCCACCCCAGCTCAGAGGTCTTTGTCCGTCCATGGAATTACACGGAACGAGTATGTCAGAAATCCATGTTTGCATTGTAAAGATGGGATGTGAGCATGCAGAACAGGTACATGAGTTGACATGAACTTGAGTCAGCACAAACACCATCAGCTATTCCTTGGGGTTCCATGATGGCCTGTGGGACAGACAGGATCTCATTGGGAATAACATAGCATGGAAACTGTTTGAATGCAGCACTGGGACGTGCTTCCTTTAACCAATGTCCCTGTGTCCATTCTTCGTGACGTGGGACATCTCAGATGAGTGCAGAGCAGGTGACACACCACAGGGCTGAGGTGTCTCCCGTCCTTTTGTGAGTGGCAACAGGAGGCCAGAGGGACACTGTGACTCCTGCCTCTGTGTGTAAAAGGGACAGACTCTGTCTCTGAACATCCCTGGGTGCATAAGGAGTCCACGAGGCCAGCTCTGATGGAACCCTGGCATTTCTGTGTGTGACTCCAGGAACAACCCCAGTGGCCCAGTGACATTCATCTCAGGTGCTGGGACGGCTCATTGCAAGTGCTCCTGTTTTCTACACCTTCCCCACATCCCTGCTCAATCCCCTCATCCACTGCCTAAAGACCAGAAAGGTTGGGTACAAGCGGGACATTGAGAAAAATGGTCAGGGAAGCTTTGAGGTGCACAGAGAGCCAATCAACATGTTGGCAAGCTGCTCTCTCTGAACAGGCCCAGAGGACCTGGACAGCATTTGCTGTGTCCCAGAAACTCGCCTGGAAGATTGGGTTATGGAGAAAAGGTTTGGTCTGGGAAGGGACAGACAGGGGCTGGTGGAACTGGCTGGTGTGACCGTGAGACATCTCTCCAACACCTCAGAAAAGTCCTGGCTCTCAGGGAGGCTGCATGGTCCTCTGAGAAAGAAAATTGCAAAAATGACTTATCATAGAATAATTGTGGTTGGAAGAGACCCTTAAGATCATCGAGTCCAACCATAACCTAAATCTGGCACTAAACCATGTCCCTAAGAACCTCTTCTGTATGTCTTTTAAACACCTTCAGTGATGGGGACTCCACAACCTCACTGAGCAGTCTGTTCCATTGCTTCTAAATCTTTTCCCTGAAGAATTTTTTCCTAATATCCAATCTAAACCTCCCCGTGTGCAACTTGACGCCACTTCCTCTTGTCCTATCACTTGCTACTTGGGAGACGAGACCAACACCCTCCATGATAAAACCTCCTTTCAGGTAGTTGTAGACAGCGACAAGGTCTCCCCTCAGCCTCCTGTTCTCAAGGCTGAACAGCCCCAGCTCCCTCAACTGCTCCTCGTCAGACTGGTGCTCCAGACCCTTCACCAGCCTTGTCACCCTCCTCTCGTCTCTTTCCAGCGCCTCAATGTCTTCCTTGCCATGAGGGGCCTAAAACTGCCCCCAGGATTCAAGGTGCAGCCTCACCAGTGCCGAGTACAAAGGGATGATCACTCCTCTAGTCCTGCTAAAGCTCTGATTGAATCAAGGCTTGAACACCTTGGTGTGAGACAGTTGGTGACAGGTTGGACTGCAGACTCCTGAGGTCCCTTCAACCTCAGTTCTCTCATGATCCCATTGTGACGTTTGGCTCTGTTTCAGACTGGAGCAGAGCAGGCGATGATGGGGCAGGATCCACCTGTGCTGTAGGTGACCATCTAAACCAACATCTCAGCCCGTGAACCAGCCAACACCTCAGTGTGACTCGTTCTGGGCAACGTGTGAGGAGTCCTGGGCAGGGAAGGTTCAGAGGGCATGGGGCGCTGTGCAAGACACAACATGATCTTGGCTTCACGCCTGCAGGCCCATCAGATGTCAGTTGATGTCAATGAAAGTTAAAATAAGAAGAACTGAAAACAAAGATCCAAAGCAAAGGAAGGTGTAAACATACTATTTATTTATTTATTTATTTATTTATTTATTTATTTATTTATTTTCAGGTCTTTGTAGGGGAGTTTCTTTTCTTTGGAAAGTAAAGAGTTCTCCAAATCTGGGCATGAATTTAGGACACAAATGTCTTCAGCTCCAGGGACACAAACACCTGGTGCCAGTGTAGATGCCCCGGGAACCCCTGCCCAGGCTCCACCTGCACTGCAAGGTGCTCTGGTCTCCCCAGGTCCTCTGTGACAGATGCCAATCCCAGGCCAGCACCTCAGGTACATGGGGCCCCTAAAATGGCCCTGGCTATTTATGGTGAGACAGCTGATGACTGATGTCTGTCTGGAAACCTCCACTCTTTTGTTGTTGTTTTTTTTGTTTTGGGATTTTTGCTTGGTTGGTTCGTTGGTTGGTTTGCGTTTTGTTTTTGTTTGTTGTTCTTGGTTGGTTGGTTTGGTTTTTGTTTTGCTTTGGTTTTGTGAGTGCTTTTGATTATTTTGTTTGGTTTGTTATTTTCTTTGATTGGAGATTTTTCTTTAGTTGTTTTTTTAACATATTAAAATTTAAAAGAAAAAGGCCAAAAAGGGAATTATGGGGAAGTTTAATAACGGAAGGAGAAGAAATATTGGTCTTCCCCTGTACTTCTATTACCAACACTCTATTGTTTCATCTCCCTCGTCATTCAGGAGTTCCCACCTCTCCTGATTAAATGTCCCTGTCCAAGGACAACTTTCCAGCACTGTTTGGACGTTTGCCCTTCCCAGTGCTCTCAGGTTTCTCCTCCACTTGCTCTTTGGTCATTCAGTGGCCTCTCAACTGTCTGGTTTCTGCTTTGAGCTTCAGGGAGTTACAAACTTGCCCCATTCTTCAGAGCTCTAATTAACATGGCAGTCAACACGTTCATTGTGTTTATTTCTATCCTCTCCTATCCCTCTGTCTAAATCAGTTCTTGTGTGGGTGTCCCTTGTGGATGCTGGGCCTCATCAGATCCAGCTTACACACACAGCTGAGGAAAGTGTTTTGCTGTTTATTGAACTGTGCGGTGTTTGCACAGGAGAGCAGGTGGAGCTGGTGCACAGGAGCTGCAGCATCTCCTGCAGAGCTCAGTGGAGAAGTCTGATGTAGAAAAAGTGATGCAATCTCTGGTGGCCAATGAGGGAACCGGCAGACTGGGGGTGGGGGTGAGGAGCCAGGTTGTCCATACAGTGTCCAGCCTCAAGGGACTGTTCTCCTGCCTGTCCAGATGTCTCCAGGAGACCCTCGGGATCAATGTCCAGTGTAGAATGCTGCTGTCACTTCTTCTATACACTGGAAAATGACAGAAAATACCCTGGAAAGAAAAACCCTCCTCTATGAAATCTTCTTTGAAATCTTCATCAGTAAGTGTCCCATTGAAACCTCTACAGTTAGTTCTGCAAGTCTGGAAGATTTGAATGATATTAGGGAAAGAAACATCGCTCATTAGGGCTTTCTGTGTTTTAATGAGCCCCATGGCGTATTTGGTGCTGAGTCCATGAACCTCAGATACCAAGCACAGACTGAAGAATCTGCTCAAGAGTCCAAGCCAGAAGCAAACTCCAAAGTACCTTGCAGCATTAATGGGCCCCACTGAGGGCTGTTACTGACAAAGCCTCCCCAGGGACTCGTTAGAGCAGATAATTGGAGGCAGTGATTGCATCAGGCAAAGGCAAAGTGCAGCAGCTCTGATGCTGAGAAAGCCCTTGGTTTGTCTGATGAAGGACAATGGCCAAGCCTTGAGCCCCTGCCCCTGGGAAGGGAGATCCTGTCCCTCACGTGTGGCTCAGGGCTCTTCCTGGGGCTGTGGGGAGCGCGATGCCCAGTGCAGGACAATGGTGTGACACTCCCTGGGGGTGCAAGGAGGCAATGGGGTGCCATGGCCATGACAACCATGTGTCTCCTCTTAGGCCTGGCTGGCAGGGACATCAGCCATAGCCAAGGGGACAAAGACCTTGGCTCTTTCAGGGACCTGTATTGCAGAGATGTGACACAGGACACCAACTGTACCAGGGTCCCAGAAACAGGTAGACAGGCCTCTGAGTCACTGCTCTGGAGAAGTGCCCTGGGTGAAGAAATTCCTTGACAAACATGGTTATCACACATGAAATGCTCAATGCACAGGAGGTTCCTGAGATGAACTGGAAATCACTTCTGAAGACACATGGGTAACTTATTGCTGCTGACAGAAAAATGACTGAATCAGCTTCTTCAGTGCCACTTTCAGCTCCTGGTTCCTCATGCTGTAGATGAGGGGGTTCACTGCTGGAGGCACCACTGAGTACAGAACAGACACCACCAGATCCAGGGATGGGGAGGAGATGGAGGGGGGCTTCAGGTGAACAAATATGATAGTGCTGACAAAGAGAGAAACCACGGCCAGGTGAGGGAGGCAGGTGGAAAAGGCTTTGTGCTGTCCCTGCTCAGAGGGGATCCTCAGCACGGCCCTCAAGATCTGCACACCACGATGAACACAAAACACCCGAATCCTAAACAGATACTAACCACAAGAAGCCCAAGTTGCCTGAGGTAGGAGTGTGAACAGGAGAGCTTGAGGATCTGGGGAAGTTCACAGAAGAACTGGCCCAGGGCATTGCCCTTGCACAGGGGCAGTGAAAATGTATTGGCCGTGTGCAGCAGAGCACTGAGAAACCCAGTGGCCCAGGCAGCTGCTGCCATGTGGACACAAGCTCTGCTGCCCAGGAGGGTCCTGTAGTGCAGGGGTTTGCAGATGGCAACGTAGCGGTCGTACGACATGACCGTGAGAAGACAATACTCTCCTGTAACAAAAAAGACAAACAGAAAGACTTGGGCAACACATCCCAAAAAGGAGATGGTCCTGGTGTCCCAGAGGGAGTTGGCCATGGATCTGGGGGCAATGGTGGAGATGCAGCCCAGGTTGAGGAGGGCGAGGTTGAGCAGGAAGAAGTACATGGGGGTGTGGAGGTGCTGGTCCCAGGCTATGGTGGTGATGATGAGGCCGTTGCCCAGGAGGGCAGCCAGGTAGATGCCCAGGAAGAGCCAGAAGTGCAAGAGCAGCAGCTCCCGTGTGTCTGCGAACGGCAGGAGGAGGAACTGGGTGATGGAGCTGCTGTTGGACATTGGCTGCCTGTGGGCATGAGGACCTGTGCATGGAGGAAAAGGCAGTGACAAGTTAGAGGAGAATAAACAGGCTGTTTCTCGTGGAATACCCCCTCCCTGATGGAGGGAGGTTTCAGCTCATTCTTTATTTCTAACAAGTGAGAAAAACAGTTCATCACAGTTTAAAATGCAGCTTGGGCATCTAATTCCTATGAACACACCTCTGGGTCAAGACCCCCTAATTTGCTGTCAGAACAAAAACTGACCCACACTGCCACCCCAACCCCAGAGAGCAAAAGCACCAGGGACAGTTGGAGAAACAGGACACTGCAGTGCAACCAGAAAATAAAGCAAGGACAGAAAGGCAGACGGGCATGCTGTGGAACCTTCTCCTGACCCAGCTGTGCTGCTGCCACTCACGTGATGACAGCGAGGAGCAAGTACTTTTGCACCTTTTTTATGTACCTCGTTCCAGGAACCCTTCACCTGGAGGTCCAGCTGCTGCGGTGGAGACTCGTGACCTGGACCCCATGGCTTTGGGGCAGAGGGTCTGCTGGGGAGGAGAGGAGACCAGGGGCTGCACTGGAAAATGTGTCTGCACTGCAGGGAATTGCAGGGGGGTTCCTAAACCCCGTCCCTGGCGTATCTCGTAGGATCTCCTTCTCGCTGCCCATGTCTGTGCTGCCTGCAGCTGTGTGTCTGTCCCTGGTCTGCTCCCTGTCAGTGTCACAGACCCCGTCCCACCCGCTGTGTGCTCAGCTCTGTCCTGCTCACACCTCCTGGCACTGCCCAGGGGCAGCTCTGTGTGTGCAGGGGCTCAGGAGCAGCTCAGACAAGTCCTAACGAGCACTGGGGTCTCAGTGTCTTCTCCAAAGAGAGAAATAAATCCCCATCTCCCACTGCACACCCAGACAAGCAAGAGTAGAAAACTGAAAGCACAGACTCCTTCCCTTGCAGCTGTTCCTGTCTTGATGTCGTTGGTCAGAAGGACCCTCTGCCATGTCTGTGGGGGGATCTGGAGCTCTGAGCAGCCCTGACCCACACAGCCCCCTTCAACCCCACAAGCTCCCTGCCTGCCCTGCCGGGGGTCGCTCCTTCCCCCCACAACTGCTGCCATGGGATCTCCCGGGCAGGCTGAGCGCTGACCCTGGCAGGCGGCAGAGTCCCTGCCTGGCACAGCCCTGGGGTGCAGGGACCCTGCTCTGCAGGACAGTCCTGGGCACCCCTGGGTGCTCACCCGGCTTCACAGCTGTTCAACATGGCCTGACAAGAGCCCCGTCCTTACAGATCCCACCAGCTGTGCCTGTGCCAGTTTTAGGAGATGGCTCCAGGAGCTACAGCTGCACTGCCCTGCACCCAGAGACTTACCATGGCGAGGGCTGCAAAGGTTTCTCCTCCAGTGAGCTCTCAGCCATCCTCCCAGTCCTGACCACCTTTAATCTCTCTCTGCCTTGCTCGTCTCCTGAGATCCCCAGGCAGAGCCCTCAGCCCTGCTGCGTGTGCAGAGGAGCTGCTCCTGGGCAGAGCTGTCTCTCTGCAGCGCTGCCGCTGCCATGAGCTCCCTGTGTCCCAGGAGCCCAGCCCAGCTCAGCAGCACAGGAGCAGCCCAAGGCACTTTAATGACCCCTCTGGTGGGTTTGGGGCTGAGTCCATGGACCTCAGACCCTGGAGGAAGGTGATGAAACTTCTCAAGAAGTCAAAGTTAGATTCACACTGCAAAGTTTATTGTAAGGTTAATGGGTCACACTGAGGGACACAACTGAGAAACAGAGGCAGAGATGACAGGTCAGTAAAAGCAATGTAAAGGTCTCTCTGATGCTGAGTAAACCTGGATGTGTTTCATTATCCAAAGGGCAAAGCCCTGCCCTCCAACCCTGGGAAGGCAGATCCTGTCCCTCCCACGTTGCCCAGGGCCCTTCCTGGGACAGTGTGATGTGGGGCTGTGCAAGGCCAAGGGCAGGACTATGGTCCCACACCTCTCAGGTTCCTGGCTGGGGACAAGGAGGGTTTTGGAGCTCATTGACAACATCTTCCTGACACAGGTGACTGAGGAGTCAGTGGGGTGAGGTGCCCTCTGGGACTTCACACTTACAAACCAGAAAGAGTTGGTCAGGATGGAACAGTCAGGGTTGGGAAAGTGGAGCTGAGGCTCCTGGGAGATGACAACAAGGCCAAGAGCAGGATTTCAGGAGAGCAGGATTTGGCTGCTGAGGGACCTGCTTGGGTCCTATGGGATATGACCTTGGTGTCTGCAGTACTTTTCTCTCCCATTTCCTCCCTCCTCTCTCCCACCTGCTGTTGTGCAGCGTTTTTTACCCTTTCTCAAATACAATATCCCAGAGGTGCTGCCAGGATCACTGAGTGGCTCAGATTGGGCAAGGAGTCCATCTTGGAGCAGCTGAAATCAGCCCTGACTGACATCAGTCAAACTCCTGTTGTCTTCTCAGGGAGGTAACAACTGTAGCACAGCCCACTCATAACCAGTTCCGAGACTTTGCCATGTAAACACAGTACATGCTGACAACATGTTTCGTGTTACAAACTACTTGATCATGGAGAAGAAATGGAAAAGATCTTCTGTCAGTAACCTCAGGAAGTCACCAGTCAATGAGCAGGTTCCTATGGGGAACTGTAATTGCTCTGACACTCACTGGCCAGGAAAAGCTGCAGCTACCAACAGTCCAGAGGATCCTGGGCCAACTGCTTAACATGGCTGCCTGGTGGAGCAACAACACTGATGCTCACCTGGATCTGGAATTGGGAAATAAGGAAGAGCTGGTGAGGGATGTGAACATCAGTGTCCACCTTGGCCGTTGTGACCAGGACACAGTGGGGTCCCAGGCACCAGTGGGGAGGGAGGAAGGCCAGCAGCAGAGCACAGGCTGGTGGGCTCCAGAGGGGAAGACTTGGACATACTGGGTGATGGTGGGTGATGTGTGACATGGAAATAGGTCTGAAGTGTGAAGGAGCTCAGGAAATCTGATCAGCCTCAGAGGACATCCTGCTCCAAGCACAAGAATGATCTCTCCAAGCACACATGAAAAGAAGCATTTATCTCGTGAGGCTGCTCCTCTGAACTGATGGAGCTGCAGGGCACAAAGGCAGCACACAGGAGGTGGGAGCAGGGGAAGCTGCAAAGGAGGAATTGAGAAACCTTGTCCATGGATGTGGGGATGATGACAAAGCTGCCCTGGACTTGATACCTGCAGGGGAGGCTGAGGGCAGCAAGATGAGCTGACACAGCTTCCTTACAGAAAAAGAATATGCCGCGATTGAGAGACGGGGACGCAGTTTGATGCAAACAAATGTCCGATTTATTGATCAGAGGCGACACATTTATATAGTCTAAGGCTAACGTGTTACATACTGATTAGCTCATCTTTGTGCAAAGTTAGTTCAGCTGAGAAAGTTTCACAAGCTATGTTCCCATCGCTAACAGTTGCTAGTTTCATAGTCATGAGATATACAGTTGCTAGCTTCATAATCATAAGATATACTTTGTTGCAAGGAGAAGGCACCTGTTTATCACCGCATGTCCCTTGTTCTTTGTTCTTGCTTCAGGACGCTGTAATTTTCCACTGCAGCACCCTTCCACTGCCACCAGGCCCCGCTCCCACAACAGACCAGCCAACTCACTATATACATAAGACTATGTTATAGATCAATTCACATCATATGAGTTTAGACAACCCACAAGAATAGACCAGGGTAACATAGATTTGCTGCTAAACTTTGTAAGAGTAGAATCAGACAGGACTGAGGTTCTTCATGGCTTCTTTGCCTCCATCTTCACCAGCAAGGTCTCCTGGGACTTTGTTCCTGAAGGCAGGAGTCTGGAGAACACCCAGCAGTGGATGGGGCTCAAGTCAGGGGTGACCTGAGCAAACTCAGACACCATTACAGAACAGGAGATGGGTCACTTGACCAACTCCCTGACCACAAATATCACTGTGCTGTGCCACCTGAGATTGCCAGGAACACCCACCTCTTGGTCCAGAGGAGTGTGACTCCTCTTGAGCTGTCCTGTCCTGTCTCCTCACTCACATGGTGATTTAGTTACGCACTTTTCTGAAATATTCAGTCTTCATGAGCAGATGCAACAAATCAATATGGACTGGAGGCTGCTGATGCCACCTGTTCTGGAAAGGGAAAGAAGAGAGAGCAGGGAAGGAAATAGAATAAATTTGGCTTTATTGCTATTTATTATGGAAATGGTCTCTGTTTGGCTATTCTGAAATCTCTCTAATCATCCACACCAAGCTTGAAGCCTTTAGGAAAATGATGCACAGAGCCTTGGCTTGTAAGGGCATTTTCGATGTTAGTGAGCCCTCTGCTGCCATGATCCTGAACTGCAGCTACTGAGAGAATGAACAAACCTCTAATGAAGTGAAAGGCAGAAGCAAACCCCAAGTTCTGAGGTTGTTTGGACCCCGCGAAGGGCCATCACTGACACAGCTGTGAAGGAAACAACCAGTGCAGGTCCCTGTCCCTTGAGGCTGGTGAAGGGAAGACCTTGAGACACTGGTTACAGGTGGTGAGGGCCATGTGGAGGTGGCTCTGATGCCATGTCAGCCCTTGATGCTTGTTCATCACCAGAATTGCTGAGCCCTGACCCCTGGGACCTGGTAGATTTTTCTCAGATGTTTTTCAAGGCTTTTACTGTGGTCAGTGTGAGGGTTTTGTGTTTTGGGGGTGGTGTTTATGTCAAGTGCTGTTGCTTTAATTGCAAGGCTCTGGATTTCTGTGGAGTTGGAAATGCCAGTGAATTCCTCACACCTCATCCAGCTTCTTTCATACACCTGGCAATGGTCACCAGTCACCTCAATGTCCCAGTCCCACACTTGCTTGAATCCCCTATTTGGATCCATACCCATCACTGCAGGAGGTTCATGCATCCACCAGGCTCATGGATGATTCCTGAGGACCATCCAAGTGTGGGCAGTGTAAGAGAGGAGCAGAGCAGGGTCAGCTCATGGGCCATGACTGAGCACAGACACCCCAGCAGCAGCCGTTCCCCATCTCCCAGGCACAGCCATGCCCACAGCATGGAAATGGCACTGCCATACATGATGAGCCCAAGAGAGGCCTTTCTTCCTTCCATATTCCCAGGAAAATATTCCTCCTGCTCCTCCTCCACCTGCAGACATCAACTGCTTTCCATTTCTGGGCTCAGACATGGCTGGATGGGTTCACTGAAGCCATCAGCCATCTCATTGCTTCTCCCTGACGTGCCCTGACCCCTCTCCCACACCTACAATGGCCAAACACGGCTGCTCATGTGTCCCACCCTTCAGAAGAGGCCTCGAGCTTCTTGGTTCTTCCTGATGCTTATTATAAACTTCCTCACTCTCTCCAGAGTTCATGGTTACATTTCTTGTCCATAACAGCCCCTTTATGACCATGCTTCACTAAATGGTTGTGTTTGTATGATCATTTGTGCAGAAAGGGCAGTCACAGGACAGCACCCAATATGTTAAATCTGATGCCGAGTGAAATGACGTAAAGCCCTGATGAGTTCCCCTGTGTCTGTGACTCTCCTGGAAGGAGTGTGTCTCGAGAAGGGGATCCAGCTCCTGCCACTCTCTGCAGAGGCACATGAGCAGTGTCCATCACCTGGGGACACAAAGGGTGACGTTTGCCAGACCACCCTTCATCTGACCCACTTAGATGTGTGCTTGTGGATGGGGTATGGAGCCTTGTAGTGCAAATATCTATTTAATTGTCATTGCCAGAGGGGTGACCACAGATGCAGTGTACTATTTTACAGATATGTAAATATAAGCATATAGAACTGACATTCCTAGACATATTACACAAACACCTGAAGGATTGTTCATGCCTTTTAACACGATTATCCTCAGAAGGCCACCAGCTTTACATCTCAGGAAATGGGATCCAGAGTCCAAGGGCAGGATGGTTTGGGCTCTGTGCTGGGATCTGGAAACTGAAACGTGCTCCCATCTCCCAGCCCCCTGCCCTCCTCAGTGAGGGTGTGAGACATTCTGCAGCGAGGGCTGAACTCACAGCCATGACCAGTATCTTATGTCCAACTGCAGCCAGTGGTGTCCTGCCAGCTCAGGATTGGAGCTCCCATTGCGGGAGGTGTTTAAAAGATGTGGAGATGTGGCACTTTGGGACATGGTTTGGTGGAGTACTTGGGAGTGTTAGATTTACGTTTTGACTCCATGTTCTTAAGGGTCTTTTCCAGCCTAAATGATTCTATGATGCTATGATTCTATGACTTGGGTTGAAACCATTTCAATCCCATCACCTCCAGCTTCCCTCAGAGGCGGCTGTTGTGTGGCACAACTGTCCTGGCTCTCCAGGCAGGTTGGGAACTGGTTTGGTGTCTGCATTGGCAGTTTTACCCTTCCTGGGGTAAAAGGCTGTTGAGCAGAGACAGTTGTAGAGATTTGGGTCACAGGGGTTTCAAGAAATCCTGTCAAACTCTGAGCAGGATGAGCTTTGGAGCCCAGGAAAAATGGAGATGCTTTGAAGGGTGTTTGTGAACAGTGGTGCTGTCACTGATAACAGTAACAGGGAACACCTCATTCTCACTGGTGATTATGATGATGAACTAAAACTCTTTAATTTCATTCCTAACAGTCATTCTTACTTTTGAAAACATGTCCTACACCTCAGTAGTTGCGTCTTGAAAGAAGTTCTTAGAACAATGATTTTTCTCTCACTTTTTTTTTTTAATAATTTAAAGACTACAACTCTTGGACAGAATTACCCCTAACTCATCCTTCTTTCATAACTTTTCTTCTTTTTTTTCCCTGGTGTGCAGTGGAGGTGGTGTAGGGGAATATTTTCTTTTTGAGACAAAGGTGGCCAAGGAGCAGATCCCAGGTCAGGCAAAGGCCCAAAGGAAGCCAGAATCTTTATGTGTGTGCCCTGACACACACTGTCACCTGCATTTCCAGTCTCTGCAGTCCCAACTGTGCAGCAGAGTCTGGAGTTCTGAGCTCCCTCATCTGCCCTGTGTGACACGTGTAAAATGGAACTACCCCAGTCCAATGGCTGGTTTTGATTCTCTTCACAGCCTGAAGCACCACATGGGTCAGGAGACAAGCCAGGATACCCAACCAGGACTCACATGCTCTGCTCTTACAGTTCAGGTGTTCCCAGGAATCTCAGCAGACATGTCACGCTGATATCTGGGTGCAAGGAGCTGGTCAAGGGTGTCGTTTCCATTTCTGTAATGATGGATTTGTGTCTGGCTGCTGTGCAGACTCTGTACATGGATGCTGACACCTCTTGAACAACCTGCTCTGAAAGGGTTAAGAACATGGGCAGTTCTTTCTGGAAGGTTATTAGGACAGCAAAAAAGACCCTGGATTGGGGCAAATGAAAAGGGATGCAAAAGTTGTGCTCAGGACTGTTTGAGGGCACTTGTAAAGCAGCCCTGCACCTCATGTGAATTATTTCTGTGGTCACAGAGATCCTGAGAGCTTTGTCTGAATTGAAAACATGAAGGGTCAGGAAGGACAGCATCATTCAGGCTGCGTGGGACCTCAGGAGGTTTCTTGACCAACCTCCTGCTCACAGCAGGCTCAGACCAGATTACTCAGGGCTTTATTCAAACACATCTTGGTCACTTTCTGGGACAGAGTGGGTGCGCACTCCTGGGTAACAGCTTCCAGTGCTGGACTGTCCTCATGACTAGAAAGTTTCTCCCTTTCTACAGCACCTTTCCAAACACAACCATGCAAATTGCTTTTTAACCATCTACTTACACACTGACATATACCATAATATCCCACCTTGGACACAATAATATTACAGAGGGTGATACCGAACGCCTTGCTGACTTCCAGGTACCAGAGCACTGGTGGACCACCACTGCTCTGCCCATGTCCACAACCCTGTCCTTTCCTCACAGAAAGCAAAGAGGATGGACAGGCACAACCTGCCCTGGGCAAACCCCGTCACCTTCTCTTCCAGACACCCAGAAATGGGGTCCCAGTGGACATGCTCTGGGGCACAGCCCTTAGTTCCCCTGCTCACCCATTGGCCATTTTGAAAAGTGCACACACTGTGTGAGAGCTGCCAGTGGTCAGGGAGTCCCCCCAGTCTCCATGAGCTTTCAAAGATGGTGGAGAGTGGCCTCACTGTGACATGGTCCTGCTGTCCCAGCTCCTGGGATGCTGCCCCTGCTGTCCCATAGACTGGAGAGGACTGTGTTAGTTCCAGTGACCCTAACTTGATCTCCATCCACTGCTGGTTGTTCTCCAGATTCCTGCCTTTAGTCACAGAGGCCTGGAAGAACATGCTGGTGAAGAGGGAAGGCAAGGGACACAGAGAATATAACTTCTTTCTCTTATTAAATTATTCAGTGGCCACACGGTGTCTTTGTTTCTCCTTTAACTGGTCCTGCAGTAGTAACAGCTCATTATGGGGCCCTTGAATTGCCTTACAGGTCTGGACTGAGTTCTGATCTGGACTGTTGCTGTGCTTGGAGGCTGCTGTCCTTGAGACCAGATGAACTCACTCCTGCCACCCTGCCTGGCAGTTCATTCCATCCGTGTCACCGCTCTGTCTGCAGCACTGACAGCTCCAGCTCCCCCAGTCAGGTCCCTGGCTGAGGACATTGCCTCACATCTGGGCTGAGCCACCCCAGCTGTGGCACCAGCCCAGCTCTGACCTGCCACAAGAAACCTGGTACCAAGTGTCCAAGAGCCCATGTGTGCAAAGGCTTTGAATCAGAGCACAGACATGACATGGCCAAAGACTGATGAATGTCTCTCTAGACCTAGCAGTGTAAAACCAGAACAAAATGCCTGAACTCATTCAACTGAAGATATTCCTCCCCTTGTTTGGAGAAATTAGATAGTTTGCTGTGACATTCCTGGTGTCCTGTCTAATGATGGGACAAGAAAATATGATTCTCATACCGATTTATTTTGTAAAATGAAAAATACTATGTGGGAAGAAGTGTCTCTGAAGAGGAGAGAGAATCAACATCACTGATTATTTCAACTTCGAAGTTGTGCCTCTGGAGCCCCAGGGACACCTGGAGGAGCCCAGAGGGGACAGAGAAAGGGACATCATGGGCTGCTCCTGTGCTGCTGAGCTGGGCTGGGCTCCTGGGACACAGGGAGCTCATGGCAGCGGCAGCGCTGCAGAGAGACAGCTCTGCCCAGGAGCAGCTCCTCTGCACATGCAACAGGGCTGAGGGCTCTGCCTGCAGCACCGAGGGCACAGGAGACAGGCACAGAGAGGGAAACGCAGTCTGGGCTGGGAGGATGCTGAGAGGTCACTGGAAATGAAATCCTCTCAGATATGAAGCCTGTGGCTGCAGGGCATTGAACCTGCAAATCATGGTAGGATCTCAGATAGCTGTCACATTGCAGAGCCTGCGAGAGATGTAAGTACAGCTCTCAGAGATTCTCTGATCAGAGGGGAGGATGTGCTGCAGAGCAGGGATTGCCTTCTGCACTGTCAGAGTGACAAGAACTGAATGCTGTGTTCTCCCCAGGGTGGCTGTGGGGTGTAAATGTCAATGTGCAGGCAGGGGTGCCCAGGGCTGTCCTGCAGAGCAGGGTCCCTGCACCCCAGGGCTGTGCCGGGCAGGGACTCTGCCGCCTGCCAGGGTCAGCGCTCAGCCTGCCCGGGAGATCGCAGCAACACTGAGGGGAGAAGCTGTGGGGGGAAGGGCGACCCCCAGCAGGGCAGGGTCCTTCTGCTGCTGGGTTCTCCGTGGGTCGGGGCTGCTCACAGCTCCAGCTCATTACAGAATATTGACAAGAGGAGGTTTCAAGGAGAAGAAGAAGACAAAGAGTACTACAAAGATAAGGAACCTCTCTGAGTCTGTGTTTTCAGTCTCCTACTCTGGGGAATGTGTGGGGATTAAGGCCGTTCTTAATTTTAAACAAATACATGAGACACATGAACTGCAGTAGGTCTTAAAGAGAATCCTGGCATGCCTTGCCTCTCCTCTGCCTATGCAGAACCAGCATCACCTTGGCTGGACACCTTACACTTAATCTGCAATCTGTTTTCCAGCCTGCAAGCAGGAAGATGCCCCCAGGCAGTGCCCTGTGAACAGGCAGGATCTGTAGGGCCAGGGGGAGGGCACAGAGGGTGGGATGGTCTGTGAGCACTGACAGGGAACAGACATGGACAGGGAAACACCTCCCAGGGGAGAATCTCCAGGCAGCAGGGAAATGATCAGAAATGATGGAAACCAAACCCAGAATGGTTATGGGAGGGAGAAGAGAGAAAAGTCCCTATGACCCCCTGCAGTGCAGATCCCTCCGGTGAGCAGCCCCCTGGCCTCCTGTCCCACCCAGCAAAGCCTCTGCCCTCAGGGCCGGGGGCTCCAAGGCATGAAGCAGCTCCTGTGCAGCCAGAGCTCCAGTTCCTCTGCAGAGCACAGGGGCTGAGAGCAGCTGCCCGGCAGTGTTGGTGTCTGGGAGGTGGCTGCACAGCTGGGGAAGGGTGACGCTGTCTGAGTGCCCGGCTGCCCCTGCCCTGGCCTCTCTCACCCCCACCCTCACCGCATTTTCCTTCTTGCTCCCCTGCTCTGGGTCACTGCTGTTGGGATCTTGTTCTTGCTGTCAGGCTCTCTGGGGATGGTAGTTTCAGCTGCAGAGTCACAGCCTGATCTTGTGGGTCCTTTCCTGCAGGTGTGTCCATGGGCACACGTGTCCCAGCTTTGCTCTGACCTGTGGGCTGTGGGCAAATGCAGTCTGTGGGGCTGGGGAATGAGCTGTGTGTGTCCTGCGCTAAACGTTGGTGCTGAGACCTTGGGAAAGGGTGAGAGCTGTCATGGTCTGGGGTGGATCCCTCTGCTCTCAGCAGTGCCTGGTGGCTTTTCAGGGTAACATGGGAGTGTGATCAGCCCCCATCTCAGAAAGGTGCCAGCCCAGGGCAGCTGGAGCAAGAGAGAGGGACAGAGCAGCTGCCCTCACTCTGCACTGACCCACAGGCATCCTCTGGTCTCACAGGACTCGCTCTGTTCTCCCTGAGTGCAGCAGAAATGATGAGGGTTTCTGACACCCAACAACACTCCCCAGGGTGGGAGGGGAGAAGGAGCTGTAGAAACACCAAACCTCTCAAACTCAGTTTCTCATGCATGGGGGTACAGATGCTGACAGTCCCTTCTGCACCAGGAGCGGTTCCAGCTGACAAAGCTGAACCCCCGGACTGGCCCCTGCCCACCTGATCACACAGGGTCAGGCTGACTCCTCAGGAGCCCCTGGGCAGAGACCCTGCTCTTCATTGCACACTCATCAAGCACCGACGAGGGCTCCAGCCAGGACGTTCTCCTGGAAAAAGAGAAGTGTCTCTTTGTGTGACGGGGTGGGAGAGCCTGTGGGAAATGGCTTTGGTTTCTCCCAGAGAAGTCTCAATCTATACCTTTTCCTCCTATGACAGGTCCTCATGCCCCCAGGCAGCAAATGCCCAACAGCAGCTCCATCACCCAGTTCCTCCTCCTGCCGTTCACAGACACATGGGAGCTGCAGCTCTTGCACTTCTGGCTCTTCCTGGGCATCTACCTGGCTGCCCTCCTGGGCAACGGCCTCATCATCACCACCATAGCCTGGGACCAGCACCTCCACACCCCCATGTACTTCTTCCTGCTCAACCTCGCCCTCCTCGACCTGGGCTGCATCTCCACCACTGTCCCCAAATCTATGGCCAACTCTCTGTGGGACACCAGGGCCATCTCATACTCAGGATGTGCTGCCCAGGTCTTCTCTTTTTGTTTCTTGCTTGGTTCAGAGTATTCTCTTCTCACCATCATGTCCTACGACCGCTACGTTGCCATCTGCAAACCCCTGCACTACGGGACCCTCCTGGGCAGCAGAGCTTGTGTCCACATGGCAGCAGCTGCCTGGGCCACTGAGTTTCTCAATGCTCTGCTGCTCACCGCCAATACATTTTCACTGCCCCTGTGCAAGGGCAATGCCCTGGGCCAGTTCTTCTGTGAAATCCCCCAGATCCTCAAGCTCTCCTGCTCACACTCCTACCTCAGAGAACTTGGGCTTCTTGTGGTTAGTGCCTGTTTAGTTTTCATGTGTTTTGTGTTCATTGTGGTGTCCTATGTGCAGATTTTCAGGGCCGTGCTGAGGATCCCCTCTGAGCAGGGACGGCACAAAGCCTTTTCCACCTGCCTCCCTCACCTGGCCGTGGTCTCCCTGTTTCTCAGCACTGCCATGTTTGCCTACCTGAAGCCCCCCTCCATCTCCTCCCCATGGCTGGACCTGGTGGTGTCTGTTCTGTACTCTTTGGTGCCTCCAGCAGTGAACCCCCTCATCTACAGCATGAGGAACCAGGAGCTCAAGGATGCCCTCTGGAAACTCATATCTTAGTGTTTTCTGAAGCAATAAATTGCCCATCTGCTTCTACTTAGCATTTTTAATGTAACTAGTTACAGGTCCCGCCTCTCATCTCTATTTTCTTTTGTTATTGACATTGGTTTTGATGTGATAATGTTGTCATCCCCTTTCTAAATCACTGTCTGCTTTTATTTTATAACCACTGGTTGTGTAAATGAGGAGCCATGATCTGTGTGTATTTAAACAAAATAAAGGGTTCTGTAATGACACTATATCACTATATCCTTCACTATATCCTTCCTGCAAGGCTTTTTGGATCTGCAGGGACAGTTTCTGTGATGGAAGAAGAAGAAAAGAGTCCATCCTGGCAGCCCTGCCAGGGAGCAGCAGCACTTGTTCTTCCAGAGCTGTTCTGGTTCCACTCCACACTCTCCTTCTCATCCCTGGTGTTGGTGCAAGGCCTGAGTGCTCTGGCAGCTTGGTCACCGTCCTGCTGTGTGTCAGTCCTGTGAGCGCAGGCAGGGACAGGCAATGGGCACTGCTGTGACAGAGCTGGCCCCAGAACAGCCTTTCCAGATAGAAAGATGATCTCCTCAGGGCAGTGCATGATGGTTTATATCTTCTTGCAAAGTTTCTCTCAAGCATTTTCCTATAAAAGTCATCCACAGATTAAACACCAGTGTACAGCTGAACAGTGTGTGTGTGCAGGGCTGGCACACAGCAGTGTCCTCTCCCAGCCAGGCTCCTGCCAGAGACCTGCAGGACCAGCAGAGCAGGGGCTGGGCTGTGCCCCTGTGCACTGGACACCCCACAGAAGGAGCCTCAAATCAGTCATCATGGACTGGCCCCTCACAACCACCATTATCAGTACTGGACTTTCACCCAGAGAATCTGTTCTTCCCTCCATGGATGGACACTCAATGAATAGTTCAGCAGTCTGTGTTGCTTTGTACAGATGAGATGTGAGCACGCACATCATGGATGTAAGGTGACATGAACACGAGTGAGCACAAACACCATCAACTGTTCCTTGGGGTTCCATGAAGACCTGTGGCACACACAAGGTCCTGAGGTTACTTCCTGTTGGAAGTAACACCCCATGGGAAACTGCCTGAAAGCAGCACTGGGTTGTGCTTCCTTAATTGAGCTCCCCGTGTCCATTCCTCATGATGTAGGACATCTCAGATTAGTGCAGAGCAGGGTGACACACCAGAGCTGAGGTGTCTCCCACCCCTTTGGAGTGGCAACAAGAGGCTGGAGGGACACTGTGACTCCTGTCTCTGTGTGTAAAAGGGACAGACTCTGTCTCTGAGCATCCCTGGGTGCAGAAGGAGTCCTGAGACCAACTCAGATATGGAGGCCTGATGGAACCCTGGCATTTCTGTGTGTGACTCCAGGAACAAACCTCAGTGGCCCAGTGAGATTCATCTCAGGTGCTGGGACAGGATCATTGCAAGTGCTCCTGTCTGCTCTGCAACCCTTGCCTGTGATTCTCGGTTGTGCTCTCAAAACTAAGACAAAGTGGTAAGAGGGTTTCCGAGGTCTTTGGAAAAGGCAGATATCAAACCCATCTGCATGAAAAGCATGAAGGAGAATTAACAGCTGGTCAACCTGCCACCATACCCGGAATTTTGCAGTGTCATAGACATGGTGTTCCTTGGTGTCCTAGTAGCCAGATCCATGATCTCTGGGCTGGAGAACTGGAAGCTGGGTGGGAAGTTGGCTGGACAATCAAGCCAAATGTCATCAGCGGTACAAAGCCCTCCGTGCAGCCAGTTACTAGTAGTATCCCTCAGTGACCAGCACTTGGACCAACACTGTTAAACGTCTTTATTCTCCCTCTGTATGATGTGACGAGTGCACTTTCAGCTTTTCTGTGGATGATGCATAGTTGTGAGGAACCCTTGAACAACCTCGCCTGGTTAACCCTGCCTGGAGCAGGACAGTGAGACAAGTGAGACAAGGGCTCTCTTCAAACCTGAAGTTATTCTGCGATTCAATGAATCTTTCCCTTGGAGAGGATTTTGAAGGCAGAATAGGCAGAGGAAGAATAAAAAGAATAAAAGACAGAAAAGGAGTTCTAAATGTTGTTAACAAAAATACAGCAGTTCCTCTGAAGAGTGTTTTTCAACTCAAATCCTTAGTAGAGAATATATTTGATAAATGTGATAAAACAAGTATACTTTTATCTGATTGGGTCCTGGGCCATAAAAAAGGTGATGGATAGTTATGGTATTATGAGTTCAGTTGTGTCTCAGGCACTCATAATCCAGTCAGAATCCTGTGGCTGTGAAGGGGACAGTGAGGCCAGTTCTGTCTCTGGAGGTGACAGCCCAGCAGCAGGGGCATGGCTGGGAAAGAACCTCAGCCTAAGTATGACAGATCCTACCCAGGATAGTGGAGACAGGTTGTCACATCCATCCCACCTGAGAACATGACGGGACAGCAGCAAGGACATGGTCGTGTGAATCAGAGAAGCTGAAAGGCCAGCAGCACTCATGGGATTTAGGAGATCATGGTGAGGTAACTTCTCTCTGGTCAAGTGCAAGACCACATGAAGAATAACAGGCTGGGATCTCTGCTTGATTGGCAGTTTTTGAGGTGGTAAAGCTTTCTCAAGTAGTGGGAAAAAGCAGCAGAGAAAAAAAAACAAAGCCACCTAGTGCAGATTGGGAAGTGGAGACTGGATATCAGGAGGAAGAAATGTCACTGGAAGGGCAGTGCTGTGGTGCAAGAGGTGACCCAGAGGGAGCTGGATCAGCCCATGGTTTGTGTTCCAAAGAGCAGCCAGTGAGGGTGCAGACACAGCAGTGAAGGTGCAGAAATGCTGGGCTGAGAGCAGGTGGGGAAGCGAGATGGGTGTCTGCAGCCTGCAGGGGAAGAGGGGCAGGGGTAGCACCGTGTAGAACAGCCTGTGGTGGAGATGGCAAAGGGCGCTGTAAGACTGGAAGGGACCCACAGAACCCAGGTCTGTGTCCCCTTGGCCAGGGCAGTTGTCTCTGCCACTGAGGCCCAGGAGAAGACATGTTGTTCTCATGGCACTGGGGCCTCGGTGCCTCCTTGCAGCCCCATGGGGAAGCTGGAAGTTGTTGTCCCAGTGTTGTCCTTCCCTGGGCCTTGCACACCCACATCCCACGGTCCCAGGAAGAGCCCTGAGCCATGTGTTTACATCTCATATGTACAATGAAAACATGGACTTTTGACCTAGTGTTTCATAGAATCATAGAATGTCCTGAGTTGGAAGGACCCACAAGGATCATCAAATCCAACTCCTGTTCCTGCACAGGACTCCCCACAGGTCACCCTGTGTGTCTGAGGACGTTGTCCAGTGTCTTCTTGAACACTGTCAGGTTGGGGCCGTGACACCTCCCTGGGGAGCCTGTTCAGTGTCCAGCACCTCTAGGGGAAGAACCTTTTTTTCATGTCCAACCTGACCCTCCCCTGGCACATCTTCCTGTCATTGAGTAGAGCAGGAATTTCAAGGATGTTTGAGGAGGTGCCTTTAAGATTTCACAAGTCTATGTTCTATAAAGACAGAGGTTCAACTTGTGAAGCAAACAAGGCTAAACCTAAATTAGTGTGATTAGTGTTTTCTAAACTCTGGGTACAGTCACTTAAGTGTATTTACAAATCTCCTTCTTGCCAATCTTCCCTTATATTCCCACACCTACAATTAGGGTCACGCTCAGTATGAAGCTGGAGCTGACATTTCTGGCTGGTTACTTCCGTTAGTTCAGATTTGCCAGGTACTTTGGTTAGTTTAGTTTGGAAGTTCCATTCTGTTGGGAGTTTTGAGTGAGTTTTTTGCTGTTCTGCAATTTTGCAGTTGGCCCTTGGGCCTTTTTGCTCTGTCTTGCTGGGATTGGTTGTTCAGGACCAAGGTGCTCCCTTCTCCAGGACTGGCTGTTCCGTGTGACTGGAGTTAAATGACGGATTGCACTGAGTATATTTTCTTAATTTAATTTAGTTTGATTTTTTATATTTCATTTTAATTTTTAAATTTAATTTCATTTAGTTATATACATAGTAGTAGTATATTATACTATTTTCATTGTCTTATTAAAATGCTATTTCTGAACCCACGGGTTTCTCCATTCCCTTCCGTTATCTTCCATATTGCACTTAATAGGTTGGGGGACTATGTGAGAAGCTATTGTGGTCTTAGTTGTTCGCTGTGGTAGAACATTCACAGGGAAGGATGGTAGTGGTCGAGAACTCTTGAAAATCACTTTCCAAGATGATGGCACTTTTTTTTCTTTTTTGTAGTGGGAAACAGCATGAGAAAGGAAAATCATCAGAAACTGCAGCTCTGGAGGCCCAGAGTGGAGCTCAGGATCAAGAAATGTCATTCTGAGCGCAGTGCTGTGGTCATTCAGAGGGACCTGGATCAGCCATGACTTTGTGTTTCCAGGAACAGCTGGTGAGGATGGAGAGACAGCAGCACAGGTGGGGACACAGTGGGGTGAGAACAAGGTGGGGAAGCGCATGGGGTGTCTGCAGCCTGTAGGGAAACAGCCACAGGTCTGGGACAGTGCAGGATGGACTGTGGTGATGGCCAAGGGCGCTGGCAAGGCTGGATGTCCCTGCAAGAGCCAAGGTCTTTGTCTCCTTGGCTATAGCTGGTGTCCCTGCGAGTGAGGCCTAAGAGGAGACACATGGTTGTCATGGCCATTTCACCCCATTGCCTCCTTGCACCCCCAGGAGGTGTCACACTATTGTCCTGCACTGGGCATCGCACTCCCCACAGCCCCAGGAAGAGCCCTGAGCCACACGTGAGGGACAGGATCTCCCTTCCCAGGGGCAGGGGCTCAAGGCTTGGCCATTGTCCTTCATCAAACAAGCCAAGGGTTTTTATGGCATCAGAGCTGCTGCACTTTGCCTTTGCCTGATGCAATCACTGCCTCCAATTATCTGCTCTAACGAGTCCCTGGGGAGGCTTTGTCAGTAACAGGCCTCAGTGGGGCCCATTAATGCTTCAAGGTACTTCGGGGTTTGCTTCTGACTTGGACTTCTTGAGGAGATTCTTCGGTCTGTCCTTGGTATCTGAGCTTCATGGACTCAGCACCAAATATGCCATGGGGCTCATTAAAACACAGAAAGCCCTAGAGAGCGATGTTTCTTTCTGTAATTTCATTCACATCTTCAAGACTTGTAGAACTAACTGGAGAGGTTTCAATGGGACACTTAGTGATGAAGATTTCAAAGAAGATTTCAGAAAGGAGGGCTTTTTCTTTCAAGGGTATTTTCTGTCATTTTCCGGTGTATAGAAGAAGTGACAGCAGCATTCTACACTGGACATTGATCCCGAGGGTCTCCTGGAGACATCTGGACAGGCAGGAAAACAGTACCTTGAGGCTGGACACTGTATGGACAACCTTGCTCCTCACCCCCACCCCCAGTCTGCCGGTTCCCTCATTGGCCACCAGAGACTTGCATCACTTTTCCTCCATCAGACTTTTCCACTGAGCTCTGCAGGAGATGCTGCAGCTCCTGTGCACCAGCTCCACCTGATCTCCTGTGTAAACACTGCACAGTTTAACAAACAGCAAAACACTTTCCTCAGCTGTGTGTGTAAGCTGGATCTAATGAGGTCCAGCATCCACAAGGGACACCCACACAAGAACTGGTTTAGACAGAGAGATAGAAAAGGATAGATATAAACACAATTAATGTGTTGACTGCCATGTTAATTAGAGCTCTGAAGAATGAGTCAAGTTTGTAACTCCCTGAAGCTCAAAGCAGAAACCGGACAGTTGAGAGGCCACTGAATGACCAAAGAGCAAGTGGAGGAGAAACCTGAGAGCACTGGGAAGGGCAGACGTCCAGACAGTGCTGGAAAGTTGTCCTTGGACAGGGACATTTAATCAGGAGAGGTGGGAACTCCTGAATGACAAGGGAGATGAAATACTAGAGTGTTGGTAATAGAAGTACAGGGGAAGACAAATATTTCTTCTCCTATGCTTCGTACACTTCCCCATAATTCACTTTTTGGCCTTTTTCTTTTAAATTTTAATATGTTAAAAAAAGAAGTAAACAAAAATCTCCAATCAAACAAACAAACAAACCAAACAAAAGAAACAAAAAATCCCCAAAAACAAAGCAAAACAAAACCCCAAACCAACTAAACAATAACAACCAAAACCAAAACAGCAACAACAACAACAACAGCAAGAAAACAAACCACAAACAAAACAACAACAAAAAAGTGCGCCTTTCCAGGCAGACATCAGTCATCAGCTGTCTCACCATAAACAGCCAGGGCCATTTTAGGGGCCCAGTGTACCTGAGGTGCTGGCCTGGGATTGGCATCTATCACACAGGACCTGGGAGACCAGAGCACCTTGCAGTGCAGGTGGAGCCTGGGCAGGGGTTCCCGGGGCAGCTACACTGGCACCAGGTGCTTGTGTCCATGGAGCTGAAGACATTTGTGTCCTAAATCCATTCCCAGTTCTGGAAAACTCTTTCCTTTTCAAAGAAAAGACCCCACACCAAAGAAACAAAAAAAAGTATGTTCACACCATCCTCTGCTTTGGATCTTTGTATTCAGTTCCTCTTATTTTAATATTCATTGACATTAACTGACATCTGATGGGCCTGCAGGCATGAAGCCAAGATCATGTTGTGTCTTGCACAGCGCCCCATGCCCTCTGAACCTTCCCTGCCCAGGACTCCTCACACGTTGCCCAGAACGAGTCACACTGAGGTGTTGGCTGGTTCACGGGCTGAGATGTTGGTTTAGATGGTCACCTACAGCACAGGTGGATCCTGCCCCATCATCGCCTGCTCTGCTCCAGTCTGAAACAGAGCCAAACGTCACAATGGGATCATGAGAGAACTGAGGTTGAAGGGACCTCAGGAGTCTGCAGTCCAACCTGTCACCAACTGTCTCACACCAAGGTGTTCAAGCCTTGATTCAATCAGAGCTTTAGCAGGACTAGAGGAGTGATCATCCCTTTGTACTCGGCACTGGTGAGGCTGCACCTTGAATCCTGGGGGCAGTTTTAGGCCCCTCATGGCAAGGAAGACATTGAGGCGCTGGAAAGAGACGAGAGGAGGGTGACAAGGCTGGTGAAGGGTCTGGAGCACCAGTCTGACGAGGAGCAGTTGAGGGAGCTGGGGCTGTTCAGCCTTGAGAACAGGAGGCTGAGGGGAGACCTTGTCGCTGTCTACAACTACCTGAAAGGAGGTTTTATCATGGAGGGTGTTGGTCTCGTCTCCCAAGTAGCAAGTGATAGGACAAGAGGAAGTGGCGTCAAGTTGCACACGGGGAGGTTTAGATTGGATATTAGGAAAAAATTCTTCAGGGAAAAGATTTAGAAGCAATGGAACAGACTGCTCAGTGAGGTTGTGGAGTCACCATCACTGAAAGTGTTTAAAAGACATACAGATGAAGCTCTTAGGGACATGGTTTAGTGCCAGATTTAGGTTATGGTTGGACTCAATGATCTTAAGGGTCTCTTCAAAATGCAATTATTCTATGATTCCATGATAAGTCATTTTTGATATTTTCTTTCTCAGAGGACCACGCAACGTCCCTGAGAGCCAGGAGTTTTCTGAGATGTCTCACAGTCACACCAGCCAGTTCCACCAGCTCCTGTCTGACCCTTCCCAGACCCAAGCTTTTCTCCATATCCCAACCTTCCAGGCGAGTTTCTGGGACACAGCAAATGCTGTCCAGGTCCTCTGGGCCTGTTCAGAAGAGAACAGCAGGCCAACATGTTGATGGGCTATCTGTGCATCTAAAAGCTTTTCTGACCTTTTTTTCTCAATGTCCCACTTGTACCCAACCTTTCTGGTCCTTAGGCTGTGGATGAGGGGATTGAGCAGGGATGTGGGGAAGGTGTGGAAAAAAGGCTGCAGCTTCTCCAGGAGATGCTGTGGGATACGGTGTCACAGGCTTTAGTGCAGTCTAAGGACACAACACCCACAGCCCGTGTGGCGGATTCACTCCCCACGACAGACTTTCCCTCATCTGCTCAGCCGGTCACCTTGTCACAGAAGGAGATCAGGGTGGTCAAGCAGGACCTGCCTTTCATCCAGCCATGCTGATTGGGCCCAATTGCTCGTCTCGTGTGTGTGACCTCACAGTCCTTTCCCAGCCATGTTCCTGCTGTTGGCCAATCCCCTGCAGAGGCAGAAGTGACCTCACAGTCCCCTCCACAGCCATTGGCTTCCTACTGGACTATCAGTTCCTGAGACACAAGTGACCACATGGCATCGTACCCACCATCACCCTCCTTGTGGTCCAGTGTGTGAGCAGATCAAACTAAGTTGGTTTCATCAAATATATCTAATAGATTTCCTATCAAGGGTTTGAGTGGAGAAACGTTCCTCAGAGGAGCTGCTGTATTTACTCTGGGGCATTTTATATCTCTGCTTCTGCCTCTGATTTTTTTTTCTTCTTCCTGTTTATTGTCTTGAAAGAGCTCTCCAAGGCGAAGATTCATGGAATCCTACAATAACGCAGGTTGGAAAAGACCCCTGAACACCATCTCTGTCCCACTGACCTTTATGGCACCCCAAGGAATAGCTGACAGCATTTGTGCTCACTTGGGTTCATCTCACCACATGGACACACTGGACATGCACATGATGTGTATGTTTACAAGTCATCTGTACAATGAAAACATGGACTTTTGACCTTGTATTTCATAGAATCATAGAATGTCCTGAGTTGGAAGGGACCCACACAGATCATCGAGTCCAACTCCTGTCCCTACACCAGACAACCCCACAGTTCACTCCATGTGTCTGAGGACGTTGTCCAGTCTCTTGATCACTGTCAGTCTTGGGACCATTACACCTCCCTGGGGAGCCTGTTCAGTGTCCAGCACCCTCTGGGGGAAGAACCTTTTCCTCATGTCCAACCTGACCCTCCCCTGGCACATCTTCCTGTTGTTCCCTTGGGTTCTGTCACTGGTCAGCAGAGGGAAGAGATCAGTACCTGCCCTTCCTTCTCCCCTTGTGAGGAAGCTGTAGCCACCATGAGGTCTCCTTTGAGTCTTTTCTTCAGCTCTGATCCTCAGAAACCCCTTGGTTTGCTTTCTGAAGCAGAAAGGAGAAGCCATGACCTGCAGGCAATGGGAAGGGGGACCCTGTCCCTCACACACGGCTCAGGGCTCTTCCTGGGACCGTGGGATGTGGGTGTGCAAGGCCCAGGGAAGCACAACACTGGGACAACAACTTCCAGTTTCCCCATGGGGCTGCAAGGAGGCACCGAGGCCCCAGTGCCATGAGGACAACATGTCTTCTCCTGGGCCTCAGTGGCAGAGACAACTGCCATGGCCAAGGGGACACAGACCTGCGTTCTGTGGGTCCCTTCCAGCCTTACAGCACCCTTTGCCATCTCCATCCCAACCTGTTCTACACGGTGCTACCCCTGCCCCTCTTTCCCTGCAGGCTGCAGACACCCATCTCGCCTCTCCACCTGCTCTCACCCCAGCATTTCTTGAGGTCTTTTACCTGACTGGAGAGAAGTCACCTCGCCATGATCTCCTAAATCCCATGAGTGCTGCTGGCCTTCCAGCTTCTCTGACAGACACGACCATGTTCCTGCTGCTGTCCTGTCATGTTCTCAGGTGGCAAGGACATGACAACCCGTCTCCAAGTCCTCTTCCTGGGTAGGGCCTGTGGGTACTTAGGCAGAGAAACCTTCCCAGCTCTGTTCCTGTTTCTGGCCTGCCACCTCCAGGGACAGAACTGACTTCACTGTCTCCTTCACAGCCAAAGTCTTTGAACTCAGTTATGAGTTTCTGAGACACAATGACCTCATAATCCCATACCCATCCATCACCCTCCTTATGGGCCAGGAACTGACTAGATAAAAGTATGCTTCTTTTATCAAATTGATCAAATCTATTTCCTATCAAAGATCTGAGTGGAGAAGCATTCTTTACAGGAATGTGAAATGTTGACACCTTTTCTGTGTCCTTCCCTGCCGCTTTTCTTTTTTTTTTCCTTTTTCCTGGTTGCTAATTGCACATTCGCTACCCAAAGTGCAAAGCCACTCCCACACCCAGAGATGAGATGTTGTTTATTACAGAGTTGTGCAAGTCTGGATGCTGGAATAAAGCCAGCACATCAGATAGAAAAGGAACATCTATTATATACAAAACCTTATCCCTACATTCAGACCCTCCCGGCAGTCCTAAAGAGCCAAGTGTTTACACATTGGTATATTGGTTACATAATTATTTTATCACCACGCATGCTTGTTGAGGAAGCGTCCCGGGCTGGGCCTGGGTCTCCCACCCTAGGGATGTATATTTTAGTATTATAAAGAACGTAAAAGGAGCAAAGTTCAGCTAAAGGACACTTTATGTAACAGTCTTGAGACAGATGTTAAAACAAGACTCAACTGATCGTGCAGGCTCCAGAGTGTCTGCGCTGCAAGGACAGTATTCTTTGCAAGTTCTGATTGGGTGTTTTAAAAGTCACTTTTATCTTTGTTAGCAGAGCAGACAGACCCAAACTGAGAGGATTTACATGTTTTAGGTTAGCAATTGCAGGCAGGATTCATTCTTTTAGCTGGTAAGAACTACATCTTCTGTCTTCAAACACCTCTCCAAGGTAAAGATTCATTGAGTCATAGAATAACTCAGGTTTGAAGAGAGCCCTGAACATCTTCTTGTCTCATTCTTGTGCTCAAGGCAGGGTCCACCAGGTGAGGTTGTTCTAGGCCTCTGCCCAGCTTTGCATCGTCCACAAAGGAGCTGAAAATGTGCTCCATGACATAATGAAGAGGCAGAATAAAGACGTTCAACAGTGTTGGTCCAAGTACTCATCACTGAGGGATGCTGCTGGAAACTGGCTAAACAGAGGACTTTGTACCACTGATGATATTTGGGCTTGGTCATCCAGCCAACTTCCCACCCATCACAACATCCACATCTTCATCCCAGATCTCCCCAATTTGCTCTAAGGCACCACAGGAGACCATACTGGGGCCTTGCAAAGCTCCTTGTACACAACACGCCTTTCTTTCCCCTGCCCATTTGGGTTCAGCAATCCCTTCCTTGTCCTTCAACTGCCTGGACAGGGCTGTAGGAGAAAGTGGCCCTCTCCCATCTCTCTCCCAGGGACAGAGATAGGTTGACCAGCCCATAATTCTCCCAGTTCTCCTTCCTGCTATTCTTGAAGATGGGCTTTGTCCTCTGCCGTTTTGAAGGACCACTGTGCCTCTCTGATTATTGTGGCACTTTTGAGACCACAATCCAGAATTTCCCACAGGGAAAGAGGGACAGATGCAGGACTGTGTAGAACAGCATGTGATGGAGATGGCAAAGGTGATGGAGCAAACAGGGACACTTGCGGTGAGCCTGTCCGAGTAAGCTGAGATGAATCTCACTGGGCCACTGGGGTTTGTCCCTGGAGTCACACACAGAAGTATCAGGGTTCTGTCAGGTGTCCAAATCTGAGCTGGCCTCATGGACTCTGAAACACATTGAGATATTCAGGGTCAGACACTTTCCCTTATACACACAGAGGCAGAAGTCACAGTGTCTCTCTGGCCTTCTGTTCCTATTCCCAGAGATTGGGAGGCTCCTCAGCCGCACGGTGTGTTCCCATGTTCTGCATTCATCTTTGATGTTCCTCATCATTAGGAATGGACGTTGGCTCAAGGAAGCACATCCCAGTGCTGCATTCTGGTGGTTTCCTATGGGATATTAGTCCCAACATGATGTGACCTCAATAAACTGTCTGTCTCACAGGCATTCATGGAACAACAAGGAATAGCTGATGGTGTTTGTGCTGACTTGGGTTCGTGTCACCTCACGTACATGATGTGCATGCTCACATCTCATCTGTACAATGCAAACATGAACCTCTCACCTACTCATTCAGTGTAATTCCATGAAGAGACAAAGAACTCTGAGCTGGGGTGAGAGGCCAGTGCTGGAAATGGTGGTTATGAGGGGACAGTCCATGACAATGCCCTGGGGCAGCTTCTGTGGGGTGTCCAGTGCACAGGGGCACAGCCCAGCCCCTGCTCTGCTGGTCCTGCAGGTCTCTGGCAGGAGCCTGGCTGTGAGAGGACACTGCTGTGTGCCAGCCCTGCACACACACACTGTTCAGCTGTACTCTGATGTTTCAACCTCCAGGCTGCTTTCCTGTGAGAGTTCTTGAAAGAAACTTGAAGAAGACCTCAGCCTTTTGGCACTGCCCTGAGGAGATCACTTTTCTTTATAGAAGTACTGTTATGGAGGCCAGCTCTGTCACAGCAGTGCCCATTGCCTGTCCCTGCCTGCGCCCACAGCACTGACACACAGCAGGACGGTGACCAAGCTGCCAGAGCACTCAGGCCTTGCACCAACACAAGGGAGAGTGTGGGAGTGGAAGGAGAGCGTGGGAGTGGAACCAGAACAGCCCTGGAAGTCCAAGCGCTGCTGCTCCCTGGCAGGGCTGACATGATGATCTCTTTTCCCCTCCTCCCACACACACAGGACCTGTCCCTGCAGCTCCAAACAGGCCTTGGAGGAAGAATATCAGTGAAAAAAAATCACTGCAGAGCCCTTTATTTTGTTTAAATACACAGAGAGCACGGGTCCATATTTATACAGCCAGTGGTTTGAAAAAAAGCTGACAATGAATTAGAAAGGGGATGACAAAAATATCATGATTTATTAAAAAATAAACACCACCAACACACACACACACAGACGTCTGGGTCTCTAATGAGTTACATTAAACCTGTTACCTGTTAAAGAGAAGATGATGAACACTTTATTATTTTTTAAATGCATCCCGCCATTAGTTTCCTCAGGGCATCCTTGAGCTCCCTGTTCCTCATGCTGTAGATGAGGGGGTTCAATGTTGGAGGTATCAGCGAGTAGAGAACAGACACCACCAGGTCCAAGGATGGGGAAGAGATGGAGGGGGGCTTCAGGTAGGCAAAAAAGGAGGTGCTGGCAAACAGAGAGATGACAGCCAGGTGAGGGAGGCAGGTGGAAAAGGCTTTGTGTCGTCCCTGCTCAGAGGGGATCCTCAGCACGGCCCTCAAGATCTGCACATAGGACACCACAATGAAAATGCAGCACATAAAAGCCAAACAGGCACTAACCACAAGAAGCCCAAGTTCCCTGAGGTAGGAGTGTGAGCAGAAGAGCCTGAGGATCTGGGGGATTTCACAGAAGAACTGGCCCAGGGCATTGCCCTTGCACAGGGGCAGTGAAAATGTATTGGCCGTGTGCAGCAGAGCAGTGAGAAACCCAGTGGCCCAGGCAGCTGCTGCCATGTGGACACAAGCTCTGCTGCCCAGGAGGGTCCCGTAGTGCAGGGGTTTGCAGATGGCAACGTAGCGGTCGTAGGACATGACTGTGAGGAGACAATACTCTGCTACTATCAAGAAGGAAAACGAAAAGAGCTGTGCAGCACATCCTGAGTATGAGATGGCCCTGGTGTCCCAGAAGGAACTGGCCATGGACTTGGGCACAGTGGTGGAGATGGAGCCCAGGTCGAGGAGGGCGAGGTTGAGCAGGAAGAAGTACATGGGGGTGTGGAGGTGCTGGTCCCAGGCTATGGTGGTGATGATGAGGCCGTTGCCCAGGAGGGCAGCCAGGTAGATGCCCAGGAAGAGCCAGAAGTGCAAGAGCTGCAGCTCCCGTGTGTCTGCGAACGGCTGGAGGAGGAACTGGGTGATGGAGCTGCTGTTGGACATTGGCTGCCTGTGGGCATGAGGACGCGTGAAAGGAGAAAAAGACAGTGACATGTTGTGGGAGACTTCTCTGAGAAAAATAAACATGCTGTTTCTCATGGAAAACCTCCTCCCTGATGAAGGGATGTTGCAGCTCATTCTCTCTTTCTAGCAAGTGAGAAAAACAGTTCATCACATTTTAAAATACAGCTTGGGCATCTAGTTTCCATGAACACACCTCTTGGACAAGACCCCCTGAGTTGGTGTCAGAACAAAAACTGACCCACATACCCAAACCCACCCCAGGGAGCAAGCGCACCAGGGACAGGTGGAGAAACAGGGAAGGACACTGCAGTGCTCCAGAGAAATAAAGCAAGGACAGAAAGGCAGATGGGCATGCTGTGGAACCTTCTCCTTACCTGGCGGTGCTTACTACCACTCACATGATGACACTGTAGAGCAAGTACTTTTAGCACCTTTTCTGTGTACCACATTCCAGGAACCCCTCACCTGGAGGTCCAGCTGCTGAGGTGGAGACTTGTGACCTGGACCCCATGGCTTTGGGGCAGAGGGTCTGCTGGGGAGGAGAGGAGACCAGGGGGTTGCACTGGGAAATGTGTCTGCACTTCGGAGGAGGGCCGGGAGGGTTCTTAATCCTGTCTCAAGCATTCCTGGTAGCAGCTCCCTCTCCCTGCCCATGTCTGTGCTGCCTGCAGCTGTGTCTCTGTCCCTGGGTCTGCTCCCTGTCAGTGTCACAGACCCCATCCCACCTGCTGTGTGCTCAGCTCTGTCCTGCTCACACCTCCTGGCACTGCCCAGGGGCAGCTCTGTGTGTGCAGGGGCTCAGGAGCAGCTCAGACAAGTCCTAACGAGAACTGGGGTCTCAGTGTCTTCTCCAAAGAGAGAAATAAATCCCCATCTCCCACTGCACACCCAGCCAACCAAGAGTGGAAAACTGAAAGCACAGACTCCTTCCCTTGCAGCTGTTGCTGTATCAATGTTGTTGTTCTGAAGGCCCCTCTGCCATGTCTGTGGGGGGATCTGGAGCTCTGAGCAGCCCTGACCCACACAGCCCCCTTCAACCCCACAAGCTCCCTGCCTGCCCTGCCGGGGGTCGCTCCTTCCCCCCACAGCTGCTGCCATGGGATCTCCCGGGCAGGCTGAGCGCTGACCCTGGCAGGCGGCAGAGTCCCTGCCCGGCACAGCCCTGGGGTGCAGGGACCCTGCTCTGCAGGACAGCCCTGGGCACCCCTGGGTGCTCACCCGGCTTCACAGCTGTTCAACATGGCCTGACAAGAGCCCCGTCCTTACAGATCCCACCAGCTGTGCCTGTGCCAGTTTCAGGAGATGCCTCCAGGAGCTACAGCTGCACTGCCCTGCACCAGAGACTTACCATGGCACGGGCTGCAAAGGTTTCTCCTCCAGTGAGCTCTCAGCCATCCTCCCAGTCCTGACCACCTTTAATCTCTCTCTGCCTTGCTCATCTCCTGAGATCCCCAGGCAAAGCCCTCAGCCCTGCTGCGTGTGCAGAGGAGCTGCTCCTGGGCAGAGCTGTCTCTCTGCAGCGCTGCCGCTGCCATGAGCTCCCTGTGTCCCAGGAGCCCAGCCCAGCTCAGCAGCACAGGAGCAGCCCAAGGCGCTTTAATGACCCCTCTGGTGGGTTTGGGGCTGAGTCCATGGACCTCAGACCCTGGAGGAAGGTGATGAAACCTCCCAAGAAGTCAAAGTCAGAATCAAACTCCAAAGTTTCTTGTAATGTTAATGGGTCCCACTGAAGGACACTACTGAGCAGGGCTCAGTACACTACTGTCCCCAGGGCCAGTTAGAGCAGAAAACTGGAGGCAGTGATGACAGGTCAGGAAAAGCAAAGTAAAGGTCTCTCTAATGCTGAGTAAACCTGGATGTGTTTCATTAATCAAAGGGCAAAGCCCTGACCCCCAGCCCTGGGAAGGCAGATCCTCTCCCTCCCACGTTGCCCAGGGCCCTTCCTGGACAGTGTGATGTGGGGCTGTGCAAGGCCAAGGGCAGGACTATGGTCCCACACCTCCCAGGTTCCTGGCTGGGGACAAGGAGGCCATGAGGCCCCTGTGCTGCAAGGACAAGGTGTCTCCTCACAGGCATCAGAGGTGGAGACAACAGCCACAGCCAAGGGGAGAAGGAGCTCATGTCTGGTGGGGCTTTCAGCCTCTTTACATCCCGTGATCATCTCCACGACAGCCTGTCCTGTGCTGTGGCATCCCCTGCACCTCTGTCCCTGCAGGCTGGAGACATCCCCCCTGCTGCCCCACCTTGCTCCTGTCTGAGCATCTTCCTTCCTTTGCTGAGATCTCTCCATCCTCCCCAGCTGGTCCTTGAAGCACAAAGCCTTGGGCTGATGCAGACTCCCTCTGCTGACCTTCTCCCCCACAGCACTGCCCTTCCATCACATTCCTTTCTGCTCATGTCCAGCCTGGACCTCCCCAGCTGCACTTTGGCCATTATTTCTTTGTCAAGCTCTTTCCCACTATGCAGAAACCTCCACCATCTCTGAAACCGCCCTTCAAGCACTCTCAGGCTACTCCTGCACTGCTGCAGCCTCCCCAGCACTGCTGGGCCAAAGCAGCCCAGGTCCCTCAGCACCCCACCCCATGTGCACAAGGTGCTGAACCTGCCTTGGCACAGCCCTGCACTCTCCAGTTCCTCCCTGCTGCTCCAAACTGGGAAGCCGCACACTGGCACACAGCCGTGTGTGTGGGTCACACCAGTGCTGAACCGAATGGGATGAGAACTGCAGGTGTCTGGGTCCCCACGCTCCTCCTCATGCAGCCCCGTGTGCAGCTGCCTTGTTCATGGTGAGCGTGCACCACGGGCTGGTGTGGGGACCTTGTAGTGCCCAGGCCCTTCTCCTCAGGGCCACTGCTCGGTGTGTCAGGTCTTGACGGTTGGGGTTGTTCTCCTGCCCTGATACAGAACTGGCCACTTCTCCTGGTAAAACTTAAGAGATTCCTGATGGTGGAACCCAAAGTTTCTCAAGGTCTGGACTCTCCCTGCACGGCTGCAGCCACAGTCCCTCTACTGCTGGCCAGGGCAGGGACCACTCGCCCAGGGATCCCCAGATGGCCCCTGAAGAAAAGGGGCCCTGGCCTCCAGGACTCTCTTGAGCCCAGGAAGAGGCCACTACAGTGGCAGCAGTAGCAGGTTCCATCAAGAGTTTATTCGAGAAAAAGGAAATAATTTCCAGTTTCTCTAGCACAGTCTTTCAGTGCTGCTTTCTCCTCCTCATCCTGGTGCCTCTCCCTGACTGCTGTGCCCCACTTTCGGTGGCCCCAGCTTGTTGGGGGGCATGGCCATGTGCCCCCACAGCCCCAGGGCCTTGTCATTGGTACTCTCACTCACAATGAAAACCCACGTTGCCACAGAAAGGAGCTCCATAGATCCAAGCAACTCCTTCACTTTGAGGGAATCCCACCCCTGATCCTTGAGGCCGTCTCATGAAAAGCCTGTACCCCCCATGGCAGCACCCCAAGCTGTGTGACTTGTCCCACACGCCTTGGCGGTTACTGCATGGATGTCAAACAGCACAGGCTGCAGCTTGTCCTGGCTGTGCCTGCCAAGTGCATGTAGGGGTGTGTGAGAGCTTTGACACCTCACGTAACACTGCAGGCCTGGAACTGGCATTAAAGGGGATAACTGCCCTGAATTTGATTTTTCAGTTTTAAAAGCAGATTTTGATCAGCAAGAGAAATAGAGTATTTTTCTGAGGACTTGCGTGTAGACCTTAGATCACATTCTCTCCAGAGACAGATTTACTCTTCTGCTCTGCCTCTTTTGTTAATCTTTAAGGTCAAGCAAGGAGGAGGAATTAGCCCCAAGGTTTCCCCAGAGACCCTTACAAACTGCATTCCAGGGCACCTCAGGAGACTTGTCTGTAAGGAGAATTCCAAGATTCATCTCAGAAGTATAATAATTTCAAAAGACTTTGATGGGGGACACAAACAAAACATGCCACTATATACAGGGGTTTTCCAGCACCAGTCCCGTGCGTGTTTTCCACCTACAGATTCACACGAAAATTTCAGGAACCTGTAGAGGAGACAATGGCTATTAGGCACCTATGCAGTATCTTTTTGTACTCTGTTTATTTTGGGTGGAAAAGGCTGTGTCATACGAGCAGTGACAAAAGTACAATCCAAAAGTTTTGTCAGTACAACTATTCTTACACTAGTGACTCTTTCTGGAAGAGACGACTTGGCCAAAAACCACAACACATCCCATCTCTGCCCATCATTTCCCTGTTAGCACATGTCAGCTCTGCAATGCAGGCTCTGTTGGCTGAACTACAAGCATAGGTTTTCTATTCCAGAACACAACCCTGATGCAAACCCGCAATCAGCTTAGAAGTAAGAAACTGTAGAGACAGGGGTTAAAAACAAACAAAAAACCAAAGGTAAAATCAACCCCTTGAAGTGTCTAGAGCTCTTTGTTTCTTTTAATTTCCCTAACGGTACCAGATAAACTTTGGAAGTAGCTACAGGGAAAGAAGGTAGAGACTAAAAGGCTCCCAGTTCAAATTGTCAACATCTTCATACCTCTGGCAGGGATATGACATTTGCAGAGTGCTCCCAGCACTGGAGGTCATTCAGTTGGAAGCCTTTGCATGTGAGAAAAAACTTCTCCACACTTCTGTTTGAGAAAAAACTATGTGACTGTTTTTATTTAAGACAAGGGCTTAGCTTTATCTCCCAGGCCAAGCACCAGGCTCCTCATCAACCTGTGCCTCTCAAAGTTCCTCCTGCAATTACAGTGAAATCAGACACTGTTCCCTCTGTGTCCCCAATGCTGAAAGAACAACTTAGTTAAACTGCTTCAATAATCCACTCCAGTCACCAAAGAATGTCCAATTGCAGGAAAAGCCAAAACCCTTCAGGACGGCACCAGCCACAAAGCCGGGAGTCCCACCTCAGATACGTTCCATATACATCCTGGAACTGGTTGGCCTTCTGGTCCTCATCTTGGGAGGCAGCTCAGCAACGTTTGTTGCTGCTCTGCTTGGCCTGGCTTATTTTCCCCAGTGGGATATGGTGGCGTGAGCGTTGACATTTTGGACACTGTCCGCAAGCCCTTCACTTTAAAGCCCACTTCACCAAGTTGGCCAGCCTGCTGCCAAACATTCCTTCACCTATTCTAGACAGGTGGATCCCATCCCTCCCCAGCTGCTTATAGTCATCAAACGTCCCATTGTCAGAAAAGCCAACATCCTTCAGGACGGCACCAGCCACAAAGCCAGAAGTTGATGTGCATTATACATTTCTGGCTGCCCCCTTTCCTCCGAATGGTAGAAGGGAGGAGGAGATGACTTGGGCACCATTTGAATTCACTGGCACCCCCAGGGCTTTTGAGTCTTCCTTGATTCTACCCAGGTTGCGCCTTGTGGTGCCATTGGTGCCCACGTGGAAGAGTGGCTGTGCTGTACAGGGGCAGAGCGAGACCAGAGCCTGCAAAGGGATGGCCATGGACAGGGAGGTGAACTTCAGCTACTGTAGGAACCAACTGGAGAACAACATTTGTGAGGGGTGAGGATGGCTGCTGGGCATGACGGAACGGTTGGGAAGAACCGCTCAAGGCTGCATGAAGTAGAACTGGTTGGGATGATGAAACTGGTGAAAAGGTAGGTTAGTACATCCATAACCACCATTGAGAGGGGGTAATCCCCATCCCTGCTGTGCAGCTGACACCAGAGTGCCCATGCAACCCAGGTGTGATGTCACGGCTCGTGTTCCATCTGCAGCGCTGGTGCCCAGCAACGAGCACAACACAGCGACCCTCTCCAGCTCTCAGCACTGCCCACCTTGTCTACCTCTCTTACTTTCTTCCCACTTACCCTGCTCCCAGTCCAGCCCTTCTCTCCCAGTGCCTCGACCGCATAACCCAACCCTTCTCGCCTACACCCAGCACCTCAGTCCCTTTTTTCTGCTCAGCCTGTCTTTTGTTGTGAAGCTCCGGAGGAAGAGGAGACTTGTGTTGCTGGAGGTACAGTCCCGCTCCATGGCTTTGGGCACCTCCACTGCCCGGGCAGGCTGGAGCAGGCACCGCGGGGATGGCGTGGGGTGGGGACCCCACTCTGGGGAGCTTGGGGACCAGGAGCTCAGCTCGTCCTCTCCACCCAGCCCTGCAAGGCCACGGGCTGGGAGAAGCCCTTCTGGGCTGCTCGTCCCCTGCTGTAATCCAGCATCCCTGCCTGTGGGACACGTCCCCATGGGAGCCCAGGGCACCCCGGGCTCGTGTCAGAGGGATGCTCAGCGGGAGCAGCTGGTGCAGCCCGGAGCCTGAGCCCGTGCCTCCTCTGCCCCTTTCCAGGCTGGAGCCAGGGCAGCCCAGCCCTGCCCATGGAGCAGTGCGGAGGCAACAAAACACCTGCACAAGGTAAGGAGCTTCTGGGCACCAAGGGAGGTGTGGGGCTGGGGTCTGTGCCTGTGATGCCCCATGGGGCAGGGAAATGGCTGCTAACCCCTGCCCTCTCTGCTCCCACAGACCTGCAAGAACACTAAGCTCCACCTCTCTGGAGGTGACAGCCCAGAAGCAGGGACATGGCTGGGAAAGAACCTCTGCCAAGGTACTCACAGGCCCTACCCAGGAAGAGCCCTTGGAGATGGGATGTCATGTCCATCCCACCTGAGAACATGACGGGACAGCAGCAGGGACATGGTCGTGTCTGTCAGAGAAGCTGAAAGGCCAGTGGCAGTCCTGGGATTTAGAAGATTATGGGGAGGTGACTTCTCTCTGGTCAGGTAAAAAAGCACAAGAAGCCTGATGATGGGATTCTCTGCATGAAGAGCAGTTTCTGAGGTGACTGAGCTTCCCTTGGTGGTGGGAAGAGGCAGGAAAGACAAAAAAAAGTCAGAAAGTACAGCTTGGAAGGTAAGGACTGGATATCAGGAGTAAGAAATGTCACTGGAAGGGCAGTGCTGTGGGGCAAGAGGTGACCCAGAGGGAGCTGGATCAGCCCATGGTTTGTGTTCCAAAGAACAGCCAGTGAGGGTGCAGACACAGCAGTGAAGGTGCAGAAATGCTGGGTGAGAGCAGGTGGGGAGGTCAGATGGGTGTCTGCAGCCTGCAGGGGAAGAGGGGCAGGGGTAGCACCGTGTAGAACAGCCTGTGGTGGAGATGGCAAAGGGCGCTGTAAGGCTGGAAGGGACCCACAGAACCCAGGTCTGTGTCCCCTTGGCCAGGGCAGTTGTCTCTGCCACTGAGGCCCAGGAGAAGACATGTTGTCCTCATGGCACTGGGGCCTCGGTGCCTCCTCGCAGCCCCATGGGGAAGCTGGAAGTTGTTGTCCCAGTGTTGTCCTTCCCTGGGCCTTGCACACCCACATCCCACGGTCCCAGGAAGAGCCCTGAGCCGTGTGTGAGGTACAGGATCCCCCTTCCCATTGCCTGCAGGTCATGGCTCCTCCTTTCTGCTTCAGAAAGCAAACCAAACAAACTCCCCCTGGGAGTTACATCACTTTTCTTTACACCAGATGCTCCACTGAAGTTTGCGCCTGGTTGTTACAGCTTTTCTGCAGTTGGCAAACGTGATGCCCATCTACAGGAATGGCCAAAAGGAGGATATGGGGAACTACTGTCAGTCTAACTTCTGTGCTGGGCAAGGTCTTGGAGCAGATGATCTTGAGTAACATCACAATGCACTTACAAGAGAACCATGTGATTGAGCTCAGTTAACATGAGTTTATGAAAGACAGATTTTTTTTAACCAACCTGATCTCCTTCTATGACAAGGTGACCCCCCTAGTAGATGAGGGAAAGGCTGTGGATATTGTGCATTTAGACTGCAGTAAAGCCTTTGACACCGTATCCCACAGCATCTCCTGGAGAAACTGCAGCTCATGGCCTGGATGGTGTACCTGTGATGGATCAAGAACTGGCTGGAGGGACGGGCCCAAAGAGTTATGGTGAACGGAGCCAAATCCAATTGGTGGCCGGTCATGAGTGGTGTCCCCAGGACTCAGTATCGGGGCCAATTCTGTTTAATCTCTATCAATGATCTGGGTGAGGTGATCGAGGGCACCCTTAGTAAGTTTGCAGATGACACCAAGTTAGGTGGGAGTGTTGATCTGCTGGAGGGTGGGACGGCCATACAGAGGGATCTGGAGCTGCTGGATCATTGGGCTGAGACCAATTGTCTGGGGTTTTACCAGAACAAGTGCCAGGTCCTGCACTTGTGTCACAACAACCCCAGGCAGCGCTACAGGCTCAGGGAAGACTGGCTGGAAAATTTTCTGGTGGAGAAGGATGTGGGCATATTGATCGACAGCAGCTGAACAGGAGCCAGCGTGTGCCCAGGTGGCCAAAAAAGCCACCAATAGTATCCTGGCTTGTATCAGAAAGAGTGTGGCCAGTGGGACTAGAGAAGTGATTGTGCCACTGTACTTGGAACTGGTGTGGCTGCACCTTGAATCTGGTCCTTATCATAAGGCACATAGAGGCACTAGAGAGAGTGCAGAGGAGGTGATGAAGCTGCTGAGGGGCTGGAGCACAAGTTTAATGAGGAGTGGCTGAGGGAAATGGGTTCAGTCTGGAGAAGAGGAGGCTGAGGAGAGACCTTATCACTGTCTACAACTGCCGGAAAGGAGGTTGGAACATGGAGGGTGTTGGTCTCTTCTCATGACTAACAAGTGATAGGACAGAAGAAATGGCCTCGAGTTGTGCCAGGGAAAGTTTAGATTGGGTATTAGGAATAAAATCTTCCTGGAAAGGGCTGTCAGGCGTTAGAACAGGCTGCCCAGGGCAGTGGTAGAGTCACCATCCCTGCAGGGGTTTAAAAGGAGTTTAGTCGAGGTTCTTAAGGAAGATGGTTTAGTGCTCGAGTCAGATTATCGTTCAACTTGATGATCCTGAACGTCTCTTTCGCCTGAAATGATTCTATGATTCTGTGATATCAAGTGCATAATTCTTCTATTACTTCTTCTCAGTGCTCTTCACACACCTGCCTCTTTACCTACAGTCCTGAAAGTTTTCTAATCAAGCACACAAGTCTTGAATACCAGATGTAAATGATGGAAGCGACATGGCTCTGTCAGTCTGGTCTGATACCTGCCAGTCCCAGGCAAACACCTCAGGTACACAGGGCCTCTTGAGGTTTGCACTGGGTGCTTATAGTGAGACCATGGAGCTCAGCCCTAAAACCTGAGAACTCCCCTCAAAACTGAAAACCAAACCAACAACAACAACAACAAAAAGAAAGAAAAAAACCCCACACTCTTTTTTTCATCATATGAAATAATTCAATATTTCCAATAAAATGTCTGTGGAATTTCTATCCTGCCAAAATATGAATTTTCAGAACGTGTACGGACTGTGGGAGATGAAACGTTGGCCTTTCCCTGTGCTTGCAGTGCCAGAACTCTGTCTATCACTACATGTATTTAATCCCCTGGACATCCAGGTGTTTCCACCTGTCCTTGCCCAGCTCACCGTGTCTGAACTCATCTCTTCAGAAGCCTGTCTGGACATTTGCACTTTCCATCGCTCCCCAGAGGTTCTTCACCTCTCACTCTTGGCTCATTCAGAGCCTCTCAGCTCTCACTCTGCTTTGAGCTTCAGGCAGGTAAAGTCTTTCAGCAGTTGCTCTCGTACTCCCTACAGGCAACTCTTCAATTATGGCAATGGACCTCGCTGGAAACTACTTAATTTAACCACAGAACTGAGAAACATCATTAAGTTCTATTGTGTTTTCTTTTTTTTTTTTTTTTCCCCCTTTTGTTTCCTCTAATTAAAAATTCCCCGGTGCCTGTTTACATCCATTTCTCTAAGGAAACATGAAGCAATTCCTGCGAAGAAGCTGTAACAATCAGTGCAAACTTCAGTGCAGAATCTGATGTAAAGAAATGTGCTGGAAATCCCAGGGGCCAATGAGCAGAACAGGGAGTTTGGGGAGCTGGTTATAGACTTGCTGCTGACAGTTTGAGTAGAGAAACATTCTTCACAGAACTGCTCTGTTTATTTGACACCTTTTAGGTCTCCTCCTCTGCCTGTATTTTTATTTTCTTGTTCCTCCACTTCTTCCTTCTTCCAAAACCTTTCCAAGGGAAAGATTCCTGGAATCACAGAGTAACTCAGGTTTGAACATCATCTTGTCTCACTGTCCTGCTCAGGGCAGGGTGACCCAGGTGAGGTTGTCCAAGGCCTCTGCCCAGCTTTGCACCATCCACTAAGGAGCTGAAGGTTCACTGTGTCACATCATACAGGGGAGAATAGAGACGTTCAACAGTGTTGGCCCAAGTGCTGGTCCCTGAGGGATCCCACTGGTAACTGGCTCTGTGGGCACTTTTACCACTGGTGACATTTGGGCTCTACGGGGGACTATAGATGCTATATAAAATGCTATATAAAAAGATGTGCTCATGCTTTTGTGACACTAGTGTATTGAAAGATTAAAATGTCATAAGTTTGCCTGTTTAAGAGTTGGGGTGTTCAGCTGGAGAAGAGAGGCTCCTGGAGACCTTATTGCAGCCTTTCTGGACCAAAAAGGGGCCGATAAGAACAATGGGGACAGACTTTTGAGCAGGGCCGGTTGTGACAGGACAAAGGGTGATGGTTTAAACTAGAAGAGGGGAGAGTCAAGGAATGAAATGAGGAAGAGATTTTTTACACTGAGGGTGGTAAAACACTGGGACGGGCTTCCCAGAGAGGGGGTGGATGAACCATCCCGGAGACATCCCAGGCCAGGCTGGACGGGGCTCTGAGCAACCTGAGCTGCTGAAGATGTCCCTGATCGCCGAGGGGAGTTGGACCAGACGGGCCGTGAATGTCACTTCCAACTCAAACTACTTTGTGATTCTCGGATTCAGTGACAGGAAAGACTGGATGCATCGATGCTGATAACCAGAAAAGGTCTTGTCTGGCTTGTGCGAGCCAGGCCGGCAGCTTCACCCAGCAGCTCTGCCCACCCAAGTGGAGAGCTGACCCACCTGTGTACAACCGACCCTGCCCCTGCCCCACAGTGCCCAGAGGATGCTGCCCAGGGCCCCAGGATGGACATTTGTGGGGGAGTATTGGGAGCACTGGGAGGTTTACTGGGAGCACTGGGGGTTTACTGGGACTTCTTGGAGGTTTACTGGGAACAATGGGAGTTTCTGTGATCACTGGAGAGGATACTGGGAGTTACTACGTACACTAGAAAGATTAGTGGGGGAGTACTGGGAATACTGGGAGGGTTACTGGGAGCATGTGGGGTTGCCTGAGTGTTACTGGGAGTACTAGGTGGTTACTGGGAGCACTGGGAGGGCTACTGGGAACACTGGGGGTTTACTAGGAGTCCTTTCAGGATTACTGGGAACAATGGGGGTTGCTTTGAGCACTGGAGGGGTTAGTGGGGGCCACTGGGTGCTCGGGGGAGGTGTGTGGAAACACTGGGGGTTGCTGGGGAGTTACTGGGAGCACTAGGTGGTTACTGGGAGCACTGGGAAGGTTACTGGGAACAGTAGGTTTATTAGTCGGGGGTTTCTGCGAACACTGGGCAGGTTACCGGGAGCATGGGGGGGTTTACAGGGAGTTCTTGCAGTATTACTGGGAACATTGGGCGTTTCTGGGGCTTTATTGGGAGTGTAACTGGGAACATTAGAAGGATTAGTGCAGGGTTAATGGGAACATTGTGGGGGTTACTGGGAACATTCCAGTTGGTGGGGGTTCACTGGGAGCAATAGGTGGTTGTTGGGAGCACTGGGAGGGTTATTGGGAGCACTGAGGGTTTATTGGGAATTTTTGGAGGATTACTGGGAACAATGGGGGTTGCTGGGAGCACTGGAGAGGTTAGTGTGGGGTTACTGGGAGCACTGGGAGGGGTTACTGGGAACAGTGGGGGTTGCTGAGGGCTCACATGAAAGCACTAGGTGGTTACTGGGATCACTGGGAGGGCTAGCGGGTGATTACTGGGGGCAATGAGGGGGTTGCTGGGGCTCACTGCGAGCACTGGGGGTGTTGCTGGGAGCACTGGGAGGTTTACTGAGAGCACTGGGAGGTTTACTGGGAGGATTACTGGAAACAGTAGGGGGATTAGTGGGGGGGTTAATGGGAACACAACATGGTTACTGGGAGCACTGTGGGGGCCTGCTGGGGGCACAAGGACAGTTAGTGGGAGCACTGGGGGTTAACTGGGAGTTCTTGGAGGATTACTGGGAACAAGTGGGGTTGCTGGGAGCACTGGAAAGGTTAGTTGGGGGCTACTGGGAGCACTGGAGGGGTTAAAGGGAGGGTTACTGGGAGCACTGGAGGGGTTACTGGGAGCACTGGAGGTGTTAGTGGGAGGGTTGCTGGGAGCACTGGAGGGGTTAGTGAGGTTTACTGGGAGCACTGGAGGGTTACTGGGAGCACTGGAGGGGTTACTGGGGGCACTGGAGGGGTTAGTGGGAGGGTTACTGGGAGCACTGGAGGGGTCAGTGGGAGGTTTACTGGGAGCACTGGAGGGGTTATTGGGAGCACTGGAGGGGTTAGTGGGAGCATTACTGGGAGCACTGGAGGGGTCAGTGGGGGTTACTGGGAGCACTAGAGGGGTTACTGGAAGCACTGGAGGCGTCAGTGGGAGGGTTACAGGACGCACTGGAAGGATCAGTGGGAGGGTTACTGGGATAACTGGAAGGGTCAATGGGAGGGTTACTGGGAGCACTGGAGGCGTCAGTGAGAGCGTTACTGGGAGAACTGGAAAAATCAGTGGGAGGGTTACTGGGAGCACTGGATGGTTACTGGGAGCACTGGAGGGGTTAGTGGGTGTTACTGGGGGCACTGGAGGGGTGAGTGGGAGCATTACTGGGAGCACTGGAGGAATTACTGGGAGCACTGGAGCGGTTAGTGGGAGGGTTACTGGGAGCACTGGAGGGATTAGTGGGAGGGTTACTGGGAGCACTGGAGAGGTTAGTGGGAGAATTACTGGGAGCACTGGAGGGGTGTGTGGGAGGGTTACTGGGAGTACTGGGAGCATTAGGGTGATACTGCTGTGGGGTCCATCACAACCCACCAGCTCAGGGTGAGGACGTTGCCGAGGCCTCTCCAGCAGCTGAGAGCGGCCTCAGTCACAGGCCCTGCTTGTCGTGGGGTTTGAACTGCCCTGATGTTTCTGGAAGGACGACTCAGCCAGACACAGTCCAGGAGGTTCAGCAAGGGCATCCATGGGAACTTCCTGATGCAAAGGGTGGAGGAGCCGACCAGGAGAGGAGCTGCTGGACCTCATCCTCACTAACAAGGAGGGGCTGGTTGAGGCGGTAAAGGTTGAGGGCTGCCTTGGCTGCAGCGACCATGAGATGATGGAGTTCAGGATCTCGTGTGGCAGGAGCAGCATAGCAAGCAGAATTGCAACCCTGGATTTCAGCAGAACAACTTTGGCCTTTTCAGGCAATTGCTGGGGGAAATCCCGTGGGCAAGGCTGCTTGAAGGTAAATTCATAAATCCATGGGTCCAGATGGGATGCACCCACGGGTGCTGATGGAGATGGCTGAGGTCATTGCTGGGCCACTCTCCATTATCTTTGCTAAGTTGTGGCAAATGGGAGAGGTTCCTGAGAATTGGAGGGAAGCAAATGTCACTGCAGTCTTCAAAAAGGGCAAGAAGGAGGACCCGGGGAACTGTAGACCGGTCAGCCTCACCTCCATCCCTGGGAAACTGATGGAACGACTTCTCCTTGGTGTCGCCTCAAGGCATATCAGGGATAAGAGGGTCATTAGGGGCAGACAACATGGCTTCACCAAGGGGAAGTCGTGCTTGACCAACCTCATTGACTGTTATGAAGACATAACGAGGTGGATACATGATGACAAAACAGTGGATGTGGTCTACCTTGACTTCAGTAAAGCCTTTGACACAGTCTCCCACAGCATCCTCACAGCTAAAACGGGGAGGTCTGGATGAGCAGGTAGTGAGGTGACTGTGAACTGGCTGAAGGGAAGAAGCCAGAGAGTCGTGGTCAATGGGCAGAGTCAGTTGATCCTGTATCCAGTGCAGAGCCTCAGGGGGCAGTGCTGGGGCCGCTGTTATTCAATATATTCATCAGTGACTTGATGAGGGAATAGAGTGACTGTCAGCAAGTTTGCTGGTGACACCAAGCTGGGAGGAGTGGGTGACACTGGAAGCTGTGCTGCCATCCAGAGACCTGGACAGACTGGAGAGTTGGGCGGGGAAAATGTAATGAAATAGAACAAGGGCAAGTGTAGAGTATTACAACTGGGCAAGAAGAACCCCAGGTTCCAGTATAGGTTGGGGAAGGACCTGTTGGACAGCAGTGCAGGGGAAAGGGACCTGGGGGTCCTGGGGACAACAGGGTGACCATGAGCCAGCATTGGGCCCTTGTGGCCAGGAAGCCAATGGTACCTGGGGTGGGTTAGAAGGGAGTGGTCAGTAGGTCAGAGAGGTTCTCCTGCCCCTCTGCTCTGCCCTGGAAAGTCCACACCTGGAATATTCTCATACCAATTTATTTTTTACTAGCAAGAATACAATGCTGGCAAGAAGTGTCTCTGCAGAGCAGACACAACTAACATTACTGATTACTTCAGGTTGTCTCACAGGATGTGCCCCTGGAGCCTGAGGGACACCTGGAGGAGCCCGGAGGGGACAGAGAAAGGGACATCATGGGCTGCTCCTGTGCTGCTGAGCTGGGCTGGGCTCCCGGGACACAGGGAGCTCATGGCAGCGGCAGCGCTGCAGAGAGACAGCTCTGCCCAGGAGCAGCTCCTCTGCACACGCAGCAGGGCTGAGGGCTCTGCCTGCAGCACCGAGGACACAGGAGACAGGCACAGAGAGGGAACTGCAGTCTGGGCTGGGAGGATGCTGAGAGTTCACTGGAAATGAAATCCTCTCAGATATGAAGCCTGTGGCTGCAGGGCATTGAACCTGCAAATCATGGCAGGATCTCAGAAAGCTGTCCCATTGCAGACCCTGCGAGAGATGTAAGTACAGCTCTCGAGATTCTCTGATCAGAGGGGAGGATGTGCTGCAGAGCAGGGGTTGCCTTCTGCACTGTCAGTGACAAGACGTGAATGCTGCATTCTGCCCAGGGTGGCTGTGGGGTGTAAATGTCAATGTGCAGGATGGGTGCCCAGGGCTGTCCTGCAGAGCAGGGTCCCTGCACCCCAGGGCTGTGACGGGCAGGGACTCTGCCGCCTGCCAGGGTCAGCGCTCAGCCTGCCCGGGAGAGCCCAAAAACACTGAGGGGAGAAGCTGTGGGGGGAAGGAGTGACCCCCGGCAGGGCAGGGTCCTTCTGCTGCTGGGTTCTCCGTGGGTCGGGGCTGCTCACAGCTCCAGCTCATTCCAGAATATTGACAAGAGGAGTGTGGGATGTCTAAATTCATATGATGTGAATTGATCTATAACATAGTCTTATGCATATAATAAGTTAGCTAGTCTGTTGTAAGAGTAGGCCATGACAACAGTGGGAATGTGCTGCAGTGGAAAATTACAACGTGCTGAAGCAAGAACAAAGAACAAGGGACTTATTGTGATAAACAGGTGTCTTCTCCTTGCAACAGAGTATATCTTATGACCATGAAACTAGCAACTGTTAGCAACTATTAGCGATGGGAACGTAGCTTGTAAAACCTTCTCAGCCGAACTAACTTTGCAAAAAGTAACTAATCAGTATGGAACACGCTAGCCATAGACTATATAAGTGTGTAGCCTCTGATCAATAAATCGGACACTTATTTGCATCAAACTGCGTCCCCGTCTCTCAATCGCGGCAAATGGTGACCCCGACGTGATAACGTGATGCGTGATCGTCTGTGACAGGATCGCAGGTCCATTAACCGCCTGCCTGGTGGCAGCCCAGGTCGAGGTGGCCGGCCGCGACGTCCCGCAGAACTTGGGAAGTGCTGCTGAAAGAAAGAAGCCGGCCGGCGAATCACTCCCTCCGTCTGGAACGAGAGGTGAGCCGCTGCGGGAAACTAATGGGGAATCAGGAGAGTTCCCCTGAAAGAGACGTTTATGAGCACATGAAAACTCTGCTTAATAAGCAGGGAAAAGGAGCTCTTTCAGGACAAGATCTTAAATTAATCCCAAAATGGGTGCAAGTTACGGTCCCTACGGTGACTGCCTCCTCAATTTTTACGCTTGAACTTTGGGACAATATAGAGCAGAGGGAATGGAATGGAGTTAGCGGTGGAAATCATGGGACTGCCTTAAAAGACCTTGGGGTTGAATGATCTGCTGCTGCTGGAATTTTTGCAGCGTTGCAGCCTGATAAGTATCCTGAAAGTTGCTGTGAATTTTACCCGGCTTGTGTCTGTGATACCCTCCCTACTCCATCCCCTGTTGTACTGTCGGCGCCCCCGATGGCTCAGCAGTCCGGGGCGGGGGGAGGAAAAATGCCGAGCGGGTGGCCTCCTGTACCATCGTCCAGAGGACTGGAGTCGGACAACTTACTCAAGGACCCTGTGAAAGCTGAGAATGCTAAAGTCGTAAACGAGTGTACTATCAGTCCTTTTACCAATTTTACCAGTTTGCTTTTACTGTTTTTTAACCCTCTAACCCCTACGAAAGAGCAGAGGGAGTCACTGGATGAGAACTGGGCAAAGGAACTCTGTGAAAGGTAACAGCTATAGATCATTAGAGACACTAATTGAAACACCGTAATCAGGGTCCCAATGAGACTTACACGTAATTTATTGACCATCTTCAAGAGGCCATCAGTAAGCAGGTTAAAAACTTGGAAGCTGAGAAAGCATTGGTGTTTCAATTAGCAGTAGAGAATGCTAATGTTTGCTATCAACATGTTATTTGCGAGTTTTACAGTGCATATTGTGTGTTTCTGTGTATTGCCTCTCTGAAAATCGAGCGGCTTGTCAGGAATGTGAGTTAACTGTTTTCAAGCAGACCTGTGCGTTCTCCCCCCCCCCCCCCTTTCCCTTCTTCCCTCCCTCCCTCTTCTCAAGGTTTTTACTTGCAAGATGGGGTCAGGAATAATTGTTTTCAGCTGTGTTCCTAAAAAAATCAGTATTGCGAGGTGTTTTAAAACTTGGGAAAGCACTCGGAATTATAAGGAAGGAAGATCTTGTTAAATATTGAAATCAGTGTTTGCTGCTGTATGAGTTAAATGATTAGGGAAAGTGTCCGGAGGATAGAATCTTGTTGCAACTAATGTTGTTTTTGAGGCCAGCAGAGCGGGACAAAATGAATCCCTGCAAGAGATCATTAAATCATCTCAGACAGCTGAGAGACTTAACTGATAAGAAACTTGTTAAAGTCTGCAAGGTTCTTTCCTCATTAACCTGTGTTCTTTGTGGGTATCTGTTTAAGTATGTTACAATTTCGATAGGTTTGTGCTATATAGTATGATAAGTTCGTACTCTGTTAAATCGTGAGAATCCGTTGACTCAAAATGTGCATTTTGTGATGGTTCGGAAGATCATGAGTGATTTGGTTCCTTGCTGCATGAATGTGATCGTAAAAATTTTGCGTGTAGTAGCTGTTGTTTTTCTCTCTAGCATGCTAGCTTTATTCCAATATCCAGACTTGCGCAACTCTGTGACAGGCTGTCTCTCATCTCGGTACACTAAATTTGGCTTTTTCATATGCACATCAAGTAAAGAATCCAGGTTTTGGATTAACAGTTATAGCGCACCAGATGAGACACTGAAAACAAAACAAAGCAAAAAGGAAGCCTTGCCCGGTTCAGCTCATTACGATGGCGGGGGGGCGAGTACTGATGGGCTCTTGCGCCGCTGACCTGTTTTGTCAGGGAGACCCAGAGGTACCTCCACCTGCCTGAGCAGTGAGCGGCTCAAAGGTGCAATGCAAAAATTGAGATATTGTCTTAAATTAGTGTGACTATAATCTATCTGCATATTTGACCTAGGTATTTGGTTTTCACATCTGAGCTCAGTATTTTGGTTTGCATATTCATATTTGGTACCAAAAGAATCTTTTCTGGGGAGATAATTACAAAATGGGAACCGGTTCCACTGCTAAAATTCCACCTTGCTCCCCCTTTAGGATGCATCCTTACACCTTGGAGCAATTGCTTATATTGTTAGAAAAGTATTTAAATTGTTAAAATGCTATGATAGATGTGAATTTAGAAGAGGTTGTATTTAAAAGTTGCTAGAATATTAACTGATTTAGATTTAGGAAAATAGAGTAATGGATTGAGGTTTATTATACTGGTTTATACTGTTTTTGACATGTCTAATTGTAAAAGGTAAATAGAGCTAAGGAATGTGTAACTGAGAAGTTTCCCAGAGCCTCCTTCTACATCACTGCGCTCACCCCAAGTAGTAGAGCAGTTACTGCAAGAGATTAACAATTATCTATGGGACATATTGTACCCTCTACAAGTCCCTGGAATTCACCTGTTTTTGTCATTAAAAAGCAGACTGGCAAGTGGCGCTTGCTCCATGACCTGAGAAAAATTAATGACGCTATGGAAAACATGGGAGCCCTGCAACCTGGGCTACCGTCACCTACTATGATCCCTCGAGATTGGCATTTAACTATCATAGATCTCAAAGATTGCTTTTTCAATATTCCATTGCATCCAGACGATGCTCCTAAATTTGCTTTTTCGGTCCCTAGCGTCAACATGCAAGCTCCTTTGCAAAGATACCAGTGGGTTGTGCTACCACAGGGAATGAAAAATAGTCCCACAATATGCCAATGGTATGTGGCCAAAATACTTAGTCCTGTCAGAACTGAAGTACCTGCTGCATTGTTATATCATTATATGGATGATATTCTAGTGGCAGCACAATACCATGAAGTTATGGAGAAAGCCGTAGCCCTTGTCGTGGCTGCTGTAAAATCAGCAGACCTCTGTATTGCACCAGAAAAAATTCAAAAAGTACCACCTTGGAAATACTTAGGATGGCGTATAAGAGCTCAGACTATTGCTCCGCAACCTTTACAAATACAGGCAAATGTAAAAAATTTACATGACGTGCAAAAACTGTTAGGAACAATCAATTGGGTCAGACCATTGCTGGGAATCACTAATGCGGATCTCAGCCCCTTATTCGAAATGCTTAAAGGAAGCTCGGACTTAAACGCTCCACGAAGTCTCAGTCCTGAGGCCATAGCTTCCTTGCATAAAGCTGCAACAGCGATTACCTCCAGACAAGCACATCGATGGGAACCAGAATTGCCTTTTCAATTAATCATCCTTAATCCTGCTCGACAGCCTCATGCACTCATTTTTCAGTGGGACTGCCAGAAAACGGACCCTTTACTAATAATTGAATGGATTTTTTTGCCTAACCAAGCCACAAAGACTATTTCAACACAGCATGAGATGTTTGCATCTTTAATCATCAGGGCTCGACAGCGATTACTTACCCTAGCAGGCACAGACTTTAGCCTTATATGTATACCAGTGACAAGTGTTTACCTGCAATGGTTACAACAACAATCAGATGCATTAGGCATAGCTCTAACTGGCTATGCAGGTCAACTCACTTCTCATCCGCCTTCTCACAAACTGTTAAGCATTGACTTTCACCTTTTACCTATTCCAAAGCGGAGTGACCAAGCTTTACAGGCTCTTACTGTTTTTACAGATGGCTCTGGGAGATCTCACAAGTCGGTTATCCTTTGGTGGAATAGCCAATACCAACGGTGGGAATCTGATATCGAAACTGTTCAGGGTTCTCCTCAAATAGTGGAATTATCCGCAGTTGTTCGAGTTTTTCGTAAATGGTCTGTTCCTCTTAACATAATTACTGATTCTGCTTATGTTGCAGGAATTGTTAGCCGAGCCGAAGCTTCTGTTTTACGAGATGTTTCTCATGTTGCATTATTTGACTTGTTACAGGAACTTATCTTCTTATTAGATTCTCGTCTTCACCCTTATTTCATTATGCATGTTAGATCTCACACTTCTCTACCAGGTTTTATCGCGGAAGGAAACCAGCAAGCTGATATGCTGACGTTGCCAGTACAGGTATTACCAGACCGTATCGCACAAGCTAAACTTAGTCATTCTTTTTTCCACCAAAATGCTGGAGGCCTAAAACGACAGTTTAACCTTACCTCACAACAAGCCAATAATATCATTGCAGTGTGTCCTGATTGTCAGAGACACTCTTTTCCTTCCATAGCAGGAGGAGTTAACCCCAGAGGTTTACAGAGTCTTCAACTCTGGCAAACAGATGTTACTCATTTTGCCGAATTTGGTCGTTTAAAGTTTATTCATTGCTCTGTTGATACATTTTCCGGAATGTTATTTGCCTCCTGTCATACAGGAGAAAAAGCACGCGATGTGCAAAAACATCTAATGCACGCTTTTGCCACTTTAGGGGTACCCTCTCAAATTAAAACAGACAATGGTCCTGCATATGTGTCTCAAGTTTTAACAACCTTTTTTGCTTTTTGGGGAATTTCTCACGTTACAGGTATCCCTCATTCCCCCACGGGTCAAGCTCTGATAGAACGCTCTCACCAAACCTTAAAACGCTTATTATTAAAACAAAAAGGGGGAATAGGGACTGCTACGCCAGAGGAGCAAATACAGAAAGCCTTGTACGTTTTTAACTTTTTGAATTGTTCTCTATTAGATAGCAATCCTCCGGTAGTTCGCCATTTTAGCACAAATAACCTTTTTGAACCCAGAGTGAAACCGCCGGTTTTGATCCGGGACCCGGAAACAGGTATGATAATGGGACCCTATCCCCTTGTCACATGGGGAAGAGGCTATGCTTGTGTTTCCACAGAAAGAGGCCCTCGCTGGATCCCGGCGAAAAACGTGAGACCCTACCGAGAAACGCTACAACAACCCTCTGATGGCGACCCCAGTCCTTCAAAGAATATAGAAGATACAGAGAATTTCGACGGGCACCTGTGAACTTGATCTCTGAGATTTACAAGTGGGAAACCGTGCGAGTATTATTGACCATACTTGAGACCCTGATATATGGCAGAAGCGTTGGAGCATATACCCATATATGAGCGGGCGCTTTACATTTCTTGGTGGAGGGCGCCAGAGCAAAGAGAATTAGAAAAGAGTATCAGGTGTAAAGTATGGACTCAATTTGAAGAACAGTTGCGATACGTACAAAAATTCTGGGCAAGAGGAGATACTATCTCCTTCTGGAGTGTATGGACTCTTATACAACATTGCTTTTATCACTTTTATTGGGATATCGACCCATTGTGGGCAAAATCTTGTCTTAGCTGTCAAAAGCCTCGTTGTTATGCATGGGTTGCCCTAACTTGTGGGGGTTGTGGAAGAACTAACTGGAGAGCCCAGAAAAGGATTGGAAGTGTTTTTTGGTGTAGGCAGTGCATTAGAAGAGGAGGGAATGATTTGCTCTGGAACCGACGCCTGAAACGATGGTTAGGAGTACCCATACAAAGCAGCACTAGGGAAGCTTTAGATAACTTTGAGTCCATTGATCAGCTAGTGCTAGGGTTAATTCGATGGGGATTGGAAGTGGATATAAAACATTATAAGTGGCACATAAACAGTAATATTGCAGCAATCAGGTGTCAACAACTTGTACCGCTCTGTGCCAATAAGGTTATCCCAGTAACCTTGTTAGGAGTTAATGAGACATTAGATGTTGAAATAGCGGTCACTGCCCTTTATCATTTGAAATTCTGTACTTCTGAGGAAAGTGCGGAAGAGAAAGAAAAGAAATAGAAAAAGGAGTGTGCTCAAAGATTTTAGAAGATGGGCAAAAGAGTGATTATCCTGATTGTTTTGGTCATTTTTATTACGAACGGTCTAGGCTTTGATTTGCATCATGTTGACCCTCGCACTAACGTATGGCTTACCTGGGCAAATCGCACTGGGACTACAGATTTTTGTTTATCCTTAGCACAAGTAGGCGATCCCTTTAGAACATGCTTAATAGGCTATCCGTACTTAGACCCGCAAGATTTTGTAGGATTTGTAAATACCTCTTCTTTGGAGAATGAACTTAATCACACGTATTATTCCTGGCATGAGCAAAAAGACTCTCATGGGAACTATGAAGCGGTAGGATGTTATAAGGAAAATGACTGGCCAGCACAAAGGGGAGCCCTTTATCAGAGAAGACTGATTGAATTGCTTAATATTTCTAGCCCTTTGCCGGTACAAGAGCTGCAGTTATGGGGCTCTTTTCCACCCTTGACAGGCTGGGCTGATGTTAGTCGATGGAAAAACTGTTCTTTCTTTACCCCTAAGGTACTTCCGGTCAATGGAACTGGAGTGATTGAATTTGGGGACCTTCTTGAGAGCTACTTGATACGGGAAGGTGATCCAGAAACACTACAAAGATTAATTTCATACCAAAATGTATCAGGTGCTTCATTCCATTGGAATGTGTCACGCAATATGGGCTCCATGTACATTGGTAAAACTTTTACGGGACAAGTGAAGCTACCTGAAGGATATTTCCTAATTTGTGGAGATAGGGCATGGCCAGGAATCCCCTACAAGCCAATAGGAGGTCCTTGTTATATTGGGAAGCTTACTTTATTTGCACCCCACATGAGAGACCTCTTTCACTCTTCTACTATCCCGTCTTCCCGAAGAAAAAGGTCGTTACAGCAATTAGGTCCAGATTGTGACGACCAAGTCGACCTAGGGTCTTTAGGATCTACTGTAGCCTTATCCTTCTTTTTACCTGGAGGAATGGCTGCAAACAATTGGAATAAGATTAAAAGACTAGCCTGTTGGGCTGTAAAAGAATTTAACACAACCTCTGATATTCTTTCAGGCCTAGCCAATGATGTAGATAGCTTACGACATGCAGTTTTACAAAATCGTGCAGCTATCGATTTTCTCTTGTTAGCTCATGGACATGGCTGCCAGGAATTTGAAGGGATGTGCTGTATGAATTTGTCTGATCATTCGAAAAGTGTCCATAAGCAGATTGAAAAATTGCGGGACCGAGTACATCTGGTTACAGTAAGAACAGACGGGTTTGACAGCTGGTTGGCTTCTTGGGGCATTACAGGATGGATGAAAGATTTGCTCAAACAGGGAGTTTCTATTCTTTTAATAATTTGTGTGCTGTTAATAATGATTCCGTGTGTGTTGCAGTGCCTACAGAAATCGCTAACTGCTTCAATGAATAAGATTTTCCTTGTACAGCAACGAGACTTCGCAAAAACCCCCAGTGCTGAAATGTTGGTGAAGCAAGATGTCCTGGAATTAGTCGGACGTCGACCCTGGGAAGAGTCAGATGATTGAAAACAAAAAGGGGGAGATGTGGGATGTCTAAATTCATATGATGTGAATTGATCTATAACATAGTCTTATGCATATAATAAGTTAGCTAGTCTGTTGTAAGAGTAGGCCATGACAACAGTGGGAATGTGCTGCAGTGGAAAATTACAACGTGCTGAAGCAAGAACAAAGAACAAGGGACTTATTGTGATAAACAGGTGTCTTCTCCTTGCAACAGAGTATATCTTATGACCATGAAACTAGCAACTGTTAGCAACTATTAGCGATGGGAACGTAGCTTGTAAAACCTTCTCAGCCGAACTAACTTTGCAAAAAGTAACTAATCAGTATGGAACACGCTAGCCATAGACTATATAAGTGTGTAGCCTCTGATCAATAAATCGGACACTTATTTGCATCAAACTGCGTCCCCGTCTCTCAATCGCGGCAGAGGAGGTTTCAAGGAGAAGAAGACAAAGAGTACTACAAAGATAAGGAACCTCCCTGAGTCTGTGTTTTCAGTCTCCTACTCTGGGGAATGGGTGGTGATTAAGGCTGCTCTTAGTTTTAAACAAATACTTGAGACACATGAACTGCAGTAGGTCTTCAAGAGAATCCTGGCATGCCTTGCCTCTCCTCTGCCTATGCAGAACCAGCATCACCTTTGCTGGACACCTTACACTAAATCTGTAATCTCTTTTCCAGCCTGCAGACAGGAAGATGCCCCCAGGCAGTGCCCTGTGAACAGGCAGGATCTGTAGGGCCAGGGGGAGGGCACAGAGGGTGGGATGGTCTGTGAGCACTGACAGGGAACAGACATGGACAGGGAAACACCTCCCAGAGGAGAATCTCCAGGCAGCAGGGAAATGAGCAGAAATGATGGAAACCAAACCCGGAATGGTTATGGGAGGGAGAAGAGAGAAAAGTCCCTGTGACCCCCTGCAGGTCAGATCCCTCCTGTGAGCAGCCCCCTGGCCTCCTCTCCCACCCAGCAAAGCCTCTGCCCTCAGGGCTGGGGGCTCCAAGGCATGAAGCAGCTCCTGTGCAGCCAGAGCTCCAGTTCCTCTGCAGAGCACAGGGGCTGAGAGCAGCTGCCCAGCAGTGTTGGTGTCTGGGAGGTGGCTGCACAGCTGGGGAAGGGTGACGCTGTCTGAGTGCCCGGCTGCCTCTGCCCTGGCCTCTCTCACACCCACCCTCACCGCATTGTCCTTCTTGCTCCCCTGCTCTGGGTCACTGCTGTTGGGATCTTGTTCTTGCTGTCAGGCTCTCTGGGGATGGCAGTTTCAGCTGCAGAGTCACAGCCTGATCTTGTGGGTCCTTTCCTGCAGGTGTGTCCATGGGCACACGTGTCCCAGCTTTGCTCTGACCTGTGGGCTATGGGCAATGCAGTCTGTGGGGCTGGGGAATGAGCCGTGTGTGCCCTGGGATAAAAGTTGGGTGCTGAGACCTTAGGGAAGGGTGAGACCTGTCATGGTCTGGGGTGGATCCCTCTGCTCTCAGCAGTGACTGGTGGCTTTTCAGGGTAACATGGGAGTGTGATCAGCCCCCATCTCAGAAAGGTGCCAGCCCAGGGCAGCTGGAGCAGGACAGAGGGACAGAGCAGCTGCCCTCACTCTGCACTGACCCACAGGCACCCTCTGGTCTCACAGGACTCACTCTGTTCTCCCTGAGTGCAGCAGAAAGGCTGAGGGCTTCTGACACCCAACAACACTCTGCAGTGAATATGGGGGGAGGTGTAAAAAAACGTGGAACTCTTAAACTGCCTTCAACATCTCTGTTCCCTATCACTGGGAAAGCAAGTGCTGACAGCCCTTCTGTGTTAGCAGAACCAGGACAGTCCCCACCGTTCCCGTGGCCCCACTTCTGCAGAGCTGGGCTGAATTATCGACGGCCCATGGGCACAGGCCCTGCTCTTGGTTGCACATTTTCCAGCCCCAAGCAGGGCTGCAGCCACAGTGCTGAAAAAGGTTCTCCTAGAAAAACACAAGAGTGTCTGCGTGTGACAGGGGAGGGTCTATGGGAGTTGATTTGATTTTTGTCAGAGAACTCTGCCCTGGATTCTCACTGTCTTTTTTTTTCTCATGACAGCGCCCCGTGCTCAGGAAAAGCAAATGTCCAACAGCAGCTCCATCACCCAGTTCCTCCTCCTGCCGTTCACAGACACACGGGAGCTGCAGCTCTTGCACTTCTGGCTCTTCCTGGGCATCTACCTGGCTGCCCTCCTGGGCAACGGCCTCATCATCACCACCATAGCCTGGGACCAGCACCTGCACACCCCCATGTACTTCTTCCTGCTCAACCTTGCCCTCCTCGACCTGGGCTGCATCTCCACCACTGTCCCCAAATCCATGTCCAATTCTCTCTGGGACACCAAGACCATCTCATACTTGGGATGTGCTGCACAGCTCTTCTCATTTGTCTTCTTGATAGTGGCAGAGTATTCTAAGCTCACCATCATGTCGTACGACCGCTACGTTGCCATCTGCAAACCCCTGCACTACGGGACCCTCCTGGGCAGCAGAGCTTGTGTCCACATGGCAGCAGCTGCCTGGGCCACTGGGTTTCTTAATGCTCTGCTGCACACGGCCAATACATTTTCACTGCCCCTGTGCAAGGGCAATGCCCTGGGCCAGTTCTTCTGTGAAATCCCCCAGATCCTCAAGCTCTCCTGCTCACACTCCTACCTCAGGGAACTTGGGCTTCTTGTGGTTAGTACATTAGTAGTATTTGTGTGTTTTGTGTTCATTGTGGTGTCGTATGTGCAGATCTTGAGGGCCGTGCTGAGGATCCCCTCTGAGCAGGGACGGCACAAAGCCTTTTCCACCTGCCTCCCTCACCTGGCCGTGGTCTCCCTGTTTGTCAGCACTGGTTTGTGTGCCAGCCTGAAGCCCCCCTCCATCTCCTCTCCATCCCTGGACCTGGTGGAGTCTGTTCTGTACTCGGTGGTGCCTCCAGCAGTGAACCCCCTCATCTACAGCATGAGGAACCAGGAGCTCAAGGAGTCTATAAGGAAAGTGATGACTGTTTGCTTTTCAAAAGCAGTAATGAAATGACCTCCTGCTTCTGCATGTCACTTGTAATATAATGCATTACTAGTTCAACCTGAGTTCTGTAGCTTTTGTGTTTTTGTTTTTGGTTTTCTCTTTGGTGTTTGCTTTTCTTGGTGTTTGCTTTTGGTTGTATTAATGCTATCCACAAGAAAATTATTTGTCTTCTTATGGCTGTGTCCATATCTACCTGTCTGGTGTGTTCTATAGTCTTTGTGTAAATAAGGAGCTGTACTCTCTGTGTGTATAAATGAAATAAAGGACCCTGCAGTGCCTTGTTTGCCCAGAATCCTCTCTCTGTGATCTCTGGGGCTGCAGGAGCCATGTCTGTGTGCTGAGGGGGAGTGAGCAGGAGCCACCCTGAGCTGGGTCTTCCTCCCACCCTGACCAGCATGAGCCTGCGGACTCACCCCATGGCCCTGGGCACCACAGCCCACTTGCTCTGCAGAGCAGCACTGCCAGGTCAGAGCTGTATGGAGCGTGGGAAGGGGGCAGGAACAGCTGGCCAGGTCAGCACAGATCAGCTCTCTTGGGAAAGGGCTCTGTGGGGAGACGGGATGTTCCAGGAGAAGAGTGGGGCACTGTATGTGTGCAGGAAAGATACGGAAAATGAAACCCTTTGCTGCAGGTGGCAGCTTGGGGCAGGTGGCCCTGGCACTGTGGCCGCAGGACCTTCCTGAGGATCCCCTAGGCCAAATGTCTCATGCTGTCCTGGGGAGCCAGTCTGGACCTGGGTCTGCAAGCTGCCTGTGCTGCAGACCCACTCACCTTGCCGGCTGGATGAACATTCTCACTGTCCTTCATTCTCACTGGTCCCCACTGCTGTGGGACCAGTTCCAGTTCCAGTGTGGCTGCTCTGCCGGGCTGGGCTGGGGAGAGGGCAGGGGGGTGGCACAATTCAGGAGGGGGTGGGAGGGCTGAACTGGCAAATGCCCCAGAGAAGAAAATACCAGCGAATGGCTGAAGTGTGTGAGTGTGCAGGGCTGGCACACAGCAGTGTCCTCTCCAGCCAGACCTCCTGGGAGAGCCCTGAAGCACCAGCAGAGCAGGGGCTGGTGTGTGCCCATGGTCATGGGACAACCTGGGGAAACTGGCCCAGCACAGTCATCACAGACCAGCCCCTCAAAACCACCATTTCCAGCACTGGCCCTTCACCCCAACTGAGAGAGGTTGTTCATCCCTCGACACAAGGACACTGAATGAGTAAGTCAGAAGTCAATGTTTCCACTGTATGAATGAGATATGAGCATGCATGTCATGTACATAAGATGAACCTGACTCAGTACGAACACCATCAGCTATTCCTGCAGTTTCCATGCAGGCCTGAATGCAGCACTAGGATGTGCTGCCTTGAACTGAGGTCCCCATGTCCATTCCTCATGACATGGGACATGAGGATGGCCATGCCTAAGCATCTGGACATGCTGGATCATGGGGCTGAGGCCTATTGTCTGTGGCTTAACAAAGTCAAGTGCTGGGTCCTACACTTGGGTCACAACAACCCCAGGCAGCGCTAGAGGCTCAGGGAGGAGCGGCTGTAAAGCTGCCTGGTGGAAAGGGATGTGCGGGTGTTGATCGATAGCTGGCTGAATATGAGCCAGAATGTTTCCAGGTGGCCAAAAAGACCAACAGCATCCTGGCTTGTATCAGGAATGGTGTGGCCAGCAGGACTAGAGAAGTGATTGTGCCACTGCTCTCGGTACTGGTGAGGCCGCACCTTGAATCCTGTGTTCAGTTTTGGGCCCCTCATCTCAAGAAGGACATTGAGGTACTAGAGAGAGTGCAGAGGAGGTGACAAAGCTGCTGAGGGGCTGGAGAAAAGTGTGATGAGAAGCGGTTGAGGAAACTGGGGCTGTTCAGCCTGGAGAACAGGAGATTGAGGGGAGATCTTCTCACTGTCCACAACTGCCTGACAAGAGGTTGCAATATGGCGAGTCTTGATCTCTTCTCCCAAGTAGCAAGTGACAGGACAAGAGGAATTGGCCGCAATTTACACCAGGGGAGGTTTAGATTGGATATTAGGAAAAAAGTATTTCCCGGAAAGGGTTGTCAGGCATTGGAACAGGCTGCCCAGGGCAGTGGGGGAGTCACCACCCCTGGAGGGGTTTAAAGGTGTTTAGACAAGGTTCTCAGGGACATGGTTTAGTGCAAGAGCTGGGCTATGGTTGGACTCAATGATCCCAAGGCTCTCTTCCTATCAGAGTATTCTATGATTCTATGATTCTGCCTCAGATGAGAGTCCACAAAGCCAACTCAGTTACGGATGTCAGGCAGAACCCTGACATTTCTGTGTGTGACTCTGGGAACAAACCCCTCTGACCCAGTGAGATTCACCTCAGTTGCCCTGTGATTCTGGATTGTGTTTTCAAAAGGACAGTGCAATCGAGGAGGTCCTGGCATCCGTCAAACCCATCTTCAAGAAAGGCAGGAAGGAGAATGGGGAGAATCACAGGCTGGTCAGCTTGTCTCTGTCCCTGGGAAGGTGATGGGACAAGTCCTCCTGCAGCCATCTGCAGGCACTTGAAGGACAAGAAATGACTTGTGAACCAAAATGGGTGGGGGAAAGACAGGCATGTTGTGCCAGGCCTTGGACATGGTCTCTTGTGGTGTCCTTATAGCCCAATTGATGTTGTTTGGGCTGAAGAAGTGGATGCTTGGTGGGAAGTTCACTGAAACACCAAGCCCAAATATCATCTGCGATGCAGTGTCCTCTGTGCAGTTAGTGTGTCATCCCTCAGGGACCAGCATTTGGGCCGAAACTTCTAAAGATCTTTATTGTCCCTTCTGTGCTGTGATGGAGATGATGGAAAGCTGAGTGGAACCTTGAACATCCTCACCTGGTCACCCTGCTTTGGGAAGGAGAGTGAAGCAAGATGTTCAGAGCTCTCTTCAAACCTGACTGACTCTATGATTCAACGAATCTTTCCCCTGGACATGTTTTTGAAGATGGAATATCTGCAGAAAAGAAAAAAAAAGAAGTGGCAGAAGAGGAAATAGAAATGATGTCAACATAAAAACAACAGTTACTGCAAAGAAAGTTTCTCCACCCAAACATTAAGAGGGAAATACATTTGTTTAATTTGATACAACAAGCATACTATTATCTGGTCAGGCCCTGGTCTATGGGGAGGGGGATGGATGGGTTCGGTATTATTATGTCAGCTGAGTTTCAGAAACTCATAATCCAGGCGGAATCATGTGGCTGTGAAGGGGACAGTGGGGTCAGTTCTGTGTCTGGAGGTGACAGCCCAGCAGCAGGGACATGGCTGGGAAAGAACCTCTGCCCAAGGGCCCACAGGTCTTACCCAGGAAGAGAGACGGGTTGTCATGTCCATCCCACCTGAGAACATGACGGGACATCGGCAGGAACATGGTCGTGTCTGTCAGAGAAGCTGAAAGGCCAGTGGCAGTCCTGGGATTTAGAAGATCATGGCGAGGTGACTTCTCTCTGGTCAGGTAAAAGACCACAAGAAGCCTAACTGGTTGGGTTCCCTGCATGAAGGGCAGTTTATGAGATGGTCGAGCTTTTCTTGATAGTGAGAAGAAGCAGGAAAGAGGAAAAAGAAGTCTACTTGGAAGGTGAGGACTGGATATGAGGAGGAAGAAATGTGACTGGAAGGGCAGTGCTGTGGGGCAAGAGGTCACCCAGAGGGAGCTGGATCAGCCCATGGTTTATGTTCCAAAGAGAAGCCGGTGAGGGTGCAGACAGAGCAGTGAAGGTGCAGAAATGCTGGGGTGAGAGCAGGTGGGGAAGCGAGATGGGTGTCTGCAGCCTGCAGGGGAAGAGGGCCAGGGGTAGCACCGTGCAGAACAGCCTGTGGTGGAGATGGCAAAGGGCACTGTAAGGCTGGAAGGGACCCACAGAACCCAGGTCTGTGTCCCCTTGGCCATGGCAGTTGTCTCTGCCACTGAGGCCCAGGAGAAGACATGTTGTCCTCATGGCACTGGGGCCTCGGTGCCTCCTCGCAGCCCCATGGGGAAGCTGGAAGTTGTTGTCCCAGTGTTGTCCTTCCCTGGGCCTTGCACACCCACATCCCATGGTCCCAGGAAGAGCCCTGAGCCGTGTGTGAGGGACAGGATCCCCCTTCCCATTGCCTGCAGGTCAGGGCTTCTCCTTTCTGCTTCAGAAAGCAAACCAAGGGGTTTCTGAGCATCAGAGCTGACGAAAAGACTCAAAGGAGACCTCATGGTGGCTACAGCTTCCTCACAAGGGGAGAAGGAGGGGAAGGCACTGATCTCTTCTCTCTGGTGACCTATGACAATACCCAAGGGAATGGAAGAAAAATGTGTCAATGGAGGTTTAGGTTGGATATTAGGAACATGTTCTTCACCCAGAGGTGCTGGACAATGAACAGGCTCCTCAGGGAGGTGTCACGGCTATTCCTTGGGGTGCCATAAAGGTCAGTGGGACAGAGATGGTGTTCAGGGGTCTCTTCCAACCTGTGTTATTGTAGGATCCCATGAATCTTTTCCTTGGAGAGCTCTTTCATGTCAGAATAGACAGAGGAAGGACAACAAAAGCAGAGGCAGAAGCAGAGATATAAAATGCCCCAGAGTAAACACAGCAGCTCCTCTGAGGAACGTTTCTCCACTCAAACCCTTGATAGGAAATCTATCAGATACATTTGATGAAAGCAGCTTAGTTTGATCTGCTCACACACTGGACCACAAGGAGGGGGATGGTGGGTACGATGTCGTGTGGTCACTGTGTCTCAGGAACTCATAGTACAGTAGGAAGCCAATGGCTGTGGAGGGGACTGTGAGGTCACTTCTGCCTCTGCAGGGGATTGGCCAACAGCAGGAACATGGCTGGGAAAGGACTGTGAGGTCACACATACGAGATGAGCAATCGGGCCCAATCAGCATGGCTGGATGAAAGGCAGGTCCTGCTTGACCAACCTGATCTCCTTCTGTGACAAGGTGACCGGCTGAGCAGATGAGGGAAAGTCTGTCGTGGGGAGTGAATCCGCCACACAGGCTGTGGGTGTTGTGTCCTTAGACTGCAGTAAAGCCTTTGACACCGTGTCCCACAGCATCTCCTGGAGAAGCTGCAGCTCGTGGCCTGGATGGTGTATGTGCGATGGAGGGCTGGACCAAAAGAATTGTGGTGAACAGACCAAATCCAGTTGGCGTCCGATCGCAAGTGGTGTCCCCAGGGCTCAGTATTTGACTCAGTTCTATTTAAGCTTTATCAATGATGTGTATGAGGGGATCGAGTGCACCCTCATTAATTTTGCAGATGACACCAATCTGGGTAGGAGTGTTGATCTGCTAGAGGGTGGGAAGGCCATGCTGTCCCATCTGCTGTCCCATCTGGACCCGCTGGATCATTGTGCTGAGGCCAATTGTCTGAGGTTAACAAGGCCAAGTGCCGCGTCCTGCACTTGGGTCACAACAGCCCCAGGCAGCGCTACAGGCTCAGGGAAGAGTGGCTGGAAATTTCCTGGTGGAAAAGAATCTGGGGATGTTGAGTGGCAGTGGCTGAACATGAGCCAGCGTGTGCCCAGGTGGCCAAAAAGGCCACCAACAGTATCCTGGCTTGTATCAGGAATGGTGTGGCCAGCTTGACTAGAGAAGTGATTGTGCCGCTGTACTCTGCAGTAGTGAGGCCCCACTTTGAATTCTGTGTTCAGTTTTGGGTCCCTCTTCATTAGAAGGACATTGAGGCACCAGAGAGACTGCAGAGGAGGCGATGGAGCTGCTGAGGGGCTGGAGCACAAGTGTGATGAAGAGCGGCTGAGGGAACTGGGGCTGTTCAGCCTGGAGAACAGGAGGCTGAAGGGAGACCTTCTCGCTGTCCACAACTGCCTGAAAGGAGGTTGAACATGGAGGGTGTTGGTCTCTTCTCCCAAGTAGCAAGTGATAGGACAGGAGGAAATGGCCCCAAGTTGTGCCAGGGGAGGTTTAGATTGAATATTAGGAAAACAATTCTTCCCGGAAAGGGTTGTCATGTGGTGGAACAGGCTGCCCAGGGCAATGGTGGAGTCACCATCTATGTAGGTGTTTTAAAGGCATTTAGAAGAGGTTCTTAGAAACACGGTTCAGTGCTAGATTTAAATTGTGGTTGGACTCAATGGTCCTGAGGGTCTCTTCCAACTGAAATAATTCTATGATTCTCTATTATCAACTGGAATATTCTTCTATCACATCTTCTAAGTGCTCTTCACATATATGCCTCTTCACCTACAGTCCTGAAACTTATCTAATTAGATGCACAAGTGTTGAATACTAATTGTAAATGATGAAAGTACCATCTCTCTGTCAGTCTGGTCTGATACCTGCCAGTCCCAGGCAAACACCTCAGGTACACGGGGCCTCTCGAGGTTTGCACTGGGTGCTTATAGTGAGACCATGGAGCTCAGCCCAAAAACCTGAGAACTCCCCTCAAAACTTAAATACCAAACCAACAACAACAACAACAAAAAGAACAAAACACCCCACACTCTTTTTTTCATCAGATGAAATAATTAAATATTTCCAATAAAATGTCTGTGGAATTTCTATCCTGCCAAAATATGAATTTTCAGAATGTGTATGGACTGTGGGAGATGAAACACTGGCCTTTCCCTGTGCTTGCAGTGCCAGAACTCTGTCTATCTCTACGTGTATTTAATCCCCTGGACATCCAGGAGTTTCCCCCTGTCCTTGCTCAGCTCACCGTGTCTGAACTCATCTCTTCAGAAGCCTGTCTGGACATTTGCACTTTCCATCGCTCCCCAGAGGTTCTTCACCTCTCACTCTTGGCTCATTCAGAGCCTCTCAGCTCTCACTCTGCTTTGAGCTTCAGGCAGGTAAAGTCTTTCAGCAGTTGCTCTCGTACTCCCTACAGGCAACTCTTCAATTATGGCAATGGACCTCACTGGAAACTACTTAATTTAACCACAGAACTGAGAAACATCATTCAGTTCTATTGTGTTTTCTTTTTTTTTTTTTTTTCTCCTTTTTTTTTTCCTCTAATTAAAAATTCCCCGGTGCCTGTTTACATCCAGTTCTCTAAGGAAATATGAAGCAATTCCTGCAAAGAAGCTGTAACAATCAGTGCAAACTTCAGTGCAGAATCTGATGTAAAGAAATGTGCTGGAAATCCCAGGGGCCAATGAGCAAAACAGGGAGTTTGGGGAGCTGGTTATAGATTTCCTGCTAACAATCTGAGCAGAGAAACATTCTTCACAGAACTGCTCTGTTTATTTGACACCTTTTAGGTCTCCTTCTCTGCCTGTATTTTTATTTTCTTGTTCCTCCACCTCTTCCTTCTTCCAAAACCTTTCCAAGGGAAAGATTCCTGGAATCACAGAGCAACTCAGGTTTGAACACCATCTTGTCTCACTGTCCTGCTCAGGGCAGGGTGACCCAGGTGAGGTTGTCCAAGGCCTCTGTCCAGCTTTGCACCACCCACTAAGGAGCTGAAGGTTCACTGTGTCACATCATACAGGGGAGAATAGAGACGTTCAACAGTGTTGGCCCAAGTGCTGGTCCCTGAGGGATCCCACTGGTAACTGGCTCTGTGGGCACTTTGTACCACTGGTGATATTTGGGCTCTACGAGGGACTATAGATGCTATATAAAATGCTATATAAAAAGATGTGCTCATGCTTTTGTGACACTAGTGTATTGAAAGATTAAAATGTCATGAGTTTGCCTGTTTAAGAGTTGGGGTGTTCAGCTGGAGAAGAGACACTCCTGGGAGACCTTATTGCAGCCTTTCTGGACTGAAAAGGGACCAACAAGAACAATGGGGACAGACTTTTGAGAAGGGGCTGTTGAGATTGGACAAAGGGTGATGGTTTAAACTAGAAGAGGGGAGAATCAACGAATTGATGGTTTAAACTAGAAGAGGGGAGAATCAAGGAATGAAATGAGGAAGAGATTTTTTACACTGAGGATGGTAAAACACTGGGAGAGGTGTCGAGGGTTAAGATTGCGGGGTGACAATCAAACCCTGGCAGATGTATTGTTAACCCCCTCTCCCCCACCCCACTTCCTCTTTTTTGCCCCTCCCTCTCCCCCCTTCCCACTCAGCACAGGCGATCGGGAGGAAAAGAGAGAAGAGAGTTGGAAAAATTAAAGATGTTTTACTAATGCTACTAATAAGAATAGAGAAAATAATACAAAATATACAAAACCAAACTTGAAAGTCTCAGCAACTGCAGAGCCGGCACCCAAAGTCCTGGATTAGACTCTGCAACCAACCGGATCTGGATTCAGTCTCTCACTAGGCCTCAGTTCTCAGGGACGATTAGCAAGGTCCTCTCCTAAGGTCGCCATAAGCAGAAGGGAAAAAGGGAAAAAGGGACGAGATCCTCATGGTCTCCCACTTCTATATGAAGTATTCACGTGAATGGGATGTTATACACAGTTGGTCAGTTTCTTAGTCACTTGTTTCTAGTCGCCCCTCTCGTGAGATGTCCATCCATGCTTATCAATAAGTTTGCATTCCATTGCTAGGTTTACCAAAACATGTGTCTGGTTCTCCAGGAAAATGCAGTTAATATGAAGCTTTAGCTGACAGGCAAAATTCACTGAAAGAGAAACTTGTTTTTAACAAAACCAGGACAACAGGCTTCCCAGAGAGAGGGTGGATGAACCATCCTGGAGACATCCCAGGTCAGGCTGGACGGGGCTCTGAGCAACCTGAGCTGCTGAAGATGTCCCTGATCGCCGAGGGGAGTTGGACCAGACGGGCTGTGAATGTCACTTCCAACTCAAACTACTTTGTGATTCTAGGATTCAGCAGCAGGAAAGCCTGGATGCATCGATGCTGATGACCAGAAAAGGTCTTGTCTGGCTTGTGCGAGCCAGGCCGGCAGCTTCACCCAGCAGCTCTCCCCACCCGAGTGGAGAGCTGACCCACCTGTGTACAACCGACCTGCCCCTTCCCCACAGTGCCCAGAGGATGCTGCCCAGGGCCCCAGATGGACATTTGTGGGGGAGTATTGGGAGCACTGGGAGGTTTACTGGGAACACTGAGGGTTTACTGGGACTTGTTGGAGGTTTACTGGAAACAATGGGGGTTGCTGGGAGCACGGGAGAGGGTAGTGGGGGTTACTACGTACACTAGAAAGATTAGTGGGGGAGTACTGGGAATACTGGGAGGGTTACTGGGAGCATGTGGGGTTCCCTGAGTGTTACTGGGAGTACTAGGTGGTTACTGGGAGCACTGGGAGGGCTACTGGGAACACTGGGGGTTTACTAGGAGTCCTTGCAGGATTGCTGGGAACAATGGGGGTTGCTGTGAGAACTGGAGGGGTTAGTGGGGGCCACTGGCTGCTCTGGGGAGGTGTCTGGGAACACTGGGGGTTGCTGGGGATTTCCTGGGAGCACTAGGTGGTTACTGGGAGCACTGGGAAGGTTACTGGGAACAGTAGGTTTATTAGTGGGGGGTTTCTGGGAACACTGGGCGGGTTACTGGGAGCACTGGGAGTTTCCTGGGAGTTCTTGCAGGATTACTGGGAACATTGGGGGTTGCTGGGGCTTTACTGGGAGGGTTGTTGGGAGTGTAACTGGGAACATTAGAAGGAGTAGTGCGGGGTTATTGGGAACATTGTGGGGGTTACTGGGAACATTCCAGTTGGTGGGGGTTTACTGGGAGCACTAGGTGGTTGCTGGGAGCACTGGGAGGGTTATTGGGAGAACTGAGGGTTTACTGGGAATTTTTGGAGGATTACTGGGAACAATGGGGGTTGCTGGGAGCACTGGAGGGGTTAGTAGGGGGTTACTGGGAACACTGGGAGGGGTTACTGGGAACAGTGGGGGTTGCTGAGGGCTCACATGAAAGCACTAGGTGGTTACTGGGATCACTGGGAGGGCTAGCGGGGGGTTACTGGGGGCAATGAGGGGGTTGCTGGGGCTCACTGCGAGCACTGGGGGGGTTGCTGGGAGCACTGGGAGGTTTACTGAGAGCACTGGGAGGTTTACTGGGAGGATTACTGGAAACAGTAGGAGGGTTAGTGGGGGGTTAATGGGAACACAACATGGTTCCTGAGAGCACTGTGGGGGCCTGCTGGGAGCACAAGGACTGTTAGTGGGAGCACTGGGGGTTAACTGAGAGTTATTGGAGGATTACTGGGAACAATGGGGGCTGCTGGGAGCACTGGAAAGGTTAGTTGGGGGCTACTGGGAGCACTGGAGGGGTTAGAAGGAGGGTTACTGGGAGCACTGGAGGTTTACTGGGAGCACTGGAGGGTTTAGTGGGGGTTACTGGGGGCACTGGAGGGGTCAGTGGGAGGGTTACTGGGAGCACTGGAGGGGTTAGTGGGAGGGTTACTGGGAGCACTGGGAGCATTGGGGTTATACTGCTGTGTGGTCCATCACAACCCACCAGCTCAGGGTGAGGACGTTGCCGAGGCCTCTCCAGCAGCTGAGAGCGGCCTCAGTCACAGGCCCTGCTTGTCGTGGGGTTTGAACTGCCCTGATGTTTCTGGAAGGACGACTCAGCCAGACACAGTCCAGGAGGTTCAGCAAGTGCATCCATGGGAACTGCCTGATGCGAAGGGTGGAGGAGCCGACCAGGAGAGGAGCTGCTGGACCTCATCCTCACTAACAAGGAGGGGCTGGTTGAGGCGGGAAAGGTTGAGGGCTGCCTTGGCTGCAGCGACCAGGAGATGGTGGAGTTCAGGATCCCGTGTGGCAGGAGCAGGATAGCAAGCAGAATTGAACCCTGGATTTCAGCAGGGCAAACTTGGCCTTTTCAGGCAATTGCTGGGGGACATCCCATGGGCAAGGCTGCTTGAAGGTAAATCCATAAATCCATGGGTCCGGATGGGATGCACCCACTGGTGCTGAGGGAGCTGGCTGAGGTCATTGCTGGGCCAATCTCCATCATCTTTGCTAAGTTGTGGCAAACGGGAGAGGTGCCTGAGGACTGGAGGAAAGCAAATGTCACTGCAGTCTTCAAAAAGGGCAGGAAGGAGGACCCGGGGAACTCTAGACCGGTCAGCCTCACCTCCATCCCTGGGAAACTGGTGGAACGACTTCTCCTTGGTGCCGTCTCAAGGCATATCAGGGATAAGAGGGTCATTAGGAGTAGTCAACATGGCTTCACTAAGGGGAAGTCATGCTTGACCAACCTCATTGACTGTTATGAAGACATAACGAGGTGGATACATGATGACAAAACAGTGGATGTGGTCTACCTTGACTTCAGTAAAGCCTTGGACACAGTCTCCCACAGCATTCTCACAGCTAAACTAGGGGAGCGCGGTCTGGATGAGCGGGTAGTGAGGTGACTGTGAACTGGCTGAAAGGAAGAAGCCAGAGAGTCGTGGTCAATGGGCCAGAGTCCAGTTGGGGCCTGTATCCAGTGCAGAGCCTCAGGGGGCAGTGCTGGGGCCAGTACTATTCACTAAATTCATCAGTGACGTGGATGAGGGAATAGAGTGACTGTCAGCAAGTCTGCTGAAGACACCAAGCTGGGAGGAGTGGGTGACACTGGAAGCTGTGCTGCCATCAGAGACCTGGACAGACTGGAGAGTTGGGCGGGGAAAATGTAATGAAATAGAACAAGGGCAAGTGTAGAGTATTACAACTGGGCAAGAAGAACCCCAGGTTCCAGTGTAAGTTGGGGAAGGACCTGTTGGAGAGCAGTGTAGGGAAAGGGACGTGGGGGTCCTGGGGACAGCAGGATGACCATGAGCCAGCACTGGGCCCTTGTGGCCAGGAAGCCAATGGGACCTGGGGGGCGGTTAGAAGGGGTTGGTCAGTACCTCAGAGAGGTTCTCCTGCCCCTCTGCTCTGCCCTGGGGAGACCACACCTGGAATATTCTCATACCACTTTATTTTTTACTAGCAAGAATACAATGCTGGCAAGAAGTGTCTCTGTAGAGCAGACACTACTAACTTTACTGATTCCTTCAGGTTGTCTCAAAGGATGTGCCCCTGGAGCCTGAGGGACACCTGGAGGAGCCCAGAGGGGACAGAGAAAGGGACATCATGGGCTGCTCCTGTGCTGCTGAGCTGGGCTGGGCTCCTGGGACACAGGGAGCTCATGGCAGCGGCAGCGCTGCAGAGAGACAGCTCTGCCCAGGAGCAGCTCCTCTGCACACGCAGCAGGGCTGAGGGCTCTGCCTGCAGCACCGAGGGCACAGGAGCCAGGCACAGAGAGGGAAACGCAGTCTAGGCTGGGAGGATGCTGAGAGTTCACTGGAAATGAAATCCTCTCAGATATGAAGCCTGTGGCTGCAGGGCATTGCATCTGCAAATCATGGTAGGATCTCAGAAAGCTGTCCCATTGCAGAGCCTGCGAGAGATGTAAGTACAGCTCTCAGAGGTTCTCTGATCAGAGGGGAGGATGTGCTGCAGAGCACGGGTTGCCTTCTGCACTGTCAGAGTGACAAGTCTTGAATGCTGCGTTCTCCCCAGGGTGGCTGTGGGGTGTAAATGTCAATGTGCAGGATGGGTGCCCAGGGCTGTCCTGCAGAGCAGGGTCCCTGCACCCCAGGGCTGTGCCGGGCAGGGACTCTGCCGCCTGCCAGGGTCAGTGCTCAGCCTGCCCGGGAGATCCCAGCAGCACTGAGGGGAGAAGATGTGGGGGAAGGAGCGACCCCCGGCAGGGCAGGGTCCTTCTGCTGCTGGGTTCTCCGTGGGTCGGGGCTGCTCACAGCTCCAGCTCATTCCAGAATATTGACAAAAGGAGGTTTCAAGGAGAAGAAGACAAAGAGTACTACAAAGATAAGGAACCTCCCTGAGTCTGTGTTTTCAGTCTCTTACTCTGGGGAATGGATGGTGATTAAGGCAGTTTTTAATTTTAAACAAATACTTGAGACACATGAACTGCAATAGGTCTTCAAGAGAATCCTGGCATGCCTTGCCTCTCCTCTGCCTATGCAGAACCAGCATCACCTTTGCTGGACACCTTACACTAAATCTGTAATCTGTTTTCCAGCCTGCAGACAGGAAGATGCCCCCAGGCAGTGCCCTGTGAACAGGCAGGATCTGTAGGGCCAGGGGGAGGGCACAGAGGGTGGGATGGTCTGTGAGCACTGACAGGGAACAGACATGGACAGGGAAACACCTCCCAGGGGAGAATCTCCAGGCAGCAGGGAAATGATCAGAAATGAGAGGAAACTGAACCCAGAATTGTTATGGGAGGGAGAAGAGAGAAAAGTCCCTGTGACCCCCTGCAGGTCAGATCCCTCCTGTGAGCAGCCCCCTGGCCTCCTCTCCCACCCAGCAAAGATTCTGCCCTCAGGGCTGGGGGCTCCAAGGCATGAAGCAGCTCCTGTGCAGCCAGAGCTCCAGTTCCTCTGCAGAGCACAGGGGCTGAGAGCAGCTGCCCGGCAGTGTTGGTGTTTGGGAGGTGGCTGCACAGCTGGGGAAGGGTGACGCTGTCTGAGTGCCCGGCTGCCTCTGCCATGGCCTCTTTCACACCCACCCTCACCGCATTTTCCTTCTTGCTCCCCTGCTCTGGGTCCCTGCTGTTGGGATCTTGTTCTTGCTGTCAGGCTCTCTGGGGATGGCAGTTTCAGCTGCAGAGTCACAGCCTGATCTTGTGGGTCCTTTCCTGCAGGTGTGTCCATGGGCACACGTGTCCCAGCTTTGCTCTGACCTGTGGGCTGTGGGCAATGCAGTCTGTGGGGCTGGGGAATGAGCCGTGTGTGTCCTATGCTAAACGTTGGGTGCTGAGACTTTAGGAAAGGGTGAGACTTGTCATGATCTGGGGTGGATCCCTCTGCTCTCAGCAGTGTCTGGTGGCTTTTCAGGGTAACATGGGAGTGTGATCAACCCCCATCTCAGAAAGGTGCCAGCCCAGGGCAGCTGGAGCAAGAGAGAGGGACAGAGCAGCTGCCCTCACTCTGCACTGACCCACAGGCACCCTCTGGTCTCGCAGGACTCGCTCTGTTCTCCCTGAGTGCAGCAGAAATGCTGAGGGTTTCTGACACCCAACAACACTCCCCAGGGTGGGAGGGGAGAAGGAGCTGTAGAAACCCCAAACCTCTCAAACTCAGTTTCTCATGCCTGGGGGTACCGATGTTGACAGTCCCTTTTGCACCAGGAGCGGTTCCATCTGACAAAGCTGAACCCCAGGACTGGCCCCTGCCCACCCGATCACACAGGGTCAGGCTGACTCCTCAGGAGCCCCTGGGCAGAGACCCTGCTCTTCATTGCACACTCATCAAGCACCGACGAGGGCTCCAGCCACGACGTTCTCCTGGAAAAAGAAAAATGTCTCTTTGTGTGACGGGGTGGGAGGGTCTGTGGGAAATGGTTTTGATTATTTCCAAGGAAGTCTCATCAAACCTTCACTATCTTTTCCTCCTATGACAGGTCCTCATGCCCACAGGCAGCAAATGTCCAACAGCAGCTCCATCACCCAGTTCCTCCTCCTGCCGTTCACAGACACCCGGGAGCTGCAGCTCTTGCACTTGTGGCTCTTCCTGGGCATCTACCTGGCTGCCCTCCTGGGCAACGGCCTCATCATCACCACCATAGCCTGGGACCAGCACCTGCACACCCCCATGTACTTCTTCCTGCTCAACCTCGCCCTCCTCGACCTGGGCTGCATCTCCACCACTGTGCCCAAATCCATGGCCAACTCCCTCTGGGACACCAGGGCCATCTCATACTCAGGATGTGCTGCTCAGCTCTTTTCATTTGCTTTCTTGATCAGAGCAGAGTATTGTCTCCTCACCGTCATGTCCTACGACCGCTACGTTGCCATCTCCAAACCCCTGCACTACGGGACCCTCCTGGGCAGCAGAGCTTGTGTCCACATGGCAGCAGCTGCCTGGGCCACTGGGTTTCTCAGTGCTCTGCTGCACACGGCCAATACATTTTCACTGCCCCTGTGCAAGGGCAATGCCCTGGGCCAGTTCTTCTGTGAAATCCACCAGATCCTCAAGCTCTCCTGCTCAGACACTTACCTCAGGGAACTCGGGTTGCTTGTGGTTGGTGTATTAGTAACGTTTGGCTGTTTTGTGTTCATTGTGGTGTCCTATGTGCAGATCTTGAGGGCCGTGCTGAGGATCCCCTCTGAGCAGGGACGGCACAAAGCCTTTTCCACCTGCCTCCCTCACCTGGCCGTGGTCTCTCTGTTCATCAGCACTGCCATGTTTGCCTACCTGAAGCCCCCCTCTATATCCTCCCCATCCCTGGACCTGGTCGTGTCTGTTCTGTACTCAGTGGTGCCTCCAGCAGTGAACCCCCTCATCTACAGCATGAGGAACCAGGAGCTCAAGGAGTCCATTAGGAAAGTGATTTCATGGGTGTTTGTCAATATTGATCAGCTTTCCATCACTGTCCACAAATGATGTCTATTTGTATCCCAATGCAGACCTGTACCTTGTTTTATCCCTTTTACTTTGTTAGCATTACCCATATTGTTATTTATGGTTTTTATGTTTGTACCTAATTGTTTGTGTTTAGCGCTCTATCCTGAAAAATGTACCCATTATTACTATTTTTAAAATACCTGAAACCTGTATAAATGTTTTCCTAACACTGTGTCAGAGCTTGGTCTCCCATAGCATCTCCGTAATAAAATGACATCTTCTCTGTGCAGTTCATCAATATTTGGTTGTTCTTTTAAAGCTGATCTCAACAACAGGCCCAGGAATTTCACCCAAAAGGGCCTGAGGTCAAAGCTCATTGTCACGTTGGTAGCTGATAGACAACTGAGTTGTGGTTTAAGACACAACCGTTGTTGTCTGTTGACAGTGAAGAAGGGGAGTGGTCATGAGATACAGTCAGACTGGGCTGTCCCAGAGCATGATGGGGCAGAGGACAATCCTCCAGGAGAGGAATCTGGAGCTGCCTGGAGAGCCCATGAGATACACAGGGACGGTGTGTGCCTGAGGTGGGCAGTGACTGGAGCCCACAGAATGAGACATGGCCCAAGGTGGAGTCAACCCATGGGAAAGCACTAAATCCAGGTATCTGCAGGGAAACAAAGATGGAAACAGCCCACCCCACACAGACCCGTTCCAACAGTGTCACAGTGTCACAGTGTCACAGTATGTTTGGGATTGGAAGGGACCTCAAAAGACGATCCAGTCCAATCCCCCTGCTGGAGCAGGAACACCCAGGTGAGGTCACACAGGAACATGTCCAGGTGGGTTGGAATGTCTCCAGAGAAGGAGACTCCACAACCTCCCTGGGCAGCCTGTTCAGTCTCCATCACCCTCACTGAGAAGAAGTTTCTTCTCAAATTTAAGTGGGATCTCTTGTGTTCCAGCTTGATCCCATTACCCCTTGTCCTATCATTGTTTGCCACCCAGAAGAGCCTGGCTCTGTCCTCGTGGCACTCACCCTTCATATATTTATAAGCATTAATAAGGTCACCCCTCAGTCTCCTCCAAACCAAAGAGACCCAGCTCCCTCAGCCTTTCTTCATAAGGGAGATGCTCCACTCCCTTAATCATCTTTGTTGCCCTACACTGGACCCTCTCCAGTAGTTCCCTGTCCTGCTGGAACTGAGGGGCCTAGAACTGGACACAATATTCCAGATGTGGTCTCACCAGGGCGGAGTAGAGGGGAAGGAGAACCTCTCTCGATCTACTAACCACCCCCCTTCTAATACACCCCAGGATGCCATTGGCCTTCCTGGCCACAAGGGCACAGTGCTGGCTCATGGTCACCCTACTGTCCCCAGGACCCCCAGGTCCCTTTCCCCTACGCTGCTCTCTAATATGTAATTTCCCAACCTATACTGGAACCTGGGGTTGTTCCTGCCCAGATGCAGGACTCTACACTTTCCCTTGTAAAATTTCATCAGGTTATTCCTCGCCCAACTCTTCAGCCTGTCCAGGTCCTGCTGGATGGCAGCACCTTCACAGTCACCACACCAGCAGCAGCACTTTTACACAACCATGAGCAACAGTACTGACCGTGCCCTGTTCCTCCTCTCAGACTGAGCTGCTGTGAAGGTTGCATGAGTTGTCTGCACATCCCGGGTAGAACTTACCTGCAATTTCACACACCCCTGTGGTCCCTCCTGTGTGGACCTGGGGTTTTGGTCAACCCAGACTCAGAGATATTGCCGACTTGGCCATTCCAGCCCCAGGTCTCTTCATATCCTGGTGTCTCTTCCTTGCTAGCCTCACTTAGACCTGACCAAGAAAGCTTGTGCATACATTTACACCCAAACACACACACAACGGTGAACCCACTCACACAGTAAATAGCCAGGAACAGAGTTTAAGAAATATTGTAGTTTAACCCTGGTCATCAACTCAGCACCACACTATTGCTGTGGCAGGATGAGGGGAAGATCTTAAAAGTAAAAGAAAACTCGAGGGTTGAGATAAAGACAGTTTAATAGGCAAAGCAAAAGCTGTGTGTGCAATCAAAGAAAAAGAAGGAATCTATCCCCTGCTTTGCATTGGCAGGTGGGTGTTCAGCCATCTCCAGAAAATCAGGGCTCCATCACACATAGCAGTTACTTGGGAAGACAAACGCCATCACTCTGAGTGTTCCCCCCTCACTTTCTCTCCCAGACTTTGTTGCTGAGCATGACTTCATGTGGTACTGAAGATCCCTTCGGTCAGCTGGGGTCAGCTGTCCAAGCTGTGTCTCCTCTCCATTTCTTGGGCCCCCCCAGCCTACTCTCACTTCTCAGCGTGAGAAGCAGAAAAGGGTTTGACTCTGTGCAAGCACCGCTCAGCAGTGACTGAAACATGGGAGTGTGATCAACACTGTTTCCATCACAGATTTAAAACACAGCGCCATAAAGTTGCTATGAAGATAATTAACTCTACCCCAGCTGAAACCAGTCTAATAAGCAGGACAGACCATGGTGATCAGGCAGGGGGGTTGGCCAGAGCAGCACTGAGCAGCCACCTCCCCACGGGCAGCTGGTCACTTGGATCCCTCTCTTCCCTGCTCTTCCACAAGCTGCTTCTTCCACGATCCACCTTGATCCCTCCCTTTCTCTGCCCCAGTCTCCTCACCAATTCATAACCGTCATCAGTTACTTTGTCCCCAATGGGCTCAGGTTTTCTCCACTTGCACTCAAATTTGATAGTTTAGATTCCATTGCCTTGGTCCTCTGGTCCCTTCTCACATCCCTCACTTTCTCATGCACGTCCCACATTTTCTCATGGCACGTACAGGTGGTTTCACCCAGGGCAGGGCCTCATCAGGGGCACAGTCATTTATCTGCAGCCTTCCCATCTGGCATCCTTGATGACTTCATGATACCTGCCTACCTCTGGCCAATCACATTGCTGTCATGAGGTGACCTCACAAGTAATAATGCATCCATGTTTTCTTGGCCTACATCTACCCCATGTATCTGCAATAGAAGTGGCATCACAACCCACCTCCAGATGCGTCATCTTCCCCTTCTCCTGCATCTCCCATCTCCCAGGCTCTCAGCACTGCTGGGTGTGTTTTCCAGCATCCAGGTGACATCACTAGGCCTGACTCACCACGTGCCCAGTTGGGTTGTTTCCAAAGATGTGACTTCAAAATCTACCTCCCTCCCATGACGCCTCACCTTGCATCATCCTCTTCTGGCACCAGGGGTCACCTCACACCAACCTCCAAACACTGCCCCTGCACCTGCCTCTACTTTTCCCACCCAGCACTGTCGTTTCTGCTGGGCAGGCAGCACCGTGCTCCCCATGGGGACTGCAGAGCCCTGGTGGGACAGCTCAGTGGTGGGAGAGCAGCCAGGGGTGGTCAGGGCTCCTCGGGAAGGCAGGTGGTGGATGAGGAGCTGGAGATGAGCTCTGTGCAGAGGGGAGCCTGGTGTGCACAGAGCCTTGCCTTGGAGGAAGCTTCATGGTCACAGGTCCTCGAGTACATGGCAAGTTGGACCATGGCTTGGTCTGCTGGGATGGCAGCAGCACTGGGCACAAGCAACCCAGGAGGCTCCTGCAGGTGTGGAACACAGCATTTTGAGATAAACATGGACGAGCTGACTAGGGCTGGTCTCCTACTGACAGACAAGGTGGATCAGGCCGGGGATCTGAAGGATGAGAGCGGCCATGGCTGCAGGGACCATGAGATGGTGGAGAAGCAGGACAACTGCAGAACAAGAGTGCAGTCCTGCAGGAGAGCTGATTTCATTACTGGAGGATCTGCTTTGGCTGTCCTGGAGAACAAACAGGCTGTGAGTCCCTGTTCAGGGATGATGTCCTCAGAGCCCAGGAAGAAACCAACCTGATGGCCAGGGAGTCCAGCAGGGCCTGGCAAGAGGTCATGGATGAACAGGGACCCCCTGACTTCAGAGATCAAACAGCAGAAGGACGTGCAGGGAGGCTGGAGGGGAACAGGCTGCCCAGGGACAGACAGACAGACAGACACCTGGCCTGGGGGTGCAGGGGTGGAGCCAGCAAAGCCAACGCTGAGCAGTGGCTGAAATGGCCGTGCAAGGGGAGGGCACCCAGGAGGGCTTCTCCAAAGATATGGTCAGCACAAGGAAGGCGGCTGAGGGCACCCTGATCCCAGTGGCCAGTGGGGCAGGGGACGGGTGACAAAGACAGTATAAATCCAGCAATTTCTCTGAAGAAAGATTCTTCCTTGGAGAGTGCTGGTAGGAAATATAACTGGACACACATACATTTTACTATATATTTACCAACACATAAATATAATTTTTTCCTTACGATCACATAGAAAGACAGACAACACAGGTCTGTTGAGATCACTGTCAACATGGCCATCTAAAAAGAGAACAGCTCAATTAACCTTTTTATCCCTCTTTCCTCCATCAGTCAAGAGTGGCCAACAGCTTCCAGCATGACTCACTGTGTGCCCAGGGTTAAAAGTGGCACTGACAGCCCATGGCAGTGCATTCTTTGGTGCCTTCGACTCTGAAAGCCACAAGGATTATCTTTCTTAATGTTGTAGGGTTTGGCAGGATAGAAATCTAGAGAACATTTCTTAAAAATGTACGGAAAAAGAAACCAATTGAAAGATATAGAGTGAAGGAAATGTGTTCTTGAAACTTTAAACATCAAACGTTGTTGGTGTTGTAATTCTCCTTTCTTTCTTTTGAATACTTTCAATATCAGTGTTTTCCCATTAGATCAAAATGAGACTTTTCAGGATGTGCATTAAGAACAAGAGGAGAACTACTGATCCTGCACTAGATTTGCCTTCTCAGCACTCTCTCTGTTATCTGTGCATCTCATCTCCCTCATCCTCCAGGTATTTCCTCCTGCCCTGACTAAACTGACCATGTCTGCAGTCCCATTTCCAGCAGCTGATCTGCACACAAGCACTTGCGATTGCTCTCTGGATTTCCCTTCCTCTTACTGTTTGATCACTCAGACGCTTGTCAACAATCCAGTTGCTGCTTTCAGCTTCAAGGAGTTAAAAGCTTCCTTGTCTTTCAGTAGTCTGTCTAATTCTGTCTTTAGCCAACTCTTTTATTGTGTTTATTTTATACTTTCCTTTCTGTCTAAAACATTTCTTGCATGGTTCTGCCTTGGAGAAGATGAACCTCAGTGGTGGCAGCTTGTCCTTGGTGTATAGTTGAGGAGCCTGTTTTCTTTTAATCATGACTCTCATCAGTTGTATTTTGTGTGTTCAAGGGTAAAGCAAAGTCCGTCTTTGCTGTGAGCACTTGGGTCTGCAAGGAGAGCAGGTGGGAGCTGGTGCAAAGGAGCTGGCACATCCAGCTGCAGATGCAGTGAAGTCTGGGGTGAGGAAAAGGGATGCAAGGCTCAGGGGCCAATGAGAGAAACGATGGGGTTGGGAGGTGAGGAGCAAGGTTGTCCACACGGTGTGAGACCTCAAGGGACAGCTTCTCCAGCCAGTCCAGACCTCCTTAGGAGAGACCCTGGATCAACACCAGATAATGCTGCAATTACATCTTCTCCAAACTGAAAAGGATTAAAATACACCCTTTACAATAGAAAGACATTTTTATCAGAAGCTTTTTGAAATCCTTCTCCATAATTACACAAAGAAAACTCTCTAATTAACTAAACAAGATTGGAAGGACATTACAAGAAGAGACATGGTTTCTTAGAGCTTTCTTGAGTGTAATGAGCCCCATGGTGCATTTGGTGCTGAGTCCTTGAACATTACCCAGGTGCTGAGAGGAGACTGCACAAACCTTTCCAGAAGTCAAAGCCAGAAGGAAAAAGTACTAAGTTCCTTGAAGAATTAATGAGTTCCACTGAGGGCAAGTACCAGCAGAACCTCCCCAGGGACTCGCTAGAGCAGAGAATTGGAGGCCATGGTGGCAGATAAACAAAGGGAAACGTGCAGGCAGCTGAGGTGCTGAGAAAACCCTGGTTTAGTTGGATGAAGCAGAGAGGCCAAGGCCTGACCCCCAGCCCCTGGGAAGGCAGATCCTGTCCCTCACACATTGCTCAGGGCTCTTCCTGGGGCAGGGGATGTGGGCTGTGTGGTGTGAGTGAAGGACAATGGGGTGACAGTTCCCAGCCTTACTGGGGTGTGCAGGAGGCCATGAGGTGCCCCAGTGCCTGAGGACAACACGTCTCCTCACAGGCCTTGGTGGCAGAGGCGATGGCCATAGCCAAGGGGACAAAGACTTGGGTTCTCTTGGTGACATCCAGCCTTGCCAGTGCCCTTTGCCATCTCCACCACAGGTTGTCCTACACTGTCCCACAGCTGCTTCAGTTTTCCTGCAGGCTGTAGACACCCATCTCGCTTCCTCCCCTCGCTCTCACCCTGGTATTTCCATACATTGACTGATGTGTCTCCACTCTCATGCTGTTCCTGGAAACACAAGTACATGGACTCATCTCCTGCTCCTTCTGGATGATTTCTCGTACCACAGCACTGCCCTGTGAGTGACATTTCTTCCTCCTCATGTCCAGTCTCCACGTTTTAAACTGTGATGTGTGGCAGTGTTTCTCTGCTGTAGAAAGAAGGACCCTGAAAAGGACCTGTCAGCCTCTTACCTGTGCCTGGGAAGATGATGGAACAGATCCTTCTAGAAGCTGTGCTAAGGAACAAAGAATAGTGACACAACAACTTCCCTGGGCAGCCTGTTCCACTGCTTCACAACCTTTTCCGTGAGGAAATGTTTCCTAACATCAATTCTGAACCTTCTCTGGCACAAGGAGAGGCCATTTCCTCTCATCCTGTCACTTGCTACTCAGGAGAAGACCAACACCTCCAGCCTTGTCCCCCTCCTCTGCACTCACTGCAGCACCTCAAGGTCTTTCCTACAGTGGGGGGCACAAAACTGAACTGAAGATTCGAGTTGTGGCCTCACCTGCACCAAGTACAAGGCGATGATCGTTGCCCTGGTTCTGCCCACTACACTGTTCTTGATGCACACCAGGAGGCCATTGGCCTTTTAGGCCACCTGGGCACATGTTGGCTCACGTTCAGCTGCCGTTACTCAACACCCACCAGGCCTTTTTCCGACAAGCAGCTTTCCAGCAACTCTTCCCCAAGCCTGTGTTGTTGCAGGGGGTTGTTATGACCCAAGTGCAGGACCCGGCACTTGTCTGTGTTAAACCTCAGACAATTGGCCTCAGTCTAATGAACCAGCAGCTCCAGACCCCTCTGTAGACCCTTCCTACCCTCCAGCAGATCAACACTCCCACCCAATTTGTGTCATCTGCAAACTTATTGAAGGTGCACTCGATCTCCTTTTCCAGATCGCTGATAAAGAGATTAAACAGAACTGGCCCCAATACTGAGCCCTGGGGACACCACTCGTGACCGGCCAACAACTGGAATTGTCTCCATTCACCACAACTCTTTGTGTCCGGCCCTCCAGCCAGTTCTTTACCCATCACAGATACACCATCCAGGCCATGAGCTGCAGCTTCTCCAGGAGATGCTGTGGGATACGGTGTCACAGGCTTTACTGCAGTCTAAGGACACAACACCCACAGCCTGTGTGGCGGATTCACTGCCCACGACAGACTTTCCCTCATCTGCTCAGCCGGTCACCTTGTCACAGAAGGAGATCAGGGTGGTCAAGCAGGACCTGCCTTTCATCCAGCCATGCTGATTGGGCCCGATTGCTCGTCTGGTGTGTGTGACCTCACAGTGCTTTCCCAGCCATGTTCCTGCTGTTGGCCAATCCCCTGCAGAGGCAGAAGTGACCTCACAGTGCCCTCCACAGCCATTGGTTCCTACTGGACTATGAGACACAAGTGACCACATGACATCGTACCCACCATCGCCCTCCTTGTGGTCCAGTGTGTGAGCAGATCAAACTAAGCTGCTTTCATCACATTTACCTAACAGATTCCTATCAAGGGTTTGAGTGGAGAAACGTTCCTCAGAGGACCTGCTGTATTTACTCTGGGATATTTTATATCTCTGCTTCTGGCTCTGTGTTGTTCTCCTTCCTCTGTCTATTCCGACATGAAAGAGCTCTTCAAGGAAAAGAATCATGGAATCCTACAATAACGCAGTTTGGAAGAGACCCCTGAACACCATCTCTGTCCTACTGACCTTTATGGCACCTCAAGGAATAGCTGATGGCATTTGTGCTCCCTTGGGTTCATCTCACCACATGCACACAGTGGACATGCACATGATGTGTATGTTTGCAACTCATCTGCACAATAAAAACATGGACTTTTGACCTAGTATTTCATAGAATCATAGAATGTCCTGAGTTGGAAGGACCCAAAGGATCATGGAGTGCAACTCCTGTCCCTGCACAGGACACCTCACAGGTCACCCCGTGTGTCTGAGGACGTTATCCAGTCTCTTCTTGAACACTGTCAGGTTGGGGCCATGACACCTCCCTGGGGAGTGTCCAGCACTTCTGGGTGAAGAACCTTTTCCTCATGTCCAACCTGACCCTCCCATGTCACACCATTCTTCCATTCCCTGGGCTCTGTCATTGGTCACCAGAGAGAATACATCAGAACCTTCCCCTCCTTCTCCCCTTGTGAGGAAGCTGTAGCCACCACGAGGTCTCCTCTGAGTCTTTTCTTCAGCTCTGATGCTCAGTAACCCCTTGGTTTGCAGATTTTTTTTCTGCAGATATACCATGTTGAAAAACGTGTCCACGGGAAAGACTCATTGAATCATAGAGTCAGTCAGGTTTGAAGAGAGCCCTGAACATCTTCTTCCTTCACTCTCCTTCCCAAAGCAGGGTGACCAGGTGAGGTTCTTCAAGTTCTTCGCTCAGCCTTGCATCATCTCCATCACAGCACAGAAGGGACAATAAAGACCTTCAGCAGTTTTGGCCCAAATGCTGGTCACTGGGGGATGACACACTAACTGCACAGAGGACACTGCATCGCAGATGATATTTGGGCTTGACGTTTCAGTGAACTTCCCACCAAGCATCCACTTCTTCAGCACAAACAGCATCAATCGGGCTATAAGGACACCATGGGAGACCATGTCCAAGGCCTGGCACAATTTCATACACACAACATGCCTGTCTTTCCCCTGCCCATTTTGGTTCACAAGTCTCTTTCTTGTCCTCCAAGTGCCTGCAGATGGCTGCAGGAGGACTTGTCCCGTCACCTTCCCAGGGACAGAGACAAGCTGAGCAGCCTGTGATTCTCCCCATTCTCCTTCCTGCCTTTCTTGAAGATGGGTTTGACGGATGCCAGGACCTCCTCAATTGCACTGTCACACCTGTCACACACAGAAATGTCAGGGTTGTGCCAGGTGTCCATAGCTGAGTTGGCTTTGTGGACTCTCATCTGAGGCAGAATCATAGTATCATAGAATACTCTGATAGGAAGAGAGCCTTGGGATCATTGAGTCCAACCACAGCTCTCACACTAAACCATGTCCCTGAGAACCCCATCTAAGCACCTTTAAACCCCTGCAGGGGTGGTGACTCCCCCATTGCCCTGGGCAGCCTGTTCCAATGCCTGACAACCCTTTCCAGGAAATATTTTTTCCTAATATCCAATCTAAACCTCCCCTGGTGCAATTTGGGGCCATTTCCTCCTGTCCTATCACTTGCTACGTGGGAGAAGAGACTAACCCCCTCCATGTTCAACCTCCTTTCAGGCAGTTGTAGATAGCGATAAGGTTTCCCCCAGCCTCGTGTTCTCCAGGCTGAACAGCCCCAGCTCCCTCAACCGCTCCTCATCACACTTGTGCTCCAGACACTGAGCATCTTTGTCACCTCCTCTGCACTCTCTCTAGTACCTCAATGTCCTTCTTGAGATGAGGGGCCAAAAACTGAACACAGGATTCAAGGTGCAGCCTCACCAGTGTTGAGTACAACAGCACAATCACTTCTCTAGTCCTGCTGGCCACACTATTCCTGATACAAGCCAGGAAGCTGTTGGTCATTTTGGCCACCTGGAAACATGCTGGCTCCTGTTCAGCCACTGTCAGTCAACATCCACAGATCCCTTTCCACCAGGCAGCTTTCCAGACACTCTTTCCTGAGCCTGTAGCGTTCATAAAGTTGTCGTGACCCAAGTGTAGGAACCAGCACTTGGCCTTGTTAAACCTCAGACAACTGGCCTCAGCCCAATGATCCAGCCACTCCAGATCCCTAAGTATGGCCATCCTCATGTCCCACGTCATGAGGAATGGACATGGGGACCTCAGTTCACGGCAGCACATCCAAGTGCTGCATTCAGGCCTGCATGGAACCTGCAGGAATAGCTGATGGTGTTTGTACTGAGTCGGGTTCATCTTATGTACATGATATGCATGCTCATATCTCATCCATACAGTGGAAACATTGGCTTCTGACTTACTCATTCAGTGTCCTTGTGTTGAGGGATGAACAACCTCTCTCAGCTGGGGAGAAGGGCCAGTGCAGGAAAAGGTGGTTTTGAGGGGCTGGTCTGTGGTGACTGTCCTGGGCCAGTTTCCCCAAGTTGTCCCATGAACATGGGCACACACCAGCCCTGGCTCTGCTGGTGCTTCAGGGCTCTCCCAGGAGGCCTGGCTGGGAGAGGACACTGCTGTGTGCCAGCCCTGCACACTCACACACTTCAGCCGTTCACTGGTATTTTCTTCTCTGGGGCATTTGCCAGTTCAGCCCTCCCACCCCCTCCTGAATTGTGCCACCCCCCTGCCCTCTCCCCAGCCCAGCCCGGCAGAGCAGCCACACTGGAACTGGAACTGGTCCCACAGCAGTGGGGACCAGTGAGAATGAAGGACAGTGAGAATGTTCATCCAGCTGGCAAGCTGAGTGGGTCTCAGTGCAGGCAGCTTGCAGACCCAGGTCCAGACTGGCTCCCCAGCACAGCATGAGGCATTTGGCCTTGGAGATCCTCAGGAAGGTCCTGCGGCCACAGTGCCAGGGCCACCTGCTCCAAGCTGCCCCCTGCAGCAAAGGGTTTCTCTTTCCGTGTCTTTCCTGCACACATACAGTGCCCCACTCTTCTCCTGGAACATCCCGTCTCCCCACAGAGCCCTTTCCCAAGAGAGCTGATCTGTGCTGACCTGGCCAGCCGTTCCTGCCCCCCTTCCCACGCTCCATACAGCTCTGACCTGGCGGTGCTGCTCTGCAGAGTAAGTGGGCTGTGGTGCCCAGGGCCATGGGGTGAGTCCACAGGCTCATGCTGGTCAGGGTGGGACGAAGACCCAGCTCAGGGTGGCTCCTGCTCACTCCCCCTCAGCACACAGACATGGCTCCTGCAGCCCCAGAGATCCCAGAGAGAGGATTTTGGGCAAACAAGGCACTGCAGGGTCCTTTATTTCATTTATACACACAGAGACTACAGCTCCTTATTTACACAAAGACTATGGGACACACCAGACAGACAGATATGGACACAGCCATGAGAAGACAAATAATTTGCTTGTGGATAGCATTAATACAAGCAAGAAAAACAAATGCCAAAGAGAAAAACAAAAAAAAAAAAAAAAAAAAACAACAACAACAACAACACAAAAGCTACAGAACTCAGGTTGAACAAGTAATGCGTTATATTACAAGTGACATGCAGAAGCAGAAGGTCACTTCATTACAGCTTTTGAAAAGCGAACAGTCAGCACTTTCCTTATAGACTCCTTGAGTTCCCTGTTCCTCATGCTGTAGATGAGGGGGTTCACTGCTGGAGGCACCACCGAGTACAGAAAGGACATTCCCAGGACCAGGGTTGGGGAGGAAATGGAGGGGGGCTTCAGGTGGGCAAAGATGATAGTGCTGACAAAGAGAGAAACCACGACCAGGTGAGGGAGGCAGGTGGAAAAGGCTTTGTGCCGTCCCTGCTCAGAGGGGATCCTCAGCACGGCCCTCAAGATCTGCACATAGGACACCACAATGAAAATTAAACACATAGAAATTAAACAGGCACTAAAAACAATAAGCCCAAGTTCCCTAAGGTAGGAGTGTGAGCATGAGAGCTTGAGGATCTGGGGGATTTCACAGAAGAACTGGCCCAGGGCATTGCCCTTGCACAGGGGCAGTGAAAATGTATTGGCCGTGTGCAGCAGAGCACTGAGAAACCCAGTGGCCCAGGCAGCTGCTGCCATGTGGACACAAGCTCTGCTGCCCAGGAGGGTCCCATAGTGCAGGGGTTTGCAGATGGCAACGTAGCGGTCGTACGACATGATGGTGAGCATAGAATATTCTGCTACTAACAAGAATGCAAATGAAAAGAGTTGTGCAGCACAACCCAAGTATGATATGGCCCTGGCATTCCACAAAGAGTTGGCCATGGACTTGGGGACAGTGGTGGAGATGCAGCCCAGGTCGAGGAGGGCGAGGTTAAGCAGGAAGAAGTACATGGGGGTGTGCAGGTGCTGGTCCCAGGCTATGGTGGTGATGATGAGGCCGTTGCCCAGGAGGGCAGCCAGGTAGATGCCCAGGAAGAGCCAGAAGTGCAAGAGCTGCAGCTCCCGTGTGTCTGTGAACGGCAGGAGGAGGAACTGGGTGATGGAGCTGCTGTTGGACATTTGCTTTTCCTGAGCACGGGGCGCTGTCATGAGAAAAAAAGAGACAGTGAGAAGCCAGGGCAGAGTTCTCTGACAAAAATCAAACCAACTCCCATAGACCCTCCCCTGTCACACACAGACACTCTTGTGTATTTCTAGGAGAACCTTTTTCAGCACTGTGGCTGCAGCCCTGCTTGGGGCTGGAAAATGTGCAACCAAGAGCAGGGCCTGTGCCCATGGGCCGTCGATAAGTCAGCCCAGCTGGGCAGAAGTGGGGCCATGGGAACGGTGGGGACTGTCCTGGTTCTGCTAATACAGAAGGGCTGTCAGCACTTTCTTTCCGAGTGATAGGAAACAGAGATGTTGAAGGCAGTTTAAGAGTTCCAGGTTTTTTTACACCTCCCTCCATATTCACTGCAGAGTGTTGTTGGGTGTCAGAAACCCTCAGCATTTCTGCTGCACTCAGGGAGAACAGAGCGAGTCCTGCGAGACCAGAGGGTGCCTGTGGGTCACTGCAGAGTGAGGGCAGCTGCTCTGTCCCTCTGTCTTGCTCCAACTGCCCTGGGCTGGCACCTTTCTGAGATGGAGGCTGATCACACTCCCATGTTACCCTGAAAAGCCACCAGGCACTGCTGAGAGCAGAGGGACCCACCTCAGACCATGACAGGTCTCACCCTTTCCCAAGGTCTCAGCGCACAACGTTTAGCCCAGGACACACACGGCTCATTCCCAGCCCCACAGACTGCATTGCCCACAGCCCACAGGTCAGAGCAAAGCTGGGACACGTGTGCCCATGGACACACCTGCAGGAAAGGACCCACAAGATCAGGCTGTGACTCTGCAGCTGAAACTGCCATCCCCAGAGAGCCTGACAGCAAGAACAAGATCCCAACAGCAGGGACCCAGAGCAGGGGAGCAAGAAGGACAATGCGGTGAGGGTGGGGGTGAGAAAGGCCAGGGCAGAGGCAGCCGGGCACTCAGACAGCGTCACCCTTCCCCAGTTGTGCAGCCACCTCCCAGACACCAACACTGCCGGGCAGCTGCTCTCAGCCCCTGTGCTCTGCAGAGGAACTGCAGCTCTGGCTGCACAGGAGCTGCTTCATGCCTTGGAGCCCCCGGCCCTGAGGGCAGAGGCTTTGCTGGGTGGGACAGGAGGCCAGGGGGCTGCTCACAGGAGGGATCTGCACTGCAGGGCGTCACAGGGACTTTTCTCTCTTCTCCCTCCCATAACCATTCCGGTTTGGTTTCCTCTCATTTCTGATCATTTCCCTGCTGCCTGGAGATTCTCCCCCTGGGAGGTGTTTCCCTGTCCATGTCTGTTCCCTGTCAGTGCTCACAGACCATCCCACCCTCTGTGCCCTCCCCCTGGCCCTACAGATCCTGCCTGTTCACAGGGCACTGCCTGGGGGCATCTTCCTGTCTGCAGGCTGGAAAACAGGACAGGTCAGACTAAGTGTAAGGTGTCCAGCAAAGGTGATGCTGGTTCTGCACAGGCAGAGGAGAGGCAAGGCATGCCAGGATTCTCTTGAAGACCTACTGAAGTTCATGTGTCTCAAGTATTTGTTTAAAATTAAAACCTGCCTAATCACCACCCATTCCCCAGAGTAGAAGACTGAAAATACAGACTCAGGGAGGTTCCTTATCTTTGCAGTACTCTTTGTCTTCTTCTTCTCCTTGAAACCTCCTCTTGTCCATATTCTGGAATGAGCTGGAGCTGTGAGCAGCCCCGACCCACGGAGAACCCAGCAGCAGAAGGACCCTGCCCTGCCGGGGGTCGCTCCTTCCCCCACATCTTCTCCCCTCAGTGTTGCTGGGATCTCCCGGGCAGGCTGAGCGCTGACCCTGGCAGGCGGCAGAGTCCCTGCCCGACACAGCCCTGGGGTGCAGGGACCCTGCTCTGCAGGACAGCCCTGGGCACCCATCCTGCACATTGACATTTACACCCATAGCCACCCTGGGCAGAACGCAGCATTCACGTCTTGTCACTGACAGTGCAGAAGGCAACCCGTGCTCTGCAGCACATCCTCTCCTCTGATCAGAGAACCTCTGAGAGCTGTACTTACATCTCTCGCAGGCTCTGCAATGTGACAGCTTTCTGAGACCCTACTATGATTTGCAGGTTCAATGTCCTGCAGCCACAGGCTTCATATCTGAGAGGATTTCATTTCCAGTGACCTCTCAGCATCCTCCCAGCCCAGACTGCGTTTCCCTCTCTGTGCCTGGCTCCTGTGCCCTCGGTGCTGCAGGCAGAGCCCTCAGCCCTGCTGCGTGTGCAGAGGAGCTGCTCCTGGGCAGAGCTGTCTCTCTGCAGCACTGCCGCTGCCATGAGCTCCCTGTGTCCCAGGAGCCCAGCCCAGCTCAGCAGCACAGGAGCAGCCCATGATGTCCCTTTCTCTGTCCCCTCTGGGCTCCCTCCAGGTGTCCCTGGGGCTCCAGGGGCACATCCTTTAAGACAACCTGAAGTAATCAGTAATGTTAGTTGTGTCTGCTCTACAGAGACAATTCTTGCCAGCGTTGTATTCTTGCTAGTAAAAAATAAACTGGTATGAGAATATTCCAGGTGTGGTCTCCTCAGGGCAGAGCAGAGGGGCAGGAGAACCTCTCTGACCTACTGACCACCCCCTTCTAACCCACCCCAGGTCCCATTGGCTTCCTGGCCACAAGGGCCCAGTGCTGGCTCATGGTCACCCTGCTGTCCCCAGGACCCCCAGGTCCCTTTCCCCTACGCTGCTCTCCAACAGGTCCTTCCCCAACTTATACTGGAACCTGGGGTTCTTCTTGCCCAGTTGTAATACTCTACACTTGCCCTTGTTCTATTTCATTAAATGTTTCCCTGCCCAGCTCTCCAGCCTGTCCAGGTCTCTGATGGCAGCACAGCTTCCAGTGTCACCCACTCCTCCCAGCTTGGTGTCACCAGCAAACTTGCTGCCAGTCACTCTATTCCCTCATCCAAGTCACTGATGAATTTATTGAATAGTACCAGCCCCAGTACTTCCCCCTGAGGCTCTGCACTGGATACAGGATCAACTGACTCTGCCCCATTGACCACGACTCTCTGGCTTCTTCCCTTCAGCCAGTTCACAGTCACCTCACTCCCCGCTCACCCAGACTCCCCCAGTTTAGCTGTGAGGATGCTGTGGGAGACTGTGTCAAAGGCTTTACTGAAGTCAAGGTAGACCACATCCACTGTTTTGTCATCATGTATCCACCTCCTTATGTCTTCATAAAAGTCAATGAAGTTGGTCAAGCACAACTTCCACTTAGTGAAGCCATGTTGACTACCCCTAATGACCCTCTTATCCCTGATATGCCTTGAGACGGCACCAAGGAGAAGTCGTTCCATCACTTTCCCAGGGATGGAGGTGAGGCTGACCGGTCTAGAGTTCCCCGGGTCCTCCTTCTTGCCCTTTTTGAAGACTGCAGTGACATTTGCTTTCCTCCAGCCCTCAGGCACCTCTCCCATTTGCCACAACTTAGCAAAGATGATGGAGAGCAGCCCAGCAATGACCTCAGCCAGCTCCCTCAGCACCCGCGGGTGCATCCCATCCGGACCCATGGATTTATGGATTTACCTTCAAGCAGCCTTGCCCACGGGATGTCCCCCAGCAATTGCCTGAAGAGGCCCAAGTTTGCCCTGCTGAAATCCAGGGTTGCAATTCTGCTTGCTATCCTGCTCCTGCCACACGGGATCCTGAAATCCACCATCTCATGGTCGCTGCAGCCAAGGCAGCCCTTAGTCTTTACCGCCTCAACCAGCCCCTCCCACGAACCCCTCCAGTGCTCCCAGTAACCCCCACTAAGCCCTCCAGTGCTCCCACTAATGCTCCCACTAACCCCTCCAGTGCTCCCAGTAACCGTCCAGTGCTCCCAGAAACCCCCACTAAACCCTCCAGTGCTCCCAGTAACCCGTCCAGTGCTCCCACTAATGCTCCCACTAACCCCTCCAGTGCTCCCAGTAACCGTCCAGTGCTCCCAGAAACCCCCACTAAACCCTCCAGTGCTCCCAGTAACCCGTCCAGTGCTCCCAGTAATGCTCCCACTAACCCCTCCAGTGCCCCCAGTAACCCCCACTAACCTCTCCAGTGCACCCACTAACCCTCCAGTGCTCCCAGTAACCCCCATTAAGCACTCCAGTGCTCCCAGTAACCCTCCCACTAACCCCTCCAGTACTCCCAGTAACCCCTCCAGTGCTCCCAGTAATGCTCCCACTTACCCCTCCATTGCTCCCAGTAACCCTTCCAGTGCTGGGGTTAGCACTGGAGGGGTTAGTGAGAGTTACTGGGAGCACTGGAGGGGTTAGTCGGACCATTACTGGGAGCACTTGAGGGGTGAGTGAGGGTTACTGGGAGCACTGGAGGTGTTACTGGGAGGGTTACTGGGAGCACTGGAGGGGTTAGTGGGAGCATTACTGGGAGCACTGGAAGGGTTAGTGGGGGTTACTGGGGGCACTGGAAGGGTCAGTGGGAACATTACTGGGAGCACTGGAGGGGCTAGTGTGAGGGTTACTAGGAGCACTGGAGGTTTACTGGGAACACTGGAGGGGTTAATGGGAGCATTACTGGGAGTGCAGTATGTGCTAGAGGGTTTAATGGGAGCACAGAAAGTTACTGGGTGCACTGGAGGTGTTAGTGCGAGCGTTACTGGGAGCAATGGAGTGGTTAGTGGGGATTACTGCGGGTACTCGAGGGCTGACTGGGAGCATTACTGGGAGCACTGGAGGGGTTAGTGGGGGTTACTAGAAGCACTGGAGGTTTACTGCGAGCACTGGAGGGGTTAGTGGGAACATCACTGGGAGCACTGGATCGCTTAGTGGGGGTTACTGGGGTCACTGGAGGGGTGAGGAGGAACATTACTGGGAGCATTGGAGGGGTTAGTGAGAGCATTACTGGGAATACTGGAGGGGTTACTGGGAGCACTGGAAGGGTTGGGGGGGTTACATGGAGCACTGGAGGGGTTACTAGGAGCATTACTGCAAGTACTGGAGGGGTTACTGGGAGCACTGGACGGGTAAGTGGGACCATTACTGGGAGCACTGGAGGGGTTAGTGGGAGTATTACTGGGAGTACTGGATGGGTCAGTGCGACGGTTACTGGGAGCACTGGGGGGTTAGTGGGGATTACTGGGAGCACTTGAGGAGTTAGTGGGGGTTTCTGGGGGTACAGGATGGGTCAGTGGGAGGGTTAATGGGAGCACTGGAGGGGTTAGTGGGGGTTACTGGGAGTACTGGATGGGGTAGTGGGAGCAATACTGGAAGTACTGGATGAGTTAATGGGAGCACTGGAGGGGTTAGTGGGAGCATTACACAGAGCACTGGAGGGGATAGTGGGGTTTATTGGGAGCACTGGAGGGGTTAGTTGGAGCATTACTGGGAGTACTGGAGGGGTTAGTGGGGGTTACTTGGAGCACTGGAGGGGTTAGTGGGAGCATTACTGGGAGCACTAGAGAGGTTAGTGGGGCTTACTGGGTGTACTGGATGGTGACTGGGAGCACTGGAAGGGTGAGTGGGAGCATAACTGTGGCACTGGAGGGGTTAGTCAGGGTTACTTGGAGCACTGGAGGGGTTAGTGGGAGTATTACTGGGAGCACTGGAGGGGTCAGTGGGGGTTACTGGAAGCACCGTAGGGTTTAGTGGGTGTTACTGGGGGTACTGGAGGGGTGAGTGGGAGCATTACTGGGAGCACTGAAGTGGTTACTGGGAGCAGTGCAGGGGTTAGTGGGAGCATTCCTGGGAGCACTTGAGGGGTTACGGGGTCACTGGATGGTTTAGAAGGGGTTACTGGGGGCACTGCAGGGTTACTGTGAGCACCGGACGGGTTAGTGGGAGCATTACTAGGAGCACTGGAAGGGTTAGCGGGGGTTACTGGGGGTACTGAAGGGGTGAGTGTGAGCATTACTGGGACTACTGGGGGGGTTACTGGGGGTTACTGGGAGCACTGGAGGCATTACTGGGAGCACTGGAGGGGTTGCTTGGAGGGTTACTGGGAGCACTGGAGGGGTTAGTGGGGGTTACTTGGAGCACTGGAGGGGCTAGTGGGGGCTACTGGGGGTACTGGAATGGTGAGTAGGAGCATTACTGGGAGCACTGGAAGGGTAACTGGGAGCAGTGGAGGGGTTAGTGGGAGCATTACTGGGAGCACTGGAGGGGTTAGTGGGGTTACTGGAAGCACTGGAGGGATTAGTGCGTGTTACTGAGGGCACTGGAGGGGTGAGTGGGAGCATTACTGGGAGCACTGGAGGGGTTAGTGGGAGGGTTATTGGGAGCACTGGAGGGGTTAGTGGGGGTAACTGGGAGCACTGGAGGGTTAGTGGGAGCACTGGAGGTTTAAGTGGGAGAATTACTGGGAGCACTGCGGGGTTAGTGGGGGTTTCTGGGGGCACTGAAGGGGTGAGTGGGAGCATTACTGGGAACACTGGTGGAGTTACTGGGAGCACTGGAGGGGCTAGTTTGAGGTTACAGGGAGCACTGGAGGGGTTAGTGGGATCATTACTGGAAGCACTGGAGGGGTTAGTGGGGGTTACTGGGGGCACTGGAGGGGTTAGTGGGAGCATTACTGGGAGCACTGGACGGGTTAATGTTTGTTACTGGGGGCACTGGAGGGATGAGTTGGAGCACTGGAGGGGTTAGTGGGAGGGTTACTGGGACCACTGGAGTGATTAGTGGGCATTACTGGCAGCACTGGAGGGTTAATCGTTGCATTGGAGGGGTTAGTGGGGGTTACTGGGGGCACTGGAGGGGTGAGTGGGAGCATTACTGGGAGCAGTGGAGAGGTTAGAGGGGGTTATTGGGAGTACTGGAGGGGTTAGTGGGACCATTACTGGGAGCACTGGAGGGGTTAGCGGGGGCTACTGGGGTACTGAAGGGTTGAGTGGGAGCATTATTTGGAGCACTGGAGGGTTTAGGGAGGGTTTCTGGGAGCACTGGAAGGTTACTGGGAGCACTGGAGGGGTTAGTGGGAGGGTTATTGGGAGCAATGGAGGGGTTAGTGGGGGTTACTAGGAGCACTGGAGGGTTAGTGGGAGCACTGGAGGTTTAAGTGGGACAATTACTGGGAGCACTGGAGGAGTTAGTGGGGGTTACTGGAGGCACTGGAGGGGTGTGTGGGAGCATTACTGGGAACACTGGAGGAGTTACTGGTAGCACTGGAGGGGCTAGTGTGAGGGTTACTGGGAGTACTGGAGGGTCCGGTGGGAGGGTTACTGGGAGCACTTGAGGGGTTATTGGGGGTTACTGGAAGCACTGGAGGGATTAGTGGGAGTTACTGGGAGCACTGGAGGGTTAGTGGGAGCACTGGAGGTTTAAGTGGAAGAATTACTGGGAGCACTGGAGGGGTTAGTGGGGGCATTACTGGGAACACTGGAGGAGTTACTGCGAGCATTGGAGGGTCTAGTGTGAGGGTTACTGGGAGCACTGGAAAGGTTAGTGGGGGTTACTGGAAGCACTGGAGGGTTACTGGGAGCAGTAGAGGGGCTAGTGGGAGCATTACTGGGAGCAATGGAGTGGTTAGTGGGGGTTACTTGTAGCACTGGAGGGGTTAGTGGGGACTACTGGGGGTAATGGAGGGGTGACTGGGAGCATTACTGGGAGTTCTGGAAGGGTTACTGGAAGCACTGGAGGGGTTAGTAGGAGCATTAGTGGGAGCACTTCAGGGGTTACTGTGAGCAGTGGATGGTTTAGTGGGGGTTACTGGGAGCACTGGAGGGTTACTGGGAACACTGGACGGGTTAGTGGGATCATTACTGGGAGCACTGGAGGGGTTAGTGGTGGTTACTGTGGGTACTGGAGGGGTGAGTGTGAGCATTCCTTGGAGTACTTGAGGGGTTAGTGGGCGTTACTGGGTGCACTGGAGGTTTTACTGGGAGCACTGGACGGGTTAGTGTGGGATAATGGGGGTACTGGAGGGGTTAGTGGGAGCATTACTGGGAGCACTGGAGGGGTTAGTGGAGGTTACTTGGAGCACGGGAGGAGTTAGTGGGAGCATTACTGGGAGCACTGGAGGGGGTAGTGGGGGTTACTGGGAGCACTGGAGGGTGACTGGGAGCACTGGAGGGGTTAGTGGGAGCATAACTAGGGCCACTGGAGGGGTTAGTCGGGGTTACGTGGAGCACTGGAGGGGTTAGTGGGAGGGTTATTGGGAGCAATGGAGGGGTTAGTGGGGGTTACTGGGGGCACTGCAGGGGTGATTAGGAACATTACTGGGAACACTGGAGGGTTACTGGGAGCACTGGAGGGGTTAGTGGGAGCATAACTGGGAGCAGTGGAGGGGTTAATGGGGGCACTGGATTGGTGAGTGGGTGCATTACTGGGAGGACTTCAGGGGTTCCTGGGAGAGCTGAATTGTTTAGTGGGGGATACAGGGAGCACTGAAGTGTTACTGGGAGCACTGGAGGGCTTAGTGAGAGTATTACTGGGAGCACTGGAGGGGTTAGTGGAGTTTACTGGGGGTACTGGAGGGGTGAGTGGGGGCATTACTGGGAGCAGTGGAGGGGTTAGTGGGAGGGTTACTGGGAGCACTGGAGTGCTTAATGGGGGTTACTGGGAGCACTGGAGGGTTAGTGGGTGCAGTGGAGGGGTTAGCGGGGAATACTGGGGTACTGGAGGGGTGAGTGGGAGCATTACTGGGAGCACTGGAAGGGTTACTGGGAGCAATGGAGGGGTAAGTGGGAGCATTACTGGGAGCACTGGAGGGGTTACTGGGAGTACTGGAGTGGTTAGTGGGAGGGTTACTGGGAGCACTGGAGTGCTTAATGGGGGTTACTGGGAGCACTGGAGGGTTAGTGGGTGCACTGGAGGGGTTAGTGGGGGTTACTGGGGGCACTGGAGGGCTTAGTGGGAGCATTACTGGGAGCACAGGAGGGGTTACTGGGAGCACTGGAGGGTTTAGTGGGGGTTTCTGGGAGTACTGGACGGTTACTGGGAGCACTGGAGGGGTTAGTGTGAGCATTAGTGGGAGCACTGGAGGGGTTAGTGGGGGTTACTGGGAGCACTGGAGGGGTTCGTGGGAGCATTACAGGGAGTACTGGAGGGATCAGTGGGAGGGTTACTGGGAGCACTGGAAGGGTTAGTGGGAGGGTTACTGGGAGCATGGGAGGGGTCAGTGGGAGGGTTACTGGGAGCACTGGCAGCATTAGGGTGATACTGCTGTGGGGTCCATCACAACCCACCAGCTCAGGGTGAGGACGTTGCCGAGGCCTCTCCAGCAGCTGAGAGCGGCCTCAGTCACAGGCCCTGCTTGTCGTGGGGGTTTGAACTGCCCTGATGTTTCTGGAAGGATGACTCAGCCAGACACAGTCCAGGAGGTTCAGCAAGTGCATCCATGGGAACTTCCTGATGCAAAGGGTGGAGGAGCCGACCAGGAGAGGAGCTGCTGGACCTCATCCTCACTAACAAGGAGGGGCTGGTTGAGGCGGGAAAGGTTGAGGGCTGCCTTGGCTGCAGCCACCAGGAGATGGTGGAGTTCAGGATCTCGTGTGGCAGGAGCAGGATAGCGAGCAGAATTGCAACCCTGGATTTCAGCAGGGCAAACTTGGGCCTCTTCAGGCAATTGCTGGGGGACATCCCGTGGGCAAGGCTGCTTGAACGTAAATCCATAAATCCATGGGTCCGGATGGGATGCACCCGCGGGTGCTGAGGGAGCTGGCTGAGGTCATTGCTGGGCTGCTCTCCATCATCTTTGCTAAGTTGTGGCAAATGGGAGAGGTGCCTGAGGGCTGGAGGAAAGCAAATGTCACTGCAGTCTTCAAAAAGGGCAAGAAGGAGGACCCGGGGAACTCTAGACCGGTCAGCCTCACCTCCATCCCTGGGAAAGTGATGGAACGACTTCTCCTTGGTGCCGTCTCAAGGCATATCAGGGATAAGAGGGTCATTAGGGGTAGTCAACATGGCTTCACTAAGTGGAAGTTGTGCTTGACCAACCTCATTGACTTTTATGAAGACATAAGGAGGTGGATACATGATGACAAAACAGTGGATGTGGTCTACCTTGACTTCAGTAAAGCCTTTGACACAGTCTCCCACAGCATCCTCACAGCTAAACTGGGGGAGTCTGGGTGAGCGGGGAGTGAGGTGACTGTGAACTGGCTGAAGGGAAGAAGCCAGAGAGTCGTGGTCAATGGGCAGAGTCAGTTGATCCTGTATCCAGTGCAGAGCCTCAGGGGGCAGTGCTGGGGCCGCTGTTATTCAATATATTCATCAGTGACTTGATGAGGGAATAGAGTGACTGTCAGCAAGTTTGCTGGTGACACCAAGCTGGGAGGAGTGGGTGACACTGGAAGCTGTGCTGCCATCAGAGACCTGGACAGGCTGGAGAGCTGGGCAGGGAAACATTTAATGAAATAGAACAAGGGCAAGTGTAGAGTATTACAACTGGGCAAGAAGAACCCCAGGTTCCAGTATAAGTTGGGGAAGGACCTGTTGGAGAGCAGTGTAGGGGAAAGGGACCTGGGGGTCCTGGGCACAGCAGGGTGACCATGAGCCAGCACTGGGCCCTTGTGGCCAGGAAGCCAATGGGACCTGGGGTGGGTTAGAAGGGGGTGGTCAGTAGCTCAGCGAGGTTCTTCTGCCCCTCTGCTCTGCCCTGGGGAGACCACACCTGGAATATTCTCATACCAGTTTATTTTTTACTAGCAAGAATACAACGCTGGCAAGAAGTGTCTCTGTAGAGCAGACACAACTAACATTACTGATTACTTCAGGTTGTCTTAAAGAATGTGCCCCTGGAGCCCCAGGGACACCTGGAGGAGCCCCGAGGGGACAGAGAAAGGGACATCATGGGCTGCTCCTGTGCTGCTGAGCTGGGCTGGGCTCCTGGGACACAGGGAGCTCATGGCAGCGGCAGCGCTGCAGAGAGACAGCTCTGCCCAGGAGCAGCTCCTCTGCACACGCAGCAGGGCTGAGGGCTCTGCCTGCAGCACCGAAGGCACAGGAGCCAGGCACAGAGAGGGAAACGCAGCCTGGGCTGGGAGGATGCTGAGAGTTCACTGGAAATGAAATCCTCTCAGATATGAAGCCTGTGGCTGCAGGACATTGAACCTGCAAATCATGGTAGGATCTCAGAAAGCTGTCACATTGCAGAGCCTGCGAGAGATGTAAGTACAGCTCTCAGAGGTTCTCTGATCTGAGGGTCACTGTGCTGCAGAGCAGGGGTTGCCTTCTGCACTGTCAGTGACAAGACGTGAATGCTGCATTCTGCCCAGGGTGGCTGTGGGGTGTAAATGTCAATGTGCAGGCAGGGGTGCCCAGGGCTGTCCTGCAGAGCAGGGTCCCTGCACCCCAGGGCTGTGTCGGGCAGGGACTCTGCCGCCTGCCAGGGTCAGTGCTCAGTCTGCCCGGGAGATCCCAGCAACATGAGGGGAGAAGCTGTGGGGGGAAGGAGAGATCCCCGGCAGGGCAGGGTCCTTCTGCTGCTGGGTTCTCCGTGGGTCGGGGCTGCTCACAGCTCCAGCTCATTCCAGAATATTGAAAAGAGGAGCTTTCAAGCAGAAGAAGAAGACAAAGAGTACTGCAAAGATAAGGAACCTCCCTGAGTCTGTGTTTTCAGTCTCCTACTCTGGGGAATGGGTGGTGATTAAGGCTGTTCTTAGTTTTAAACAAATACTTGAGACACATGAACTGCAGTAGGTCTTCAAGAGAATCCTGGCATGCCTTGCCTCTCCTCTGCCTATGCAGAACCAGCATCACCTTTGCTGGACACCTTACACTTAGTCTGACCTGTCCTGTTTTCCAGCCTGCAAACAGGAAGATGCCCCCAGGCAGTGCCCTGTGAACAGGCAGGATCTGTAGGGCCAGGGGGAGGGCACAGAGGGTGGGATGGTCTGTGAGCACTGACAGGGAACAGACATGGACAGGGAAACACCTCCCAGGGGAGAATCTCCAGGCAGCAGGGAAATGATCAGAAATGAGAGGAAACCGAACCCGGAACGGTTATGGGAGGGAGAAGAGAGAAAAGTCCCTGTGACCCCCTGCAGGTCAGATCCCTCCTGTGAGCAGCCCCCTGGCCTCCTGTCCCACCCAGCAAAGCCTCTGCCCTCAGGGCCGGGGGCTCCAAGGCATGAAGCAGCTCCTGTGCAGCCAGAGCTGCAGTTCCTCTGCAGAGCACAGGGGCTGAGAGCAGCTGCCCGGCAGTGTTGGTGTCTGGGAGGTGGCTGCACAGCTGGGGAAGGGTGACGCTGTCTGAGTGCCCGGCTGCCTCTGCCCTGGCCTCTCTCACACCCACCCTCACTGCATTTTCCTTCTTGCTCCCCTGCTCTGGGTCACTGCAGTTGGGATCTTGTTCTTGCTGTCAGGCTCTCTGGGGATGGCAGTTTCAGCTGCAGAGTCACAGCCTGATCTTGTGGGTCCTTTCCTGCAGGTGTGTCCATGGGCACACGTGTCCCAGCTTTGCTCTGACCTGTGGGCTGTGGGCAATGCAGTCTGTGGGGCTGGGGAATGAGCTGAGTGTGTCCTGGGCTAAACGTGGGGTGCTGAGACCTTAGGAAAGGGTGAGACCTGTCATGGTCTGAGGTGGGTCCCTCTGCTCTGAGCAGTGCATGGTGGCTTTTCAGGGTAACATGGGAGTGTGATCAGCCCCCATCTCAGAAAGGTGCCAGCCCAGGGCAGCTGGAGCAGGACAGAGGGACAGAGCAGCTGCCCTCACTCTGCAGTGACCCACAGGCACCCTCTGGTCTCGCAGGACTCGCTCTGTTCTCCCTGAGTGCAGCAGAAATGCTGAGGGTTTCTGACACCCAACAACACTCTGCAGTGAATATGGGGGGAGGTGTAAAAAAACTGGAACTCCTAAACTGCCGTCACCATCTCTGTTCCCTATCACTGGGAAAGCAAGTGCTGGCAGCCCTTCTGTGTCAGCAGAACCAGGACAGTCCCCACCGTTCCCATGGCCCCACTTTTGCCCAGCTGGGCTGACTTATCGACGGCCCATGGGCACAGGCCCTGCTCTTGGTTGCACATTTTCCAGCCCAAGCAGGGCTGCAGCCACAGTGCTGAAAAAGGTTCTCCTAGAAAAACACAAGAGTGTCCGTGTGTGACAGGGGAGGGTCCATGGGAGTTCGTTTGATTTTGGTCAGAGAACACTTCCCTGGGTTCACACTGTCTTTTTTTTCTCATGACAGCGCCCCATGTTCAGGAAAAGCAAATGTCCAACAGCAGCTCCATCACCCAGTTCCTCCTCCTGCCGTTCACAGACACACGGGAGCTGCAGCTCTTGCACTTCTGGCTCTTCCTGGGCATCTACCTGGCTGCCCTCCTGGGCAACGGCCTCATCATCACCACCATAGCCTGGGACCAGCACCTGCACACCCCCATGTACTTCTTCCTGCTCAACCTCGCCCTCCTCGACCTGGGTGCCATCTCCACCATTCTCCCCAAGTCCATGGCCAATTCCCTCTGGGACACCAGGGCCATCTCATACTCAGGATGTGCTGCACAGCTCTTTTTTTTCTTATTCTGTGCTACAGCAGAATATTCTCTTCTCACCATCATGTCGTACGACCGCTACGTTGCCATCTGCAAACCCCTGCACTACGGGACCCTCCTGGGCAGCAGAGCTTGTGTCCACATGGCAGCAGCTGCCTGGGCCACTGGGTTTCTCAATGCTCTGCTGCACACGGCCAATACATTTTCACTGCCCCTGTGCAAGGGCAATGCCCTGGGCCAGTTCTTCTGTGAAATCCCCCAGATCCTCAGGCTCTCCTGCTCACACTCCTACCTCAGGGAACTTGGGCTTATTGTATTTAGTCTGTTAATCGGTTTTGGTTGTTTTGTGTTCATTGTGGTGTCGTATGTGCAGATCTTGAGGGCCGTGCTGAGGATCCCCTCTGAGCAGGGACGGCACAAAGCCTTTTCCACCTGCCTCCCTCACCTGGCCGTGGTCTCCCTGTTTGTCAGCACTGTCATGTTTGCCCACCTGAAGCCCCCCTCCATCTCCTCCCCATGGCTGGACCTGGTGGTGTCTGTTCCGTACTCGGTGGTGCCTCCAGCAGTGAACCCCCTCATCTACAGCATGAGGAACCAGGAGGTCAAGGATGCTCTGTGGAAACTCATATCTTAGTGTTTTCTGAAACAATAAACTGCTCATCTGCTTCTACATAGAAGTTGTAATGTAACTTGTTACAGGTCCAGCTTGTCATCTGTATTTGCTGTTCTTGTTGGCATTTTTTATTCTGATAATGTTGTCATCCCCTTTCTAAATCACTTTCTGCTTTTCTTTTATAACCCCTGGTTATGTAATGTGGAGCCATGATCTGTGTGTATTTAAACAAAGTAAAGGGTCCTGTACAACTTGATTCTCACTATATCCTTCCTGCAAGGCCTTTTGGAGTTGCAGGGACAGTTCCTGTCCATGGGAGGAGGGGAAAAGAGTCCATCCTGGCAGCCCTGTCAGGAAGCACCAGGGCTTGTTCTTCCAGAGCTGTTCTGGTTCCAGTCCACACTCTCCTTCTCATCCCTGGTGTTGGTGCAAGGCCTGAGTGCTCTGGCAGCTTGGTCACCGTCCTGCTGTGTGTCAGTCCTGTGAGCGCAGGCAGGGACAGGCAATGGGCACTGCTGTGACAGAGCTGGCCTCACAACAGCCTTTCCAGATAGAAAGGTGATCTCCTCAGGGCAGTGCATCATGGTTTATATCTTCTTGCAAAGTTTCAAGCATATTCCTACAAAAGTCACCCACAGATGAAACACCAGTGTACAGCTGCACAGTGTGTGTGTGCAGGGCTGGCACACAGCAGTGTCCTCTCACAGCCAGGCTCCTGCCAGAGACCTGCAGGACCAGCAGAGCAGGGGCTGGGCTGTGCCCATGTGCGCTGGACACCCCATGGAAGGAGCCTCAGGTCAATCACCATGGACTGGCCCCTCACAACCACCATTTCCAGCACTGGCCTCTCACCCACAGAGGTTGTTCTTCCCTCCACAGAGGGACATTGAATGAGTAGTTCAGCAGTCCATGTTTGCTTTATACAGGTGTTGAGGTTTGGATTGCGGGATGGCAACCGTGGCAGATGTGGGTGTTAGCGCCCTCTCCTCCCCCTTCCTTCTTCAGTCCCTTCCTCTCCCCCCTTCCCACGAAGGACAGGCGATTGGGAAAGAAAGAAGGACAGAGAGAAGAGAGTTGGAAAAATTAAAGATGTTTTACTAATGCTACCAATAAAAATAGAGAAAATAATACAAAATATATAAAACCAATCTTGAAAGTCCCAGCAACTGCTCATGCAGATGAGGGGCCGGCACCCGAAGTTCTGGACTGGACTCTGCAGCCAACCGGAGCCGGATTTAATCACTTTGCCTCAGTTTTCAGGGAATACTAGCAAGGTCTTCTCCTAATGGTGGCCAGAAGGAAAAGGGGTGAGATCCTCATGATCTCCCACTTTTATATGAAGTATTCACGTGAATGGGATGCTATACTCTGTTGGTCAGTTTCTGGTCACCTGTTTTCTCATTGCCCCTCTCGCAAGACGTACATCTGTCCTTATCAGTGACCTCTCATTCCATTGCTATGGTTACCAAAACATGTGTCTGACTTACCAGAAAAATGCAGCTAATATGAAGCTTTAGCTGACAGGAAAATTCACTAAAAGAGAAACTTGTTTTTAACTAAACCAGGACAACAGATGAGAAGTGAGCATGTGCATCATGTACATGAGGTGACATGAACACAAGTGAGCACAAACATCATCACTATTCCTTGCGGTTCCATGAAGGGCTGTGGCACAGACAACGTCTTGAGGTCACTTCATGTTGGGAGGAGCATCCCATAGGAAATCTCCTGAATGCAGCAGTTGTACTTCCTTGAACTGAGGTCCTTGTGTCCATTCCTCATGACATGGGACATGGGTGACACACTACAGGGCTGAGGTGTCTCCTGTCCTTTTGGAGTGGCAACAGGAGGCCAGTGCCTCTGTGTAAAAGTGACAGACTCTGTCTCTGAACATCCCTGGGTGCATAAGGTGTCCATGAGGCCAGCTCAGATGTGGACATCTGACAGACACTGACATTTCTGTGTGTGAATCCAGGAACAAACCCCACTGCCCAATGGGATTCATCTCGGCTGCCTTAGGATCATTGCAAGTGCTCCAGTCTGCTACCTCACCATTGCCTGTTATTCTGGATTGTGACCTCAGAAGAAACAGGGTAATCAGAGAGGTTCTGCGTCTTTGGAAAAGGCAGACATCAAAGCCATGTTCAAGAAAGGCCGGAACAACTATTGGGAGAATTGCACCTTGTTCAACCTGCCTCTGTCCCTGGGAAGGGGATTGGACACATCCTCCTGTAGAGTGGGATTTCAGCTCTTTTGAGGGTGATGAAAAGGTGGGTTGAGGCCACAAACAACCTCCCCTGGTTCACCAAGCCTTGAGCAGGATTGGGAGACAAGATAAGTGAGACAAGGGCTCTCTTCAGGCAAGGCGAAGAAGTGGGATGGGTGTCTACAGCCTGCAGGGAAAGAGGGGCAGGTGTAGGACTGTGTAGAACAGGCTTCAGTCTTGGTCAGGTCTGGGGTGCTAAGGAGGGGAATGGATCGGTGTGGTATTATGAGGTCAGTTGTGTCTCAGGAACTCATAATCCAGTCAGAAATGCATGGCTGTGACGAGCTGTCATGTCCATCCCACCTGAGAACATGACGGGACAGCAGCAGGAACATGGTCGTGTCTGTCAGAGAAACTGAAAGTCCAGAAGCAGTCGTGGGATTTAGAAGATCATGGTGAGGTTACTTGCCTTCTGTCAGGTAAAAGACCACAAGAAGCATAATGGGTTGTGTTCCCTGCTTGAAGAACAATTTTTGAGACGGTTGAGTTTTCCTTAGTAGCAGAAAAAAACAAGAGAGATAAAAAATAACTCACAATGTGCAACTTCAATAATGGAGACTGGATATGAGGAGTAAGAAATGTGACGGAAGGGCAGTGCTGTGGGGCAAGAGGTGACCCAGAGAGAGCTGGATCAGCCCATGGTTCATGTTCCAAAGAGCAGATGGTGAGGGTGCAGACACAGCAGTGAAGGTGCAGAAATGCTGGGGTGAGAGCAGGTGGGGAAGCGAGATGGGTGTCTGCAGCCTGCAGGGAAAGAGGGGCAGGGGTAGCACCGTGTAGAACAGCCTGTGGTGGAGATGGCAAAGGGCGCTGTAAGGCTGGAAGGGACCCACAGAACCCAGGTCTGTGTCCCCTTGGCCATGGCAGTTGTCTCTGCCACTGAGGCCCAGGAGAAGACATGTTGTCCTCATGGCACTGGGGCCTCGGTGCCTCCTCGCAGCCCCATGGGGAAGCTGGAAGTTGTTGTCCCAGTGTTGTCCTTCCCTGGGCCTTGCACACCCACATCCCACGGTCCAGGAAGAGCCCTGAGCCGTGTGTGAGGGACAGGATCCCCCTTCCCATTGCCTGCAGGTCATGGCTTCTCCTTTCTGCTTCAGAAAGCAAACCAAGGAGTTTCTGAGCATCAGAGCTGAAGAAAAGACTCAAATGAGACCTCATGGTGGCTACAGCTTCCTCACAAGAGGAGAAGGAAGGGAAGGTACTGAGCTCTTCTCTGTGGTGACCAATGATAGAACCCAAGGGAATGGCAGAAGATGTGCCAGGGGAGGTTTAGGTTGGACATGAGGAAAAGGTTCTTGACCCAGAGGTGCTGGACACTGAACAGGCTCCCCAGGGAGGTGTCACGGCCCCAACCTGACAGTGTTCAAGAAGAGACTGGACAACGTCCTCAGACACACGGGGTGACCTGTGGGGTTGTCCTGTGCAGGGACAGGAGTTGGAACCCATGATGCTCGTGGGTCTCTTCCAACTCAGGACATTCTATGATTCTATGAAATACTACGTCAAAAGCCCATGTTTTCACTGTACGGATGAGTTGTAAACACACACATCATGTGCATGTCCACTGTGTTCATGTGGTGAGATGAACCCAAGGGAACACAAATGCCATCAGCTATTCCTTGGGTTGCCATAAAGGTCAGTGAGACAGAGATGGTGTTCAGGGGTCTCTTCCAACTTGTGTTATTGTAGGATTCCATGAATCGTTTCCTTGAGAGCTCTTTCATGTCAGAATAGACAGAGGAAGGAGAACAAAAAATCAGAGGCAGAAGCAGAGATGTAAAATACCCCAGAGTAAATACAGCAGCTCCTCTGAGGAACGTTTCTCCACTCAGACTTTGATAGGAAATCCATTGGATAAATGTGATGAAAGCAGCTTAGTTTTATCTGCTCACACACTAAACCACAAGGAGGGTGATGGTGGGTACGATGTCATGTGGTCACTTGTGTCTCAGGAACTCATAGTCCAGTAGGAACCAATGGCTGTGGAGGGCACTGTGAGGTCACTTCTGCCTCTGCAGGGGATTGGCCAACAGCAGGAACATGGATGGGAAAGGACTGTGAGGTCACACACACCAGACGAGCAATCGGGCCCAATCAGCATGGCTGGATGAAAGGCAGGTCCTGCTTGTCCACCCTGATCTCCTTCTGTGACAAGGTGACCAGCTGAGCAGATGAGGGAAAGTCTGTCGTGGGGAGTGAATCCGCCACACAGGCTGTGGGTGTTGTGTCCTTAGACTGCAGTAAAGCCTGTGACACCGTATCCCACAGCATCTCCTGGAGAAGCTGCAGCTCGTGGCCTGGATGGGTGTATGTGCGACGGGTAAAGAACTGGCTGGAAGGCATATTGTCCCCTGAAGCCATTTGTCCCCTTTCTGTTCACATGGGCATCCCATGAATGCATCACTGCTCTACCCCAGTGTAGACGGGCACAAGGCCTTCTCCTCCTGGAACTCCCACCAATGCCACTGCTTTCTACAGCAGCCTCATCCTGGACTGTGGGATGCCCAGAACAGCCCTCACAAGACAGTTTGACAAAGTCTTTTTTCTACACCTTCCCCACATCCCTGCTCAGTCCCCTCATGTACAGTTCAAGGACCAGAAAGGTTGGGTGCAAGTGGAGCTTTGAGAACAATGGTCAGGAACGCTTTGAAGTGCACAGAGAGCCCATCAACATGTTGGCAATCTGCTCTCTCTGAACAAGCCCAGAAGACCAGCACAGCATTTGCTGTGTCCCAGAAACTCGCCTGGAAGGTTGGGTTATGGAGAAAAGGTTTGGTCTGGGAAGGGACAGACAGGAGCTGGTGGAACTGGCTGGTGTGACCGTGAGACGTCTCTCCAACACCTCAGAAAAGTCCTGGCTCTCAGGGAGGCTGCATGGTCCTCTGAGAAAGAAAATAGCAAAAATGACTTCTCATGGAATCATAGCATAACCGTGGTTGGAAGAGACCCTTAGGATCATCGAGTCCAACAATAACCCAAATCTGGCACTAAACCATGTCCCTAAGAGCCCCATCTATCTGTGTTTTAAACACCTTCAGATGGCAAAGGGCGCTGTAAAGCTGGAAGGGACCCACAGAACCCAGGTCTCTGTCCCCTTGGCCATGGCAGTTGTCTCTGCCACTGAGGCCCAGGAGAAGACATGTTGTCCTCATGGCACTGAGGCCTCGGTGCCTCCTTGCAGCCCCATGGGGAAGCTGGAAGTTGTTGTCCCAGTGTTGTCCTTCCCTGGGCCTTGCACACCCACATCCCACGGTCCCAGGAAGAGCCCTGAGCCGTGTGTGAGGGACAGGATTCCCATTCCCATTGCCTGGAGGTCATGGCTTCTCCTTTCTGCTTCAGAAAGCAAACCAAGGGGTTTCTGAGCATCAGAGCTGAAGAAAAGACTCAAAGGAGACCTCCTGGTGGCTACAGCTTCCTCACAAGGGGAAAGGGAAGGGAAGGTACTGATCTGTTCTCTCTGGTGACCAATGAAAGAACCCAAGGGAACAAAAGAAAGATGTACCAGGGGAGGGTCAGTGGGACATGAGGAAAAGGTTCTACACCCAGAGGTGCTGGACACTGAACAGGCTCCCCAGGGAGGTGTCACGGCCCCAACCTGACAGTGTTCAAGAAGAGACTGGACAACGTCCTCAGACACACGGGGTGACCTGTGGGGTGTCCTGTGCAGGGACAGGAGTTGGACTCCATGATCTGTGTGGGTCCTTCCACTCAGGACATTCTATGATTCTATTAAATACTAGGTCAAAAGTCCATGTTTTCATTGTACAGATGAGTTTTAAACATTCACATCATGTGCATGTCCACTGTGTGCATGTGGTGAGATGAACCCAAGGGAACAGAAATCCATCAGATGTTCCTTGGGGTGCCATAAAGGTCAGTGGGACAGAGATGGTGTTCAGGGGTCTCTTCCATCCTGTGTTATTGTAGGATTCCATGAATCGTTTCCTTGGAGAGCTCTTTCAAGACAGAATAGACAGAGGAAGATGAAGAAAGAAAAAGAGGCAGAAGCAGAAATGTAAAATGCCCCAGAGTAAATACAGCAGCTCCTCAGAGGAACTTTTCTCCACTCAAACCCTTGATAGGAAATCTATCAGATGCATTTGATGAAAGCAGCTTAGTTTGATCTGCTCACACACTGGACCACAAGGAGGGTGATGGTGGGTACGATGTCATGTGGTCACTTGTGTCTCAGGAACTCATAGTCCAGTAGGAACCAATGGCTGTGGAGGGCACTGTGAGGTCACTTCTGCCTCTGCAGGGGATTGGCCAACAGCAGGAACAGGGCTGGGAAAGGACTGTGAGGTCACACACATGAGACGAGCAATCGGGCCCAATCAGCATGGCTGGATGAAAGGCAGGTCCTGCTTGACCACCCTCATCTCCCTCTGTGACAAGGTGACCGGCTGAGCAGATGAGGGAAAGTCTGTCGTGGGGAGTGAATCCGCCACACAGGCTGTGGGTGTTGTGTCCTTAGACTGCAGTAAAGCCTGTGACACCGTATCCCACAGCATCTCCTGGAGAAGCTGCAGCTCGTGGCCTGGATGGTGTATCTGCGATGGGTAAAGAACTGGCTGGAGGGCATTTTAGAGCCATTTGTCCCCTTCCTGTTCACATGGGCATCGCATGAATGCATCACTGCTCTACCCCAGTGTAGACGGGCACAAGGCCTTCTCCTCCTGGACCTCTCACCACTGCCACTGTTTACTCCAGCACCCTCATCCTGGACTGTGGGATGCCCAGAACAGCCCTCCCAAGACAGTCTGACAAAGCCTTTTTTCTACACCTTCCCCACATCCCTGCTCAATCCCCTCATGTACAGCTCAAGGACCAGAAAGGTTGGGTACAAGCAGGACATTGAGAAAAATGGTCAGGAAAGCTTTGAGGTCACAGAGAGCCCATCAACATGTTGGCAATCTGCTCTCTCTGAACAAGCCCAGAAGACCAGCACAGCATTTGCTGTGTCCCAGAAACTCACCTGGAAGGTTGGGATATGGAGAAAAGGTTTGGTCTGAAAAGGGACAGACAGGAGCTGGTGGAACTGGCTGGTGTGACCGTGAGATGTCTCTCCAACACCTCAGAAAAGTCCTGGCTCTCAGGGAGGCTGCATGGTCCTCTGAGAAAGAAAATATCAAAAATGACTTATCATGGAATCATAGAATAATTGTGGTTGGAAGAGACCCTTAAGATCATCGAGTCTAACCATAACCTAAATCTGGCACTAAACCATGTCCCTAAGAGCCTCATCTATATGTCTTTTAAACACCTTCAGTGATGGGGACTCCACAACCTCACTGGGCAGTCTGTTCTGTTGCTTCAAAACCCTTTCCCTGAAGATTTTTTTCCTAATATCCAATCTAAACGTCCCCGTGGGCAACTTGAGGCCATTTCCTCTTGTCCTATCACTTGCTACTTGGGAGAAAAGACCAACACCCTCCATGATAAAACCTCCTTTCAGGTAGTTGTAGACATCGACAAGGTCTCCCCTCAGCCTCCTGTTCTCAAGGCTGAACAGCCCCAGCTCCCTCAACCGCTCCTCGTCAGACTGGTGATCCAGACCCTTCACCAGCCTTGTCCCCTCTCATCTCTTTCCAGCACCTCAATGTCTTCCTTGCCATGAGGGCCCTAAAACTGCCCCCAGGATTCAAGGTGCAGCCTCACCAGTGCCCAGTACAAAGGGATGATCACTTCTCTAGTCCTGCTAAAGCTCTGATTGAATCAAGGCTTGAACACCTTGGCATGACCCAGCTGGTGACAGGCTGGACTGCAGACTCCTGAGGTCCCTTCAACCTCAGTTCTCTTATGATCCCATTGTGATGTTGGGCTCTGTTTCAGACTGGAGAAGAGCAGGCGATGATGGGGCAGGATCCACCTGTGCTGTAGGTGACCATCTAAACCAACATCTCAGCCCGTGAACCAGCCAACACCTCAGTGTGACACTCTGGGCAACGTGTGAGGAGTCCTGGGCAGGGAAGGTTCAGAGGGCATGGGGCGCTGTGCAAGACACAACATGATCTTGGCTTCATGCCTGCAGGCCCATCAGATGTCAGTTAATGTCAATGAAAGTTAAAATAAGAAGAACTGAAGACAAAGATCCAAAGCAGAGGAAGGTGTCAACATACTTTTTTTGTTTCTTTGATGTGGTGTTTTTTCTTTGAAAAGGAAAGTGTTTTCCAGAACTGGGCATGGATTTAAGACACAAACACCTGGTGCCAGTGTAGATGCCCCGGGAACCCCTGCCCAGGCTCCACCTGCACTGCAAGGTGCTCTGGTCTCCCCAGGTCCTGTGTGACAGATGCCAATCCCAGGCCAGCACCCCAAGTACACTGGGGCCCCTAATATGGCCCTGGCTGTTTATGGTGAGACAGCTGATGACTGATGTACTAAGGGTAGGAGAAGAAATATTGGTCTTCCCCTGTACTTCTATTACCAACACTCTATTATTACATCTCCCTCGTCATTCAGGAGTTCCCACCTCTCCTGATTAAATGTCCCTGTCCAAGGACAACTTTCCAGCACTGTCTGGTCATTTGCCCTTCCCAGTGCTCTCAGGTTTCTCCTCCACTTGCTCTTTGGTCATTCAGTGGCCTCTCAACAGTCTGGTTTCTGCTTTGAGCTTCAGGGAGTTACAAACTTGCCCCATTCTTCAGAGCTCTAATTGACATGGCAGTCAACACGTCCATTGTGTTTATTTCTATCCTCTCCTATCTCTCTGTCTAAACTAGTTCTTGTGGGGGTGTCCCTTGTGGATGCTGGACCTCATCAGATCGAGCTTACAGACACAGCTGAGGAAAGTGTTTTGCTGTTTATTGAACTGTGCAGTGTTTGCACAGGAGAGCAGGTGGAGCTGGTGCACAGGAGCTGCAGCATCTCCTGCAGAGCTCAGTGGAGAAGTCTGATGTAGGAGAAGTGATGCAATCTCTGGTGGCCAATGAGGGAACCGGCAGACTGGGGGTGGGGGTGAGGAGCCAGGTTGTCCATACAGTGTCCAGCCTCAAGGGACTGTTCTCCTGCCTGTCCAGATGTCTTCAGGAGACCCCCTGGATCAGTGTCCAGTGTAGAATGCTGCTGTCACTTCTTCTATACACTAAAAAATGACAGAAAACAACCTTGAAATAATAAACCTCCTTCATTAAATCTTCTTTGAAACCTTCATCAACAAGTGTCCCATTGAAACCTCTCCAGTTAGTTCTACAAGTCTGGAAGATTTGAATGAAATTACAGAAAGGAACATTGCTCGTTAGGGCTCTCTGTGTTTTAATGAGCCCCATGGCGTATTTGGTGCTGAGTCCATGAACCTCAGATACCAAGAACAGACTGAAGAATCTGCTCAAGAAGTCCAAGCCAGAAGCAAACTCCAAAGTACCTTGAAGCATTAATGGGCCCCACTGAGGGCTGTTCCTGACAAACCCTCCCCAGGGACTCGTTAGAGTAGATAATTGGAGGCAGTGATTGCATCAGGCAAAGGCAAAGTGCAGCAGCTCTGATGCTGAGAAAGCCCTTGGTTTGTCTGATGAAGGACATTGGCCAAGCCTTGAGCCCCTGCCCCTGGGAAGGGAGATCCTGTCCCTCACGTGTGGCTCAGGGCTCTTCCTGGGGCTGTGGGGAGTGCGATGCCCAGTGCAGGACAATGGTGTGACACTCCCTGGGGTGCAAGGAGGCAATGGGTGCCATGGTCATGACAACCATGTGTCTCCTCTTAGGCCTCGCTGGCAGGGACATCAGCCATAGCCAAGGGGACAAAGACATTGGCATTTCAGGGACCTCCAGCCTTGCCAGTGCCCTTGGCCATGTCCACCATGGTCCATCCTGCACTGTCCCAGGCCTGTGGCTGTTTCCCCACAGGCTGCAGACACCCCATGCACTTCCCCACCTTGTTCTCAGCCCAGTGTGTCCCCACCTGTGCTGCTGTCTCTCCATCCTCACCAGCTGTTCCTGGAAACACAAAGTCATGGCTGATCCAGAGTCCTTCTGAATGACCACAGCACTGTGCTCAGAATGACATTTCTTTATCCTGAGCTCCACTCTGGACCTCCAGAGCTGCAGTTTCTAATGGTTTTCCTTCACCAAAAAAAAAAAAAAAAGGCAAAAAACCAAAACTGCCACCATCTTGGAAAGTGATTTTCAAGTTTTCTGAAGCTACTACTGCCCTTTCTTGTCATGGTGTTACCACAGCCACCAACTAAGACCCTGATAGCTGCTTACATCCTGCCCTAATCCCCAAAGTGGGACAAGGGAGAGAACTGAAAAGGAAAAGAATAACTCGTGGGCTTAGAAAATAAAATTCATAAGACAATAAAAGTAATTATAAAATACTACTGCTACTAGTATACAGATACTAAAATATACATAAAATAAATGATACTCAGGGCAATCCCCCACAGATCTCCAGTCATGTGGAACAGCTAACCCAAAAGAAGGGAGCACCCCGGTCCTGAACAGCTGATCCCAGCAAGAGAAAGCAAAAATGTAAAAGGCATAAAGACCCAACAGCCAACTTAAACACAGCAAAATGTCATAAAACTGAACTAACACTGACCTCCCAACAGAATCAACAGAACCAACCAACGTAGCCGGAAAATCTGAACTAACTAGCTGGAAAAGGCATCTCCAGTTTTATACTGAACATGACAATAATGGTAGAGAATAGCTCGTTGATTGACCTGGATGTCGATCAAGGTGCTGTCCTGTCTGTGCCTCCTCTTACCAGTTTGCACCTGCAGCTGCACTCCAGAGAAGTCCTTGGTTTCACTGACAATAGTCCAGGTAAATTAAATAGAAATAGATAAATTAAATTAAGAAAATATACTCAGTGCAATCCCCCGTGTAACTCCAGACACACGGAGCAGCCAGTCCTGCAGAAGGGAGCACCTTGGTCCTGAACAGCCCATCCCAGCAAGAGAGAGCAAAAGGGCAACAGGCAGAAAGGCCCAAAGGCCAACGGCAAAATGGCAGAACGACAAAAGGCCGAACTGACATCGAACTCCTGACAGAATGAAACTTCTGAATGGAACTGACCAAACCAGCTGGAAAACCCAAAGTAACGGATGTAACAAGCCCTAAAAGCCGGCTCCAGCTTTAGACTGAGCATGGCGCTAATCATAGGGAATATGTCATTGATCAGCCTGCACGTCAATCCAGATGCTGTCCTGTCCCCTCCTGCCACAGCTGGATGGCCAAAGAAGTCCTTGGTTTCCCTGACAACAGCCAAGATATCAGTGAGTTCTGACATTCCTTTCATAGCAAATGGCAAACACTGTAAAGCTGCTAAAAGACAAAATGAACTCTATCCCAGGGAAGGAACAGCGTTACCTCATTATTCTCACAGGAAATCTAAACAAAAGACTGTACTGGCTGTGAAGGAGAGAGGTTCAAAATGCATGAAGAAAATTAACTCAATTTCAGTAAAAACAGCACGTTTCCTCAGGCTCCATTTCACCAGGCTACACATTGGGTGTGGTACACCAGTAGTACACACTACTACTACTACTCCACACATGACCCAGACTTTCTCTGGCCACACGACAGCTCCTCCCGTTCCTCCAGAATGGGGAACCTCACACTGGGACACACGGCTCCAGATGTGACCACACCAGTGCTGAGTCACGATGGACAATAACTGCCCTTGTCTGGGTGGCCACGGTCCTCCCAGTGCAGCCCAATGTGCTCATGGGCATGTTCCTGTTTAGCACCACTGAGAACTGGCTGAACATCCAGGCTCAGAGGGTTGTGACCAGTGGCACAAAGCCCAGCAGGAGGTACCATGAGGAGCACTGAAGGACACCATATCCCTACCCAACATCTCCTCCTACAGGTGTCTCTTGGGTCCCTGGAACCACCTCAGTGCCAAGGGGGAGAGCACTGCCTGTATGGGGTGGAGGAGATGGGGTCTGGCATGAGGGTCCTGGGGCAGTTTCTCCTCGTTGTTCATGCAGCAACAAGCTGGGCTGGATATTTGGAGAGAGGAACTCTTCCTAAGGGCCTCCAAGGGGCATGGGGATGGTCTACAGTTTCCTGCATGCTGCCTTTTCTGGTGGAGATCACAGAGGCTGCCACCCCATTAGAGGACCCAGGACAGGCCTTGTCCTTCCTCTGGTCACAGCTGGACACCAGTTCTCCAGCTCGGACCCAGCTCATGAGCCTAGGGGTGACGTTTGGGGTAAGGTTGACAAGAGGGGTGCATAAGTTTGTCTTAAGGACATGTGATGAGCACCAGGACTGAAGTACCAGAGCAAAATGATGTGGCTTCTGGGTGAATACTTTCTTCGGTGCAAGTCCAGACACAGGGTCCCAGACTTGCTTTCCATGCCACCCTTCACGAGGGATGATGCACTAGAAGATGGCAAGTGGGGGACACCAATCCTTCTCCAGCTACTTCCCAGGCCTGGTGAAGCACCAGGACAGCAAGGACTTCTGGCCCTGCACCCTAAACTCTGGGTATTATCTTGGGACAGCTGAACACCAGCATTTTTCTCTCCGAGGCAATTTCCAGCCCAGGTCAGCTCCTGTCTGATCTCCCCCATCCCTCCTCTGATCTGCTCTGGTGCTCCTGGCCCCATCCTGTGCTCCCCACAGGGCCCCAACCTGGCACTGATGCTCTGCAGAGCAGGTTGGCTGCAGGACCATGGGGCGACTGCACACTGGTTGTGCTGCTCAGTGAGGAACACAGATGCAACAGCATGGGCTGCACTGTCACTGAGCTCTTTCCTGGGGGTCTAAAGCTCTCGAATGAGTTCACAACATTTCTTGGGACTCATTGGATTTTCTGCTCATTTCTGTTCAGCAATTCCTTCCTTTTCCTTCAGGTGCCTGGAGACTGGTGCAGGAAGACATGGACATTAACCTTCCCAGGGACAGAGGTAGGCTGACCAGCCCATAATTCTTCAAATTCTCTTTCCTGCCCTTCTTGAAGATGGGTTTGACATCTTCCTTTCCCAAGGACCTCAGAACTTCTCTGATTCTGCTGTTCCATTGAGACCACAATCCAGAATCACGGGTAACCACTTGTAGTGAGCCTATCCCAGCAGCTGAGATGAATTTGACTAAACCACTGAGGTTTGTTCCTGCAGTCACACAGAAAAATGCCAGCGTTCCGTCAAGCATCCATGTCTGAACTGGACTCTTGAACTCCTTCTTCACCCAGGGGTGTTAAGAGATAGAATCTTTCCAATTTGCACATAGAGGTCGTGGTCTCAGTTTCTCCTTGGACTCCTGTTGCCACTCCAAAGTGATGAGAGGCACCTCAGCCCTGTGGTGTGTCACCCTGCTCTGCACTCATCTGAGATGCCTCACGTCATGAGGAATGGACATGGGGATCACAGTTCAAGGAAGCACAACCCAGTGTATGGATTCCCATGGGCTGTTACTCCCAAGGTGAAGTGACCTTGAGACATTGTCTGTCCCACAGGCCTTCATGGAACCCCCAAAAAGAGCTGATGTTATTTGCACTCACTGGGTTCATCTCACCTCACATCCATCATGTGCGTGCTCACATCTCATCTGTACAATGCAAACATGGATTGCTGACCTTCTCATTCAGTGTCCCTCCATGGAGGGAAGAACAACCTCTGTGAGCTGGGGAGAGAGGCCAGTGCTGGAAATGGTGGTTGTGAGGACCAGTTCATGACGATGTCCTGGGGCAGCTTCTGTGGGGTGTCCAGTGCACAGGGGCACAGCCCAGCCCCTGCTCTGCTGGTCCTGCAGGTCTCTGGCAGGAGCCTGGCTGTGAGAGGACACTGCTGTGTGCCAGCCCTGCGCACACACACTGTTCAGCTGTACTCTGGTGTTTAATCTGTGGGTCACTTTTGTAGGAATAAGCTTGAGAGAAACTTTGCAAGAAGATCTAAACCTTCAGGTCCTGCCCATAGGAGATCACCTTTCTATCTGGAAAGGCTGTTTTGAGGCCAGCTCTGTCACAGCAGTGCCCATTCCCTGTCCCTGCCTGCGCTCACAGGACTGACACACAGCAGGACGGTGACCAAGCTGCCAGAGCACTCAGGCCTTGCACCAACACAAGGGATGAGAAGGAGAGTGTGGAGTGGACCAGAACAGCTCTGGAAGAACAAGCGCTGCTGCTCCCTGGAAGTGCTGCCATGATGGACTCTTTTCCCTCCTCCCACGCACACAGGAACTGTCCCTGCAGCTCCAAAAAGGGCTTGCAGGAAGGATATAGTGAAAAACAAGTCACTAAAGAGACCTTTATTCTGTTTAGAGACAAGGAGAGCACGGCTCCTCATTTACACAGCCAACAGTTATAAAAGAAAAGCCAACAGTGAATTAAAAAGGGGATGAAAACATTATCACAATAAGAAAACAACTAATAAAACCAAAACATCCAGATGACAGACTGGACCTGTAATTAGCTACATTAAAATGCCTATGTAGAAGCAGATGGGCAGTTTATTGCTTTACAAAACAGTAAGATATGAGTTTCAACACGGCATCCTTGAGCTCCTGGTTCCTCATGCTGTAGATGAGGGGGTTCACTGCTGGAGGAACCACTGAGTACAGAACAGACAGCACCAGGTCCAGGGATGGGGAGGAGATGGAGGGGGGCTTCAGGTGGGCAAACATGGCAGTGCTGACAAACAGAGAGACCACGGCCAGGTGAGGGAGGCAGGTGGAAAAGGCTTTGTGCCGTCCCTGCTCAGAGGGGATCCTCAGCACGGCCCTGAAGATCTGCACATAGGACACCACAATGAACACAAAACACAGAAATGCTAAACAGACACTGAGCACAATAAGCCCAAGTTCCCTGAGGTAGGAGTGTGAGCAGGAGAGCTTGAGGATCTGGGGGATTTCACAGAAGAACTGGCCCAGGGCATTGCCCTTGCACAGGGGCAGTGAAAATGTATTGGCCGTGTGCAGCAGAGAATAGAGAAACCCAGTGGCCCAGGCAGCTGCTGCCATGTGGACACAAGCTCTGCTGCCCAGGAGGGTCCCGTAGTGCAGGGGTTTGCAGATGGCAACGTAGCGGTCGTACGACATGATGGTGAGGAGACAATACTCTGCTGTGATCAAGAAGAGAAACAAAAAGAGCTGTGTCACACATCCCAAGTGTGAGATGGCCCTGGAATCCCAGAGGGAATTGGCCATGTACTTGGGGAGAATGGTGGAGATGGAGCCCAAGTCAATTAGGGCGAGGTTGAGCAGGAAGAAGTACATGGGGGTGTGGAGGTGCTGGTCCCAGGCTATGGTGGTGATGATGAGGCCGTTGCCCAGGAGGGCAGCCAGGTAGATGCCCAGGAAGAGCCACAAGTGCAAGAGCTGCAGTTCCCGTGTGTCTGTGAACGGCAGGAGGAGGAACTGGGTGATGGAGCTGCTGTTGGACATTTGCTGCCTGTGGGCATGAGGTCCTGTGCAAGGAGGAAAAGGCAGTGAGAAGTTAGAGGAGATTTCTCAGAGGAAAATAAACAGGCTGGTCCTCATGGAAAACCCCCTCCCTGATGGAGGGATGTTTCAGCTCATTCTCTCTTCTACCAAGTGAGAAAAAACTGTTCATCACAGTTTAAAATGCAGCTTGGGCATCTGGTTTCCATGAACACACCTCTGGGCAAGACCCCCTGAGTTGATGTCAGAACAAGAAGTGACTGACACTCGCACCCCAACCCCAGAAAGCAAGAGCAGCAGTGACAGGTGGAGAAACAGAGAAGAACACTGCAATGTTCCCAAGAAATAAAGCAAGGACAGAAAGGCAGATGGGCATGCTGTGGAACCTTCTCCTGACCCGGCTGTGCTGCTGCCACTCACATAATGACACTGGAGAGCAAGTACTTTTAGCACCTTTTTTGAGTACCCTGTTCCAGCAGTCCTTCACCTGGAGGTCCAGCTGCTGAGGTGGAGACTCGTGACCTGGACCCCATGGCTTTGGAGCAGAGGGTCTGCTGGGGAGGAGAGGAGACCAGGGGTTGCACTGGGAAATGTGGCTGCACTGCAGGGGATGGAAGGGGGTCCTGAATCCCGTCTCAAGCGTTTCAGGTTGCAGCTCCCTCTCCCTGCCCATGTCTGTGCTGCCTGCAGCTGTGTGTCTGTCCCTGGTCTGCTCCCTGTCAGTGTCACAGACCCCGTCCCACCCGCTGTGTGCTCAGCTCTGTCCTGCTCACACCTCCTGGCACTGCCCAGGGGCAGCTCTGTGTGTGCAGGGGCTCAGGAGCAGCTCAGACACGTCCTAATGAGAACTGGGGTCTCAGTGTCTGCTCCAAAGAGAGAAATAAATCCCCATCTCCCACTGCACACCCAGACGAGCAAGGGTGGAAAACTGAAAGCACAGACTCCTTCCCTTGCAGCTGTTCCTGTGTTGATGTCCTTGTTCAGAAGGACCCTCTGCCATGTCTGTGGGGGGATCTGGAGCTCTGAGCAGCCCTGACCCACACAGCCCCCTTCAACCCCACGAGCTCCCTGCCTGCCCTGCCGGGGGTCGCTCCTTCCCCCCGCAGCTGCTGCCATGGGATGTCCCGGGCAGGCTGAGCGCTGACCCTGGCAGGCGGCAGAGTCCCTGCCCGGCACAGCCCTGGGGTGCAGGGACCCTGCTCTGCAGGACAGCCCTGGGCACCCCTGGGTGCTCCCCCTGCAATCACCGTCAGCAGAAGCTGCCATCATGCACTGTCCCTCTGACAGTGCAGCAGGGAAGTGCTGGTCTGGACCATGTTCTCTTCCTCTACATGAGAAATACTGTGAGAGAGACCTGACAGATCCTGTAAATTGTGGTATGTATCATCTTTAGGAGATCCCTCCAGGAAATGCAGCTGCATTGTCCTACAGCCAGAGACTTACCGTGTTAGAACTGTGAAGATTTCTCTCAATGAGCCCTCAGCAACCAACCCCCTACATTGCCTTTCCCCTCTCTGTGCCTGGCTCCTGTGTCCTCGGTGCTGCAGGCAGAGCCCTCAGCCCTGCTGCGTGTGCAGAGGAGCTGCTCCTGGGCAGAGCTGTCTCTCTGCAGCGCTGCCGCTGCCATGAGCTCCCTGTGTCCCAGGAGCCCAGCCCAGCTCAGCAGCACAGGAGCAGCACAAGGCGCTTTAATGACCCCTCTGGTGGATTTGGTGCCTTTGAGTCCATGGACCTCAGATCCTGGAGGAAGGTGATGAAACTTCTCAAGAAGTCAAAGTCAGATTCAAACTCCAAAGTTTCTTGTAATGTTAATGGATCCCACTGAGGGAACGTACTAAGAAACAATATCCAGGTTCGATTAGAGAAGAAAACTGGAGGTCAGGAAAAGCAAAGTAAAGATGTCTGTGATGCTGAGGAAACCTGATTGTGTTTCTTTAACTAAAAGGCCAAGCCCTGACCCCCAGCACTGGGGAGTCAGATCCTGTCCCTCCCACGTTGCCCAGGGCCCTTCCTGGGACAGTGTGATGTGGGGCTGTGCAAGGCCAAGGGCAGGACTATGGTCCCACCTCTCACAGGTTCCTGGCTGGGGACAAGGAGGCCATGAGGCCCCTGTGCTGCAAGGACAAGGTGTCTCCTCACAGGCATCAGAGGTGCAGACAACAGCCACAGCCAAGGGGAGAAGGAGCTCATGTCTGGTGGGGCTTTCAGCCTCTTTCCATCCCGTGATCATCTCCACGAGAGCCTGTCCTGTGCTGGGGCATCCCCTGCACCTCTGTCCCTGCAGGCTGGAGACATCCCCCCTGCTGCCCACCTTGCTCCTGTCTGAGCATCTTCCTTCCTTTGCTGAGATCTCTCCATCCTCCCCAGCTGCTCCTTGAAGCACAAAGCCTTGGGCTGATGCAGACTCCCTCTGCTGACCTGCTCCACCACAGCACTGTCCTTCCATCACATTCCTTTCTGCTCATGTCCAGCCGGGACCTCCCCAGCTGCACTTTGGGCCATTATTTCTTTCTCATGCTCTTTCCCACTGAGCAGAAAACCTCCACCATCTCTGAAACCGCACTTCAAGCACTCTCAGGCTTCTCCTGCACTGCTGCAGCCTCCCCAGCGCTGCTGGGCCAAAGCAGCCCAGGTCCCTCAGCACCCCACACCATGTGCACAAGGTGCTGAACCTGCCTTGGCACAGCCCTGCACTCTCCAGTTCCTCCCTGCTGCTCCAGACTGGGAAGCCGCACACTGGCACACACCCGTGTGTGTGGGTCACACCAGTGCTGAACCGACTGGGATGAGAACTGCAGGTGTCTGGGTCCCCACGCTCCTCCTCACGCAGCCCCGTGTGCAGCTGCCTTGTTCATGGTGAGCGTGCACCACGGGCTGGTGTGGGGACCTTGCAGTGCCCAGGCCCTTCTCCTCAGGGTCACTGCTTAGCGTGTCAGGTCCTGCTCTGTCCTGATGGATGGGGTTATTGTGCCACCCTGATACAGAACTGGCCACTTCCCCTTATCAAACTTCAGATCTTTCTGATGGGTGAATTCCAGATTTCCTCAAAGTTACGTCTCTCCCTGGACAGAAGATTCATTCGCTCAGCTTTTAATGTTTCCATGCAGATGGCTTGTCCTGATTAGGGTGTCTCTCCCAAAATAACAGGATAAGGAGTTACAGGGCACTACAAATACCGTCTCCTGGAAAAACTGTGGAGTCTTGGGTGTACAGTACTCATAATGCCAGATGTCTGCACTTTGAGGGGAAGTTTCCATTCATATGGGAGAGCAGCAGGAATGTGTGGAGCTCTGCCTGGAGACAGACAATGTCAGCTGAAGGTTGAGGAATCAGCATGAGAGGGCAGAACAACATGGGCAGTGTTGTGGTGACTGGACATCAGCTACTGACTCACTGATGAGGAAGAGGAATGAGATCAGGCCTCCTTCAGACAAATGAAAGAAGCCTCATGTTTCCAGGGCTGTGTCCTCATGGCAGACCTGAGATATCCCAATATCTGCAAGGTACCGGCCATCCAGGAAGGTTTGGAGCCCATTGACAACATCTTCCTGACACGGGTGACTGAGGAGTCAGTGGGGTGAGGTGTCCTGTGGGACTTCACACTTACAAACCAGAAAGAGTTGGTCAGGATAGCACAGTCAGGGATGGGAAAGTGGAGCTGAGGCTCCTGGGAGATGAGAACAAGGCCAAGAGCAGGATTTCAGGAGAGCAGGATTTGGCTGCTGAGGGACCTGCTTGGGTCCTATGGGATATGACCTTGGTGTCTGCAGAGCTTTTCTCTCCCATTTCCTCCCTCCTCTCTCCCACCTGCTGTTGTGCAGCGTTTTTTACCCTTTCTCAAATACAATATCCCAGAGGTGCTGCCAGCATCACTGAGTGGCTCAGATTTGGCAAGGACTGGGTCCATCTTGGAGCAGCTCAAATCGGCTCTGTCTGATGTTGGTCAAACTCCTGTTGTCTTCTCAGAGAGGTGACAACTGTAGCACAGCCACACTCACCCCCAGTTCCAAGACTTTGCCATGTAAGCCCAGTACAGGGGGACAACATGTTGGGTGTTACAAACTACTTGACCATGGAGAAGAAATAAAAAAGATCTTCTGTCAGTAACCTGAGGAAGTTACCAGTGAATCATCATATTCCTATGGGGAACTGTAATTGTCCTGACATTCACTGGCCAGGCAAAGCTGCAGCTGCCAACAGTCCAAAGGATCTTGGGCCAAATGCTTAACATGGCTGCCTGATGGGTCAACATGGGTGATGTTCACCAGGTCTGGAACTGGGAAAAAAGGAAGAGCTGGTGAGGGATGTGAACATCAGTGTCCACCTTGGCTGTCATGAGCAGGACATAGAGGGGTGCCTGGCACCAGAGGGGAGGGAGGAAGGACAGCAGCAGAGCACAGGCTGGTGGGCTCCAGAGGAGAAGACTTGGACATACTGGGGGATGGTGGGCAAAGTGGTGACATGGAAGTAGATCTGAAGGGTGAAGGAGCTCAGGAAATCTGGTAATCCTTACAGGACAGGCTGATCCAAGCACAAGAATGATCTCTCCAAGTACTCATGAAAAGAACCATTTATCTTGTGAGGCTGCTCATCTGAACTGATGGAGCACCAGGGCAAAAAGGCAGCAGGGGAAGCTGCAAAGGAGGAATTTAGAAACTTTGTCCATGGAAGTGGGGATGATGTCAAAGCTGCCCTGGACTTGATACCTTCATGGGAAGGGCAGCAAGATGAGCTGACAGAGCATCACTTGCAGTAAGAAAATAGACAGGGTGAACGTGGGCCTGCTGCTGAACTTCATAAGAGTAGCACAAGACGGGACTAAGGTTCTTCATGGCTTCTTTGCCTCCATCTTCACCAGCAAGGTCTCCTGGGCCTTTGTTCCTGAAGGCAGGAGTCTGGAGAACACCCAGCAGTGGATGGGGCTCAAGTCAGGGGTGACCTGAGCAAACTCAGACACCATTACAGAACAGGAGATGGGTCACTTGACCGGCTCCTGAACACAAGTATCACTGTGCTGTGGCACCTGAGATTGCCAGGAACACAAACCTCTTGGCACAGAGGTGTCTGACGCCTCTTAAGGTGTCCTCGACTATCTCCTGATTCACATGGTGATTTAGGGACCCACTTTTCTGACATATTCAGTCTTTATCTGGAGACGCTCCATACCGATGTGAACTGGAGTCTGCTGATACCACCTGTTCTGGAAAGGGAGGGAAGGGCAAGCAGGGAAGGGAATAGAAGAAATTTGGCTTTATTGCTATTTATTATGCAAATGCTCTCTGTTTTGCTATTCCTGAAATCTCCCTAATCATCCACACCAGACTTGAAGACTTTAGGAAAATGATGCACAGAGACTTGGCTTACAAGGGCATTTTAGCTGTTAATGAGCCCTCTGCTGCCATGATCCTGAACTGCAGCTGCTGAAAGAATGAAGAAACCTCTCATGAAGTGAAAGGCAGAAGCAAACCCCAAGTTTCTGAGGGTGTTTGGGACCCCATGAAGGGCCATCACTGACACAGCTGTGAAGGAAACAACCAGTGCAGGTCCCTGTCCCTGGCGGCTGCTGAAGGAAAGACTTGGAGACACTGGTTCCAGGTGGTGAGGGCCATGTGGAGGTGGCTCTGATGCCATGTCACCCCTTGATGCTTGTTCATCACCAGAATGGCTGAGCCCTGACCCCTGGGACCTGGTAGATTTTTCTCAGATGTTTTTCAAGTCTTTTCATGTGGTCAGTGTGAGGGTTTTGTGTTTTGGGGGTGGTGTTTATGTCAAGTGCTGTTGCTTTAACTGCAAGGTTCAGGATTTCTGTGGAGTTGGAAATGCCCGCGAATTCCTCACAACTCATCCAGCTTCTTTCATACACCTGGCAATGGTCACCAGTCACCTCAATGTCCCAGTCCCACACTTGCTTGAGTCCTCTATTTGGATCCATAGCCCATCACTCCAGGAGGTTCATGGATCCACCGGGTTCATGGATGATTCCTGAGGACCATCCAAGTGTGGGCAGTGTAAGAGAGGAGCAGAGCAGGGTCAGCTCATGGGCCATGACTGAGCACAGCCACCCCAGCAGCAGCCGTTCCCCATCTCCCAGGCACAGCCATGCCCACAGCATGGAAATGGCACTGCCATATATCATTAGTCCAAGAGAAGTCTGCCTTCTTTCCATAACCCTCCAAAATCTTCCTCCTATTCCTCCTTCATCTGCAGACATCAGCCACATTCCACTTCCAGCAGCAGCCGTTCCCCATCTCCCAGGCACAGCCATGCCCACAGCATGGAAATGGCACTGCCATACATGATTAGCCCAAGAGAGGCCTTTCTTCCTTCCATATTCCCAGGAAAACCTTCCTCCTGTTCCTCCTCAACCTGCAGACATCCACTGCTTTCCATTTCTGGGCTCAGACATGGCTGGAAGGGTTCACTGAAGCCATCAGCCATCTCATTGCTTCTCCCTGACATGCCCTGACCCTCTCCCACACCTACAATGGCCAATCACGTCTGCTCAGGCCTCCCGCTCTTCAGAAGAGGCCTCGAGCTTCTTGGTTCTTCCTGGTGCTTATTATGAACTTCCTCGCTCTCTCCACAGTTCACGGTGAGCTATCTTGTCCATAACAGCCCCTTTATGACCATGTCTCACTAAGTGGTTGTGTTTGTATGATCATTTGTGCAGAAAGGGCAGTCACAGGCCAGCACCCAATATGTCAAAACTGATGCCCAGTGAAATGCCGTAAAGCCCTGATGAGTTCCCCTGTGTCTGTGTCTCTCCTGGAAGGAGTCTGTCCCGAGAAGGGGATCCAGCTCCTGCCACTCTCTGCAGAGGCACATGAGCAGTGTCCATCACCTGGGGACACAAAGGGTGACGTTTGCCAGACCACCCGTCATCTGAACCACTTAGATGTGTGCTTGTGGATGAGGTATGGAGCCTTATACTGCAAATACCTATTTAATTGTCATTGCCAGAGGGGCTACCACAGATGCAGAGTACTGTTTTACAGATAATTATATATAAGATTCTTTTCTTTAACTGTAATTCCTAGACAAATTACACAAACACTTGAAGGATTATTCATGCCTTTTATCATGATTATCCACAGAAGCCCCACCAGCTTTGCATCTCAGGAAATGGGATCCAGAGTCCAAGGGCAGGATGGTTTGGGCTCTGTGCTGGGATCTGCAAACTGAAACGTGCTCCCATCTCCCAGCCCCCTGCCCTCCTCAGTGAGGGTGTGAGACATTCTGCAGCGAGGGCTGAACTCACAGCCATGACCAGTATCTTATGTCCAACTGCAGCCAGTGGTGTCCTGCCAGCTCAGGATTGGAGCTTCCATTGCTGGATGTGTTTAAAAGACATGGAGATGTGGCACTTAGGGATATGGCTTATTGTAGGAGTTCTTATGTGGAGTTCTTATGTTGGACTTCCACGTTCTTATGTGTCTTTTCCAAACTAAATGATTCCATAATGCTGTGATTCTATGATTAAATAATTTCAATTCTCACTAACCGTAGCTTCTGTTCAGGGTGGCTCTTGTGTGGCACAACTGTCCTGGCTCTCCAGGCAGGTTGATCATTGGTTTGGTGCCTGCACTGGAAGTTTTTCCCTTCCTTGGCTAAAAGACTTGGGTCACAGATGTTTGAAGCAGTCCTGTCAAATACAGAGCAGGCTGAGCTTTGGAGCCAAGGGATGACAGCGACGTTTTCAAGGATGTTTTTGAATAGTGGTTCTATCACTAATAACCATAACAGAACACTCCATATTCTTGGTTATGGTGAGGAACTAAAGCTCCCAGCAGTCATTCTCACTTCTCAAAATACATATTGTGTTTCAGTATTTGGCCTCTTGTATGAAGTCCTTGGAACAGTGCTTTCTCTCACTTCTACCTTTTTTATTATTGAAAGAATACACCTGTTGGTCAGAATTTCTCCCAGTTTATTCCTCTTCCATACATTTTTTCCTTTCTTTTTCCGGTGTGAGGGGCAGGTGGCATGGGGGAGTTGTTTCCTTTGTAGCCATAGAAAGCCAAGGAACAGATCCCAGCTTAGTGAAAAGGCACAAAGGAAGCCAGAATCTTTATGTGGTGTGCACTGACACAACATCATTCCCTGTATTTCTAATCTCTGAAGTCCCAACTGTGCAGCAGAGATTGGAGTTAAAGCCCCATTCGTCTGCCCTGTTTGGCACCATGTAAAATGGAACTACCCCAGTCAAGAAGTTGGTTTTGATTCTCTTCACAGCCTGAAGCACCACATGGGTCAGGAGATGAACCAGGATGCTCAGAGAGGACTAAAAATTCTCGCTTTCCTAAAGTTCAGATGTTCCCTGGAATCTCAGCAGACAAGTTGTGCCAATTGCTCAGTGCAAGGAGCTGGTCAAGAGCCTCGTTTCCATTTCTGTAATGATGGATTTGATGTCTGCCTGTTGCGCAGACTCTGTACATGGATGCTGACACCTCTTGAACAAACTGCTCTGAAAGGATTAAAGAGATGGGCAATTCTTTCTGGAAAGGCATTAGGACAACAAAAAAAGAAGATTTTGGGTCAGGGCGAAAGAAAAAGGATGCAAAAGTTGTGGTCAGGGCTGTATGGAGGTACTTGTAATGCAGCCCTAGACCTTCTCTGAATTATTCCTGTGCTCAGGGAGCACCTGAGAGCTGTCCCTAAATGGAAAACATGAACGAGAAGGAAGGACAGCGTCATTCAGGCTCCAAGGGAGCTCAGGAGGTGTCTTGACCAACCTCCTGCTCACAGCAGGGTCAGACCAGATTGCTCAGGGATTGATCCAAACACATCTTGGTCACTTTCTGGGACAGAGTGAGTGCGCACTCCTGGGAAACAGCTTCCAGTGCTGGGCTGTCCTCATGACTGGAAAGTTTCTCCTTTAACCTACTGTCCTTCTCAGCCCAACCATCCAGCTTCCTTTATACCATTTACTTGAATATCAAAGCAGACCATAATATCCTGCCTTGGACACATGAATATTGCAGGGGATGGTGATGGATGCCTTGCTGACTTTCAAGTAAAATACAATAACTATTGTCCCCACATCCAGCAACCCTGTCGTTTCTTCACAGAAAGCAGAGAGGATGGACAGGCACAATCCACCCTGCGTAAACCTCTTTACATGTTTAGGCTGGGTTTTGATCTGGACTGTTGCTGCTGTCCTTGCAGACCAGATGAACTCACTCGTGCCACCCTGCCTGGCAGTTCATTCCATCCGTGTCACAGCTCTGTCTGCAGCACTGACAGCTCCAGCTCCCCAGTCAGGTCCCTGGCTGAGGACATTGCCTCACATCTGGGCTGAACCACCCCAGCTGTGGCACCAGCCCAGCTCTGACCTGCACAAGAAACCTGGTACCAAGTGTCCAAGAGCCCATGTGTGCAAAGGCTTTGAATCAGAGCACAGACGTGACATGGCCAAAGACTGATGAATGTCTCTCTAGACCTAGGAGTATAAAACCAGAATAAAATGCTTGAACTCATTCAACTGAAGATATTCCTCCCCCAGCCTGGAGAAATTAGATCCTTTGCTGTAATATTGCTGGTGTCCTGACTAATGATGGGACAAGAAAAGTTGATTCTCATACTAATTCATTGTTTAATACAAAGAACACAAAGGTGTGTCTCTTCAGAGGAGATAATCAACATCACTGATTACGTCAGGTTGTTTGAAAGGATGTGCCCCTGGAGCCCCAGGGACACCTGGAGGAGCCCAGAGGGGACAGAGAAAGGGACATCATGGGCTGCTCCTGTGCTGCTGAGCTGGGCTGGGCTCCTGGGACACAGGGAGCTCATGGCAGCGGCAGCGCTGCAGAGAGACAGCTCTGCCCAGGAGCAGCTCCTCTGCACACGCAGCAGGGCTGAGGGCTCTGCCTGCAGCACCGAGGGTACAGGAGCCAGGCACAGAGAGGGAAACGCAGTCTGGGCTGGGAGGATGCTGAGACATAACTGGATGAGAAATCTTCACAACTATTAAGTCTCTGACTGCAGGGCATTGTGTCTGCAAATCTTGGTAGGATCTCAGAAAGCTGTCACATTGACGAGTCTACATGAGATGTAAGTACAACTCTCAGAGATTCTCTGATGCAGAGGAGAGGATGTGCTGCAGAGCAGGGGTTGCCTTCTGCACTGCAAGTGACAAGACGTGAATGCTGCGTTCTCCCCAGGGTGGCTGTGGGGTGTAAATGTCAATGTGCAGGCAGGGGTGCCCAGGGCTGTCCTGCAGAGCAGGGTCCCTGCACCCCAGGGCTGTGCCGGGCAGGGACTCTGCCGCCTGCCAGGGTCAGCGCTCAGCCTGCCCGGGAGAGCCCAGCAACACTGAGGGGAGAAGCTGTGGGGGGAATAGCGACCCCCGGCAGGGCAGGGTCCTTCTGCTGCTGGGTTCTCCGTGGGTCGGGGCTGCTCACAGCTCCAGCTCCTTCCAGAATATTGACAAGAGGAGGTTTCAAGGAGAAGAAGAAGACAAAGAGTACTACAAAGATAAGGAACCTCTCTGAGTTTGTGTTTTCAGTCTCCTACTCTGGGGAATGGGTGGTGATTAAGGCAGTTTTTAATTTTAAACAAATACTTGAGACACATGAACAGCAGTAGGTCTTCCAGAGAATCCTGGCATGCCTTGCCTCTCTTCTGCCTATGCAGAACCAGCATCACCTTTGTTGGACACCTTACACTTAATGTGACCTGTCCTGTTTTCCAGCCTGGAAACAGGAAGATGCCCCCAGGCAGTGCCCTGTGAACAGGCAGGATCTGTAGGGCCAGGGGGAGGGCACAGAGGGTGGGATGGTCTGTGAGCACTGACAGGGAACAGACATGGACAGGGAAACACCTCCCAGGGGAGAATCTCCAGGCAGCAGGGAAATGATCAGAAATGAGAGGAAACTGAACCCAGAATTGTTATGGGAGGGAGAAGAGAGAAAAGTCCCTGTGACCCCCTGCAGGTCAGATCCCTCCTGTGAGCAGCCCCCTGGCCTCCTGTCCCACCCAGCAAAGCCTCTGCCCTCAGGGCCGGGGGCTCCAAGGCATGAAGCAGCTCCTGTGCAGCCAGAGCTGCAGTTCCTCTGCAGAGCACAGGGGCTGAGAGCAGCTGCCCGCAGTGTTGGTGTCTGGGAGGTGGCTGCACAGCTGGGGAAGGGTGACGCTGTCTGAGTGCCCGGCTGCCTCTGCCCTGGCCTCTCTCACACCCACCCTCACCGCATTTTCCTTCTTGCTCCCCTGCTCTGGGTCCCTGCTGTTGGGATCTTGTTCTTGCTGTCAGGCTCTCTGGGGATGGCAGTTTCAGCTGCAGAGTCACAGCCTGATCTTGTGGGTCCTTTCCTGCAGGTGTGTCCATGGGCACACGTGTCCCAGCTTTGCTCTGACCTGTGGGCTGTGGGCAATGCAGTCTGTGGGGCTGGGAATGAGCTGAGTCTCCCTCAATCAAATGCCATCATTAGGACCCTTGGCTGTCTTGTTGATGTTTCCTTCCAAGCTGTGAGCTTCCCTCCAGGATGCAAATCTGTCCTACAGCATCTCTGTGTTATCTGAAAGGCCCATGGAGAAGCACAGAGATGCTAGAACAGATAAAATGCTGTTTGGTTTGTGAAATGAGCCGTGTGTGTCCTGGGCTAAACGTTGGGTGCTGAGACCTTCGGAAAGGGTGAGACCTGTCATGGTCTGAGGTGGATCCCTCTGCTCTCAGCAGTGCCTGGTGGCTTTTCAGGGTAACATGGGAGTGTGATCAGCCCCCATCTCAGAAAGGTGCCAGCCCAGGGCAGCTGGAGCAGGACAGAGGGACAGAGCAGCTGCCCTCACCCTGCACTGACCCACAGGCACCCTCTGGTCTCGCAGGACTCACCGTGTTCTCCCTGAGTGCAGCAGAAAGAAATACAAGAACACTCACTAGGGGAAATGGGGAGCAAATGTAAAAAACATAGAACTCTTAAACTTCCTTGACACTTCCCATCGCATAGCATTGGCAGTGCAGATGCTGACAGTCCTTTCTGCATTACAAGTGGTTTCACCTTAGAAAGCTGAACACCAGGTCTGATCCCTATCCCTGCCCAGTTCTGTAGAGGTGGATTGATTTACCAAGAGCGCGCAGGCAGAGGCATCAAACAAGGCTCTGGCCATGGAGCTGGAGGAATATGCCCTGTAAAAGAAGAGTCTCTGTTTGTGATAGGTGGAACATCTTTGCAAGATAGTTTTCATTGTACTTGAAAAAGTCTCACCTAACTTGTAACAGTTTTTCCTCCTATGACAGTGCCTCCTGTCCGAGGATGCAAATGGTCAACAGCAGCTCCATCACCCAGTTCTTCCTCCTGCCGTTCACAGACACACGGGAGCTGCAGCTCTTGCACTTGTGGCTCTTCCTGGGCATCTACCTGGCTGCCCTCCTGGGCAACGGCCTCATCATCACCACCATAGCCTGGGACCAGCACCTGCACACCCCCATGTACTTCTTCCTGCTCAACCTCGCCCTCCTCGACCTGGGCTCCATCTCCACCATTCTCCCCAAGTCCATGGCCAATTCCCTCTGGGACACCAAGACCATCTCATACTTGGGATGTGCTGCACAGCTCTTTTCATTTCTCTATGATAGTGGCAGAGTATTGTCTCCTCACCATCATGTCGTACGACCGCTACGTTGCCATCTGCAAACCCCTGCACTACGGGACCCTCCTGGGCAGCAGAGCTTGTGTCCACATGGCAGCAGCTGCCTGGGCCACTGGGTTTCTCAATGTTCTGCTGCACACGGCCAATACATTTTCACTGCCCCTGTGCAAGGGCAATGCCCTGGGCCAGTTCTTCTGTGAAATCCCCCAGATCCTCAAGCTTTCCTGCTCACACTCCTACCTCAGGGAACTTGGGCTTATTGTGGTCAGTGTCTGTTTAGCATTTCTGTGTTTTGTGTTCATTGTGGTGTCCTATGTGCAGATCTTGAGGGCCGTGCTGAGGATCCCCTCTGAGCAGGGACGGCACAAAGCCTTTTCCACCTGCCTCCCTCACCTGGCCGTGGTCTCTCTGTTCATCAGCACTGGCACATTTGCCAACCTGAAGCCCCCCTCCATCTCCTCCCCATGGCTGGACCTGGTGGTGTCTGTTCTGTACTCAGTGGTTCCTCCAGCAGTGAACCCCCTCATCTACAGCATGAGGAACCAACAGCTCAAAGATGCCTTGTGGAAACTCTTGACTTAGTGTTTTCTGAAGCAATAAACCGCCCATCTTTTTCTACATAAGAGTTTTAATGTAACTAATTACAGAACCAGCCTTTCATCTCTATTTTTTCTTGTTGATGGTGGTTTTATTGTGATAATGTTGTCACCCCTCTTTCACTGCCTCCTTTCTTGTATAACTACTGTCCATGATCTCATGTATTTAAACAAAATAAAGGGCCCTGTCATTACTCATTTTCATGGTATCCTTCCTGCAAAGCCTATTTGGAGCTGCATGGACAGTTCCTGTGTGGAGGGAAAAGAGTCCAGCCTGACAGCACTGCCAGGGAGCAGCAGCGCTTGTTCTTCCAGAGCTGTTCTGGTTCCACTCCCACACTCTCCTTCTCATCCCTGGTGTTGGTACAAGGCCTGAGTGCTCTGGCAGCTTGGTCACCGTCCTGCTGTGTGTCAGTCCTGTGAGCGCAGGCAGGGACAGGCAATGGGCACTGCTGTGACAGAGCTTGCCCCAGAACAGCCTTTCCAGATAGAAAGGTGATCTCTTATGGGCAGTGCATGATGGTTTATATCTTCTTGCAAAGTTTCTCTCCAGCTTATTCCTACAGATCTGGCCACAGATGAAACATCAGTGTGCAGCTGCACAGTGTGTGTGTGCAGGGCTGGCACACAGCAGTGTCCTCTCACAGCCAGGCTCCTGCCAGAGACCTGCAGGACCAGCAGAGCAGGGGCTGGGCTGTGCCCCTGTGCACTGGACACGCCATCAGATCTCCCCAATCATCATGGACTAATCCCTCACAGCCTTCATTTTCAGCCCGGACCTCTTGCCCCAGTTCAGAGAGGTTCTTTGTCCTTACCTGAAAAGACACTGAATTAGTATGTCAGATGTTCATGTTTGCATTGTACAGATGAGATGCGAGCGTGAACATCATGTATGTGAGGTGAGATAAACCGAAGTGAGCGCCAATGCTGTCAGATATTCTGGGGTGCCATTTTGCACCTGGGACACGTCAGCCCTGTCTGTACATACAGACTGGGAGATGAGATGCTGGACAGCAGCTCTGCAGAGAGGGATCTGAGGGTCTGGTCAACAGCAAGTTGAACATGAGCTACCTGTGTCCCTGGAGCCAAGAGAGACCGTGTCCTGGGTGCAACCAGCACAGCACGGCCAGCCGGGCAGGGAGGGGATTGTCCCGCTCTGCTCTGTGCTGGGGCGGCCTCACTTGCAGCATTCACTGTGTGCAGGGCTGGGGACACAGGGTAAAAAGAGATAAAGCTACTGGAGAGCGTCCAGAAGGGGCTACAGATTTGGTGAAGGGTTTGGAGGAAAGCAGTATGAGGAGCGGCTGGAGTCCCTGGGTTTGTTCAGCTGGGGCAGAGCAGACTGAGGGCAGAGCTCATGGGCTGAAGGTTCCTCAGCAGGAGCAGGAGGGGCAGGTCTGAGCTCTTCTCTGTGACAGTGACAGAGCCCAGGGAATGGCAGAAGATGTGCCAGGGAGGGTCAGTTGCACATGAGGAAAAGGTTCTTCCCACAGAGGGCGCTGGACACTGGAACAGCCTCCCCAGGGAGGTGTCACAGCCCCAAGCCTGGGCCCCTGAATGATGTCACAGAGTGAATGTTCAGCTCCTTAGTGGATGGTGCAAAGCTGGGCAGAGGCCTTGGACAACCTCACCTGGGTCACCCTGCCCTGAGCAGGACAGTGAGACAAGATGCTGTTCAAACCTGAGTTGCTCTGTGATTCCAGGAATCTTTCCCTTGGAAACGTTGTGGAAGAAGGAAGAGATGGAGGAACAAGAAAATAAAAATACAGACAGAGGAGACTTAAAAGGTGTCAAATAAACAGAGCAGTTCTGTGAAGAATGTTTCTCTGCTCAGATTGTTAGCAGGAAATCTATAACCAGCTCCCCAAACTCCCTGTTCTGCTCATTGGCCCCTGGCATTTCCAGCACATTTCTTTACATCAGATTCTGCACTGAAGTTTGCACTGATTGTTACAGCTTCTTCGCAGGAATTATTTTATGTTTCCTCAGAGAACTGCAAGTAAACAGGCACTGGGGAATTTTCAATTAGAGGAAACAAAAAAGGAGAAAAAAAAAAAAAAACAAACAAAAAACCACAATAGAACTTAATGATGTTTCTCAGTTCTATGGTTAAATTAAGTAGTTTCCAGCGTGGTCCATTGCCATAATTGAAGAGTTGCCTATAGGGAGTACGAGCAACTGCTGAAAGACTTTACCTGCCTGAAGCTCAAAGCAGAGTGAGAGCTGAGAGGCTCTGAATGAGCCAAGAGTGAGAGGTGAAGAACCTCTGGGGAGCGATGGAAAGTGCAAATGTCCAGACAGGCTTCTGAAGAGATGAGTTCACACACGGTGAGCTGAGCAAGGACAGGGGGAAACTCCTGGATGTCCAGGGGATTAAATACACGGAGTGATAGACAGAGTTCTGGCACTGCAAGCACAGGGAAAGGCCAACATTTCATCTCCCACAGTCCATACACATTCTGAAAATTCATATTTTGGAAGGATAGAAATTCCACAGACATTTTATTGGAAATTTTGAATTATTTCATCTGATGAAAAAATCATGTGGGTATTTTTTTGTTCTTTTTGTTGTTGGTTTAGTTTGGTTTTCAAGTTTTGAGGGGCGTTCTCAGGTTTTCGGGCTGAGCTCCATGGTCTCACTATAAGCACCCAGTGCAAACCTCCAGAGGCCCCATGTACCTGAGGTGTTTGCCTGGGACAGGCAGGTATCAGACCAGACTGATAGAGTCATGTCGCTTTCGTCATTTACATCTGGTATTCAAGACTTGAGTGCTTAATTAGGTAAGTTTCAGGACTGTAGGTAAAGAGGCAGGTGTGTGAAGAGCACGTAGAAGATGTGATAGAAGAATTTTCCAGTTGATATAATAGAATCATTTCATCGGAAGAGACCCTCAGAATGACTGAGTCCAACCACCACCTAAATCTAGTACTAAACCATGTCCCTGAGAACCTCGTCTAAACACCTTTTAAACCCCTTCATGGATGGTGACTCCCCCACTGCCCTGGGCAGCCTGTTCCAATGCCTGACAACCCTTTCCAGAAAGAATTTTTTCCTGATATCCAATCTAAACCTCCCCTGGTGTAACCTGAGGCCATTTCCTCTTGTCCTATCACTTGCTACTTGGGAGAAGAGACCAACCCCCTCCATGCTCAACCTCCTTTCAGGCAGTTGTGGACAGCGAGAAGGTCTCCCCTCAGCCTCCTGTTCTCCAGGCTGAACCCACCAGTTCCCTCAGCCGCTTCTCATCACACTTGTGCTCCAGACCCTCACCAGCTCCGTTCCCTCCTCTGCAATCTCTCTGGTGCCTCAATGTCCTTCTTATGATGAGGAACCCCAAACTGAACACAGGATTCAAGCTGCGGCCTCACCAGCACCAAGAACAGTGGCACAGTCACTTCTCTACTCCTGCTGGCCACACTATTCCTGATAGAAGCCAGGATGCTGGTGGCCTTTTTGGCCACCTGAGCACACACAGGCTCATGTTCAGCCGATTGTCAATCAACAACCCCTGATTCCTTTTCACCAGGCAATTTTCCAGCCACTCTTTCCTGAGCTTGTAGCGCTACCTGGGGTTTTTGTGACCCAGCTGCAGCACCTGGGATTTGGGCTTGTTAAACCTCAGACAATTGGTCTCAGCCCAATGATCCAGATGGTCCTGGTCCCTCTGTATGGCCTTTCCATCCTCCAACAGATCAACACTTCCACACAATTTGGTGTCATCTACAAACTTACTAAGGGTGGACTCGATCCCCTCATCCAGATCACTGACAGAGATTAAACAGAACTGGCCCCAATACTGAGCCCTGGGGACACCACTCCTGACTGGCCGCCAACTGGAATTGTCTCCGTTCACCACAACTCTTTGGGCCCGACCCTCCAGACAGATCTTTACCCATCACAGATACACCATCCAGGCCATGAGCTGCAGCTTCTCCAGGAGATGCTGTGGGATACGGTGTCAAAGGTTCTACTGAAGTCTAAGTACACAACACCTACAGCGTTTCCCTCATCTACTAGTTGGGTCACCTTGTCATAGAAAGAGATCAGGTTGGTCAAATAGGACCTATCTTTCATAAACCCATGTTGACTGGACCTGATCACATGGTTCTCTTTTAAGTGCTGTGTGATGTTACTCAAGATCATCTGCTCCATGACATTGCCCATCACCTAGGTTAGACTGACAGGTCCGTAGTTCCCCAGATTGTCTTTCTGGCCCTTCTTGTCAATGGGTGTCATGTTAGTCAACTTCCAGTGAACTGGGACCTCCCCAGTTAGCCAGGATTGCTGGTGGGTTATGGAAAGTGGCTCAGTGATCCCCTTCGCCAGCTCCCTCAGCACCCTTGCGTGTATCCCATCTGGTGCCATAGACTTGTGGGTGTCCAAGTGGTGTAGCAGGTCACCAACCATTTCCCCTCGGATTATTAGGGCTTCATTCCGCTCCCTGTCCCTGTCTTCTGGCTCAGGTCTCTGGGTACCTGGAGCACAACTGTTCTGACTATTGAAGACTGAGGCAAAGAAGGCATTTAGTACCTCAGCCTTTCCCTCATCCTCTGTCACTGTTTTTCCCTCTGCATCCATCACGGATGGAGATTCTCCTTAGCCCTCCATTTGTTAATGAAATATTTATAGAAACTTTTCTTGTTGCCTTTTACAGCAGTACCCAGGTGTAGCTCCAGTTGGGCTTTGGCCCTTCTAGTTTTCTCCCTCCATAACCTCACTGAATTCTTCTATTCCTCCTGAGTAACCTGCCCCTCCTTCCAAAGTTTACTCCCATGCTGTCCCTGGAGATCCCCTGAGCTCTGCTGGGTGCACACAGTTCCTCTTCACAAGACCATCTGCCGTCATTCCTATTGCAGGTGGAACAGCAACAGACAGATAAGTCGGAGACCTGCTACAGCCTTCTTGGACATGTGCAAACAGGAAGGAAGCTCTTAGTCCAGTCCTTGGTCCCTAGCACACCCCCCTGGGACTCTGAGCCTGTCCCCCTGAATCCATCAAGAACCCTAAGAGAGCAGGAGCCCTTTTGAGGGAGCAGCACCTGGGCTGTATTCCTGACACCAGCTTTGGAAGAGGCGTCCAGTCTTCTGCCCTGCCCTGAGGAGCCTCGGTGTTTATGGTGCTGTTTGCACAGACACAGCTCTGATCAAGTGGTTCCCGTGGCTTGCTCCTGTCTGCAGCCTCAGGGATGCCACTGTAGGGACAACAGGACTGTCTCAAGTTACATGAGACCTTAGGAGCCCCACAAATCCAAGGGCACAGCCATTTGTTTTAAAATTGCCTTTCCCATCCTGCTCCACCCCCAGTTCAAAATTCAAAGAGTATATAAACTGGACGTGTCAGTGTGTTCTTGGTCATGTTTGCACACAAAGGTTAGAAGGACAAGAGTGATATCCATAGATGACCAGTAGGCAGTGTGTGATGTGACTGCAGACCAGCATCTGCTCTCCACGAGACCTTTCTTGAGCTCGAAATCAATCCTGTGCTCCAGTTCCACTGCAGGTTTAACAAAATCGATGTCTTTCTGAGGAGACACCAGCACTGAAATGGCCATGTCCTGCTGTTGCCCTTGGCCACGGCTCCAGGGAAGCAGCAGCCTCGAGTCACAGGCAGCAGAGAGGGAGCGACAACTGAGGTGCCCATGAGCAGCCCCAAGGCCACTGGGGCTGCTCCTCCATGGGGCAGCATTTGCCTCCTGGACCCTCCTGCATCCTGGGGCTGATCCCTCAGCTCCAGAGGAGAGTGAAGAGATGGGACCTGAGACAAATTGTTTTCTACTGCTTTATTTATTGACTTTATCAAAACCAATGGGTGCATATACATATGTACATGAGGTCTTTGGTTCAATAAAAGACTCACAGGAGGCCAAGAAATATATTATTATAGACATGAACCTAAAAACAAAGCCCTGGAAAAGCACTATGGAAAAATATAGACACATAAGATGAAAAGCTAGTTCTGGGCATTTCTATTGCGGCCCTAGTGAGATAACGCAAACCTTATAAACCTGAGGTAGTGAGTATTGAAGTAGTTTCCTCAAGGCATCCTTGAGCTCCTGGTTCCTCATGCTGTAGATGAGGGGGTTCACTGCTGGAGGAACCACTGAGTAAAGAACAGACAGCACCAGGTCCAGGGATGGGGAGGAGATGGAGGGGGGCTTCAGGTGGGCAAACATGGACATGCTGAGGAACAGGGAGACCACAGCCAGGTGAGGGAGGCAGGTGGAAAAGGCTTTGTGCCGTCCCTGCTCAGAGGGGATCCTCAGCACAGCCCTGAAGATCTGCACATAGGACACCACAATGAACACAAAACACAGAAATGCTAAACAGACACTGAGCACAATAAGCCCAAGTTCCCTGAGGTAGGAGTGTGAGCAGGAGAGCTTGAGGATCTGGGGGATTTCACAGAAGAACTGGCCCAGGGCATTGCCCTTGCACAGGGGCAGTGAAAATGTATTGGCCGTGTGCAGCAGAGAATAGAGAAACCCAGTGGCCCAGGCAGCTGCTGCCATGTGGACACAAGCTCTGCTGCCCAGGAGGGTCCCGTAGTGCAGGGGTTTGCAGATGGCAACGTAGCGGTCGTACGACATGATGGTGAGAAGAAAATATTCGGTTGAAATGGAAAAGACAAAAAAAAATAGCTGTGCAACACATCCTGCATAGGAGATGGCCCTGGTGTCCCAGAGGGAATTGCCCATGGACTTGGGGACTGTGGTGGAGATGGAGCCCAGGTCGAGGAGGGCGAGGTTGAGCAGGAAGAAGTACATGGGGGTGTGCAGGTGCTGGTCCCAGGCTATGGTGGTGATGATGAGGCCGTTGCCCAGGAGGGCAGCCAGGTAGATGCCCAGGAAGAGCCACAAGTGCAAGAGCTGCAGCTCCCGTGTGTCTGTGAACGGCAGGAGGAGGAACTGGGTGATGGAGCTGCTGTTGGACATTGGCTGCCTGTGGGCATGAGGACCTGTGCAAGGAGGAAAGGACAGTGACAAGTTAGGGGAGACTTCTCTGAGGAAAATAAACAGGTTGTTTCTCATGGAAAACCCCCTTCCTGATGGAGGGATGTTTCAGCTCATTCATCTCTTTCTACTAAGTTTGAATAACAGTTCATCACAGCTTAAAATGCAGCTTGGGCATCTGGTTTCCATGAACACACCTCTGGGTCAAGACGCCCTGTGTTGGTGTCAGAACAAAAACTGACCCACACTCCCACCCCAACCCCAGAGAGCAAGAGCACCAGGGACGGGTGGAGAAACAGGGAAGAACACTGCAGTGCTACCAGAAAATAAAGCAAGGACAGAAAGGCAGACGGGCATGCTGTGGAACCTTCTCCTTACCCGGCTGTGCTGCTGCCACTCACATAATGACACTGGAGAGCAAGTACTTTTAGCACCTTTTTTGTGTACCACATTCCAGGAACCCTTCACCTGGAGGTCCAGCTGCTGAGGTGGAGACTCATGACCTGGACCCCATGGCTTTGGGGCAGAGGGTCTGCTGGGGAGGAGAGGAGACCAGGGGTTGCACTGGGAAATGTGTCTGAACTGCAGGGGATTGTAGGGGGGTTCCTAAATCCCATCCCTGGCATATCTGGTAGGAGCTCCTTCTCCCTGCCCATGTCTGTGCTGCCTGCAGCTGTGTGTCTGTCCCTGGTCTGCTCCCTGTCAGTGTCACAGACCCCGTCCCACCCGCTGTGTGCTCAGCTCTGTCCTGCTCACACCTCCTGGCACTGCCCAGGGGCAGCTCTGTGTGTGCAGGGGCTCAGGAGCAGCTCAGACAAGTCCTAACGAGAACTGGGGTCTCAGTGTCTTCTCCAAAGAGAGAAATAAATCCCCATCTCCCACTGCACACCCAGATGAGCAAGGGTGGAAAACTGAAAGCACAGACTCCTTCCCTTGCAGCTGTTCCTGTCTTGATGTCGTTGTTCAGAAGGCCCCTCTGCCATGTCTGTGGGGGGATCTGGAGCTCTGAGCAGCCCTGACCCACACAGCCCCTTCAACCCCACAAGCTCCCTGCCTGCCCTGCCGGGGGTAGCTCCTTCCCCCCACAGCTGCTGCCATGGGATCTCCCGGGCAGGCTGAGCGCTGACCCTGGCAGGCGGCAGAGTCCCTGCCCGGCACAGCCCTGGGGTGCAGGGACCCTGCTCTGCAGGACAGCCCTGGGCACCCCTGGGTGCTCACCCGGCTTCACAGCTGTTCAACATGGCCTGACAAGAGCCCCATCCTTACAGATCCCACCAGCTGTGCCTGTGCCAGTTTTAGGAGATGCCTCCAGGAGCTACAGCTGCACTGCCCTGCACCAGAGACTTACCATGGCAAGGGCTGCAAAGGTTTCTCCTCCAGTGAGCTCTCAGTCATCCTCCCAGTCCTGACCACCTTTAATCTCTCTCTGCCTTGCTCGTCTCCTGAGATCCCCAGGCAGAGCCCTCAGCCCTGCTGCGTGTGCAGAGGAGCTGCTCCTGGGCAGAGCTGTCTCTCTGCAGCGCTGCCGCTGCCATGAGCTCCCTGTGTCCCAGGAGCCCAGCCCAGCTCAGCAGCACAGGAGCAGCCCAAGGAGCTTTAATGACCCCTCTGGTGGGTTTGGTGCTGAGTCCATGGACCTCAGACCCTGGAGGAAGGTGACGAAACTTCTCAAGAAGTCAAAGTTAGATTCAAACTCCAAAGTTTCTTGTAATGTTAATGGGTCCCAATGAGGGAACCTACTGAGAAACAGTATCCAGGTTCCGTTAGAGAAGAAAACTGGAAGTCAGGAAAAGCAAAGTAATGGTGGCTCTGATGCTGAGTAAACCTGGTTGTGTTTCTTTAACCAAAAGGCCCAGTCCTGACCCCCAGCCCTGGGAAATCAGGTCCTGTCCCTCCCACGTTCCCAGGGCCCTTCCTGGGACAGTGTGATGTGGGGCTGTGCAAGGCCAAGGGCAGGACTATGGTCCCACCCCTCCCAGGTTCCTGGCTGGGGACAAGGAGGCCATGAGGCCCCTGTGCTGCAAGGACAAGGTGTCTCCTCACAGGCATCAGAGGTGCAGACAACAGCCACAGCCAAGGGGAGAAGGAGCTCATGTCTGGTGGGGCTTTCAGCCTCTTTCCATCCCGTGATCATCTCCACGACAGCCTGTCCTGTGCTGTGGCATCTCCTGCACCTCTGTCCCTGCAGGCTGGAGACATCCCCCCTGCTGCCCCACCTTGCTCTTGTCTGAGCATCTTCCTTCCTTTGCTGAGATCTCTCCATCCTCCCCAGCTGGTCCTTGAAGCACAAAGCCTTGGGATGATGCAGACTCCCTCTGCTGACCTGCTCCACCACAGCACTGCCCTTCCATCACATTCCTTTCTGCTCATGTCCAGCCGGGACCTCCCAGCTGCACTTTGGCCATTATTTCTTTCTCATGCTCTTTCCCACTATGCAGAAACCTCCACCACCTCTGAAACCGCCCTTCAAGCACTCTCAGGCTACTCCTGCACTGCTGCAGCCTCCCCAGCGCTGCTGAGCCAAAGCAGCCCAGGTCCCTCAGCACCCCACCCCATGTGCACAAGGTGCTGAACCTGCCTTGGCACAGCCCTGCACTCTCCAGTTCCTCCCTGCTGCTCCAAACTGGGAAGCCGCACACTGGCACACACCCGTGTGTGTGGGTCACACCAGTGCTGAACCGACTGGGATGAGAACTGCAGGTGTCTGGGTCCCCACGCTCCTCCTCACGCAGCCCCGTGTGCAGCTGCCTTGTTCATGGTGAGCGTGCACCACGGGCTGGTGTGGGGACCTTGGAGTGCCCAGGCCCTTCTCCTCAGGGTCACTGCTCAGCGTGTCAGGTCCTGCTCTGTCCTGATCGATGGGGTTATTGTCCCAACCAGATACAGCACTGCTCATTTCTCTATGTACAAATTAGAGACCTTTCTGTTGGGTGAATCCCAGACTTTATCAAGGTCTGGACCCTCCTTTGACTGAAGCTCCATTTGCTCAGCTGTTAATATTTGCATGCAGATTGTTTATCCTGATGGGTTGTGTCTCCCAACATAACAGTATGAGGAGTTATAGGATACTCTAAATACCATCTCTTTTAGAAACAGTAGGGTCTTGGGGCTCTGGTGCTCATAATACCAGAGATCTGGATTTAGAGAGCAAGTTTCCGTTCATGTGGGAGAGCAGCAGGAATGTGTGGAGCTCTGCCTGGGGACAGACAATGTCAGCTGAACGTTGAGCAGTCAGCATGAGAGGGCAGAACAACATGGGCAGTGTTGTGGTCACTGGACATCAGCTACAGACTCACTGATGAGGAATTGGAATGAGATGAGGCCTCCTTCAGACAAATGAAAGAAGCCTCATGTTTCCAAGGCCCTGTCTCGTGGCAGACCTAAGATATCTCAATATCTACAAGGTACCAGCCATCCAGGAAGGTTTGGAGGTCGTTGACAACATCTTCCTGACATGGGTGCTGAGGAGTCAGTGGGGTGAGGTGCCCTGTGGGACTTCACACGTACAAACCAAAAAGAGTTGGTAAGGATGGAGCAGTCAGGGATGGGAAAGTGAAGCTGAGGCTCCTGGAGATGAGAACAAGGCCAAGAGCAGGATTTCAGGAGAGCAGGATTTGGCTGCTGAGGGACCTGCTTGGGTCCTATGGGATATGACCTTGGCGTCTGCAGAGCTTTTCTCTCCCATTTCCTCCCTCCTCTCTCCCACCTGCTGTTGTGCAGCGTTTTTTACCCTTTCTCAAATACAATATCCCAGAGGTGCTGCCAGCATCACTGAGTGGCTCAGGTTTGGCAAGGAGCGGGTCCATCTTGGAGCAGCAGAAATCAGCTCTGACTGACATCAGTCAAACTCCTGTTGTCTTCTCAGAGATGTGACAACTGTAGCACACCGACTCTCACCCATGTTCAAAGAGTGTGCTATGTAATCCCAGTACAGGGTGACAACATGTTCGGTGTTAGAAACTACATGGTCATGGAGAAGAAATTGAACAGGTCTTCTGTCAGCAACTCAAGGAGGAAGTCACCAGTCAGTGACCAGATCCCTATGGGGAACTGTAATTGCCCTGACATTCACCGGCCAGGCAAATCTGCAGGTGCCAACAGTCCAAAGGATCTTGGGCCAACTGCTTGACAGAGCTGCCTGATGAGCCAACAAGGGTGATGCTCACCTGGATCTGGAACTGGGAAACAAAGAAACCCTGGTGAGGGATGTGAACATCAGTGTCCACCTTCGCTGTCGTGACCAGGACACAGTGGGGTCCCAGGCACCAGAGGGGAGGGAGGAAGGCCAGCAGCAGAGCACAGGCTGGTGGGCTCCAGAGGAGAAGACTTGGACATACTGGGGGATGGTGGGCAAAGTGGTGACATGGAAGTAGATCTGAAGGGTGAAGGAGCTCAGGAAATCTGATCAGCCTTACAGGCCATCCTGCTCCAAGCACAAGAATGATCCCTCCAAGTACCCATGAACAGAGGCATTTATCTCACGAGGCTGCTCCTCTGAACTGATGGAGCTGCAGGCCAGAAAGGCAGCACACAGGAGGTGGGAGCAGGAGAACCTGCAAAGGAGGAATTTAGAAACCTTGTCCATGGTTTTGGGGATCACGCCAAAGTTGCCCTGGACTTGATACCTACACGGGAAGGGCAGCAAGATGAGCTGACAGAGCTTCACTTGCAGTAAAAGAATAGACAGGGTGAACGTGGGCCTGCTGCTGAACTTCATAAGAGTAGAATCAGACAGGACTGAGGTTCTTCATGGCTTCTTTGCCTCCATCTTCACCAGCAAGGTCTCCTGGGACTTTGTTCCTGAAGGCAGGAGTCTGGAGAACACCCAGCAGTGGATGGGGCTCAAGTCAGGCGTGACCTGAGCAAACTCAGACACCGTTACAGAACAGGAGATGGGTCACTTGACCAGCTCCTGAACACAAGTATCACTGTGCTGTGGCACCTGAGATTGCCAGGGACACCCACCTCTTGGTCCAGAGGAGTGTGACTCCTCTTGAGGTGTCCTGGCCTGTCTCCTCACTCACATGGTGTTTTAGGCACCCACTTTTCTGACATATTCAGTCTTTATCAGGAGATGCAACACATCAATATGAACTGGAGGCTGCTGATGCCACCTGTTCTGGAAAGGGAGGGAAGGGCGAGCAGGGAAGGAAATAGAAGAAATTTGGCTTTATTGCTATTTATTATGGAAATGGTCTCTCTTTGGCTGTTCCTGAAATCTCTCTAATCATCCACACCTGACTTGAAGACTTTAGGAAAATGATGCACAGAGCATTGGCTTGTAAGAGCATTTTAGATGTTAATGAGCCCTCTGCTGCCATGATCCTGAAGTGCAGCTACTGAGAGAATGAAGAAACCTCTCATGAAGTGAAAGGCAGAAGCAAACCCCAAGTTTCTGAGGGTGTTTGGGACCCCACGAAGGGCCATCACTGACACAGCTGTGAAGGAAACAACCAGTGCAGGTCCCTGTCCCTGGAGGCTGCTGAAGGCAAGACTTGGAGACACTGGTTCCAGGTGGTGAGGGCCATGTGGAGGTGGCTCTGATGCCATGACAGCCCTTGATGCTTGTTCATCACCAGAATGGCTGAGCCCTGACCCCTGGGACCTGGGAGATTTTTCTCAACTGTTTTTGAAGGCTTTTCCTGTGGTCAGTGTGAGTGTTTTTTGTTTTGGTAGTGAGTTTTATGCCAACTAATCTTGGTTTAATTCTCAGGCTCTAGTTTTCTGTGGAGTTGGAAATGCCTGTGAGTTCCTCACAACTCATCCAGCTTCTTTCATTCACCTGGCAATGGTCACCAGTGACCTCAATGTCCCAGTCCCACACTTGCTTGAATCCCCTATTTGGATCCATACCCATCACTCCAGGAGGTTCATGCATCCACCAGGTTCATGGATGATTCCTGAGGACCATCCAAGTGTGGGCAGTGTAAGAGAGGAGCAGAGCAGGGTCAGCTCATGGGCCATGACTGAGCACAGCCACCCCAGCAGCAGCCGCTCCCCATCTCCCAGGCACAGCCATGCCCACAGCATGCAAATGGTACTGCCATACATGATGAGCCCAAGAGAGGCCTTTCTTCCTTCCATATTCCCAGGAAAATCTTCCTCCTGTTCCTCTTCCACCTGCAGACATCCACTGCTTTCCATTTCTGGGCTCAGACATGGCTGGAAGGGTTCACTGAAGCCATCACCATCTCATTGCTTCTCCCTGACATGCCCTGACCCTCTCCCACACCTACAATGGCCAATCACGGCTGCTCAGGCCTCCTGCCCTTCAGAAGAGGCCTCAAGCTTCTTGGTTCTTCCTGGTGCTTATTATAAACTTCCTCACTCTCTCCACAGTTCATGGTGAGCTTTCTTGTCCATAACAGCCCCTTTATGACCATGTTTCACTAAATGGTTGTGTTTCTATGATCATTTGTGCAGAAAGGGCAGTCACAGGACAGCACCCAATATGCCAAAACTGATGCCCAGTGAAATGCCGTAAAGCCCTGATGAGTTCCCCTGTGTCTGTGTCTCTCCTGGAAGGAGTCTGTCCCGAGAAGGGGATCCAGCTCCTGCCACTCTCTGCAGAGGCACATGAGCAGTGTCCATCACCGGGGGACACAAAGGGTGACGTTTGCCAGACCACCCGTCATCTGAACCACTTAGATGTGTGCTTGTGGATGCGGTATGGAGCCTTATAGTACAAATACCTGTTTAATTGTCATTGCCAGAGGGGCTACCACAGATGCAGAGTACACCAGGGCCATCTCATATTCAGGATGTGCTGCTCAGCTCTTTTCATTTGCCTTCTTGACAGCAGCAGAGTATTCTCTTCTCACCATCATGTCCTACAACCGCTACGTTGCCATCTGCAAACCCCTGCACTACGGGACCCTCCTGGGCAGCAGAGCTTGTGTCCACATGGCAGCAGCTGCCTGGGCCACTGGGTTTCTCAATGCTCTGCTGCACACGGCCAATACATTTTCACTGCCCCTGTGCAAGGGCAATGCCCTGGACCAGTTCTTCTGTGAAATCCCCCAGATCCTCAAGCTCTCCTGCTCAGACACCTACCTCAGGAAAGCTGGGTTTCTTGTAGTCAGCTTTTCTTTCGCTTTTGGCTGTTTTGTGTTCATTGTGGTGTCCTATGTGCAGATCTTGAGGGCCGTGCTGAGGATCCCCTCTGAGCAGGGACGGCACAAAGCCTTTTCCACCTGCCTCCCTCACCTGGCCGTGGTCTCCCTGTTCCTCAGCACTATCATGTTTGCCAACCTGAAGCCCCCCTCCATCTCTTCCCCATCCATGGACCTGGTGGTGTCTGTTCTGTACTTGCTGATACCTCCAACACTGAACCCCCTCATCTACAGCATGAGGAACAAAGAGCTCAAGGATGCCCTGAATAAACTAATGGTGGGAAGCATTTCAAAAATAATAAAGTGTCCGTCATCTGCTCTTTGACAGATAACAGTTTTAATGTAACTCATTAGAGGCCCAGACTTCTGTGTGTGTGTGGTGGTGGTGGATTTCTGTTCAATAAATCGTGATATTTTTCTCATCCCCTTTCTAATTAACTGTCTTTTTTTTTTTTTTTTTTAAAACCCACTGCCTCTATAAATATGAAGCCATGCTCTCTGCAAAATAAAGGTCTCTGCTGTGACTTTTTTTATCTGATATTCTTCCTTCAAGGCCTATTTTGAGCTGCAGGGACTATCTCTTTGTCAATGAGAGGAGGGGAAAAGAGTCCATCCTGGCAGCCCTGCCAGGGAGCAGCAGCGCTTGTTCTTCCAGAGCTGTTCTGGTTCCACTCCACACTCTCCTTCTCATCCCTGGTGTTGGTGCAAGGCCTGAGTGCTCTGGCAGCTTGGTCACTGTCCTGCTGTGTGGCAGTTCTTCTAGAACATGCCCAAGAAAGTGGCCACAGACGCAAACACCAGGGTACAGAAAAAAAGAGCGTGTGTGTGCAGGGCTGGCACACAGCAGTGTCCTCTCACAGCCAGGCTCCTGCCAGAGACCTGCAGGACCAGCAGAGCAGGGGCTGGGCTGTGCCCCTGTGCACTGGACACCCCATAGAAGGCGCCTCAGGTCAATCACCATGGACTGGCAACTCATAACCACTATTTCCAGCACTGGCTTCTCACCCGCGGAGGTTGTTCTTCCCTCCATGAGTGAACACTCAATGAATAGTTCAGCAGTCTGTGTTTGCTTTGTACAGATGAGATGTGAGCACGCACATCATGTACGTGAGGTGACATGAACGTGAGCAACCATAAACACCACCAACTATTCTTTGGGGCTTAATGAAGGTCTGTGGCACAGACAGGGCTTGAGGTCACTTCACATTGGGAAAACACCTGAATGCAGCACTGGGATATGCATCCTTGATCTGAGGTCTCCGTGTCCATGCCTCATGACGTTGGACATTCCAGATGAGTGCAGAGCAGGTGACACACCACAGGGCTGAGGTGTCTCCTGTCCCTTTGGAGCGGCAACAGGAGGCCAGAGGGACACTGTGACTCCTGCTTCTGAGTGTAAAAAGGACAGACTCTGTCTCTGAGCATCCCTGGGTGTATAAGGAGTCCTGAGACCAGCTCTGATGTGGACACCTCACAGAACCCTGATATTTATGTGTGTGACTCCAGGAACAAACCCCACTGGATCAGTGACATTCATTTCAGCTGCCTTGGACAGGATCATTTCAAGTGCTCTTGTCTGCTACATCACCCTTGCCCTTGATTCCGCATTGTGCTCTCAAAAGTGCCATAGAAACCAGAGAGGTTCTGGGGTCCTCAAAAATGCAGAACTCAGTCCCATCTTCGAGAAGAGCACAAACAGGAATGGGGAGAATAACAGTCTGGCCACCCTACCTCCCTCCCTGGGAAAGGGATGGGACAAGCCTCCTGCAGCCATTTCCAGGAATGTGAAGGACAATGAAGGGATTGCTGAACCCAAATGGACAGGGGAAAGAAAGGCATGTTGTGCACAGGGCATTTGCAAGGCTCAGACATGGTCTCCTTCTGGCCATAGTGGTGCTGACGGGGCTCAAGAAGTGGATGCTGGGTGGGAAGTTGGCTGAATCGTCAAGCCCAAATATCATCAGTGGTACAAAGTCCTCCGTGCAGCCAGTTACTGGTGTCATCTCTCAGTGACCAGCACTTAGACCAATGCTGTTGAACATCTTTATTCTCCCCTTCTATGATGTATCAGAGTGCACTTTCAGTGCCTTTGAGAATGATGCAAACCTGGGTGGAGGTCTTGAGCCACCTCACCTGGTTCACCCTGCCCTGAGCAGGAGAGTGAAACAAGATGAGTGAGAAAAGGGCTCTCTGCAAACCTGAGTTATTCTGTGATTTGACAGAATTTTTGCCTTGAAGAGGTTTCAGGAGAGAGAATAGATATAGAGATATAGAAGGTGTTAACATAAAAAAAAGCAGTTCCAGTGAGGAGTGCTTTTCACTCACATTGTTAGTAGGAAATATATATGACAAATTTGAACAAGGTGAGGAAGCGAGAGGGGTGTCTACAGCCTGTGGGAAAGAGGGGCAGGTGTAGGAATGTGCTTCTGTCCTGGGTGATAAAGAGGGGGAATGGATGGTTGTCATATTATGAGGTCAGTTGTGTCTCAGACACTCATAATCCAGTCAGAATCCTGTGGCTGTGAAGGGGACAGTGAGGTCAGTTCTGTGTCTGGAGGTGACAGCCCAGCAGCAGGGACATGGCTGGGAAAGAACCTCTGCCAAGGTACACACAGGCCCTACCCAGGAAGAGCCCTTGGAGATGGGTTGTCATGTCCATCCCACCTGAGGACATGACGGGACAGCAGCAGGGACATGGTCGTGTCTGTCAGAGAAGCTGAAAGGCCAGTGGCAGTCCTGGGATTTAGAAGATCATGGGGAGGTGACTTCACTCTGGTCAGGTAAAAAAACACAAGAAGCCTGACGATGGGATTCTCTGCATGAAGAGCAGTTTCTGAGGTGACTGAGCTTCCCTTGGTAGTGGGAAGAGGCAGGAAAGACAAAAAAATGTCAGAAAGTACAGCTTGGAAGGTGAGGACTGGAAATCAGGAGGAAGAAATGTCACTGGAAGGGCAGTGCTGTGGGGCAAGAGGTGACCCAGAGGGAGCTGGATCAGCCCATGGTTTGTGTGCCAAAGAGCAGCCAGTGAGGGTGCAGACACAGCAGTGAAGGTGCAGAAATGCTGGGGTGAGAGCAGGTGGGGAAGCGAGATGGGTGTCTGCAGCCTGCAGGGAAAAAGGGGCAGGGGTAGCACCGTGTAGAACAGCCTGTGGTGGAGATGGCAAAGGGCGCTGTAAGGCTGGAAGGGACCCACAGAACCCAGGTCTCTGTCCCCTTGGCCAGGGCAGTTGTCTCTGCCACTGAGGCCCAGGAGAAGACATGTTGTCCTCATGGCACTGGGGCCTCGTTGCCTCCTTGCAGCCCCATGGGGAAGCTGGAAGTTGTTGTCCCAGTGTTTCCTTCCCTGGGCCTTGCACACCCACATCCCACGGTCCCAGGAAAAGCCCTGAGCCGTGTGTGAGGGACAGGATCCCCCTTCCCATTGCCTGGGGGTCATGGCTTCTCCTTTCTGCTTCAGAAAGCAAACCAAGGGGTTTCTGAGCATCAGGGCTGAAGAAAAGACTCAAAGGAGACCTCGTGGTGGCTACAACTTCCTCACAAGGGGAGAAGGAGGGGAAGGCACTGATCTGTTCTCTCTGGTGACCAATGAAAGTCCTCAAGGGAATGACAGGAAGATGAGACAGGGGAGGCTCAGGTTTGACATGAGGAAAAGGTTCTTACCCCAGAGGTGCTGGACACTGAACAGGC